>NC_042617.1:386733012-387392277 GCF_901001135.1 Rhinatrema bivittatum
AAGGTGGTATAGAACAAAAGAGGAAGTAACTTGAATAAGATGTGATACCCTACAAGTGGTCAACATTAAGAACATAAGAAAATGCCATACTGGGTCAGACCAAGGGTCCATCAAGCCCAGCATCCTGTCTCCAACAGTGGCCAATCCAGGCCATAAGAACCTGGCAAGTACCCAAAAACTAAGTCTATTCCATGTTACTTTTGCTAGTAATAGCAGTGGCTATTTTCTAAGTCAATTTGTGGGTTGATACAAAGATCAAAGTTTCAAGGCTACAAAATCTGATAGTTGTTGATACTTCTTGCATTCTATTTTTGAAATAAATAAGAAGTGTGTTTATTCTAAAGGATCTTACAACTGTATGCTTTTTCTAACTTGTCACAGTGTTTGAGTCCCTGGGCTGCGACAGAGTTAGTACTGCCCAGCTTGTGTGGCTCAGACTGGGTCCACATTGGCAGCAGGCATACACGCTACTGGCTGGGATAGCAAGATAGACTTCACCTGTACCAGCTGGGGGACCCGACTCCTCCTCCTCCCAGACTGCTGCTGGGGACCCCTTGCTCACAGAGTACTGCTTGATTTCCAGATCTGCCACTGGAGTCCCCTCACTGAAGGGGGGGGGGGCAGGTTGACCACTCAAGGCCTGCTGTTGTGCTTTAGTTCTCCCTCAGTAGGAAGGTTTTTCAAAGCCTGGGTTTATAACTGCTCATGGTTGTTTTAGCATTCAGTGGTTCTGGCCCTCCGCATTCCTCAGCTTTCAGTGATTTTAGCTCTGCTAAGCTCATGACCATTTATGTGCTGTTACCCAGCCCAGATAAGTCACCTTCTCTCAGCCTGGCTTTTGCTGTATCTGTTGTCTGACCCTGTATGGTTCACTTCTCAGCCAAAAGGCCAAGTCCCAGACAGGACCACAGAGAGGGGCCATGTGCACACCCCTGTATCCTGCCTGGCCATCCCCTTGTTGTTTGGGATCTCGGTACCCAGGTGTCTGAATACTCTTGGTAGTCAGGGTGAAAATCTGTTTGCTTCCTAGGACTGTTTTCCAGTATATTTCTCTCATAAATTCCTTTCCCAGTCATAGTTATGTAAGTTAGAAATTTGAATCCTCTGATTTTTTAGTGATATTTCCTACAAAATTACCAAGTGGCTGTAATATGCAAATTCCCTACCTGAAACTGTGACTCATCTATTCAATGGTCAGTTAAGCACCTTCACAGTAAGGGGTCTGATGACCTTTACAATTTCATTCTGTGTTTCCTGGATTGGCAGCTCATGTTACACAGCTGCATTGTCCTCCCCTTGTTTTTTTTCTCCTACAGTTCACTTAAATGGTAGCATTCTCAAACCTCTGTCTCTTGTGTGTGTGTGTGTGGGGGGGGGGGGGGGGGGGGGGGGGTTCACTTCCAGTCCTATTAAAGGAACTGGCAAGGCTTGTGCCTATCTTTTAGGGGTGTGAATCGTGTGATCGATCGTCTTAACGATCGATTTTGGCTGGGGGGGAGGGAAATCTGATCGTCGTGTTTTTTTATTTATTTTTTTAAATTGTTAAAAATCATAAATCGGGGGAGGGCGGGAAAACCGGCACACCAAAACAACCCTAAAACCCACCCCGAACCTTTAAAATAAATCCCCCACCCTCCCGAACCCCCCCAAAATGTTTTAAATTACCTGGGGTCCAATGGGGGGGTCCCGGCACGATCTCCAGCTCTCTGGCTGCGTTGAGAAATGGCGCCAGTGGCCCTTTGCCCTTATCATGTGACAGGGCAAAGGTAGCGCCGGCGCCATTTTGGTTCCTGGCTCCCAACGTCACGCGTGCAGGAGATCGCTCCCGGACCCCCGCTGGACTTTTGGCAAGTCTTGTGGGGGTCAGGAGGCCCCCCCAAGCTGGCCAAAAGTCCCTGGGGTCCAGCGGGGGTACGGGAGCGATCTCCTGCACGCGTGACGTTGGGAGCCAGGAACCAAAATGGCGCCGGCGCTACCTTTGCCCTGTCACATGATAAGGGCAAAGGGCCACCGGCGCCATTTCTCAACGCAGCCAGAGAGCTGGAGAGCTGGAGATCGTGCCGGGACCCCCCCCATTGGACCCCAGGTAATTTAAAACATTACCTGGGGTCCAATGGGGGATTTGTTTTAAAGGTTCGGGGTGGGTTTTAGGGTTGTTTTGGTGTGCCGGTTTTCCCGCAACTTTTTAACGATACAATACAAATGCCCCTGACGATAAATCGGTGGCATTTGTATTGTATCGTGCACTCTAACGATTTTGGACGATTTTAAAATTATCTGACGATAATTTTAATCGTTCAAAAATGATTTACATCCCTACTGTCTTTTCCTTTGCCAGACTGGAGGCCAAAGTCAGAGAACACTCATGATACACATCCTTCCCTTCTGAAAGCAAACTACATCTGCCCTAACCTCACCTAGACTAACTCCCTACTCCCACCCTGAGCCTGAGGAACTTCCAATTCCAGATAACCTCTGGGGGAGGTGTGGATTAGTATGGCATGTCCATCTGCAGCTGTCTACCCAAGGGCTGGGAACTAGGAACATCCGTGGCGACTCCACTGTCTCTACACTAGAATGGTTTGCTGATAAAAAGAGGGGAAGGACAAATGAGTTTTCTTAGTTGGAAAGCAAATGCAACATTCTATCTCTTTTCTATGGATTTTTAAAGTGATTTAATTTTAGTTGCAAAGATAAAATTGAACAATGAAATAAAGAGATGTCATCTAGTACCAGGGTCTTCCTTCACTCCTGCTAACCTTTTATCTAACCTGACCTGAATATTTCTGCTCTCATTTGCTGTCTCAGTATATACACCTTCCCAGGTACTCTCCAAGGAACTTTTCTCTATGCTGCCTCTTAATTTCTGCCAATCTGGCACTCTCCATTCATCTATCGTCTTCAATTTCCCATCTATCCATTCGGTCAGCAGGAATTTGGGGCTTCTCCTTCTTACTCTTGCAACCTGCCAATGCCCTTGCATCCCCTCATTCCTCACACCAGCATTTACAACTGTCCAGCCAGTTAGTTCATTCTAATTAAAACAGTAACATATAGGTCAATATTCAAAAGATCGAGGCACCTGATTTTCTAAGCTTTTTTCCCACTGCCTGAGAAATGGAAGAAAAGCCTTTGAAAATCAAGCCTTTAAGGAGGTAAGCACCTAAATGTGCCTTTGTGAAACTGTGCCCCTGATGAGTGCTTACATTTAAAAACCAAAATCCACAAGGCTCATAAATTTAGGGTGGGCAGGTACGAAGAGCTAGGTTGGAGAGAGAATTTAGGTAGGCAAAACCAGGTGCAGGGACAGCTGACCTATATCACACCTTCTTCTTTATGACCAGTGAACCCCTCCCATGCACCTTCCCCCAAAAGCATAATAAACTCCCTCCCTCTCAACCACTGATATATAAAATCCATCCCCCCTCTATGAGCTGTGATCCCCTGCCCCTCAAGCCACGATGCTCTCCCTTAAGCCAATCAACATACTAGATGATTGAGTGGCCTTTCAACACACATACCATCTCCCCACCACACACACACACACACACACATGCAAACATACCTGGACCATGAAGATCCTGGCCTCCATCCCCTCTGGAATCTGCATCTATGATACCAGAGGATCTTAATTTTTTGGAGGCAGGGGGAACACAATGTGTCTTCTGCTGACAATGCTGACACTACCATGAATGATACTACTTGGGGTTAGGTGCCCTTTTTCAGCCATGTCTGAGCGTCCTAATTCTAGGCAATTAAATTTTGGATTTAGGAGAATGTTCAACCAAACCTAAGCACTTAGATTTTCAGCTGAAAATTCTGCCACATCTAAGTGACTAAATTTGTGTGCCTAGATAAGGTGCTCTACATTGGATGAAAATTGGCCTGTATGTAACTCTTGGCAGGTGAAGACCTTTTAGTATACCACATCTACACAGTTATCCCTACCTAGCATGTCGATGCAAACCCTACTCAATCTCTAGAGTTTTCCTCCCTTGTCTTTTATCACTGCCCTCTCAATTTATTGACTCCTATTTTGTTCCTCAGCTTTTGGAAAGAGCTCTAAATTTCTCATCTTCCTCTAGGTTTTTAGTTTAAGCTATTCCTAGAAAAATATTGACCCAATACACTATGTGGCACCAATTTTTTAATTGAAAAAAACTATGTGTATCAATTTGATTTTACATGGTCTGTTCTTAATATAGCAGCTTTTGTCACTTCACATTTCTTACAGGTGTATTGAAAAACTGCATAGAAGGAAGTGAAAAAGTGGCATTGTGAGACTGAAACGTGAAGGGAAGGAATATATAGAGGCTGATGAGGAAAAAGCAAAATTGCTTAACAAATATTTCTATTCGGTGTTCATTGTGGAAGAGCATGGAGGAGGACCACATAAAACAAACACAAATAAGATTGGAAGTGAGGTAAACCTCAATCGACTTTCAGAACAGTGTGTTCATGAGGAGATAGCAAAACTTAAAGTAGATAAGGCGATGGGACCTGATAGAATACTGAGGATACTAACTTTACTAAGGGAACTTAGAGATGTCCTGGCAGCTCTGCTCTGTGAACTTTTCAATGTTTCTTTAGAGTTTAGAGTAGTTCTGGAAAACTTGAAAGAGGTGGATATGGTTTCTATTCATAAAAGTGGAAGTAAGGAGAAGGCTGGGAACTACCTCTGGCTTCTGTGGTGAGCAAACTAATGGAATTGCTGCTAAAATAGAGGATAAGTGCAATTTTCAGAATCCAGTGAATTGCAAGATCCAAGGCAACATGGTTTTATCAGAGGTAAATCTTGTCAGACAAATCTGATCAATCTCTTTAATTGGGTGATCAGAAATTTGGATCAAGGGAGAGTACTAGACGTAGTGAACATGGATTTTAGCAAGGTCTTTGAAACGGTTCCACACAGAAGACTTCTAAATAAATTGTGTGCCCTTGGCATGGATCCTAGCGTGTCTGACTGGGTTAGAAACTAGGGATGTGAATCGTTTTTTGATGATTTAAAATATCGTCCGATATATTTTAAATCGTCAAAAATCATTAGAGCCGTGATACAATAACAATTCCCCCGATTTATCGTCAAAAAATCGTAAGTCGGGGGAAGGGGGAGGGCGGGAAAACCAGCACACTAAAACAACCCTAAAACCCACCCCGACCCTTTAAAATAAATCCCCCACCCTCCCGAACCCCCCCAAAATGCCTTAAATTACCTGGGGTCCAGAGGAAGGGTCCCGGTGTCATCTTTTACTCTCGGACCTCCATGCGTTGTAGAAATGGCGCCGGCGCCATTTTGTTTTTTTGTCCCCCGACGTCAGGAGCGTAGGAGATCGCTCCTGGACCCCAGCTGGACCCCCAGGGACTTTTGGCCAGCTTGGGGGGGCCTCCTGACCCCCACAAGACTTGCCAAAAGTCCAGCGGGGGTCCGGAATGATCTCCTACCGCGAATCGTTTTTCCTTACGGAAAATGGCGCTGGCCGTACGGCAACACGATTCAACTGCAGGAGGTCGTTCTGGACCCCCGCTGGACTTTTGGCAAGTCTTGTGGGGGTCAGGAGGCCCCCCCAAGCTGGCCAAAAGTCCCTGGGGGTCCAGCGGGGGTCTGGAACGACCTCCTGCAGTCGAATCGTTTTTCCGTACAGAAAATGGCGCCGGCCATACGGCGTATGGCCGGCGCCAAAATCTGTAACAGGGTAGACAGCCAAGAAAGAGTGGAAAACATGGGGAGGGATCTAACGAAGCTTGAGGAATAGTCTACGGTCTGGCAGCTAAGATTTAATGCTAAAAATGTAGAGTAATGCATTTAGAATGAAAAAACACAAGGGAAAGGTACAATAATGGAGGTAAAATTCTTGTAAGCACAAAGGAAGAGAAAGATCTGGGGGTAATTGTATCTGCTGAACTTAAGTTGGCCAAACAAGTGGATAAAGTGATGGTAAAAGCCAGAAAGATATTTGGCTCAATGGTTAACATAAAAAGGAAGTGATATTGCTCCTATATAGGTCCTTGGTGAGACCTTACTTGGAATACTGCATACAATTCTGGAGAGAGCACCTTCAAAAGGATATAAACAGGATAGAGTTGGTACAGAGGGTGGCTACTAAATGGTCAGTGTTCTTCGTTCTAAAGCATATGGGGATAGACTTAAAGATTTAAACATGAATGCCTTAGAGGAAAGGCGAGATAGGAGAGATATGATAGAGACATTCAAATATCTCAAAGGTTTCCATGCACAGCAGCTGAGCCTTTTACAATGGAAAAGAGGCTCTAGAACAAGGAGTCATGAGATTAGGGTGAAAGGGGGTAGACTCGGGTAATTTTAGGAAATATTTCATTACAGAGAGGGTGGTGGATGCATGGAACAGCCTCCCAATGGTGGGTTCCATGAGACAAAAAACAGCATCTGAATTCAATAAAACATGGGATAAATACAGGGGATCTCTAAGGAAGTGATGAGAATTACAATGCTAAATTAATTGGACGGATGGACAGACTGGATGAGCCACACAGTCTTTTTCTGCTGTCATGTTTCTATGTTTCTAATAAGATTTTTTTCCCTTAATTGATTTGCCTGATTCAAGGGCAAAACTAAGATGAATACAATTTTACTAAACCTCAGTACTGGAGTACGCAATTCTCATTCAAAGATTCTTTGTGGTGTTCATAAACCCTAGAAGCTGTTTTTCATTTGTCTGACTTGCTTTCAGACATTTTTTGATCATCTACAAAGTTAAAAATGTAAAATGGGGGGAGAACAAGATGGCTGCCACCTCATCCACACGCTGAAGAAGTGTTTCTCCTGCTCTTTACCTGAAATCTTTCTTTCCTCTATCAAAATACCTTACACAAAGAGTAAAGCACAGTTGAGGGAAATTTCCAGTTCTTCTCCCATGCCCGAGCAATTACAACCTCGGATTGAAACCTTCTTTGTGGACCCCTACCTGAGACACCGGAGGGGAGAGCCGCAATGGAGACGTACATCAAGCGATCATCGCCTCCACTGGCTGAAGTAATATCATTAAGCCCCAGTGAGCCGAGCATGCCTCCACCTCCTGTTTCATCAATATTAGATATTCCTGAGTTGAAATTGAGAGATATTACCTCTGAGCCCACGAGAAGAGAAACCATTTTGGTTTCTCCTTTGGTGAATCTGTTTAGAATGGATTCCATGGGCCTTTCTTTCGCCTCAAAATTGCCTGAGATTACTGAAAGTGGAATCGGCATCATGGGTGAAGGAGACGGCAATGTGCAGGTATGTCCAATTCTAAAGCCATTATTTGAGAAACCAAAAAAAATCATTCTAGAGACTGTTTGGTCTGCTTTAATTTCTATTGAGAAAGCTATAACCTCTTTAATGGCTGTAATTGTGGATAACAACTGGCGAGTCTTGGCTACAGAAAATCAAGTTGGATTGTTGGCTACTAAAGTTACTGAGATGGATACAAGGATTTCTAATCTGGAAACAGAAAACAAATCGGAAGCCGATCCAGTTGGCTGTGTAGCAGTAAGGATAACGAGAATTGGATAATGGAAAAAGCCCTTTATTAAAATTTGCCCGACTCTGGCCGAGTTTCACTCTTTAATCGAGAGCTGCCTCAGGGGCAATATAAATCGATATAAATCGAATGAAGTGCAATGGCGTAGCGAGGGGTGGGCGGGGTGGGCGACCTCCCCGGGTGCCGGGTCTAAGGGGGCGCCAAAACGCCTGGCTCTGCCTCAGGGCTGGCAGAACCACTAGGCGAGCTAGGCCTGTGCCTAGGGCGCCGAGACTTAGGGGGCACCGCGACAGGCAGCAGAATTTTGAAAGGGCAAAAAGTGCCCTTTCAAAATTCTGCCAGCCTTCGACTCGCCTAGATGGAGACCAAGCATTGAGATTTAGGGGGCGCCGTGGCAGGCAGCCAGCTCCCGACTCGCCCTGCCGCCCCGCCAGTGTCACCCTCCCGACACCCACCTAGTGGTCCAGCGGAGGTCCCGGGAGCGATCTTCCGCTCCTGGGGCCTCCGCTGCCACTAAGCAAAATGGCGCCGGTGACCTTTAGCCCCTACCGTGTGACAGGAGCTGAAGGCCACCGGCGCCATTTTGCTTAGAGGCAGCCGAGGCCCTGGGAGCGGCAGATTGCTCCCGGGCCCTCTGCTGGACCACCAGGGGGGGGCATCGGGAGGGTGGCACTGGGGGGGAGGCAGGGAGAGTCGGGAGCTGGCTGCCTGCCGCTGCGCCCCTTAAGTCTCGGCGGCTGGTCTCCGGCTGCACCGATCTTCCTTTCTTCGGCCACATGATCAGCTAGACCGGCTGCGCCGATCTTCTTTCTGTGTGTGTGTGTGTGTGTGTGTATGTGTATGTGATGTGATGTATATGTAAGAAAGGAATGGAGCTTCTGTGTGTGAGTGTATGTGAGAAAGGAATCTGCCAGTTTAAAAAAATGAAGTGTGATAATACATATACCTCAACTTTTGTGCTGATTTTGTTGAAAAGTTGGATGAAAGATGAAATTACTAAATTTTAAGAATCCCTCTGCTGGAAAATAAAAAATAAAATACATCCCACGGAGCCGCCTGTTCTTGCCGCACACGCGCTCATAAAAATGAGTGCAGAAAAATAGCACCGATTTCAATGCAAATCATTGATGGAGGGAGGGGGCGCCGAAGAAGTCTCTTGCCCCGGCGCCAAATTGTCTAGCTACGCCACTAATGAAGTGATCTTCACAATTGGTGATACATGGCATTACCATACGTTCAAAGTAGAGATTTATGATCAAACAGGTTGTATGTTATAGTGGATGCACAAATACTGTGGCATCGGCCCTGCAGACATACAATAAGTCCTGCTTACATTGATTGCCCCTGAGGCAGCTCTCGATTAAAGAGCGAAACTCGGACAGAGTCGGGCAAATTTTAATAAAGGGCTTTTTCCATAATCTGGAAACAGTACAGCATAAATTGGTTCAATCAGATATTGTCTCTTCTAAGAAAATGGAAAACAATGAAAATGCTTTCAGAATTTTAAATTTAAGGATATTACGTTGTCCTTATATAAGTTTGCTTCCTCCTAAGGATCTATTCAAGAGCTATTTAGTAGATTCTTAAATTTCCATCTGAAGCTGTTCCAATCATAATTAAAGCTTATTTTTTGCCTAAATCAGAGGGGGATATACCTAAGGATCCAGAACCCGTTTCATCTAAAATGTATCTGAATTATTAGAATTGTCTCAAGGAGACAGTTATTCAGAATAGAGCTACCTTGTTAATAACTTTTGCATTCTTATCTGAGAGAAATTCTGTGTTGAAGTTTTTTTTCCGGAATCATCATCAGTTATTCTACAGTCAAAAAATCTGGATTTTCCCCGATATCACTAAGACAACACAAGAATGCAGGAGGAAATTTCTCAATATGAAACCTGAAATCTTAAGTAAAGGTGCAAAATTTGACCTGAGATTTCCATGTAAATGCTTGCTAAGATACCAAAATTCTAATTACTTATTTTTTTTAACCTTCCCAGCTATGGGTATTCCTGGACTCCCATTCTTAATGTTTCCCATGTGTTGGCTTGGCATAATTTTGTCTGGGGGGGGGGGGGGTGTAAGATCAGGATTAGTACTGTGCAACCATATTTCTTGAAATAATCGCTCTTGTTAAATTTTGTTCTCCCTTATTTCTTCATAATTAATGAGACAAATATTTGTTGGGGAATTTAGAATTTCATTTTGCAATATTTCATTGTTGGTATAGTACAAATTTTGTCTTAATTGCTGGTACAAGAAATACTTGTGTTATTGTGTAAAAAAAATTCAATAAAAATAAATGAAAAAAAAACAAGTTAAAGGTCATCTTTTTACATTTTCTTATAGGACTCTATTCCATAGCACTGTTCCAAAGCATATGAAAATTTGAAATTGTAATTAACCCTTTTTGATTGGGGCAACCTTGCTAAAATTCACATTTATTGACTTCCTGTTGACATATGAACAGAACCTGGATAATTTAAGATTTACAAAAGTAGGCTTTGCCTTATAATATATGACTGTGTTGAAACTCACCATTCTTGAAGGTACCTTGAGCTTGTACCAGGGGTTTTACTCCACTCAGAACTGTGGCTGTCACATTGATTTCTGAGTGATTGGCACCGAACCAGTGGACAGCAAGACTTGAATTTGTGCCTGGGCGAAGAAGATTTGGGACTGTAATATAATATGAGGGGCTGAAAAATACAAAATGAATATCATCTTTTAATTTCAAAGCATTTTATGTATCCAGAATATCTATAATAATCACAGTTGGTCTCTCATTTGTGCTCTAATTATCTCAAGATTTCAAAAGGATGTACCTCTTTACATCTCAAATTAAGGGACCTATTGTTATGCCCCCTCACGTCTGATCTGAAGTAACTCTGGCAGCATGCTGTTCCAAGCACCTGGGATAGAACTTCCTGTAACTCTGGACTTCCTTTTATAGGTCCCCTAGCCAGGACTTTCTGGGGTGCTGGCTGATGACAACACATCCTCCATTGGTATATATGGAAGTCCTTTGCAACCAGCCATTGCCTCAGCAATAGGGTTCCTGGTACCCTTGTGGTCCAGTGTTTGGTGCTAACCTTGTCTTGATGCCTTCTGTAGTTCTAACCACCTCTGTGCTCTGTTCTTTGCCTGTCTGCCTTATTTTCTGGCCCTGTTTGTTTCCTTCCTCTCTGTTGGCCTTGCCTGTTTTGTTTGTCCTGTTTGTCTTAGATTAACTACCTGGATCCTGACCCTTGCCTGGCCCCAGATCTTCTGCTATCTGCTGCCTGCCCTGACCTCTGTTCTCATACCTGCTCTGCTGTCTGCTGCCTGCCTTGATCTCTGGCCTGCTGCTGTCTGCTGCCCTCCCTGACCCCTGACCTGGACTCTGCCTTTCCTAGCCTGCCACCTGGACCTGACCATTCTTGCTAACTGCTTACCCTGACCTTGGTGTGTCTTGGACTCTTATCTTCTTCTCTGCTGTAGGGCTCTGCCTACGTCCTGCTGACTGCCAGAACCCAAGGGCTCAACCCAAGGCAGAGATGGCTGATATAGGTGAAGATCCAGTCTGGCCTGCTACCAAGACTGTTCACCAGCTGCTGGCGTAGGCCTCGTGGGTTTGCCCATGAGGCTGTATGAACTATGTTGCAGCACCAAGGGCTCATGATGATCCTTATTATACTTATTTACTTAGAAACAAACTAAAAGATGACAAATAAAGATAAAAATGGTCATACGTAGGATATCAAACATCCAAGGAGATGCAAGTGGATTAATAAAGTCCTGAAACTTAAACAGATTTATAAAGAAAATATTCTTTAATTTCACATTCAAAATGGCAACTCCATTGCTCAACTGTCAAACCAACACAGTTCTCAATAGGGTCCCCCAACACGGACCCCGTGTTTTGACAAACCCGGCTGCATAGGGAGGGACGGTAAATGGTGGAATTCTTAACAAATGAAATGAAAAAACAATTTAACAATGTAAAGAAAGGGACCAAAAAATAAAGATGGTGTATCGTTCAAAATATTTAGCCGATAAAACATACCTTATGTGTGATGTTACATTCAAACAGTCAATGTAGCAAGGAGAGCAAGCAGTGAAAACAAACCCAGACATTTAAAGAGACTAAAGTTTAGGCATGAAAAACATAGCCAATGAGAAAGCAACAGCTCAGGGCAGCAATAACCAATCACAAGACAGTAACAAAAGTATGCAGTGGGAAAACAAAAACCAGCAGATTAAATAAAGTATTGCCATTCTATGTCATTGTTAAGGCCATGGGGTGTAAGGCAATTTAATCTGTAGATCCATTTCTGCTCCCTGCGGATCAATATTTCAGAAAAATTACCGCCACGAGGCAGAAGAGGCAACTTGTCAATTACATAAAATTTCAAATCATGTTCAGAATGTCCTGATGAGAGCCAGTGAGACACTAAAGGGGCTGTGTCATGACCAGTTTTAATATTTGAGCAGTGTTCAATGATCCGAGTACGGATCGGGCGAGAAGTTTTGCCCACGTATAGCTTAAGGCAAGGGCATACAATCACATAGATCACTCCTTATGTTTGACATGTGGCAGAAAACTGTAAATGAAACTTAGCATGAGAGATGGGATGTTCAAATATCACTAAAGGTGAAGTATGGGAACAAACCGAGCAGTGTCCACATGGCTGGTGATCTAAAAACCTTACTGAATCTGTCAGTGTCAGATCATTTAGGTGTGAGTGAACTAGGATATCTCTAAGATTTCTACCCCGACAGAAGGAGAATCGAAGAGGGTGATCAAAAGTCTTGTATAGCGATAACAAGGACCAATGGCGTTTAATAATGGTGGTGATACTGTATACGTGAGTTGAGAAAGGTAAAATACAGTTTATGCAATCATCAAATGCTCTGACTTGAGGAATAAAAAGATATTCTCGGTTAGCATAGAGGGCTCATTTCAACACCCTACAGAATACACACTGAGGGTACCCCCTTTACCTGAACCTTAACACCATTTGCTTAGCTTGGTTTATGAAGTCTGCTCACGAGGAGCAGAGACGCCTAAGTCTGAGTAATTATCTTACCGGGATATTCATCCTTAAAGCGGAGGGATGATGGCTGTCAAACCTTAGCAATGTGTTTCAGTCAGTCTATCCTATTGGTTATCCTCCTTCCAACATGTCTCTGAGATGCTAATTAAGTCTATGTCATCATTCAGAAGGGGAACAAAGAGGAAACCGACAGTCACTCAGCAGTGCATGGTTCAGAGGAAGGTATCTTTGAAGGATACTAATGAAGCATTAGAGTTAGGGCATCCCGACAGAGAGATTCCAATAAGAAAAGTAGTCCATGTGCCTATAAGTAAAGGATCACCTGAGCTAAAAGATTCCAAATTATCCCTGACAACTGAAAAGCAGAATGTTAATACCAACAAAAAACACATTTTGAAATGTTTGTATGCTAATGTCAGAAGTCTAAGAAGTAAGATGGGAGAGTTAGAGTGTATAGCAGTGAATGTTTGGGTTTCTAACTGTCACTCTGTGCAATTTGCCCTCCTCTGTCTGTTTATGGTTGTAACTGCTGCTCTGTGCAAGTTACCCCCATGCTTTCTATTTAGGGTTTGTAACTGCCCCTTCAAGCAAGCCTCCCCCATGCCCCCTGTTTGTCCCCATGCCTTCTGTTTAGGGTTTGTAACTATTGCTCCTTGTAGGTTTCTCCCAAACAGAAATGTTACCACAAAAGTTACCACAGGTTACCTCATTTCTTTATTTCTATCCTGTAGCCATTTTTTACATTCCATTACCATGCTTGCTTTCACCAACTCCTCCAAAAGGACATTCCATGCATCCACCTCTGGATGCACCTCTGGATGCATGGAATATTTTTCTGTGAAAAAATATTTCCATATGTTGCTTCTGAGTCTACCCCACTGAAGCTTCATATCATGACTTCTAGTTATATAGCTTCCTTTCCATCAGAAAAGGTTTGATTCTTGTGCGCTAGTAATACCCTTCAGGAATTTAAGACTGTATCATATCGCCCCCTGTCTCTTCTCTCAGTAAGAGTATATATATATATATTTAGGTTCTCAAGTCTCATCTCATATTTTTATTTTATTTATTTATTTAACATTTTTATATACCGACCTTCATGAAAGAAATTCATATCAGATCGGTTTACATATAACAAGGGGTAAAACATAATATGTCTTTTGATGCAAATCCTGAACCTTTTTTGTTGCCTTTCTCTGGAGTGCTTTTATTCTATCTCTCTTTTTTTTTTTTAGATGTAGTCTATAGAAATCATCACAGTACTCCAAGTAAGGCCTCATCAATGACCTTTGCAGGGGCTTTATCATCTTTTTCCTGCTGGTTATGCTTCTCTCTATGCAGCCCAGAATTCCTCTGGCCCGAGTCACTGCCTTTTCGCATTGTGTCACTACCTTCAGATTGTCAGTATTTACTTAGAATTTGGTATTTATAAACCACCCATGCTGACGCCCTGGGCGTTGTACAAAAAAAATACACACATAATTAAAATTATGTACAAACTAAATCTGTATCAAACCTTTGCTGGTCAAAAGTAACAAATGAATCTGCTTCATTATGACCCAAAATTGCATGGAGAGAGGTAGGTTGTATCATATTCTATATCACCCCCAAGATCTCTCTCCTGCTCTGTGTACATCAGTCTCTTCCCCCCGCCCCCCATTTATGTTCAGTTCCTTTGGTTTACTACTTCCCAAATGTATAACTCTGCATTTCTTGGCATTGAATCCTAACTGCCAAGCCTTCAACCACTCCTCGAGCTTTCTTAGATCACTTTTCAATCTCACTACTCCTGCAAGGGTATCCACTTTGTTGCAGGTCTTAGTGTCATCCATAAAAAAACAAACTTTTCCTTCTAAACCCTCCACAATATTCACAAAAGTACTGAACAAAACCAGCCCACATTATTGACCGATTTACATGCACTATCATCATAATGCAGTGTCATTGCAGGAAAAATTCAGCCCAACTCACAGCAAATAATAATAAGTAGCATTATCTGCACATTCATGCAAATCACTTGTTGTTATGTAAAAGGAATAATGTGCATTAAGAACATAAAAACAAGTACAAAAAAATAACCTACATTCCCAACCTTCCTATCAAAAAACTGAATCTATATATTATACTGGTAATTTATTTTAAAAATTAAGGAGACCTTCATATATTGATGTGGACCTACACAAGTTAATGTTTGTTTGGTACTTGTTTTTATTTATTTTATTTAATAGTGTTTATATACCACTTTTACAAATATAATTTAATCAAAATGGTTTATAATAATAAATTAATAAATCATAAAATTAAAAAGATTACAAAAATTACAAAAACCATAATAACTTATGTGACCATTATAATCATCATATAATTTTGATAGAGACTATGTGGTCCATTCCAATCTTAGTGGTAACAGTGATGAAGTACAGCATCAGAGCCATTTTCTTGTGGGACGTACAATTTTTGTGCCCTCACCATGATGGATTTAAGTGGGAACATGCTGGTAACCATTTTCGGATAAGCTAAAAATATCACACAAATTGTTTTTTGGACTTTGTTATATATGTGATCCGATGTCTAAGCTTGAAGATGTATTTCTGTGAAGTGGACCACAAGTCCAATTAGAACGTGTTTGATTGAACGTTGTAGTTGTTTACTAATAAAATCCAAGCACTAATTGTGGCACATTGTCTCACTTTCAAGCATGCATTCACAGATCTGAACTGAACTGTAATTGAACGAATATATACATCTTGGAGGGGCGGGGATCGGCAGGCTTTATTAAATAGAAGAGAACAATTTTGCATTTTTACTTTATGAGCAGTACAGTCTGAGAGGGCTCAATGAAGAAAATGAATATCACAGATGTCAATTACCATGGGGGTATTTCAAACATTCTCCATTGGTCACTAGTGTGTTTAAATAATACCTTGTTTCTGTGCAATTAAAACCCTCATTTTGAGAAATGAAGGTGCAAAGCAAGCTGGAACCTTAAAGATGGTGCAGGAAGTTGTGACTTTTTTGTTCTCCTGATGCAGATTTTCGAAACATGGTGACCATGTCAGGGTAAATCTTTTATTTCAAGATAAGTAGTCATCTTTTGTTGTTATGTGGTTTTGATGGTTGTTTTAATAGATGATAAAAAATGATGTGTATCCACAAGGACTGAGACCAATGATTATATAAGTGATGTAAATAATGAACAAACATTAACTTATATAGGTCCACATCAATGTATGAAGGTCACCTTAATTTTTTAAATAAATATATAACAATGATTCAGTTTTTTGGTAGGAAAGTTGGGAATGTAGCTTATTTTTTGTGCTTGGTTTTGAGATCTAATTATTGACCTAGGGTAGTTTGTTTTTCGTTAAGAACATAAACCATGTTGGGTCAGGAAAAGGCTCAACTGAACCCAGCACACTGTCTCTGGCAGTGGCCAACCCAGATCTCTAAGAAGTACCCAGCAGATCCCAAAAAGAAGATCAATCTCTTGTTGGCCACTCCCAGGGTTAAGTGACGGTTTTCCCCATGTCTACCTGGCTAATAATTGTTTATGTACTTTTCTTCCAGGAACTTGTCCTAACCTTTTTTAAACTCAGCTATGCTTCAAGATGGAATATTTCAAAATGCTGATGCTAGTGAAAAAGCCAAGATCAACATATTTGCTGAAACTGCTGAGAACTGTCTATAGCTCCTATGTGCATGCAGACATTGCAATGATACTCTCCTGTTTTCCTCCTCTTTTCAAAAATCATGGGATACACATTTCTTTGCAAAACCAAAATGCATGCTGGGTGGAAAGTTACAGTGACTGTGTCCAGAATATACACACTGGGGCAGATTTTTAAAGGGTTACGCGCATAATATACGCGCGTAACCCTTTTAAAAGCCTCCTGCATGCGCCGAGCCTATTTTGCATAGGCTCGGCGACATGCACCAGCCCCGGGACGCGCGTATGTCCCGGGGCTTGAAAAAGGGGGGGGGGGGGGGGGGGGGAGCGGGGCAGTCCGGGGGCGGGGCTGGTCCGGAGCCTCCAGGCACACGGCCATTTGTGCTGTGCCTGGGATCGTGGGCCAGCCGTCGCGTGTAACCTACGCCTGCCCGGAGGCAGGCGCAACTTCGCGATCAAAGGTAAAGGGGGGGTTTAGATAGGGCTGGGGGTGGGTTAGGTAGGGGAAGGTGGGGGGTGGCGGAAAGAAAGTTCCCTCCGAGGCCGCTCCGATTTCGGAGCGGCCTCGGAGGGAACAGGGAAAGCCATTGGGGCTCCCCTAGGGCTCGGCGCGTGCAAGGTGCATAAGTGTGCACCCCCTTGCGTGCACCAACCCCGGATTTTATAACATGTGCACGTGGCTGCGCGCACATGTTATAAAATCGGGCATAGATTGGTGCGCGCCGGGTTGCGTGCACAAATCTACGCCCGCGCCTAAGTTTTAAAATCTGGCCCAATGTGAGCCAATGTGAGCAGAGATGACATCAGCTGTGACCATGATATTCCCTGAAGGTTAGCTACACCTCCAGAGGCATATTTATCTTTCTCCCAAGAACATCACTTTAAAGAGGCTGCAAGGCCAATGAAAATCCCCCCCCATCCTGTCTCTTAAAATCCCTGAGAGATCTAGCGGCTTCCCATCCATACACAAATGTTGAAAAAAAAGATTGGCACTCTATAAGCCTCTCTCCCTCAAGCCCCATCACCATGGAAAAAGTGTCCCCTTTTTCCAAACCCCCACCTTCACTTTCCTGGACCTCCCCAGGCTTACCAGAAACTCCCTGAGGATCTAGTGGCGGCAGGAGCGATCCTCACTCACTCCTGTCCCATCGGTGCCATTTTTTTAAATGGTGTTGGCTGACTCTAAATGCTCCTGCCCCCACTAAACTCTCAGGGAGTTTCTAGTAAATCTGGGGGGCCAGGAAGGTAAGAGGGGGGTTTGGAAAGGCAGCATTTCTTTCCATGGGGATGGAACATGAGGCGGGCACATTTTTTTTTTTACATCCAGGCACAGGAATGGGTAAGGGGGGGGGGGGGGGGCCAGTAGACCCCCAGGAATTTTGAGACTTAAGGGTGTGGGGAGGAATTTTCATTGAACATTTAGGCCCCCCCGTAGGATTTACGCGCGTAGGTGGGGTCACGCGCGCCGAGCCTATTTTACAAAGGCCCAGCGATGCGCGTAAAGCCCCCGGGACGCTAAACCCCAGGGCTTCGAAAAAGGGGCGGGGAGGGGGCAGGGTGGAGTGGGGCCAGAAGCCTCCGGCACAGCAGCCATTTGCCGCTGTGTCGGAGGATCGCGTGCCGGCGAGCGCAACTGGCGCCGGCCCAGAGGCAGGCGCAAGAGGTAAAATAAAGGTCGAGGGGGGGGTTAAGGATAGGGCTAAGGGATGGGAAGGTTAGGGGAAGGGAGGTTAGATTAGGGAGTTAGGAAGTTCCCTCCCAGGCCGCTCCGAAATCGGAGCGACCTGGGAGGGATCGGGTGAAGGCCGCGGGTGTCGGTGCGCGCAGGGTGCACAATTGTGCACCCCTTTGTGCGCGTTGACCCCCGATTTTATAACATGTGCGCACCTGCACACGCTTGTTATAAAATTGGGCGTCTACGTGTGCGCGCCGGGTAGCACACGCACATGGACGCCTGCGCACAATTTCTTAAAATCTACCCCTTAGTACATCACATCTGCCCCTTTAAGAAATGGCAACTCTGGGATTGGTGGCTAACACCATACCTAGCCCTAGGGGAACTCATAAAATTCCCGGCTGCAGTTTCGTGAATCTTGCAGTAATTTACTTACAGAATAGGATGGAGGACATTGGCCAGCTGAAACCATTTTGAAAATGGCAGCATCAGCTTGGAGCCCTAGGGAGAACTGTGGGCCCCACTGGACCAACAGGGCTGGCTAGGTAAGGGCTGGGGGTTCGGAAGGGTTTGAGGTCCAGGGTAAGTTTCACAAAAGGGGAGATGTTCAGGTAGCAGGTTTGGGGCCTGTGCTGGGGAAAGTCACCTTGTAAAACTTTATTTTTCTTTTTACTTTGGCTGCCTCAAAGGGCAGGAGGACAGGGAGGTCGCTTGAGACCTTCAGAGTTTTGGGAATACTTGGCAGGTTATTCTTCGGGCCAGCCCATTCAGGCCACATAAATGTCAGCACTGGAAGCACTGAGACACATTTTAATGTCCTGATGCTCCCAGGGAAAGTTAGCTACAGATCGTGAGTTGTAGCTAACTTTCATTAAAATAACACGGATTGCAAATTTGAATGCAAGCTGCTTTATTTTAATTGCATCAGATTTGACTAGTAATGAGCTGATTTGCATTTACAGTACTTGCAGGTAAATAGATTTTTACCATTATCATGTTGCACCAAGTTTATGGGGCTCAAGGTAGCACGTGGAATTTAAAATATCACGCGTTATCACGCATTAGGCCCTTTAATGCACTGTGTAATAAAGCCTAATACAGTGTAGTAAATGACCTCCTTAGTGTGTGAGCCTTTGGGATCTCCAATAGATGGCCCTAGTCAAAGACCTGGGTAAGTGCAGGAGTGGAGCAGGCCACTTGTCTAAGCTCCCCCTGTGTGGTGGCACAGTGGTAGGCTCCTGCCTGTGCAGGCAGGTTTAAAGATTTGGGTGGCATTTTGAGTTATCCTTTGGATGAGTAGGAGCTGTTTTCCTTTTGGTTTTTCCCTGTTTCTGGTGGGCTAGGCCTCACAACCCTGGCTACACAGAATAGAAAGGAGGAAGTTACCTTGCTAGTACACATCTTCTGGTGAGGTTGCTTCAAGTTTTGTGTTCAAGAGAATTTTGGATTTTGATTTCTGGGATTTTTTTTTGTAAATCCCTATTCCTGGCTCACAGAACAGAACTGGGGGAAGGATATGGTAGAGAAGATCTGCTGTCTCCATCTCACAGTGATGACTTGCCACAGGATAACCACAATTTATTTATTTATTTTATATTGTTTTATATTTTTGTGATGTTTTTCCCTTTATGGTTTGGCAGGGGGAATTTTTGCCTCCCTGTCCAGAAATAAGAAAAGAAAGGAATATTTACTTCTGGGTAGAGAACTCGAAATGTCCTCTGAGAAGAAACTAGGTTGCCATTAGGAAAGGAGAATCAAGAGTAAGAGTATTTTCATCTGAATATTCCAGATATACATATACATACAGGGATACTGCTCAATTTACAAAATGCAGGCATAACTATAGGAGCACCTACTTATGCGTGTATATAGTGAGTTATACACACTATTTGCGTTATAGTCCACAATTCAGTTGCTTAAAAGCAATCTACATTTTGGCACTGTAGATATTTCCCTGTCCCCAGAAGGCTTACAATCTAAGGGAAGTCACAAAGTAGTGGTAAATGACCTTTGTCGCTTTGTGACTTTGCAGTATTTTTTCCTCTAGTAAAATCTGGCAGAAAACAAAAATGAAAGCAGCAAATGACCATCTTACAACTCACTGCCCCTGAAGGTAGCCTGCTGTTAAAATAATGTTTAAATAAATTTGAAATTTGCCACCTGCTTCCACTCATCTCCTTCAAAACAAAAATCCAGACCCAAAGGCCGGGACCCGCACCCCTCAAACTCCTCCACTACTCGCAAAGTAGGCCCTGCTGGTTCAGTGGGAGCCCAGAGCACACCCTAGGATCTGGGCCCAATAGCATCCAAGTTTCAAAATGGAGCACGTTAGGTGCAAAGGCTGTGTGGTGCCATTTTGAAACATGGCTGCCTCCAGGCCTGGAACCCAGGGTGTGCTCTGATCTCCCACTAGACCACCAGGGCCTTCTTTGTGAGTAGTGGGGAGGATTCAGAGAGTGAGGGTCCCGGTATCCAGGAGCTGGATTTTTGTTTTGAAGGGGAGGGGGTTGGGGGTTGGGGAACTTGGTGGCAATTTTTAAACTTATGTTTATTTTTTAATAATGGGCTGACTCCAGGTTCAGTGTGAGGTCTATGAAGACCCCTGAATTTTTGAACCTTTTTGGACCCCTTTACGCCATGTCCCCAACTTTTGAGTTGCAGCTGTCTTCAAGACAATAATGTGGCTTGTGATTTTTTTTGGCTAGCCATGATATTTGATTTGCATGGTTTTGATTAGTAATAAGCTGATTAGCATGCATATCAGCTCATTTAAATAAGCATGATGCCAGAACTGAAATAATGCAAGATATTTCAATAGCTCACATTAGGTCATTTATTGCCTGATAAATGGCCTAACATGGCTTAGTGAATGAGCCCCTAAGTTTGTACCTGAGGCAATAAAGAATGAAGTAATCTTTCCAAGATCACAAGGAGCAGTAGCAGGTTTATATCCTGCTGCTCTAGCCAGTGGGCTACTCCTCAATTATTGATAATTGTACTTTAAAAATTCACTTATGTATTTGTTTTGTTGCTCAGTCTGTGTACACATTACCTCCTGAACAAATGAACATAGAGAAATCACATTTTCAGGATAGGTATATCTACAGAAAATGAGAAGCCAAAATAATGATTTCTCAGAAAATGTATGTAGGTAGCCCAAAAAAAACCCAAAACAAAATGAAGAGCCATTCAATCTAAAGCAACCAAATTTTTAGGATAGGTATGTCTATATAAAAGCTAGGAACTGATATAATGTTTTCCCATAAAACTTATGGATGTAGCCCAAAATTGAAAAAAAAGATAATAATGCAACTAGTCCAAAATTAAAAGAAATGAAAAAAAAATTGTAATCAAAAAATTAAAAACAAATCCAATAGAGAATCACGTTTCTCAAAGCAACCATCATCAGTGGACTTCCCCCTTATAAATTAGTTCATAAATTTGGATGGCCCCACCCAGGCATGCTGATGGGCCCCACTTAGAACAAGTTATAACATGTTTTACTGTCTTTATCCTTTCTTTAGAAAAACAGCACTTACATGAACTGCTCTGCAATTCTTTGCTCACTTGTTCTTATTGTAATGCACTAGTACTGTTTCAGATCAATGTTTCTCAACCAGTGTGCCTTCAGACTTGATCAGGTGTGCCAGGGAAACGTCACCACTGCTTGATGCTCAGATCCAAACCAGCTCAGCTCCTTGCAGCAACAAGTCCCCAGCAGTTGCTCTAAGATGTACGAGCTCCTTTCTCAGAACATGAGTAATCATGCAGGCCTCTTCTTCCTACCCGAATAATGGCCTGTCAGTGATTCCTTCCCCACCACCACCCTGAGTTAAAATGTGCGTTTAACCAATGTGCTGGACGCACATTTTAAAGTTTATGCATGTTTGCATTTGCATAACACTAGCTAACTGCATCAAGGAGTTAAAAAATATTTTAAGCTGAGCATTAAAACCGTGTGCTGAAATCAAGCACACGATGTGTTAATGCTCAGCTACCTGCATTGGCCTGTGTGTGAGATGGGGAGAGTGTGCACTGAGCACTGCATGTGACTCACTCTAAGTGGTCGGAAGAAGCAGCAGCAGTGAAGGAGCTCTGGCAGCCACATGCAGCAGCCAAGGTAATTAACTGAGCCAGCTGCTGGCCTCACGCTGACTTCTCCTTTTTTCTTGCCATGTATGCAGACACAACTGGCCCATTGTGACGAGTTCATGTGTGTTTCTACCCACTACAACTTAACATTTTTATAGTGCAACACAACATACGCAGTGCTTTACAAAAACCCGCTCACTAGAGCTTACAATCTAATAAAACCTCTCTCCCTTTGTTTCAAAATTTGGAAGAGAAACTGGTTGGGCTTTCAGTGCTTCTCTAGCTCTTCTTTTGACCATACGAGTCCTTTCCATGTCCTTGCCGTATGGAGGTTGGTGTGCCACACAATATTTTTCTTAATGTAGGTGTGCCTTGGGCTTGAAAAGGTTGGGAAACACTGCTTCAGGTGATAGTAGTGGCTTAATTGCATAGTATCTTTGTGAGGCCTCATCCCCTTCCATGGCAGGAGGAAGAGGAGGCGACCTTGTCTCTCAAAAAACTAATAGAAAAGTTGTGGTGTCCAAGGAAAGTTTGCCTTGGTACCAGAAGGAGTGTGGCATGGAAGAAGATGAGGTTACACAGGATTATTCAAGAGCTACAGCTTGCCTGCGCTGGTTCACAAACAGAAAGCGTGCAGAGCTGCAACTAACTGAGGCCAGCGTGCCCTCCGCTACGGGCTGGCAGGGCCGGCGCAAGTAATAGGCGGGAGTAGGCAGTCGCCTAAGGCGCCAGGAGTGGGCGGGGCGGTATAGGAGGACACAAGGGCACCATTTTTCAAATGTGCACAGGAGTTATGTTAGCGGCGGCGGCTGGAGGTTTGGCGAGCAGGAGAGGGAGTACACGATTTGGTGGTTCAGAGTAGCGAAGAGAGAGAGAAAGAAAGAGCGAGAGAGAGAGAGAGCCATGTGACACTGTGACGTCCCCACCACCTAGGGGGGGCAGCAGACTTTCATACCAGCACCGGTGGCTGGAGCTAACATTTACCTCCTAGGCAGAATACATAGGTGTCACATTAACAAAATGCATTTGAAATATTTTACCAGAAAGTTACTGGAAGATGAGCACATAGTACACTTAAGCCTGAGGCTTTGCATATCTTATATTTGAAATGTGTCTATTATGTGCATAGTGTTTCTTGAAAGAACACCCTCTTGTCCAGGGCCGGTGCAAGGGTGTTAGGTGCCCTAGGCGAAACCTCTGCCTTGTGCCTGCCTCCTCCCTCCCTCCCCCCGACCCCAGCCCCATTCACTGAGACGCTGCTCGTGGCCCACTTTTCTCAGCTGCGAGCAGGATAGGCACTGCTTGCAGCCAGCCGAGGCTCTACTCCACTTGGTCAAGAGCAGGATAGGCTCTGCTCGCGGCCCCCCCCGTGGCTGCTCTTTGCCACCTCCTAATGATTGGTGCCCTTGATGACTGTCCAGTTTGCCTAATGGGACACACCGGCCCTGCTCTTGTCCAGTTTCTGTCTCCAGGATCCAAAAAGACTTCCCCAAAGTGCCTATTAGAGTTTAGTACTGGTGCTCTGAGCTTAGAAAAACAAGCTCTCCATGATGGCCTGGCATGCCTAGAAACTAAGATACAATAACATTATATTTGTATTTCATAGTGATGCAGCGAAAAAAATGCAGAGCTGGTTAATGATCTCAGTTTCTTTCCATATCTGCTCATTCTTTTGCATTCCTGTTTTGAGTTTGTTTTTTGCTTTGCTGGTGTCTCTCCTTTTGTGACCGTGCGCTGTGAAACTTTTAGATTGTGGTTTGCTGATTACTGCATATTTTTCCTACTCCCTTCCTTGACTGTAGCTTTTGGAGTAGCCTGTCATTATGTTCAAAATATCTAAGAGAAGAAGAAATCTCAATGCTGTTCCAATATTATATATATATATATATATATATATGCATTTGTATTTTTTCATACTACATTTTTCAGTTACAAACTATTTTCAAAGTTACATCTCTGTAATTCTACAGACAATTTCTGTGTCTACAAATTCTTAGAAAAAAATTCAAATGCTGGGATACAAGCAGTGCCCCCAATTTACTGAGGCAGATTTGTCAAGATTCTACAACGAGAGTTAGCAAACGCTGTGGCAGATTTTTTTAAAAATCTGTAAATTTGCATGATTTTGCATATATTTGCTTATTCCCCCTTTATAAAATAAAGTCATTGCCTGACATTTCTAAGTCCAGTTAATTTATTTGATCTTTTATTAGAGATAAAGGGATATTAGTGATTGCTGCTGGGGAGGAAGATGGGGAAGGGATCTGGAATTGGGGAGAGCAGGGATCTGAGGAAAAGGGATCTCAGAGGGGGGAAAATGAAGAAGGGATCTCAGGCAGAAGAGGTAGCGAGATAAAGGATGAGGAGGCTAGAAGTACAGAGGGAGAAGGGAAGAGAATGGGGATCCCAGAGAGGGAGAGAGAGAGGAAGGGATGATACACTCACACCACTCCCCCCAACATTGATCCTTTGTCTCACTTACACTCCACACTTCCTTCAATCCTCTAACTCACATCCCCTCCGATCTTCTCACTTTGTATCTCTGCACACACGCCCCTCCAATCTCCTCATTCACACCACACAGGCCTCCCCACATTTCCTCAATGCTCTCTTTCTCTCACTCCCTCCCGACTCCCTCTCTCTCTCTCGCCCCCTCACAATTCCCTCACTTACACTCCACATCACCTCCAATCCCCTCACTCCCTCCCTACTCCCACATCCTTTCTCACCCTCCCACCCTACCCTACCCTCACTCTCTTGCTGCCCTGCACCTCCATTCCCTCTAAGGAGGGGGATCTAGGAGGGAGATGGACAAAGGATCTCAGATGAAGGATCAGAGGGATAGGAGATCTAGGCATCATAGTGGATAATACTTTGAAATCATTGGCTCAATGTGCTGTGGTGATCAAAAAAAGCAAACAAAATGTTAGGAATTATTAGGAAGGGAATGGCAAATAAAATGGAAGATGTCATAATGCCTCTGTATCGCTCTATGGTGAGACCGCACCTTGAATTCTGTGTACAATTCTGTGAAACTAATTATATTAATTGTATTTGTTATTTTTATTATGTATGTATTTTATGTGCATCACCTAGGCCTTTCAGTGTTAGGCGATTAATAAATTTTAATAAATGAAATGAAAATATAGTTGCACTGGAGATAGTACAGAGAAGGACGCCAAAGTGATAAAGGGCATGGAATGACTCCCCTACGAGGAAAGACTAAAGAAGTTAGGGCTGTTCAGCTTGGAGAAGAGACGGCTGAGGGGGGATATGATAGAGGTCTACAAAATCATGAAAGAACTTGAATGGGTAAATATGAATCAGTTATTTACTCTTTCAGATATTAGAAAGACTAGGGGGCACTCCATGACTTAGCAAGTAGTATATTTAAAACAAATCAGAGAAACTTCTTTTCCCTCAATGCACAATTAAGCTCTGGAATTCATTGCCAGAGGATGTGGTTAAGGAAGTTAGGGTAGCTGGGTTTAAAAATTATTTGAATACGTTCCTGAGTGAGAAGTCTATAAACTGCGATTAATCAATAAGGAATAACCACTGATTGTTACCAGTATTAGTATGTTGGGATCTATTTAATGTTTGGGTACTTTCCAGGTATTTGTGACTTGGATTAGGCACTGTTGCAAACAGGATTCTGGGCTTGATGGACCCTTGGTCTGACCCAATATCTTATGTTCTTATGAGATGGAGCAGAGATGGAGCAGAGATGGAGGGTATGAGGAGAAGGTAAATCTGGAGCAGGGGAATGGGGAATGGGGAAAGGAGAGGAAAGGAAATTGGTCTCATAAAAGGGAACAATAAAGAGAGGGCATCCTGGATCGGGTGAGAGAGGAAGGATGGAACCGCTTTCAAGCTTCTTCACAATGATCCCGTTTCTCACTGATTCTTACACAGACGCTCCACACCACTTTTAATCATGCCGCTCTCACACACATTCCACATGTCCACTGATCTCCTTCTCTATTCCACACCCCCCAGGATCCCCTCCTTGCCACACCCCCTTCAATACTTTCCCTCACTTCCACCCCCACATCCCCTCAGATCTTTACATAGCGCCCACACTAAAACTATGTGTGCCGATCCAGGCTTCCTTAGACTAGTGCATAGCAGCAACAACATGGCTCCTCAGGCTGTTTCCTCTTCTTGTGCAGATTGGAACCAGAGTTGTATTTTGAATCACAGGAAGAGCGACAATTTGGCCCAGGATGCACGGAAACGGGGGGCAACCCCAATAGCCATTGCTATGCCCTAATCTATGGAAGCCTGGATCGACACACGTGGGTGGGGGATGAGGGCAGAACATATGTATCGGCCACTGGTTTTGTGTGGTAAATCCATGGAGAAGAAGTAATTACACAAGAAGGACTGGATTTTGCAGCCTTCCTATGGCTATGGTAATCACAGGTATATGTCATAGTTTTCAGTGCCATATGATTCTGGCAATGTAACACAAATTTCTTATGAAGGAGCTTTCATCAGCTATGCACCCCAGTGAGACATTCTGTTTTCACAAACTAATGTAATAAGGGGCTCCCTACAGGCCCAGTACATCACTGCATGGATTATCCTGATGCTAAACATTTCATATAACACCTTCTACAGGTTAGTTTCCAGAAATTATGATCAATCAACTACAATATATCCTTGTAAATATGAATTAATAAACAATAAAGCAAAGTGTACTTGTGCAAAAAAAATTGAGGAATACTTTGAAAGGGTGCTCCATGAAGCCAAAGCACAGATGTTATCAGATATATATATAGAGAGAGAGAAAGAGAGAGAGACTCAGGTTGCTCGCTCTAATTATAAGAGAATATTATAGTAGTAATTTAATATAATGATGCTTAGCAATGTTTTGGTTTGCTTAATAAAATGATGAAAGTTCCACTATGGAAATGAAATGTTGATAATCATGACCAATAAATGGTTTGTTTGTTTTTTTTAGAATTGGTATGTCCAGTTTGCATGTATATCTAACATGACTGTTATATCTTAAGGTAGCATTTTGTTGTGGATGATGTAGATAATGATGAAAAACAGCTTTCACAGAAAAGCAAAAACAGAAAGCATGCCATGTTTGCTCCTTTTGGCATAGTAATGTTTTCTTTTTCTATGAAGTACTGACCCCACTAATTTGCAAACTACAATCTGCCTTTCAGGCTGGAAGACTGTTAAGTAAAAGGTCAGATTGCATATTCTTCCCTTCCTTAAAAGCTATCTCAATTGCACTCCAGTCTAAAATTGTTATGTTCTGCATAAGAGGGGAAAAAAACAGCTTAACCAGCAAACACAGAAGCAATTTCTTCTTTTTCTTAACTGACCTACCTGGCAGCGCAGGCACAGGATAAGAGAAGAATGAGAAGGCATTGCTCCAGGAGCCGGGCCCACAAAGGCTGCATCGTGCTGGCTCCCTGGTGAAAATATCTGCTCCTGCGTGCTCAGGAAGTCCTCTGACATCTGGCAGGGATTCTGCACTGCTCTAGGACATTTATGCCTGAACCCTGCCTTCAGGAACTTTGAAGGAAATTATACCCTATCCAACAAGGTGGAGTATAAAAACTGAAACAAACAGAGGAAAACAAAAAAGCCTTGAGAAAGACAGTGTTGTGTCACCTTTCTTGTCAGGTCTTGTAATACTTCCTGTAAGCAGAGATAATGAACACTCTGCTCCTATTCCCTATTGTTCAAGATCTGTTTTTTCATCCTTAGTTCCTACCTTTCTAGGAAGCTTAACTTGAGGAGTCCAAATAAATTGTCCATCAGCAGTACTGTTCCCTTTCACCATGCTATATAAATTTTGCACAGAGTGGGAGATATTTTCAAACTGTGGACAAGCACCCATCTGCTTTTCCTTTGAAATTTATCACAGGAACAAAGTACCTGTGGACTTTGGTGCCTTCTTTTAGTGCAGGTAGATTTTCCTTGGAAAATAATGTGCATACATTTGAAAAAGTATCAGGGATTGAACCTGCAGGAATTAAAGGCTAGGGGATTTTGCAATGGAGCCACAGGGCCTCCTACCTAATAAGAATCCTATAGAAACCTTGAATCCATAACAGCGTTAGGGAGCCCCCATCTCCAAGGCTCCCTATTGGATTAGCATTAGATGCATCCCAAATTGAGGGCTGGTTATAAGAAGCCCTAGCCTGACACACCTTTGCTGGTTACTCCATGATCCTGTTGTTGCCTGGCCTTTTCTCCTGTGTGATTCTGGCTCCTGCTCTGTCCTGGTTCCTGTTTCACTCCTGCACCCACACTTGTATCCGTGGGAACTAATCAAGCTGGGATTTATGATTAGCCTGCCCACATCAGGGCCAGTGCTAGGCTTTTTGCTGCCCTGTGCAAACAATGATTGTGCTGTCACCCCCCCCCCCCCCCCCCCATCTTCCCACCCCATTGCAAACAAGTATGCTGCACGATCCCCCCTGCCCGATTTTTCCAATAACCAGACATACAATAGAAAGGGAAGTGGGCAGTGCAGGATATTTCCCTGTTCAACTCACCAGTAAAAAAAAAAATTCTTCTCCCCAAGCTCAAATTCATCTCACTCTACCTCACTGCCTCAACTCCAGGCTTACTCCCCTCATTCCCAGGCTCTACCCCTCTCTCAGCTGAATACCCAGTTTGCTCCCTGCCCCCTTCCTTCTTCCTTCCACTCAATGCCCTATCTAGTTTTTTCCCTGACCCGTGCCCCCTCCTTCCGCTCAATGCCTTGTCCAGTATATTTCCTGCCCCATGCCCTCTCTCTCCGCTCAATACCCTGCCCAGTTTGCTCTATGCCCCCTCAGCTTAATGCTCTGCCCAGTTTGCTCCCTGCCCCAAGCCCCCTCCCTAGCTCAATGCCCTGCCCAGTTTCCTCCCTGCCCCATGCCCCCACCTCCAGCTCAGTGCTCTGCCCAGTTTGCTCTCTGCCAGCCTCTGCACAGATAGGTTGTACCTCCCTCCCCTGCTGATGCAGCCCCTGCCAGTTCTAGCCATTGGCTGCCTGTGAGGTCAGTGGGGTCAGGTGGGCCAGACCTTGGTGCAGAACAGCAGGAAGGAGCTTAAATAAAAAAAAAAAAATGGCAATCACTGTCGAGACCTGCGCCTCAGCCTTCTCTTGTTAAGCCATGCTGCAGATTCATCTCCTGCCAGCTCCACTGCAGCTCAGATAAGCAATTTGTTTTTGGACATTTGCTATTTCGGCACAGCATGCTCTCCCCCCTGAATCAATTTTATAGGGCACACTGCTGCCTGCACACACCATCGGGGTCTGTGACTGTTTTTGCTCTGTGCTGCTCGGCATTCCACCAGGCCACCAGTCAAATGATCTAGTACCAC
Organism: Rhinatrema bivittatum; assembly: GCF_901001135.1. NCBI lineage: Eukaryota > Metazoa > Chordata > Amphibia > Gymnophiona > Rhinatrematidae > Rhinatrema > Rhinatrema bivittatum. The sequence goes on from NC_042617.1 coordinate 386,762,320, forward strand.
CGCCCCCCTAAGTGAACTGCCCATGCGTATGGGCGTGACCAACATGGCCGAGGACGCCAAACCTCGGCGTGAGGCCCGGTGCACAATGGAAGGCTCGGCAACTGCCGCCACAGGACGCTGGGGCCTGGCAGGACTGGCAACTTCCGCGAGGGAGGTCGTCCTGGGACCCGCTGTGGAACCATGAAGGTGAGCAGGCCCACGCGCGGGACTGCCGTAGGCGGGGCGCATAACAGTATACCCCCCTTCTAGGCCTCCCCCTACATGGCTGTGGTTTTTCAGGGTGCAATCTATGGAAGGTCCTCAGAAGTTCCTTATCAAGGATGTTTTGGGAGGGTTCCCACGAATTCTCCTCGGCCCCATGGCCCTCCCAAGCTAAGAGGTATTCCCACTTGCCTCGGTGTCGCCGGACATCGAGGACCTCTCTTACCTGGAGAGAAGCATCAGGTTCTGCAGAGATACGCGGAGCAGGAGGGTCTTTGCGTGAGGGCCAGGAGAGGACCAACGGCTTTAACAGGGACACATGAAATGTGTTGTGGATACCCAATGAACGAGTTGATAAGAAGCAGCTCCCACTCTTCGGATCACAGGAAATGGTCTGATGTATTTCAGAGACAGACGATGAGAGGGAAGTCTCAGTCGGATGTGTAGAGCACTCAGCCACACCTTCTGGCCAGGTCGAAAGAGTGGAGCAGAATGTCTATGAAGATCAGAAGTGTACTTTGCGCATTCAGCAGCTTGTGAAAGTCGCTCCTTTACTCGGGTCCACACTTGGCGAATGGTTTGAGCCATGGCTTGAGCTGCTGGAGACGGAACCATCAGAGGAACAGGAAGAGGCGGTTGGGGCTGCCATCCAAAGACTACTGCAAACGGAGATGTGTCGGTGGCTGCCGCGACATGGGTATTGTGCAACAGCTCAGCCCTTTTCTCAGTGGAAAAGGGTAAACAGTGGAGTGCCTCAGGGATCTGCACTTGGACCGGTGCTTTTCAATATATATATAAATGATCTGGATAGGAATACGATGAGTGAGGTTATCAAATTTGTGGATGATACAAAATTATTCAGAGTAGTTAAATCACAAGCAGACTGTGATACATTACAGGAGGACCTTGCAAGACTGGAAGATTGGGCATCCAAATGGCAGATGAAATTTAATGTGGACAAGTGCAAGGTGTTGCATATAGGGAAAAATAGCCCTTGCTGTAGTTACACGATGTTAGGTTCCATATTAGGAGCTACCACCCAGGAAAAAGATCTAGGCATCATAGTGGATAATACTTTAAAATTGTCGGCTCAGTGTGCTGCAGCAGTCAAAAAAGCAAATAGAATGTTAGGAATTATTAGGAAGGGAATGGTTAATAGAACGGAAAATGTCATAATGCCTCTGTATCGCTCCATGGTGAGACCACACCTTGAATACTGTGTACAATTCTGGTCGCCGCATCTCAAAAAAGATATAGTTTGCGATGGAGAAGGTGCAGAGAAGGGCAACCAAAATGATAAAGGGGATGGAACAGCTCCCCTATGAGGAAAGGCTGAAGAGGTTAGGGCTGTTCAGCTTGGAGAAGAGACGGCTGAGGGGGGATATGATAGAGGTCTTTAAGATCATGAGAGGTCTTGAATGAGTAGATGTGACTCGGTTATTTACACTTTCGAATAATAGAAGGACTAGGGGGCATTCCATGAAGTTAGCAAGTAACACATTTAAGACTAATTGGAGAAAATTCTTTTTAACTCAACGCACAATAAAGCTCTGGAATTTGTTGCCAGAGGAGGTGGTTAGTGCAGTTAGTGTAGCTGGGTTCAAAAAAGGTTTGGATAAGTTCTTGGAGGAGAAGTCCATTAATGGCTATTAATCAATTATACTTAGGGGTAGATTTTCAAAAACGGCGCGTTCGTGTACTTTTGTTGGCGCTCCAGGCGCCAACAAAAGTGCGCGTTCGTGTACTTTTGTTGGCACTCCAGGCGCCAACAAAAGTACGCGGGATTTTAGTAGATACGCGCGTAGCCGCTAAAATCCTGGATCGGCGCGCGCAAGGCTGCCTATTCCGTGTAGCCGGCGCGTGCCGAGCCGCGCAGCCTGCCGCCGTTCCCTCCAAGGCCGCTCCGAAATCGGAGCGGCCTCGGAGGGAATTCGCTAACGCCCTCCCCTCACCTTCCCCTCCCTTCCTCTACCTAACCCACCCCCCCGGCCCTGTCTAAACCCCCCCCCTACCTTTGTTGGGGGATTTACCCCTCCCAGAGGGAGAAGTAAATCCCCGCACGCCAGCGGGCCGCTGGCATGCCTAGATGCAACCTGGGGGCGGGCCGAAACCATGCCCCCGGGCCCGCCCCCGAAACGCCGCGTCCCGCCCCGAAAACGGCGCGCCGCTCGGACCCACCCCCGACACGCCCCCCTCGGAAATCCCCGGGACTTACGCGAGTCCCGGGCTCTGTGCGCGCCGGTAGGCCTATTGAACATAGGCACACCGGCATGCAGGGCCCTGCTCGCGTAAATCCGGGCGGATTTACGCGAGCAGGGCTCTTAAAATCCGCCCCTTAGGGAATAGCCACTGCTATTAATTGCATCAGTAGCATGGGTTCTTCTTAGTGTTTGGGTAATTGCCAGGTTCTTGTGGCCTGGTTTTGGCCTCTGTTGGAAACAGGATGCTGGGCTTGATGGACCCTTGGTCTGACCCAGCATGGAAATTTCTTATGTCCTTAAGATCTGACCAATTGTTTTGCTGGTCATTTACATAAGAGCGAAGGAATGTCTTCAAGGTCCGATTGGTCCTTTCGACCTGCCCATTGGCCTGGGGATGGTAGGCCGATGTATAACTCAGAGAAATGTCAAACTTTCAACACAAGGAACACCAATACTTGGCAGCAAACTGTGGTCCCCGATCAGATACAATCTCCTTGGGGAGTCCGTGGAAGTGAAAGATATTCTTCAGGAAGAGCTTCGCCAGTTCCAGGGCTGAAGGAAGGCCCGGCAAGGGGATAAAATGACCCATTTTCGAGAAGCAGTCGATGACAACCCAAATCACCATCTTATTCTGGGAAGGAGGTAGATCAGTAATAAAGTCTGTCAAAATGCTGGACCAAGGCTCGGTAGGTGTTGGAAGAGGGTGGAGCAAGCCCCAAGGCTTCCCCATTGGTGGCTTTTGCTGGGCACAAATGGGGAAACGAGTCCACGTAGTTTCGTGAATCTTGCACCAGCATGGGTCACCAATAGTTCCTTTGCAGCATTTCCAGAGTCCTGGCATGACCAGGGTGGCCTGCCAGTTTAGAGTCATGAGCCCATTTTAAGACGGGGAATGACGGTCTTCCCAACCGGGACTGTGGTAGTTGCAGCAAGGGAAATACAAGCAGGGTTGATGATGAAGCTAGGAACTTCCGGGACGTCCTCAGGCTCGAATGATCTGGACAGTGCATCAGCGCGCAGGTTCTTGGAACCAGGATGGAAGCACAGGTTGAAGTCAAATCTTTCAAAGAATAAGGCCCTCCGGGCCTGACAGGGGTTCAACAGTTGAGCCTCTTTGAGATGTTCGAGGTTCTTGTGGTCAGTAAAGATGGTAAACTTATGTTGCGCCCCTTCTAACCAAGGGCGCCATTCTTGAAGCGCTAGTTTGACCACAAGGAGTTCACGGTCACCCACTGTGTAGCATTGTTCCATGGGAGAAAACTTATGAGAATAGAATGAGCAGGGAGTTAGCTTGCCTGTGAGGGAGTGTTGGCTCAGAACGGCTCCAGCATCGATTGCTGAGGCGTCGACCTCCACAACAAAGGGACGTTTGGGATCCGGATGAAAGAGACAAAGGCCAGAGCTGAAGGCTTCTTTAATCCTCTGGAAGGCAGCAATTGCTTTTGGTGTCCAAACTTTGGTGTTGACTCCTTTCCTAGTCATAGCAGTGAGTGGGGCAACTATGGAGGAGTAATTCGCAATGAAGCTCCGATAATAATTGGTGAAGCCTAGAAAGCATTGCAATGCTCGAAGTCCTACTGGCTGAGGCCAGTCACGGATTCCCTGAAGTTTCTCTGGGTCCATTGAGAATCCATGATCAGAGATGATGTATTCCAAAAAGGATAAGTGACTCCACTCAATCAAACATTTCTCCAGTTTTGTGTACAGACGCTGGAGAATGATACGGACGTGTTCATGGTGGGATTCTAAGTCTTTAGAGAAGATCAGAATGTCGTCGAGGTATACCACTACGAAATTGTACAGGAGATCTCGGAAGATTTCATTCATGAGGCATTGGAAGACGGCTGGAGAGTTACATAGCCCAAAAGGCATTACCACATATTCGTAGTGGCCATCTCTGTTATTAAATGCCGTCTTCCAGATGTCATCAGGTTGGATGTGTACCAAGTTGTACGCACCTCTCAGGTCCAGTTTGGAGAAGATTTGTGCCCCTTCAAGGCAATCGAACAGTTCGCTAATGAGGGGTAGCGGTTATCGATCCTTACGAGTTATCGCATTGACACCCGTATAATCTATACAGGGACTTGGTCCACCATCCTTTTTCTTCATGAAGAAGAACCTCGCTCCTTTGGGGGAATCAGATGGACGGATAAAGCCTTTCTCTAGATTCTCTTTAATATATATACTGACATAGCCTGAGTCTCAGGCTGGGACAATGGATAGGTTCTGCCTTTGGGAGGCGTAGTGCCCGGAAGAAGTTCAATAGGACAATTGAACTTATGTAATGGAGGCAAGGTGTCCTCTTTCTGCTTAGAGAACACATTGCTGAAGTCAGAATACTGCAGAGGTAACCCTGGAAGGGTAACTGATTTCAAGACAGGTATCACAGGGGATACCGGGTGCAGGCAAGTCTTTTGGCACTTTGGGCCCCACTGTACCAACTACAGGGATTGCCAATCGAACTGGGGTTCATGGACCTGGAACCAGATTACCGGATCGGTTGAGCATTTTAGGACGTAGAAGGATGTCTCTTCCTCATGGAGGGTACCTACAGTGAGATGTATAGCCACTGTCTGGTGCGTAATGAGACTTGGAAGATGTCCTCCCTGAATGGAGTCAATAGAAAGACTTACCTCTAGGGGTTGGAGAGGTATCTTCAAGCGTTTGACGATATCGTCTGTAATGAAACTACCGCTCGCTCCGGTATCGATGAGAGCAGTGGTCGCAAAGGTGTGGGCCTTGATGCCCAGGGATACAGGAAGCAAGAGTTGAGGGCCAGAAACACTTGCGTCCAAGCTTGGGACACCCACCGGGCTCAGGCGTTGCAGTTTCCCGGACGGATGGGGCAAAACTGCAGACGATGTCCAGAAGTGCCACAGTAAAGGCAGAGCCCCTCCTTTCATCACCGATGGAGATTTTCGGTCGGAGACAATCGCCCACAATTTCACCTCCATAGGTTCTACCATGGAGGAAGGTGATGATGCAGGAGTCTTCACTGGAGTGTAGGGTGCACTTGGAGGGCATAATGGTGAAGGGCATGGAGCCTTTACTTCTAGGCGTCTTTGCCGGAGGCGATGATCAATCCTCCTGGCAAGGAAGACCAAGTCTTCTAGAGACATGGGAGTCTCACGGACAGAGAGCTCATCTTTCAGAGCGCAGGAGAGTCCATCTAGGAAGATGGCTTGCAGACAATCTTCTTGCCACCCAAGTTCTGTGGCCAAGGTCCAAAACTCCACTGTGAATTCGGAGAGGGTCCTTGACCCTTGACGGAGGTGGAGTAAGTTATGACTAGCGATAGCCATACGACCTGGGTCTCCGATGGTCTGCTTGAAGAGGGCAATGAAGTCAGATAGCTTGGAGAGGATGGGATCAGAATGTTCCCATAAGGGAGAGGCCCATGCCAGAGCCTTCCCTTCCAAACGAGACAGAATGAAGGTGACTTTGGTGATCTCCTTCAAAACCAACGAGAGTTGTAGTGCAAACTGCATAAAGCACTGATTAAGGAAACCACGACAGGAACGTGGATCCCCATTATACCTGGGGGGTACAGGAAGTGCCAGGGTTGCTTTGGGAAGCATAGTGGCTGAGAGGTCCACCGGGTTGGCCATTGCTGTATCTTGTAGCTGAGAGCGCAGTTCTTCAAACCGAAGAGGGCCAGCGACTCTAAAGTTTGATGATGTTTTTTCACTGTGGCGGCGAGTCCTGGTAGGGACCTGGAGGTGGGAGACTCGGCCGAGTCCATGGCCTTGGCAACCTGTTGCGCTCGGGGGTGGACCCTTGTCCTGGGGCAGAGGTGGAATGCCTCCTGAAAGGGAACAGGAGGTAACTGCCCCCAGGGAGGAGACAGAGGCTAGGAAGAGCTTCACCAATGGAAGCCCGAGGTCCCTCCGGGAGGAACCCGTAGGGACCAGAGCCGCTTGGACTTAGGTGGGCCTCGCAGGGTCTCCTAAGAGAGTGAAAGTCCGGCGTGCGCACAGAGACAGGGGGAGCGCGATCGGGTTCAAAGATGGCTGCTGGTTGGAACAGGGAGAACCAGAACAGAGTTGGTGATGACAAGGCGAGGAACAGAGCCAGAATCTGGAGACGAGGTCAGGCAGACAAAGGTCAATGTCCAGAGGTCAGTCCGAGGAGTGGTCAGCAAAGCAGAGGTCAGGTACCGGAGGTCATACGAGGTCAAAGGCAGGCTGAGGTCTTGAGGCAAGTGGCAGGCAGGTCAGGAACAGGCTATGGTCTTTGAGGCGGGTGGCAGGCAGGCAGGTCAGGAACAAGCTAAGGTCAGTATCAGTAAGTCAGTCCGAGGGTACTACCTGGGTAGACAGACAGACGAACACAGGACCAAGCAGGATACAGGAATTAGGATGCAGGAACAAGTCAGGAACAGAACTGGAAGAGAAGGATCCTGGAACGAGACTAGGAACAAGTACAAGTGCAGAGTCAATCTCAGAACAAACCAACCCGATTGCCAAGGCAAGGAAGCAGAGACAGGAACTTCCTTATATCGGGGGAATCAATCAAGGCGCACCGCAGAGCTAAGACCCGCCCTTGGCAGTCCGTGCGCGCATATGGGCATGGCCAACATGGCCGAGGACGCCGAACCTCGGCGTGAGGCCCGGCACGCAGTGGAAGGCCCGGCGACCGCCGCCGCAGAACGCTGGGGCCTGGTAGGACTGGCAACTACCGTGAGGGAGGTCGTCCCAGGACCCGCTGTGGAACCATGAAGGTGAGCAGGCCCACGCACGGGACGGCCACGGGCGGGGCACTTAACAGTTGTTGAGAATATTTTAGCTTCCTGGACAATGCAATGATGTTTCAAGGAGCACTGAGCGGAGCCGGGGGGGTCCTCCTGTCAAAGAAGGGGTACAGCTTTGTCCAGAACTGACTGGCAAACCTACTGAGGTGTGTTTTAAACTAGGATTGTTGGGGATGGGTGAACAAAGCCCTAAGTTAAGAAAAACTACTCAGTAATTGAATCTTTAAACAATTATAGAAAAATGGGAAAACCTCTGGAAAACTATATACACTAATGCTCATAGAATGGGACATAAACATAGATTTAGAGGCAGTAATGGAAGAGGGTAACCTAGATGTAGTGGCTGTCTGAGAAACATGCTACACAGAAAACCATGACTGGAATATAATAATACCAGGCTACAATCTATTCAGGAAGGACAGGATAGAAAGGGAGGAGGAAAAGTGGCACTATGTATAAAATATAAGATTAAAACAGACCTGCAGAGTTTACAAGGTTAATCTGTGGGTTAATCTGGAAAGAAGAAATGGAACAGCTATTTATATTTGGGTAATATGCAGCCTTTCATCGCAGGCAGATGACAAAGATAGAGATTTATTAGATGATATTCATAAAATTTCTATGAAAAGTGAGGTGCTATTACTAGCTTTCAATGTGCCAGATGTTGAGTGGGACATTCCAGCTGTGGTGTCATCTAGAAGCAGAGAGAACTGTTCCTTCAGTTCATAATGGAATGCACATGGGAGGAAGCGATACCAGACCTAGTGCTTATCAATTGGGAGAGTGTTTCTGTTGTAGTGAATAATCATCTAGGATACAGTAATCACCAGTTAAAATGCAGGCAGTAAAGGTTCATTCAAAATTAAGGGTCCTAGATTTAAAAACAACAAGGGGGTCATTTATTAAGCTGCGTTAGACATTTACTACATTGGAAACATTGTTTACCACACAGTAAACACCTTAACACTGTGATAATGTGCAGTATTTCAAATACCATGTTGTATTTCTAATCAGCTCATGACTAGGCAAAAATATGTAGATCAAATAATACGGCTTGTCTCAAACTTTGCAAGGTTCATTATTTGATCTAAAGTTAGTTACAACACAAGACTTGTAGCTAACTTTCCCCGGTAGTATCAGAATGTTAATGCACATCCCAATGCACGAGGTTTAGGCCTTAAAGGGGCCGATGTGACTCGTAGTTCTCCATCCAACAGGGTGTAAAAATCAGTGAGGAAGTTCTCTGAAGACCTATTCTCCTGACCCTTCCCAACTGAACCCTTAGACAACCCAAAGTTCTAATTGTGCAAAAAAAAAGAGGCCCCACCCCTTTTCTAAAACTCCTCCACTTGGTGACCAAAAACAGGCCTCCACCTACATAAAACCCCTCGTGTTCCCTGCTTGACTTGCAAGTATCCCTGGTGGTCAAGGATAGTACAATAGGGTGTCCCCAATGTTCCATGCCAACACCATTTCCAAAATAGTGCTGGCTACCCTTGGGAGACACTTTGCCTCTTTGCTCTTGTCATATGGCAGGAGCAAAAGAGGACGAGGCTAACTGGTGCCATTTTAGAATTGAAACCATCTCGCAGCATAGGTGCTGCTCCATTGTTCTACTCTAGACCAGTGGTTCTCAACAGGTGTGTCTGGACACACTAGTGTGTCACGAAGTCCCGGGAGGAGTGTCGCAGAGCCAGCAGAAGACTGATCTTTTCTCATTAGTCTGGGCAGAAATTGGCCGACTTCACTTTTATTGGGTATGACAGGAAGTTGCTTTTGCTTCCTTCTCTTCCTGGCCAGAGGGAGGTTGTTCCTTCCTACTTCACCCAGATCAGAGTGAGATATCTCAAATTCCTGTTCATATGGGCCCAGCAGGACACTAACTTTATCTTCGTCTGCTGGAAGTGAGGCTGCTGATGCTCTCTTCAACCCATGGGGTCTGGATGTGAAAGCAGGAGCATAAGGGAGAAAAGTGTGTGCTCTGTTGATCCGCTGCTGCTGCCGCCTCCTTATCTTCCTCTCCTCAATGCTTCTTGCCCTCATCTTCTGCTGATAAAGAGGGAGGGAGATTCTGGATTGGACAGATGTCATTCTGCTGGCTGGGAGCCAGAAGGAGGGGGACAAGTACTGGGCAGAAAGGCATGGGAAGATAGGAGTTCAAGAGTCTCCTGGGCAGTCGGGGTGGGGGAGGGGGAGGTGGTTGGGTACTGCTGGGCAGGGAAGAGAGATGGAGATGTGAGGCAGCTGGATTGAGGGAAAGGGGAGCCTGGGAGAGGGGGTACTGAGCAGGAAAGGGTAGAAAAGAGGTGTTCAGAGGTTTTCTGGGTAGGGAGATGAGAGGGAAGGGCAAAAGGTTGAGCAGGGGAGAGAGAGCATGAGGAAGAGACTGTGGAGTGGGGGGTATCAGGAGTGTTGGACAGGGATATAGGCATGTGAAGGGATGATTGAGTAGTTAGAATTAAGGGGTGATGGGGGCGTGGAGTGGAGTGACTGGGTACAAGGGCTATGTCAGTTTTGAGAATAGGCATTTCTTCTCTCTTTGAACTTTGCTTAGTGTAGGACGAAATATATTTTGTTTTTAGTCTCCAATTTTGCACTGCATGCAGAAGGTGGTCTTGGGGTTTCCATTCCAGGTTTTGTTTCCCCATTTGTAATTTGTATTCTCTTATTCTACATTTGATGAAGACAGGTCTGTCTGTGTTCTGTGTGTGACTGAGGTACTTTACTAGAGGTTTGTATCAACCTTATTTGTTGTATTCTCTCAATATTATATTACACTGGTGGTGAACTGCCTTTTTATGGGTAGGGCTATCGCTGTTTTATTTCTTGGAGTTAGTAGGTACTGCTGAGGTATGGCAGGTTTGATAGACATGTATTAAGTGGGGGTTTTGTATTTTACAATGCACCTGGTAGTAGAGGAATTATATTTAGTCTCATGATGGTCGTGTGGTCAGTGTGTCATGCATGTGAGCATCATATGCCAGGTGCGTCCTGATTTGAAAAAAGTTGAGAACCACTTTTCTAGACCACCAGGGATACTTATAAATCAACCAGGCCAGGAGAAAGGCATGGGGGGGGGGGGGGGGGGAGTAAGGGCCTGATATTTGGAGACCAAGAGGAAGGGATTTAGACCAGGGCAGGGACTAATTTAGTACCCTTTTTTGCCCAATTGGAACTTTGGCCCACCTCAGGAGGTGGCTGAGGGGGGTTGGAAGAATGGTCTCTATAGATCTCACTGATATTTACACCCTGCTGTGTTGGGGGAACTACAGGCCATATCGGTCCCTTAAAAAGATGGTGGCCCCGGGATACAGGGCTGTCAATGTGCTTTGTAGAGGAAACTCATCTACCTGCAATATTTTTCTCCTCGGCATGAAAATATATCAGGAAGCTATAATGGCTCTTCTGGGAATCCTCTGGCTTCATAACATTGGTTACAAACCCTAGATTTGCCTGGGATAGACTGATTGGCAAGCACATGTGTGTCTGTATACAAGACTTTATACCTAATCCACCTTGGTAATGTCAAATTTTGATCATTGTTGTAAGAAATTAGGACTAACAAGACAATTTTTTTTGTTGTTGTAGATCTCCAAATAAGGCAGTATATGACTACAACATTCATTCAAGACATATACATCTGAGGTTTTTGACACTTTTATTACAATGATTAAGAAAAGGAAAACACCAACATCATCCTACCTAATAAACGAAGCTTGACCGACGTGCCGCAAATGCGCAGTAGAGAGCAGCTCTACCGCGCATGCGAGCACGTCAGTCACAGTGTGCCTCTTAAAAATAAAAATGGCGCTGTAGGAGCGGCGGCCCAAAGACCCGGAGCGGCGGCGGCGGCACCGGCCCGAAGACCCGGAGCGGCGGCCCGAAGACCCGGAGCGGCAGGAGCGGCGGCCCGAAGACCCGGAGCGGCGGGAGCGGCGGCGGCGGCACCGGCCCGAAGACCCGGAGCGGCGGCGGCGGCCCGAAGACCCGGAGCGGTGGCCCGAAGACCCGGAGCGGCGGCGGCGGCGGCCCGAAGACCCGGAGCGGCGGCAGCGGCGGCCCCGGCCCGAAGACCCGGGCAGGAGCGGCGGCAGCGGCAGCAGGAGCGGCGGCCCAAAGACAGAGAGGGACAGACTTCCTGGAAGTCTGTCCCTCCCTCGCACGCATGCCGCCGCCGCTCCGGGTCTTCGGCGGAGATCGACTGAAGGGAGGAGGGAGAGAGGAGTGACTGGGGGGAGGGAGGAGGAGGGAAGGGGGAGTGACTAAGGGGGGGAGGGAGGAGGGAGAGAGGAGTGACTGAGGGGAGGAGGGAGGAGTGACTCAGGGGAGGGGGGAGAGAGGAGTGACTCAGGGGAGGAGGGAGGGAGGGAGGGAGGGAGGAGGGGGGAGTGACTGAGGGGAGGGGGGAGGGGGGAGTGACTGAGGGGAGGGGGGAGTGACTGAGGGGAGGGAGGAGGGAGGAGTGACTCAGGGGAGGAGGGAGGAGTGACTCAGGGGAGGAGGGAGGGGGGAGTGACTCAGGGGAGGAGGGGAGAGAGAGGAGTGACTGAGGGGAGAGAGTGGGGGAGGTGGGAGGGAGAATGAGGGGGAAGGAAATGATCCAAAAAAAATGTTAATGTAGCCCGTTTTAACGGGCTTAACGGCTTGTGTTTATATAAATGTATCAATAACAGGAAGTCATTTCCAATTTTTACAGCATTGGCTGATGCATGGTATAAATATTTAGGGGGCCACCCTAGAAGATGAAGATATTGTGCAAGTTATTCCAATACTTTCTCAAAGATCTGATAGAATCATTCCACTGCTGTTTCAGGCTGTGACTGCCACTGCATGCAGGTTACCCCAGGGCTTCATTTCCATCCTCTGTAATTATCCCATGGTTTTCTGAATTCCATTTTTGTCTTCATCACCTTCTCCAGAAGGTTATTCCAGGCATCCATCACCCATTCCATGAATAAATATTTTCTTCGGTCGCCATCTCTCTCTCTCTTTTAGTTATTCAAGAGAGAAAGCAATCAGAGAATGCAGGGAGTTGATGGGCCTGCACTAGAGCTAGAGCCATTGCCACAGCAGGACCTGCAGCACAACAATGGCTTAAAAAAAAGAAAACCGTCCAAGAAGAGGAGGCCCTGCAGCAGGGAAGCCGCAGACCGCATCCAGCAAGAAAAGGCCTAGAAGAGAAGGGAAGGCCAAAAGAGAGAGAGAGAGAGTGTGTCTGTGTGTGTGGGTGTGTGTGTGTGTGTGTGTCAGAGCTGGAGGTGCTGGGAGCAGGAGAAAGGGTCCCTCACGCCTGACAAGAAAAAATAAGGTATCGGTTGGGGGGGGGGGGGGTGGATGGGGAGGTTCCGAGGGGGAAGGGGGGAGCGGAGCTTCATAGCTTCCCTGCAGGTGGGTGGAGGGGGAAGGAGGGGGACAGGCCGATCTTCATATTTAGCAAAAATTAGAACAGGGGCCCGGCGTACAATGCTGGACACTTCTCAAGGTTTAAAACAGGTTGTGGGGGGGGAGGGGGTGAGCCTAGCATGGCCCAATAGGGCATTTGTATTATGCTTTGGGGAGGAGGGAAGGGATTGGCCCGCTGGCCCTTTTATTTCTTGAGTTTTGACTGTTTATGACAGCGCTACCTAGTAACACGTTATCCGGACACACAAAGCCAGAGAACTTTAAACCTGCTCAGAAGCAGATCTTAAGTTATTCAGTTATCTTAGCCAGATAAATCAACCTTTCCTAGAACGCCCCTGAAATGCCCCTTTTTATCTGACTAAATTATAGACAGATAACTATTTATCCAGCTATAATGTATCCAGATAAGTAGCTGAATATGGCTTTATTGTCATTTGGCTTCTGCATATGGACCTCAAGGTGGGTTAATAGAGCACCTTTCATTCAAACAGGATCTCAACGCACTTTCAGGTTTAATGGTTCAGAAACCTCCTTATCTGAGGGAAATGATCTGGCAACACTTCTGCTGATCGGATTGTATGAGAACTTCTAAGGGTAAGGGAGAAGAAGAAACAAAGTTATTTTATTAGTAATAACCAGTCACAATTGGATAAATGTGAATAAAGCAAAAGAAGATAAACTTTCTCAAACTCTCAATTAGTGGTAGAGACAAATCATAAACTTGTCTCGGGATTTCTCCAGACTCCGTCAGCAGCTCTAACAACTAACCTCATCTATTCCCAAAAGAATGAGTACAATATTTGTAGCCTTACTTTTTCAGATGGTTGAACGCACCTGGATTTTCTTTCTGCCCTGCAATTTGTCTGGGCCACATACTTATTACAGCATCTCACACCCTGTTGCATCTTACTGTTTATGTAACTGATGTCATAAAATATCTGACCAGTGTGAAAAGGAAGAGTAAAACACAGTTCTAAAAAGAACTTCCTGAAGACCAATAACTGCTAAGGAAAGACATGTATAATATAACTGTGGTTTTATAAAGAATAACTCAACTACTTAATAAGAAATTAGACTGAGTATATCAAAATCCAGGAAACCATCAACAATGAAACTACAAGCAGGCATCAACAGCAAACAGGATAAAGAATATTTATCTGTTAACTGGATTCTTTGCAGGTGGAGATCTTTTATTGAACCAATATACAAATTATCAAAAGCTCATGTTGTATATAAGTTTTCAAGACCCTATCCTATGGGCGCCTTGGTAACTGTTGCAGTTTGTGTGCATGAAATGACAAAATAACAGCAGTACAGTATGATTTCAGATCAGGAACAATGCAGATCTGGTCTCCATAGATAGGCTGAAACAATGGGCAAAACTAGATACTTTGCTAATCCTAAGTGATTAGATTAGTCAGGAAAAAGTAGCACACACCCATGTTTTGCAATAGACACCATAAGTTTGATATAGAACAAAGGAAATCAAAGGAGAATCTGAGTAGCTTGCTTGGGAGAAGGTGGAGAATTTATCAGAGAGGGGGGATACATGGAGCATAAATTACATAAGAACATAAAGATATGCTATACTGGGTCAAGACCAAGGGTCCATCAAGCCTAGCATCTTGTGTCCAGCAGTGGCCAAGCCAAAACACAAGTACCTAGCAAGTACCCATTATATAAATAAATAAGCAAATAAGCCTGATACTTCACTTTCAATGCATATCCAGCATAGTTCTCTGCTTCAACAGCAGGGCTGAAGAAAAACTGATACGTCACACATCCAGCAGAGCTCTCTGCTTCAACGGCAGGGGAGAAGAAAAAAGGGTTCACACTCACAAAGCGGGGAGTAGCTGGCTTGTTACGGCGGTTACTACCCCAAACCAAATAAGCCTGATACTTCACTTTCAATGCATATCCAGCATAGTTCTCTGCTTCAACAGCAGGGCTGAAGAAAAACTGATACTTCACACATCCAGCAGAGCTCTCTGCTTCAACGGCAGGGGAGAAGAAAAAAGGGTTCACACTCACAAAGCGGGGAGTAGCTGGCTTGTTACGGCGGTTACTACCCCAAACCAAATGTGCCTGATACTTCACTTTCAATGCATATCCAGCATGGCTCTCTGCTTCAACGGCATGGGAGAAAGACTGATACATCACGCATTTCCAGCATAGCCCTCTGCTTCAACGGCAGGGGAAAAGAAAAACAACCAATAAGGGCTGTATAACATAGTCTGGGTGTTGCGGTCCCGGTCGCTAGGCTAGCGACCGGGTCCTTACCTTTCTGCTGCTTCTCCCGGTCTCGCCGCGATCCGTTGCTCCTAGGGCCTGCAGCGCCGCATGGCAGCGTCTCTCTCCACGTGGAGACGCTGCCAAGGGACGACTCTGACTCCTCCCACTGCCAGGCAACGCGCGCGCGAGCAGGGGGCTCTTAAAGGTCCAGCACCCGGAAGTGCTGAACCGCCCCGTTCCTGACGTCAGACGCTGGCCGGCTATTTAAACCAGCGTCTGACTTCCTTGCTTTGCCTTTGCAACGAGGTCGCTCTTATGTGTGCTTAGTTGCTTCCCAGCGTTGTTTCCAGCTTGTTCCAGCCGTGCCTTGCTTCCAGCTCTGGTTCCTGCTTGTTCCAGCCGTGCCTTGCTTCTAGCCCTGGTTCCTGTTCGTTCCAGCCGTGCCTTGCTTCCAGCTCCGGTTCCAGCTTGTTCCAGCCGTGCCTTGCTTCCAGCTCCGGTTCCAGCTTGTTCCAGCCGTGCCTTGCTTCCAGCTCCGGTTCCAGCTTGTTCCAGCCGTGCCTTGCTTCCTGCTCCGGTTCCAGCTTGTTCCAGCCGTGCCTTGCTTCCAGGTCAGGTTCTGCTTGGTCCTGCTGTGCCTTGGTTCCAGCTCTGGGCCCTACTTGCTCTCTACGCATCCTGACTCCAGCTCCGGTTCCTGATTCTCCTTGACTTCAGCCAGCCACGACCCTTGGTCTTCTTCACGATTCTCCTTTGTCTTCAGCCTGCCACGATCCTCGGACTTCCTCACGATTCTCCTTGTCTTCAGCCAGCCACGACCCTCGGACTTCCACACGTTTCTCCTCGTCTTCAGCCAGCCACAGACCTCGGACTCATTCACGATTCTCCTAAGTCCCAGCGACTCGGACCCCTACGGGCTCCTCCTGGGGGGGTCTCGGGTTTCCAGGGTGAAGACGTCATCAGTCCGCTCCAGCTGAGTGCCGCCTCCCGGCTTATTAACACCTGTGGACGTTGTCCACCTCAGCCGGCCCAAGGGTCCACTATTGACTTTCGCCATAACATAACACTGGGTAAAACAAATAAGCATGGGTGTAGCTTGCTTATTGCGGCGGTTACTACCCTACTACCCCTAACTAATCAAGCTAGACATTTCACTTGGATGCAGCTCCATCACTGCTCGCTACATTAATGGTGGGGGTGGAAGGGAAATAGAACCAAGAGCTAAGAGAAACAGATAAGTATGAGAAAAAAAATGTGTGAGGCTTGCTGGGCAGACTGGATGGGCCGTTTGGTCTTCTTCTGCAGTCATTTCTATGTTTCTATGTTTCTATATGTATATTACTAAGTCTTGCACTTCTTCAGCACACTTGGGAGACAGCAGAGGACCCAATCTGGCCAATTGAGTCTAGTAATTGGTCATTATGCCTTGGTTTCTAGATCTAGGTCTTAAGTGTGCTGCCTAAGGATTATACACTGTAGTGGGTTTTAAAATAAAGTTACTGAAATTTGGTAACTGTTTGACTCTGTGGTCTTATATAAATATATGGCTACTCCATATGAAGCATCCGTGAAAGTAACAGTATTGATTGTCTGTGTGTGTGCGCGTGTTTTCTTCCATTTTAATTTAAGCTAATAGATGTTATATTATTCTCCATTTCTATTTTCAGAGTATGCAGTAAAAGAACCCCTGAAGAAGGTGGTATATGCCAAAACATGGTCCATGTTGGGTTAGTCTTGAATTAGTTATGAAGCGGAGTGTTGCATGCTAATAAAACTAAGTATTTGACGTTTATTTTTGTAAGCCACTAGGTGATTTTTCTTAAGAAGAAATTTTGGTATTTGATTTTTTACTTACAAAATTTTTGCATATAGTAGAGAATATTTTGGTAATAATAAAAGTAAGTTTGCTTGTAAATTATACTTTTGGAGGTATGACGGTAAATGACTTGAACTTGTGGTGCACGGAAGACTGAGACTGCCTAAGGTCCATTGAGGGCGAGAAACAGCAGATTATATCTGTCACACAGTTTTTCTGATACCATCTCTTCCTGTTTTAGGTATTTTTAAATTTGCTTTTTGAATAAAAAATTTTTTTTTGTTTTTTAGTTAGACATGGTTTTTGATTTCTTTTGAAAAAATTTTTTATTTCCCTTTCATTTTGTTTGATTTATATGAATATTTGGTTATAGTCATATCTGTTAAAAGGACCTGAGGGGTTTTAAAAAATCATGTACTGCAACATTTTTGCATAATTGTTATGATGGTCTCTTTGATGAGATGAATAACTCCAGACATAGAAACAGAGAAAACGCTCATTTAATTTGCACAGTTTACTTCCTGATGCAATGCCATTGACCTCAACTGACATTCTGCTTTCCCCTTACTTCTTAGCACACAGGGATCATCTTTGTTTATCCCATGCTTTCTTGAATTCTATTAATAATTTTAGTCTTCATCATTTCCACAGACAGAAAAGTTAGAACCAAAGAATTACCATCTATCAGTGTACATAAGCAAAGAAAGGATTAAGGTACAAATAATCTTATGACAAAAATACTATCTAATATATATGTGTAATTCTAACTGGAAAAATGGATCTGTGGTGCGATTGGCACCGCCTAGTATGCAAGCCCACTAGGCTCGCACAAGAGCTGTTGGAGAAGCCCTTGAATGGGACCGACTGGAGCTTCCCCCACAGATTGAGCCCTTGGGTTCTGGATACTGACAAGTCTTAGGTAGATCCCTAGGATTATCTGGGAGGAGAGAGTCTGAGTCCAGGCAAGGTCAGGGCAGGTAGCAGACAGCAAAGATGAGATGAAAGCCAGAGGTTGGGGCAGGCAGCAGACAGCAGAGACAAGATCCAAGCCGGGGTTAGAACCAGGGAGTCAAGCCAAAGGAGAACAGGGAGATAGGACAGGATAGACAAGGGAAGGGCTAGGGCACATACAAAGTGAAGGCAAGGAATGGGCCGGGCAAGGAACAGAGCACAGAGAAGGTGAAGACAAGGCAAGGAGCAAGACAAGGAACAAGGAACAGGCAAAGAACAAGACATGGAAAGCAACACGCATGGGGATACAAGGACAACAGGAGACCTGAGGCAAGATTGTGTGACATCATCAAAGAGCGCCATGGAACTCTTCCTGTTGTAGCCCCTTTAAGAAGTGGTATGTTGGGCGCCGCATGCCTTCGAAAATTCTGGGTAGCACTGGCATAGCTGCAGGTGGTGTTCCTACCATACGAGTGTCAGGTCCTATCTGTAGCATTGGGGTAAGTGTGGTGGCTTGCAGGACCGTCCCACAAGCCACTAATCATAACAGTACCCCTCCTCCAAAGCCCCCTCCACAGTCTTCTGTGCCTGGGCTCCCTGGGGATTTCCTTGTGGAATTTCTCTATAAGTTGGGGGAATTGTAGGTTGGAGGCTGGTTCCCAAGAGTTCTCTGCCACATTGTAGCTTTTCCATGCAATAGGATATAGTAGCCAGTTAAGAAACCTGCAGGCATCCATGATCTCCACTTCATTTTGGGTATCTTCTTCTTCTGCGACTACCTCAGGAGCCCAAAACTGGGGTCTTTCTGGCCAGGAGAACGTCACTGGCTTGAGTAGAGAGACATTTTATTTATTTATTTATTTTAAGTTTTTCTATACCGGCATTCGCGATAAATATCGCATCATGTCGGTTCACAATTAACAAGTGGATAGGAACAAAATCAAAAAATAACATTTAGTAATAAATAATAATAATAATAATAGTAGTAAAAAACATAGATCAAGAGAAGGCTAAGGAATGCAGTGGAATGCAGACATGGAAGACATTGTGTACTCTCATAGATGGTGGTAGCTGAAGTCTTTAGGTGACAGGACCCAGTTGTCGCACCACAGGAAAAGGCCCAATATATCAAGGCATGAATTTCATGGAAGGCATTTTCAGTTGAGATTCTTGGTGCATAGCCAGACTAGATTCCCTGGGTGCAAAGGAGGTGCCAGGCAACATCTTTTGTCAGCTTGAGTTTTGGAGTGTTTGGCTGCTTGATCCATGAGCTGGTGGGTCTTTAGCCATAAGTCTTGGAGTTCTTGCTCCCTTAAAGTAGTAGCTGGGCAGTTGTAAAGGTGGGATCTGGTCTGGGTATCCATGGATGTTGTCCAAAGATGATAAAAAAAATTGTAAGCATCCATAGAACTGCTCACATGATTGTGTGCAAATTCGGCCCAGAGAAGCAGAGATGCCCAGTTATCCTGTCTTTGATTTACATAGAACCATAGAAAGCCCTTAAAGCTCTGATTCACCCACTCAGTTTGGTGAAGTCCAGGGTTATTCCAAAATTATGACACAGACTCTCCCAGGAACAAGCAATAAACTGAACCCTTGTTCTGAAAGGATGTGGTATAGAAGTCTGAGTAGCCGAAAGACTTGCTATAAGAAAAGCTTGGCTAATACAGGTACTGACGGGAGGCCAGGGAGAGGAATGAAATGTGCTATCTTCGAAAATTTGTCCACAACTACCCATTTGGTGGGGTGACCGCCAGAGAGGGAAAGGTCACAGACGAAGTCTGTAGCCATATGGGTCCAGAGTTCTATGGGAGCTGGCAGCAGCTGTAACAGCCCCCACGGTCATGCTCTAACACTTTTCTGCATGGCAGATGTAGGACAGGATCCCACATAGTGTTGAACATCAATTTTCATTTCAGGATAAAAATAGTGTTGCACAATCAATTCCAATGTTCAGGTAATGCCAGGATAGCCAGATAGATAGGAGTCATGTGCCCACTCAAGCATCTTCTGTCACAGCTGGCAGAGTACCACTGTCTTCCCAGGAGGGACAGTGAAGGTGGCTGCAACCATCAGCTTGGCCAGGTCAATAATATGTTGTGGAGGCTCCAAGGTTCCTTCAGCATTGAAGGATCAGGAGAGAGCAACTGCTCAATGTTGATATTAGCAACTCGAAGTCAAATTGATTAAAAAAATAAGGACAAGTGGGAATGACTGGTATTTAATTTCTGGGCTTGAGCCAAGTGTTCAAGGCCTCTGCAAAAAAGTGTCTTCAGACATTTGGGGTCCCAGCGAAGCTCCGCTGCTAGAGTTGAAGGTTGTAAAGTGAAATGTAAGCTGCACTGGTTCAAGAAGCCTCAAGTCTTCTGGAGTTCTCCGGAGAATCGACCAGGCGCTGCCAGTGGTACAGCTGACTTTAAAGTTATCTCTGGTAACTGGACTTCTTGTATAGAAGCTGTGCTTTGAGTCTTCTGCGTATGAAGCTGGTGAAAAGCTGCAGTAAGTTTCTCCAAGGTTTCTTGCTGTTCTGAAAGGCGTTGGGCTAAGCCTGGAATAGCCTGCAAGGCAGAAAGATGAGCCGGGTCATGGGCCACAAACATCAAATACCTTTAGCTGAATCCCCAGGAGTACTGCTTCTCTACATGCTTCACTTTAATGCTGAAGTCACTGAAATTTAGGATTCTCCAAATTCTTTTCTTGAAGGCCGGATTCAATGAAGTTAATCTCTCCAAATCTTCTCCAATCCTTTTTAGCCAGAAACACTGAAGTTGAATTCTCCAAATCTTCTCAATACTATTTAGCCGGATTCATGGAGTTAGCAATCTGTTAGCGCTCACCTTGTCAGGAGGGCAGAGTTAGCAATCTGTTAGTGCTCACCCCGCCAGGAGGGCGGAATGAGCGATCTGATAGCAATCAGCTCCTCCCAAGGGGAGGAGTTGGCAATCTGATAGGCTTGGCTCCTGTAGGAGGAGAGGTTAGCAATCTGTTAGTACTCTGCTCCCCCAGAAGGGAGGAGTTGGCAAAGTATTATGCTTTGTTCCTGTAGAAAGAGGAGCCAGCAACCTGTATGATCCTCAGGGGGGGTAGGCTATCTGATATGGTCTGATGTGGGTTGTCTCCCACAGAGTGGCAGATGATGATACTGCTCTATTCGTGTAAGGAGTAACACTTAGTAGAAATAGTGAATCCCTGGGCCGATAGCAGATGACAGCGCCCTCAAGTGGAGATCCTGAGAGGGACCATCGGCTAGGCTGGAGTATTGAGAAACACAGATAGTTCTTTATTAGACTGGAAGTAGAACCACCAGAGGTGGCAGCAGTGAACTGATGTGCCTGGCAGGGCTGAAGTCCCTCAGATACTGGAATCACGATCTCTGAGTTGCTGAGCTGTAAGGAGAGACTATAGGTAGTGAGTAGACATGATATGCTGGACATGCAACCAGTGGTAGATGATACACTCACACTTGTAGATATCAGTAATGTCTTTTTATGCAACAGAGAGTCTTCAGTATTCAGGAACAGGAGTCGCAGGCAAATACTGGTTCCTGTAGGCAGTCTGAAATAGAACTCACAATAACTGTGTATGGGATGGCTTCTGGAATAGAAGAGAGGCTAGGAGAGATTTAGGAACTTAGGCCCTCGTGGAGCGAGTACCAGTTCCTATCTGTAAATCTGTAATAGTAATCCATAAGATATAGGTATGTGATATCTTCTGAGGAAGAAGAGAGTCTGAGAAAGATATTAGGAACATAGGCCCTCGTGGAGCAAGTACCAGTTCCTATCTGCAATCTGCAATGGTAACTCACGATCTCCGTACCTGCGATAACGTCTTAGACTGAAGGGAGTCTTAGAGATTAGGAACATGGGCCCTCGTGGAGCGAGTACCGGTTCCTGTCTGTAATAGGACTCACTGTGTTCATGTCTGCGATCGCCTCCAGGCAATAGGAGTCTTCTGAGTATTCGGGAACGTAGGCCCTCGAGGGGCAAGTACCGGACTCCATCCAACAATCTGAAATCAAGAAGAGAGAGAGCGGGGCCCCCTAGGAGCAGGTACCCCTAAGTGAGTCTGTAGAGGCAGAGCAGCGGAGAAAGGATTCCCCGAGAGTTGCGAGGAAGGGGTTCCCTCCCTTGTCCTTGCTAACTCAAATTCAATTAGCAATCATAGACCTTTTATGTTGGAAGCGGATGACGTCACTACGGGGGGACGCCCCCGAGGTTCGCGCCTTTGCTGGTACAAAGTCTGGAGCACGCGCGCCCTTACGTTATCAGGAACATGGCAGATCCGTAGCGTCATGCCAACCCAGGGATTCCAGGAAGAAAATGGCAAAGAGAAGCCCCAGCCGTCCGTCAGAGCCGAAGGGAGTCGCCACAAAGGTAGAGAGGGTGGAACGAGGGCGAGAATAGGCACGAACGCAACAGTCCTCTTAAATTTTTCCGTGCTGGCCCCTTTAAAGCTTCAGCCCCTGGGCACGCGCGCGCCTAGGGGGCAGGGCCAAGCGCGTCGGGTCGGCAGCTTCTCCCTCGCACAGGGAAAGCCACGGCAGGCTGCAGATCAGGCCTACGCGGCCGAAGAGGAGTCCATGTGGGCCGGGCCAGCCCTGAGGTAGGAGGAGGGACCGGGGCACGGCCCGGTCCCGTAACAGTACCCCCCCCTCCTACGCCCCCTTCCCGGGAGTCCGGGCTTAGCAGGATGAGCCAAGTGGAACTGATGGAGGAGAGACTTGTCCAGGATATGGGAAGAAGGCTCCCAGGAATTCTCCTCCAGGCCGTACCCCTCCCACGAGAGGAGGAATTCCCACCAGCGACGGTGGAACCAAACGTCCAGAACATCCTTCACCGTATAGGTGACGTTGGTTTCGGCTTCAGTAGTGGTAGGTTCTGGAGGTTTGTCATGAAAGGTGGAGAGCACCACAGGCTTAAGCAGAGACACGTGGAACAAGTTGTGGATCCTCAGGGTGGACGGCAGACGTAACTGATAGGAGAATGCCCCTACTCGCTCCACTACTGTGAATGGACCAATGTACCTGGGGTCCAGGCGCATAGAGGGAGTCCATAAGTGGATGTTCCTGGTACTCAACCATACTTTCTGCCCCGGAAGGAAGGCCGGGGCAGGCTGCTGTGACCTGTCTGCATATCTTTTAGCTTTGGCTGCCATCAGATGGAGTTTCTCCTGGGTGGCTCTCCAGAGGTTGCACAACTGTCATGCCGTAAGTTGAACTGCAGGGGATGGTACCATCAAAGGCAATGGCAGAGGAGCCTCAGGGTCTTTCCGTAGACCAACTGGAACGGGGACTGGTTGGTCGCAGAGTGCTTATGGTGGTTATAAGAGAACTCTGCCCATGGTAACAAGGTGACCCAATCATCCTGGAGGTCCCCCACGAAGGACCGGAGGAACGTCTTTAAGGTCCTATTAGTGCGCTCGGCTTGCCCGTTGCCTTGGGGATGGAAGGTTATTTTTAGTCGAGTTGCACACCAAACTTCCTGCAAAGGGTATTCCAGTATTTTGCAGTAAACTGCGGATCACGGTCAGAGTGTATGTGCAAAGGGAGTCCATGTAGACGAAAGATGTGTTGCGTAAAGAGGGTAGCTAATTCTGATGCCGAAGGCAGTTTAGCGAGAGGCACGAGAAACGGTCGACCTTGACCCAGATCACGTTCTTCCCATCTGAAACAGGCAAATCTACAATAAAATCGGTGGAAAGATGAGTCCAGGGCTCGGTAGGAATGGGTAGCGGCTGAAGGAGGCTCCAGGGGCATCTGTGCAAGGGTTTCTGCCGGGCACAGGTAGGACACGACTGCACATAGAGTCGGATGTCCCTCTTGACCTGCAGCCACCAGTAGAACTCCGTCAGAAGTTCCAGGGTCCTGGCTGTTCCTGGATTTCCAGTGGTCAAGGAGTCGTGGGCCCACACTAACACTCTCTTGCGGGAACGAGAGGGCACCACAGTCTTTCCCTCAGGAGCCACCTCAGATGCTGCCAGAAGAACTTTGGCCGGGTCCAGGATGTACTGAGGTGGGTTGCTGATATCTTCTGTTTCCGTCGTGCGGGAGAGAGCATCCGCTCGAACGTTCTTGGACGCTGGTTGGTAAAGGAGGGAAAAATTAAAACGGCTGAAGAAGAGTGACCAGCGCACCTGCCGTGGGTTAAGGCACTGGGCACGGCACAAATACTCCAAGCTCTTATGGTCTGTGTAAACGGTACTGGGTGCTGGGCCCCCTCCAACCATTGGCGCCATTCTTCGAATGCAAGTTTGATGACCAGTAGCTCTTTATCCCCTATGCCATAGTTCCTCTAGGCAGGCAAGAACTTGCATGAGTAGTAGGAACACAGCAGGGATTTGCCTTCATTGGACAACTGGCTTAGAACGGCCCCAACAGCTATGTCGGAGGTGTTGACCTCCACGATGAACTGGCGTTGAGGGTCAGGGTGGCAGAGGCAGGTGTCTTGGAGGAACACCTTCTTCAATTCCTGAAAGGCTCGTAGGGCCATCGGTGGTCATTTCTTAGCGTTGGCGCCCTTTCTGGTAAGGGCCGTCAGTGGGGCCACCATCTGGGAATAGTGTGGGATAAATTGCTGGTAGAAATTGGCGAACCCCAGGAACCGTTGGAGTGCCTTTACTCCCACTGGTTGCAGCCAACCTTTGATCACCGTGACCTTCTCCGGGTCCATAAGGAAACCTGTGGAGGATACGATGTACCCAAGGAAGCGTAGTGATTCCTGCTCGAAGAGACACTTCTCAAACTTTGCGTAAAGTCGGTTGTCTCGCAGTTTCTGTAGTACTCGTCGGACATCGTGGCGGTGCGTCTCCAAGTCCCTGGAGTCATATTAGCACATCATCGAGGTAAACAATTACCGAGGTATGTAGCATGTCTCTTAGAACCTCGTTCATGAGGTTTTGAAAAACCGTCGGGGCATTGCAGGGCATGACCAGGTATTTGTAGTGACCATCCCTTGTGTTAAATGCGGTTTTCCATTCGTCGCCTGGACGAATCCTTACTAGGATATACGTCCCGCAGAGATCCAGTTTCGTGAACACCTTGGCCCCCTGTAGTCTGTCCAGAAGTTCCGGGATCAAAGGCAAAGGGTACCGATCCCGCCGGGTACTGCTGTTCAGGCCACGGTAATCTATGCAGGGTCGGAGGGACCCGTCCTTCTTTGCTACGAAGAAGAACCCTGCTCCAGCTGGGGATTTGGATGGTCAAATGAACCCTCGGTCCAGGTTCTCCCGGATGTATGCGGACATGGCTTGTGCCTCCGGAAGGGACAACGGGTATACGCGTACTCGTGGCGGCGTGGTACCCGGGAGCAAGTTGATCGCACAGTCGAAAGGGCGGTGCTCCGGGAGGATCTCAGCTTTCGCCTTAGAAAAGACATCGAGGTAGTCTTGATAATGGGGTAACAGAGCCAAGGAAGTCATCAGGAGAGGTACCGGTGGTTGAGGAACAGTGGCTAAACAGGAGTCGAAGCACGAGGGTCCCCAGGACGCCACTTGGAGGGTATCCCATGAGATTAAAGGAGAGTGCTTCCGCAGCCAAGGTAGCCCCAGGATGACCGGATGCATGGACTTTTCCAGGATAAGGAATGAAATCTCCTCCACATGCAGAATACCAGTGTGTAACGTGAGAGGCCTAGTACAAGTAGCGATGGTCCCTGGGAGAAGTCTCCCCTGAATAGAAGACACACGGAGAGGGGGTCTTTGGGGCTGAAGTCCAGTCTGGAGCTGCTGGACCAAGTCTTTGAGGATGAAGTTTCCCCCGGCTCCAGAGTCAATCAGGGCTCGCGTATCGAACTCTCCTTCGGGAAGGAGTAAGGTCACCGGGATGGTGCACGGGGAGGCAGAAGTGGTGTGACCTAGGGTTAGCTCCCTGACTGTCCCTAGGTCCGAGAGTTTCCCGGACGCTCGCTACAGTGGGTAAGGAAAAGGCCCTTGCCACCGCAATACAGGCACAGGCCCAGGACCGACGTCTTCTCCTCTCCTCTTGAGAGATAGACCCCCGGCCCACCTGCATGGGTTCGGGATCTTGAGCCCCCGAAGAGGCAGAAGGAGAGAGCCTGTTTCGAGAAGGTGTGGTTCCGGAGTTCCCAGGTCTGTGACCAGTAGAGATGTGAATCGTGTCCTCGATCGTCTTAACGATCGATTTCGGCTGGGAGGGGGAGGGAATCGTATCGTCGCCGTTTAGGTGTTTAGATTATCGTGAAAAATCGTTAAAATCGTGAACACACACTAAAACCCCCTAAAACCCACCCCCGACCCTTTAAATTAAATCCCCCCCTCAAATGCCTTAAATTACCTGGGGGTCCAGCGGCACACTAAAACCCCCTAAAACCCACCCCCGGCACACTAAAACCCACCCCGACCCTTTAAATTAAATCCCCCACCCCAAATGCCTTAAATTACCTGGGGGTCCGTAGCGGCGGTCCGTAGCTTAAACTACCCCCGGGTCCGTAGCTAAATCGGGGAAAGGGGGAGAGCAGGAAATCCGGCACACCAAATCGTGGTGTCTTCAGCCGGCGCCATTTTGCAAAATGGCCGCCGCAAAATGGCGGCAACCATAGACCAATACGATTCGACACAGGAGGTCATTCCAGACCCCTGCTGGACTTTTGGCAAGTCTTGTGGGGGTCAGGAGGCCCCCCCAAGCTGGCCAAAAGTTCCTGGGGGTCCAGCGGGGGCCCCTGGAGCGATCTCCTGCCGCGAATCGTTTCCGTACGGAAAATGGCGCCGGCAGGAGATCGACTGCAGGAGGTCGTTCAGCGAGGGTTCCGGACCCCCGCTGAACGACCTCCTGCAGTCGATCTCCTGCCGGCGCCATTTTCCGTACGGAAACGATTCGCGGCAGGAGATCGCTCCAGGGGCCCCCGCTGGACCCCCAGGAACTTTTGGCCAGCTTGGGGGGGCCTCCTGACCCCCACAAGACTTGCCAAAAGTCCAGCGGGGGTCCGGAACGACCTCCTGCGTCGAATCGTATTGGTCTATGGCCGCCGCCATTTTGCGGCGGCCATTTTGCAAAATGGCGCCGGCTGAAGACACCACGATTTGGTGTCCCGGATTTCCTGCTCTCCCCCTTCCCCCGATTTAGCTACGGACCCGGGGGTAATTTAAGCTACGGACCGCCGCTACGGACCCCCAGGTAATTTAAGGCATTTGGGGTGGGGGATTTAATTTAAAGGGTCGGGGTGGGTTTTAGGGGGTTTTAGTGTGCCGCTGGACCCCCAGGTAATTTAAGGCATTTGGGGGGGGGGTTCGGGAGGGTGGGGGATTTAATTTAAAGGGTCGGGGGTGGGTTTTAGGGGGTTTTAGTGTGCCGGTTTTCCTGCCCTCCCCTTCCCCTGATTTACGATTTTTTGACGATAAATCGGGGGAATTGGTTTTGTATCGTGGCCCTAACGATTTTTGACGATTTAAAATATATCGGACGATATTTTAAATCGTCAAAAAACGATTCACATCCCTAGTGACCAGGCCTCCTCTCCCGGAACCGGCGTTGGATACGGCGGTCCACACGGCCTGCTAGATGTGGAGGAGATTTCATTCCTTATGAGATCGTTCAAGTCATCCGGGAGATCTCTGGCCGCCAACTCATCCTGAAGTCTTGGGGAGAGACTTTCCAAAAAGATGCCATGCAGGCTATCACTTCCCCAGTTCAATTCGGCAGCAAGAGTCTGAAAGTCCATGGCGTGTTCAGCCAAAGGTCAGTTACCCTGACGCAGCTGGAGCAGTTCGGATGCAGCAGTAGGTCTGCGGGAGGACTCATCGAAGACCCGCCGAAAGGAAGTGACAAATTGAACCAGATTGGCTAGGCGGGAGTCCTGACACTCCCACAGGGTGGAGGCCCACGTCAAGGGTCTCCCATCCAACAGGGAGATAATATAGCTTGTCTTGACCCAGTCTGTTGGGAACTGAGCGGGAAGGAGATTGAAGCGAATATAGCACTGGTTCAGGAACCCTCGGCAAAGCTTCGCGTCCCCTGAAAACTGTGAGGGTGCTGGCATCTGTATGGGTGCCACTGAACTGGTATTGGTCTCAGCTCCAGGTACCGGGGAACTGGAAGCAGTGGCTCCGCCAACGCGGTCAGTTAGACCCTGTACTGTTGCCATCAAGGACTCGAGGCAAATTTGCTGCTGTTGCAGCCTCTGTGCAAGACCCGACATGGCTTTCAAGCCTGCAAGATCCACCGGGTCCAAGGCCTTGCAAACTGTTATGAACGTGGACCCTTGGGCCGGCTGAGACTGTAGATGGTATACTGTGGGAACCCACAGGAGACGTCACAGCTGGGAGGTGGCGCTGAAGATACTCGGAGAAGACTTCACCACTGGAAGTCTTTGGTCCCCCCAGGAGGAGCCCATAGGAACCCAGACCTCTTGGATTTAGGCAGGACCCTATGCGACCAAGGATCCAGGCAGCGGCTGAAGAGATGGATGATGAGGCCAGCTGAGCTCAGGAGGCTGGAAGGATCTTCATCCTTGGAAGCCCGCGGCTCCCCCGGGAGGAGTCCATGAGAGCCCGAGCCGCTGAGACTTAGGAGAATCCTCTGGGCCAGCAAGAACCGGATACCTGAGGTGGTTGAAGAGGCTGAAGACGGAGTCCAAGAACGAAGCCGGGCCAGAAGCCAGAAGTCAGAGGTCCAAAGCCAAAGCCAGGGGTAGAAGCTGGAATCAGAGTCGTAGGACGGAGCCGGGTCGGAAGCCAGAAGTCAGAAGTCAAAACCAAAACCAGGGGCGGAAGCTGAAGATGTGGTCAGGAGACAAAGCCGGGTCAGAAGCCAGAAGTCTGAAGAGATGATCCAAAATCCAAACGCAGCAACTAGTAACTCAGGGGACTTAGTGAACCTCGTTGCAAGGCCCTGTCCTAGTGAAGCTGCAGGGTTTAAATACCCTGCAGCGTCTGACGTCATCCAGGGCGTCCTCTTTGATTTTCCCGCACTGGCCCCTTTAAAGCTTCAGCCCCTGGGCGCGCGTGCGCCTAGGGGGCAGGGCCAAGCGCATTGGGTCGGCGGCGTCTCCCTCGCACAGGGAGAGCCGCGGCAGGCTGCAGATCGGGCCTACGTGGCCGAAGAGGAGTCCGTGCGGGCCGGGCCGGCCCCGAAGTAGGAGGAGGGACCGGGGCACGGCCCGGTCCCGTAACAGATTGAGCCATTCATAAAAGTCTAGCAGTAATTGTTCAGTCTCTATCCAAATGAAAAATATATCGTCAATGTATCTAGTCCACTTTTTCAACATGTGCAGTTGTACGATATATTTTTCATTTGGATAGAGACTGAACAATTACTCCTAGACTTTTATGAATGGCTCAATCAATCGGATCCCAATCTTAAATTTACCATCACATATCATCAAAAAACATTGTCCTTTCTGGACATTCAAATTCAACGTAAATAAAATAATTTGGAAACTACACTTTATCGTAAGCCTACAGACAGGAACAATCTCCTTAGATTTGAAAGCCACCAACCCACTCAATTCAAAACTGGGCTCCCCGTGGGTCAATTTTTTAGGGCATGGAGGATTTGTTCCCAAGAAGATTTCTTAGATCAAGCACAACAATTGTTCAAAAGATTCACACAAAGAAGTTATCCCCAGCAAGCCATCAAAAGAGCATTCACAAGAGCTAAATTTTCAGACAGAGACCAATTATTACAATACAAAGCAAAATCCCAAAAAGACTCCTTAGTATGCGTATTAAAACATACTAATCTTACGAAAAAAATCAAGGCAATAATCCAACAAAATTGGCATGTGCTTCAAGTTCATTCCATTTTTAACACACCTCCAATGTTTGCATACTCCAGAAGTACAAATATTAAACAGCATGTGGTAAGAGCAGCCATCCCAGATATATCTCAGTTTCAAATATCAGAACAGGGTCATTCGACCTGTGGAAAATGTGACTTCTGTAGTACCTCGGTGATAGGCACGTCATGGAAAGACCCTAATTCTGGTTTCACAGTTAAACAAAAATTCAGTACCAATTGCAACACGGACTTTGTGGTGTATGCATTGGAATGCCCTTATCATAAAGTCTATGTGGGACAAACATCCAGGAAAGTCAGGACTAGACTTATAGAGCATCGCAGTCGCCTGAACACAAAAGATCTTAAGGCACCCACAGTACCACACAGCATTTTCTAAAGGTCATACTTTCATAGATTACAAGTGGACAATTCTCGAGCATATTCCAGCATCCAAAAGAGGGGGAGATCGTAAAGCAAGACTCAACCTCCGAGAAAACTTTTGGATATTTAAGCTCAACACCATGGAACCCACAGGGCTTAATGAAAAGATCAACTGGTTTACTATGTTATTATAGTTCCCTATGTAAAATCACTGTTTGCTCCCATCAGCAACCAATACGAGCTCTCCGCAGGCTGTTGTTCAATTAAACCACAATAGCCA
Source organism: Rhinatrema bivittatum (assembly GCF_901001135.1). Lineage (NCBI taxonomy): Eukaryota > Metazoa > Chordata > Amphibia > Gymnophiona > Rhinatrematidae > Rhinatrema > Rhinatrema bivittatum. The sequence continues at coordinate 386,792,266 of NC_042617.1, forward strand.
ATCAGGAGTGATTTCATCCATTCCGCTTTTTTCGAGTTAAAAAGACAGCGCATGCACCGCGCTGCGTCAGACGCTTCTACTAACCCCTGTTTTGACAGGAAGGTTCTTTAAATTTCGCGCTGACAACATACAATACATTGGATAAGTCTCTGTGTTGTTCTCAATATTATCATTTAGATCCAAACATGTGCGCCACATAATATAGGGACTTTGGCATTTTCTCTGTTTTTGTCTCTCATTTACATTAGAAGAAGCCGCATATTTCTATAATTTGTCACATTCAAGCTTGCTGTACCCCTGAGGAAGGAAGATTCTCCAAAACCCTGCAGCGTCGGGTGTTCAAACAGCGTGCGTTTAAAGGCTTACCTGAGAGGGAACTCTGAACAGGACTTTAATCCTACAGTGATATCATTCACGGACCTGCGAGGAACCCTTGCTCTACTACAGTTCAATGTGGCAATTAGCGGCACTCCGCGGCACTCTAATTTGAGACGGCTGTATCCAGCAGCACTCAATTACTTACAGATAAGCTAAGTATCACTTTCACTTACAAGTTATTTTAAGTGTTCAGCTTAACGAGAGACTCTGTCTAAAAGTAACCGATGATTATATTCTTTTGCACAAAGAAGTTTTTAGCTCTTATGGGTTATCAGGAATAACTTCTGGAACCTTGTGCATTATGATGGTTGCTAGACTACTACAGTAAATATGTTTCTATATGTCCCATAACCAGTGAGAAATCAGTACATGTATATATTATTTTTTTCTTTTCTCACTTTAAGAGGTTTTTTTTCAATTCAGTATTGAAACTCAAACATAAGCACCTACTTGTCCTGATCTATCCCTCACCCACCCACTTTTTCGGCACCTAAATCTAGGTGTCTAGTGAAAATTAGGAACCTAAATTTAGGAATTGAACAGTCAGTTTTCAAAGGGGTCAATTTGGAGACCTAAGTCCCACAGTTGGGCGCTTAAAACTCTTTGAAAATCAGCCTCTGAGCTTTTTAATCCCATAGACCTAGAATGAATCAGGTCCCATGGGAGATCTGAACTCTTATGCCTGAACTCAGACAGGACTCTGGAAGGAAAATTAGCTTCACAGGAAGGTTTAGAGACAATATACTACCTGTGAGCATACAAAAATACCAACTGAACTCAAGAAATATCAGTTCAGTAAATTCAAAAAAGCAAAGTTAGTTTCCCCAGGTTGCATGATGCAGGCTTATATGCTTTCTGAAAGGAGATCCCGGGAAGAAGCTGAGGGGTAGAAGCTTGAATGCTATAATTGTATAACCACATGCTTTCCTTGGGGACTCAGCTTAGCTGAGCCTTGAATTAAAGTACTGTGTAAGAGAGGCTGTCGGATTTGAAGACAGGTAGAATTAGCCAGGCTCTGGGTGGAGACAGACTTTTCTTTTGTGTTTGCTTTTTGGTATTGTGTTGTTTAAAGGGCAGGGCACAATGCTGGAAAGACAAATAAAAGAATTGTTTTAATTTTGATCAAATACATTTTGGCTATCTGGTTGAGAGGTGCAGATGTGGGCTACATCCCAGAGGAGCTCTCAAGCTCAAGTCACACATGGGGACTTAACACAGCACTTTAACAGGTATTGCAACCTGACTGTAAAGAATCCAGTTCTGCCCCACAGCAATAAGGGGTTGCTAGAACGCTAAACTATCCTCTTTAACAGTTTCTTAAGGAAAGGTCCCATTTGTTTTAAAAATGAGTTAAACAAACTGCTGGACTTTAATATCTGGTAAAATTCAGTGACTGAATCTCAGATAAAGGCATTGCTAGTTTGCATGGGATAACAGAGATGGTTTATAGCCTCAAAACTGGAGGGAGAATGAAAAAAGTAAACTGGCAAATCAGAAAATGGTGGCTCCTGCCAGTGCTCCCCCATCTCCAGAAAAGACAGACACCAGAGGTACATAGGTAGCAGTAGCAGTTGTGGCTGCATTGGAGACTCAATTTGAAAAACTATATGCTAAGTTCGATGAAGTATTCACTAGCTGAGTCAAATAAATAAATCCAGGATGTTCAGATGCGTGTCTCAAACATCGATGATTGTGTGCATACTTTAGAAGCGGAGGCTCTTTCCTTAGAAGCAGACCATGAAGAGCATGCTATTAAATTAGATGATTTGGAAAATCAATCATGCAGGGATAACCTGCGATTTTTTGGGCTTCAGGAGTGTATTCGTGACCAAGAGTTAGCAGAGGTTTTAGAAGAATGGCTTCCCCGTGCGCTGAATCTTAACAAAAAATATTTCAGAATTGAAAGGGCTCACCACTTAGGTTGGAAATATGCACAGAGAGCTAAGCCATGTTTGGTGATAGTTATGTTATTGAACTCAGCGTACCACAAGAATTGGAAGCTCGAATATGAAGGGGAAGCGGTGTTGATCTTTCAGGATTATGCTACACTTGTTGCCACTAGACGCAAGGCATTTGCACCAATTTGGGCTCAGTTGATTGAATGGAAAATACCGTTCACTTTTCAGTTCCTGGCAAAATTGTGGATCATTTTTTTAAAATAAGCCTACATTTTATGAATCAGTGGAAGCTGCCTCAACCTTTCTAGACTCTTTCATGGGAACAGACCGATTGAGTAAACCATGTCTGAGTGGAAGAGTAGCTCACCAGATATCTGACAAGATTTAAGCTTGAAATGTCAGAATACTTGTGTTATTTGACGCATTTCAAGGCACTTTTTCATCAGCAAGTTGGACATGAGTACATTTTTGTTACCAGTTAATGGTTTTCTGGACTCGATAAGAGTCTAAATATTTTTTTTAAATCCCTCTCAACTTTTCAGAGAGGCTGCGATCACGGTTTAAGACGCGCCTAATTGAAACAAGTTTATTGATGTTTAGAGGGATAAGTACTTTGGTCGCCTTAACAATGGACTGTCCTGTACTTTGGACTACAGATGGTTATCTCTGGGCTCTCTACCACAGGAACATAGCGACTAAGTAAGGCTAGCTACTTTGAGGTTACTGCGATCGTGATCTAAGCCATGCCTGCCACAAGCTAGTTTATTGGAGCTCAGAAGGATATGGACTGTGTTTAAATCAACGATGAGTTGGCTGAAGGTTTGGACTACAAATTGTTATAATTGGACAAACTCCAGAGCTCCAGACTTTCAATGCATGGATGAGACGATAGTGCAGGGAAGAGGGATTCAGTTTTGTAAGGAACTGAGGAAACTTTTGGGGAAAGGGGAGACTTTTCCGAAAGGATGGGCTCCACCTTAACCAGAGTGGAACCAAGCTGCTGGCACTAACTTTCAAAAAGGAGATAGAGCAGCTTTTAAACTAGAACAAGGGGGAAAGCCGACAGTCACTCAGCAGTGCATGGTTTAGAGAAATGTATCATCGAAGGATACTAATGAAACAGGAGAGTTAGGCCATCCCAACAAAGAGGTTCCATTAAAAGCAAACATAGTCCATATGACTATATATAAAAAATCACCAAAGCTAATGATTTCCGAATTATCCCAAACAACTGAAAAGCAGGTTGTTAAAACAAACAAAAAACACCCTTTTTAAATGTCTGTATGCCAATGCCAGAAGTCTAAGAAGTAAGATGGGAGAGTTAGAGTATATAGCAGCAAATGATGAGATTGACATAATTGGCATCACAGAGACTTGGTGGAAGGAGGATAACCAATGGGACAGTGCTATATCAGGGTACAAATTATATCGCAATGATAGGGAGGATCAACTTTGTGGGGGTGTGGCACTTTATGTCCGGGAGGGTATAGAGTCCAACAGAATAAAGATCATACAAAAGATTAAATGCTCAGTACAATCTATATGGGTAGAAATCCCATGTGTGTTGGGTAAGGGTATAGTGATAGGAGTATACTACAGTCCACCTGGACAAAATGGTCAGACATATGATGAAATGCTAAGAGAAATCAGGGAAGCAAACCAATTTGGCAGTGCAATAATAATGGGAGATTTCAATTATCTCAATATTTACTGGGTAAATGTAACATCAGGACTTGCTAGAGACATAAAGTTCCTGGATGTAATAAATGATTGCTTCATGGAGCAATTGCTTCAGGAACCAACAAGAGAGGGAGCTATTTTAGATTTAATTCTTAGTGGAATGCAGGATTTGGTGAGAGAGGTAATGGTGGTGGGGCCACTTGGCAACAATGATCATAACATGATCAAATTTAAACTAATAACTGGAAAGGGGACAATAAATAAATCTGCAGCTCTAACACTAAACTTTCAAAAGGGAAACTTTGATAAAATGAGGAAAATAGTTAGAAAAAAACTGAAAGTGCAGCTGGAAAGGTTAAAAGTGTTCAATAGGCTTGGGCATTGTTTAAAAATACAATCCTAGAGGTGCAGTCCATATGTATTCCACGCATTAAGAAAGGTGGAAGGAAGGCTAAACGATTACCATCATGGTTAAAAGGTGAGGTGAAAGAGGCTATTTTAGCCAAAAAAAACATCCTTCAAAAACTGGAAGAAAATAGGATAAAACATAAGCATTGTCAAGTTAAGTGTAAAACATTGATACGACAGGCGAAGAGAGAATTTGAAATGAAATTGGCCATAGAGGCAAAAACTCATAATAAAAACTTTTTAAAATATATCCAAGCAAGAAACCTGTGAGGGAGTCGGTTGGACCATTAGATGACCGAGGGGTTAAAGGGGCTCTTAGGGAAGATAAGGCCATTGCAGAAAGACAAAATGAATTCTTTGCTTCCGTGTTTACTAATGAGGATGTTGGAGAGATACCAGTTCCGGAGATGGAACTGGTGATGAGTCAGACAAACTGAACGAAATCACTGTGAACCTGGAAGATGTAGTAGGCCAGATTGACAAACTAAAGAGTAGCAAATCACCTGGACTAGATGGTATGCATCCTAGGGCACTGAAGGAACTCAGAAATGAAATTTCTGATCTATTAGTTAAAATTTGTAACCTATCATTAAAATCATCCATTGTACCTGAAGACTGGAGGGTGGCCAATGTAACCCCAATATTTAAAAAAGGCTCCAGGGACGATCCGGGTAACTATAGACCAGTGAGCCTGACTTCAGTGCCGGGAAAAATAGTGGAAACTATTCTCAAGATCAAAATCGTAGAGCATATAGAAAGACATGATTTAATGGAACACAGTCAACATGGAATTACCCAAGGGAAGTCTTGCCTAACAAATCTGCTTCATTTTTTTGAAGGGGTTAAAAAATATGTGGATAAAGGTGAACCGGTAGATGTAGTGTATTTGGATTTTCAGAAGGCGTTTGACAAAGTCCCTCATGAGAGGCTTCTAGGAAAACTAAAAAGTCATGGGATAGGAGGTGATGTCCTTTCGTGGATTACAAACTGGTTAAAAGATAGGAAACAGAGAGTAGGATTAAATGGTCAATTTTCTCAGTGGAAAAGGGTAAACAGTGGAGTGCCTCAGGGATCTGTACTTAGACCAGTGCTTTTCAATATATATATAAATGATCTGGAAAGGAATATGATGAGTGAGGATAACAAATTTGCAGATGATACAAAATTATTCAGAGTAGTTAAATCACAAGCAGACTGTGATACATTACAGGAGGATCTTGCAAGACTGGAAGATTGGGCATCCAAATGGCAGATGAAATTTAATGTGGACAAGTGCAAGGTGTTGCATATAGGGAAAAAATAACTCTTGCTGTAGTTACACGATGTTAGGTTCCATATTAGGTGCTACCACCCAGGAAAAAGATCTAGGCATCATAGTGGATAATACTTTAAAATCATCAGCTCAGTGTGCTGCAGCAGTCAAAAAAGCAAACAGAATGTTAGGAATTATTAGGAAGGGAATGATTAATAGAACAGAAAATGTCATAATGCCTCTATATCGCTTCATGGTGAGACCACACCTTGAATACTGTGTACAATTCTGGTCGCCGCATCTCAAAAAACATATAGTTGCAATGGAGAAGGTACAGAGAAGGGCAACCAAAATGATAAAGGGGATGGAACATCTCCCCTATGAGGAAAGGCTGAAGAGGTTAGGGCTGTTCAGCTTGGAGAAGAGACGGCTGAGGGGGGATATGATAGAGGTGTTTAAGATCATGAGAGGTCTTGAACGAGTAGATGTGACTCGGTTATTTACACTTTTGAATAATAGAAGGACTAGGGGGCATTCCATGAAGTTAGCAAGTAGCATATTTAAGACTAATCGGAGAAAATTCTTTTTCACTCAACACACAATAAAGCTCTGGAATTTGTTGCCAGAGGATGTGGTTAGTGCAGTTAGTGTAGCTGGGTTCAAAAAAGGTTTGGATAAGTTCTTGGAGGAGAAGTCCAATAATGGCTATTAATCAAGTTTACTTAGGGAATAGCCACTGCTATTAATTGCATCAGTAGCATGGGATCTTCTTAGTGTTTGGGTAATTGCCAGGTTCTTGTGGCCTGGTTTTGGCCTCTCTTGGAAACAGGATGCTGGGCTTGATGGACCCTTGGTCTGACCCAGCATGGCAATTTCTTATGTTCTTATGTTCCAAAGTGGATAAACAAGTTCCAACCCCCTTTTTTTTTTCTCTTTTAATTTTTACTATCCTAGTTGGTTTGGATGTTGATATTTAGTGGAAGGTGGGAACCAGTACGTCATAGGAGGATCTCTAACCCATTTTAGATAGGCGATAATGTTTTGGAGGAGAGAGTTACAGAGGGTTAAAGGAAGGAGAAAAGGGGTTGGTGGGAGGAAGAGGGTTAGGATCTTAAGAGGGGGAAGGGCAGAATTTGGGGGGGGAAGGATTGAGAGTTACAAGTAAGAGTCTGATTGATAGGGATTTGAAGATGCCCAATATGGAGAGCTTTGAAGGAAGAGGGAGGAGATACTGGTCCGAATCTAGGCTGGGAGACTCAGATCTAGATTGGATAAGATTCATAGCAGATGGGGAATATGAGAAATTTGGTTAGTTACTAGAATACCTCACTCATTACTAAGATTTACTACCTGGAATGTTTCTGGGATAGGATCTGAGTACAAGCGTTATAAAATACTTCAGTCTGCACTGCCATAAGGTGCATATAGCCCTGTTACAAAAAACCCATTTGAATGAAAATGAACATAAGAAACTTCAACAGGGGTGGGTTGGGGAAGTGGATTTTTCTCAATCCCCAGGTAAAAAAATCAGGAGTAGCAATCTTGATAGGAAAACAGATATCTTTTCAGGCTACTAAAATTATCAATGACCCAGAGGGTAAGCTCTTGCTATTCAGGGGAACTTTCAGGCCGATACAGTAAGGACGCGGAAGAAAGAGTGCGGTACTGCCGGGCGCACCCTCGTTTGCCGCACGCACAGTCCGGATCACATACCGCTCGATACAGTATTTAAATGGCATGCAAATGCAAGCCGCGTCCAAAGCGTGTCCATGAAGCGCAATCCATTTTACTATATAGAGCGCTATACAGCGCCTATACAGTATCCTGGGTGCGCTGGTACCTGTCATTTCACATGTCATTTCAAATGACATGTGAAATGACAGGTACCAGGAAGTGGATACAGGAGAAGGGCTGGTGCAGTTTGTTTTGTTGTCCTGTGCAAATGATTGCTTCACTGCCTGACCCCCTCACCCCCCGGGACAAGAATTTTAGAGGAGCCAGGATCGGGCAAACTTTCCCCCAGCCCCCGCTCACCTGCCCTGGCCGCGTCCATGGGTGCCAGTCTCCCGTGCGGGTGTGCTGGCAGCTCCGGAGCAGCCCCAGTCCTCTCTCCCCTCCTCCCGAGCGGCTTCAGCAGCAGCCCGGGGCGGATCGAGCACTTCCCTTGCGAGGCGTGGCTTCCAGCAGCCCCCGCCAGCGAAGGTGCATGAACGCCCGCCTGTACCTGCATGAGCGCACGCCGTGACCTCGGACGTCCAGCCGGGTGCTCAGGTCACGGCGTGCGTTCATGCACCTTCGCCAGAGAGGGCTGCTAGAACCCGCCTCGCACGGGGAGCGCCCGCTCCGCCCTGGGCTGTTGAAGCTGCTCTCGCCACCGGCTGCCCCCGGGAGGAGGAGAGAGATGACTGGGGCTGCTCCGGAGCTGTCAGCGAGCCCGCACGGGAGACCAGCACCCATGGACATGACCAGGGCAGGTGAGCAGGGGCTGGGGGAAAGTTTGCCCAATCCTGGTTCCTCTAAAGGTCTTGACCCAGGGGGTGAGGGGGTCAGGCAGTGAAGCAATCATTTGCATGCGCTCATGCACCTTCACCGGCGGGGGCTGCTGGAAGCCGCCTCGCATGGCGAGCGCCCGATCCGCCTCGGGCTGCTGAAGCCTCACAGGAAAGTTTGCCCGTGAAATTTCGTCTCTCTCTGCTAGGGCTTGCCTGACGCTCCACACTAACGCAGGGATAAGGGTAGGCGGTAAATTAGCAGGTTAAACACACGGCAAAACTGCAGGTTAAAAAGGCGATAATTGGGGCGCACGTTACTAGATCGGAGGGAATAGCTAATCCGATCGTTTACATATCATATACATGCCACGGGCGGAAAGGGTTACCCGTTGATTTCAAGAAGCGGTAAGGATGGGTTAAAAGGGATAGTGAATCACGGGTTTGACTTACGCGGCCAAATTGTGGGTACAAAGCGGGTGAGAAGCAGGGTAACCGCGGCCACGCTTTACTGTATCAGCCTGTTTGTTTGGCCAGGATGTAACCATACATAACATTTATGGTCCTAATAAATATTAGCATTCCTTGTATATAAAGCTGGTGAAATTATTAGCAACTGAAGCCCACGGTCTACATCTGGTGGGAGGAGAATTTAATTGTGTTCATAACCCAAAATTGGACAGATCTTTTGGAAATAGCATGAAGAGGGATCATCTGCTGAAAGGAGTCTCTTATGTATGTATTAATTTAGCTTTGGTGGATGTTTGGCAAATGTTACATCCTTTAGAGAAGGAATATACGCACGTCTCTAGAGTGCATGGAACGCATTCATGCATAAATTACTTGCTCATGGGAGCGGAAGTCTTCTCCAGATTAACCCACGCTGAAGTGGGAGCCTTGGAGATTTCTGACCAGTCCCCGGTGTGGCTGGACCTCGAAGGATTTCATCCAATAGAATTAGATTTCCGAGATATTTATATAAAGACCTGAGATTTGGGGAATATTTAATTACAAAATGGAAGGAATATATAACTTTCAATGTGGAACACAGGGAAACACCAACACTTTTCTGGGTGGTGGCAAAGGCGGTAATGAGAGGAGAGATAATTTCTTATGTAGCAACACAAAATAAAGCAATATCTAGAGAAGTATTACAGTTTGAAAGGCAATTAACAGCTGCAAAAAAGTTTATTAATCTAATGTGATAGCGAGTAAAAGGGCTAGATTTTTGGAGAGACAGGTAACTTTCAATTCCTTATTACGAAAGAGAGCCCAGAAACGTATTTTATATTAAAAAGCAAGATTTTATCAATATAGTGTTGCGCTGGAGGTGGACCCTTGGCCTGGTTCAGGATTGGTGAGGCCCTCTGGTCGGACCCAGAGAGAGCCTGCCACCAGGAGGTGGAGCACATGAGGAGACAGAGGTTAGCTAGAACTTCACCAATAATAGTCCGGGGTTTCCGTAGGTTGAGCCCTTGGGTACCTGGACCATCTGGACTTAGGTGGGCCTCGGATGGTCTCCTGGAGAGGTAGCAGAGGGTGTGCGGCTGATGCAGAGAGGAAGAGTTAGACCCGAACTGGAAGCTCGGAGACCTCAGGGAGGTAACAGTTTAGGAAGGTTCTCCGGGCAAGGCAGGCAATGCCTGTGGGTCTAGTCAGGTAGATTCCAAGCTGGTTGGTCTGGTAGTCACAGTAGGCCAAAAGAGAGTGTCCGAGTGAAGTGCAAGGGTCAGAGCCAGAGTATCAGTCCAGAAGTGGTCAGCCAAAGCAGGGGTCAATACCAAGGTCAGTCCGAGCGTAGTCAAGGCAAGCGAGGGTCAGTTTCAAGCGGCAGACGAGAAAATGGTCAGGCAGGCAGTGGTCAGTTCCAGGCAGCAGGCAAGAGAATGATCAGGCAGGCAGAGGTCAGTACCAGAGATCAGTCTGAGAAGGTACTACCTGAGAAGGATACAGGAACACACGGAGACTCAGGTACACGGGGACGCTGGAAATGGAGACGCTGGAACACAGGATAAGGCAAACTACTACACCAACGATGTCGACCTGATTGCCAAGGCGAGGTCCTGGAGATAGGGCCTCACTATTTATAGCCAGACTAAGTGATGGCAACACCTCCCGTCCAGATCGGGATTCCCGTGCTTGGCCCTTTAAATAGTGAGATGGCGGCGGCGTGAGTGCCTACGGGCAGGGCCGAGATGGCCGAAGACATGGAGCCCTGGCGGGAGGTCCATTGCGAAGCCCGTAGCGAGAAGGAAGTCGAGGCAGGCCACGGTGAGTGTTGGGGACGCTGGGAGCTGGGAGCTGGCGGCAGTGGCGAGGCCGGCAGGGGTTGAGGGCAGTGCGAGGTGAGCAGGCCCTGTCATGGCACCCATGGGGCCAGGACGCGCAACATATGGGACTAACTCAGGGAGGATTTTGGCAAATTTTACAAAGAATTGGGGAGGGATGAGATACATTAAGGCTTTGAGAGATAGAATGGGGAGAGTTCATAACTCCATGAAGGAAATTTGTGATATCTTTTGTTTATTTTAGGAAGATTTATATAATGCCACCCCAGCTGATGTGAATATGATAGCTGAATATTTGAAGAGGGCAGATTTCCTCCATTTAAAGGATCCCCAGAAGGAGGTATTAAATGCCCTAATTCAGCTGGAAGAAATTCAAAAAGTGATTAGGCAAGCACCGCTTCTAAAAGCACCAGGACCTGATGGATACTCAGGGGATTTTTTTAAGAAAATAGGAGATAAGATAATGCCACTTCTAGGAGCTATGTATGACGAACTTGTTGAAAAAGGTCATTTTATTGGTCACCTAATATGGCCCATATAATGGTGTTGCAAAAGCAAGGACAAGATCTTCTATTACCCTGGTCGTATAGACCCATATCACTTTTGAATTTTGAAGTCAAAATCTTAGCAAAAATAATGGCAAATAGGTTGGCTAGGTTTTTACCATCCTTGATTGGCGAAAACAGTAGGCTTTGTTAAGGGAAGGAGTACAGTTTATAATGTCTGAAAGATGGAGGTTTTAATGAAAATGAGTGCTGGATGAAAATTATCATCTCCTATTCTCAGTTTCAATGCAGAAAAGGTGTTTGATCAGGTTGATTGGATGTTTATGTTTGCAGTTCTTAAAGAGGTAGGCATAGAGGGGTACTTTAATAAAGTGATAGAAGTTCTTTACAATAAGCCAGTAGCCTCAATACTGGTTAATGGGGCTCTATCTGGAGTTTTAAACTTAAAAGAGGTACCCATCTTGGTTGCCCATTATCCCCCTTGTTATTTGTGTTAACGTTAGAGAGAATAAGGATTTAAAGGGATTTAGTTTTGGGAAGGGGAGTGTCCCAAACTTTAAGCATTTTGCAGATGATCTGTTGGTTCATATCATGGCTGTGGAAACTTCCCTCCTGGTTTTATTGGGAGAGTTTGCTAATTATGGGCTAGTGGCTGGATTAAAACAATCTGGATAAAACAGAGGCTTTGCTGTTGAGGTACCAAGTCAGAGTCTTATGTGGGACCCACTTCCCTTTTAGTTAAAAAAAAAAAAAAAGAGGGAGAAAGTATATGTGTGTGTGTGAGTGTGATTAAGTATGTGGAAGAAAGGGAGTGTGTGTGTGTGTGTGTCTGTGTGTCTGTGTGTGACTGAGTACATGGGAGAGAGGAAGAATGTATGTGTGTTATTGAGCAAGTGTGAGAGGAGAGTTTGTGGGTGTGATTAAGCATGTGAGAAAGAGGGAGAGTGTGCGTGTGTGTTTGACCATGTGGGAGAGGAGAGTGTGTATGTGTGGTTGAGCATATGTGTTTTAGGGAGATTGTGTGTATATGTGTGAGAAAGGGAGTGTGTGTGTGTGTTTGTGTATGACTGAGCATGTGTGAGAGAGGGAAAGTGTGCGTGATTATCTCGATGTGGTCAAACAGGTGAATAAGGTGGGAGGGGAAGGCTTTGAAGAGCAGTGAACAATTATTCTTCATTCACTGTCAGTTCTCTGCAAGTTTTCTTGCACTAAATCCTTTTTAACTACGTAAAGTTCCCTGCATTGAACTTAAAAGCAGCTTGTCAATATTAAGTCGCTTAAAGTCCTTGTGCTGCTGAATCCAGAGACATATACATGCTCATAGGGACAGGTACCCTTGTCACACTTCTATTCTCTCAGACATCCCCCATGCTTGTTGCATGCTTTTTTGAATTCAGATACTGTCTTTGTCTCCACCACTTCCGCTGAAAGACTGCTCCATGCATCCACCACTGTTGCTGTAAAGAAATATTTCCTTATATTATTGCAGAGTCTAATCCTTTTCACCATCATTCCCTGACCCCTCACTCCAGAGCCTCCCTTATGTTGAAAGAGGCCCGCCTCCTTTGCATTGATACCTTGGAGGTATATAAATGTCTCTATTATATCTCTCCTAGTCTGTTTTTCCTCCAGGAATGCAACAAATAAGGTTCTTTAAGTCTGTCCCCTTATGCTTTAGAAAGAAGACCATTGATTATTTTAGTATCCACTCTCTGGACTGACTCCATCTAGTTTATATCTTTTTGAAGTTGCAGTCTCCAGAATTGCACACACCAAGTTGGCTGTGTCCCATCAAACCATGTCTATCTAAATGTTTTGTGATTTTATTCTTTATAACAGTTTTCACAATTTTTCCCGGCATTGAAGTGAGACTCACCGGCCTATAATTTCCTGGATCACCCCTGGAGCCCTTTTTAAATATAGGGGTTACATTGGCCATCTTCCAATCTTCAGGTACATCGGATGATTTTAATGATAGGTTACAAATAAATTGAAATAGGTCTGAAATTTTATTTTTAGTTCTTTCAGAACCCTGGGATGTATATTATCCAGTCCAGATGATTTACTACTCTTCAGTTTGTCAATCAGGCCTGCCACATCTTCCAGGTTCACAGTGATTTTGTTCAGTTCGTCTGACTCATCACCCCTGAAAACCATTTACAGAACTGGTATCTCCCCAACATCCTCATTAGTAAACACGGAAGTAAAGAATTAATTTAGTCTTTCTCAATGGCCTTATCTTCCCTAAGAGCCCCTTTAACCCCTCAGTCATCTAATGTTCCAACCGATTCCCTCACAGGTTTCTTGCTTCGGATATATTTTAAAAAGTTTTTATTATGAGTTTTTGCCTCTATGGCCAACTTCATTTCAAATTCTCTCTTCGCCTGTCTTATCAATGTTTTACACTTAACTTGACAATGCTTATGTTTTATCCTATTTTCTTCAGATGGATCCTTCTTCCAATTTTTGAAGGATTTTTTTTTTGCTAAAATAGCCTCTTTCACCTCACCTTTTAACCATGACGGTAATCGTTTTGCCTTCCTTCCACCTTTCTTAATGTGTGGAATACATATGGACTGCACCTCTAGGATTGTATTTTAAAACAATGTCTATGCCTGTTGAACACTTTTAACCTTTGCAACTGCACCTTTCAGTTTTTTTCTATTTTCCTCATTTTATCAAAGTTTCCCTTTTGAAAGTTTAGTGTTAGAGCTGCAGATTTACTTATTGTCCCCCTTCCAGTTATTAGTACAAATTTTATCATGTTATGATCACTGTTGCCAAGTGGCCTCACCACTGTTACCTCTCTCACGAAATCCTATGTTCCACTAAGAATTAAATCTAAAATAGCTCTCTCTCTTGTTGGTTCCTGAACCAATTGCTCCATGAAGCAGTCATTTATTACATCCAGGAACTTTATGTCTCTAGCAAGTCCTGATGTTACATTTACCCAGTCAATATTGGGGTAATTGAAATCTCCCATTATTATTGCATGCACACTGTCTATCTCTTTCATATGCTGTCTCACTCAGAAACACAGGTTCTAGCACTCTCACATGCTGTCTCTCACATGCACAAGAGTCTCTCACGTGCTTTCTCTCTGAACATACAGGGTCTTACTCCCACACACAGTCTCAACTCACATTCTCTCACATGCACACAGTCTCTCAACTAACTCTCATATACATACACACTCTACAGGTCCTCAACCTCTCTCTCTCGCCTTTGAGCCTCCTCTTCGCGGGTCGCCGAGGGATGGGCTCTGCAGTAGCCCTGATCTTCTCGGACCGCCACAAGGGCACGGTGGCTCAGCTACCAGGCCTCCCTTTCTTGGGCCACTACGAGGAGGGATCCGCAGTGGCCTAGCCACAAATACTGCTCCTCTTCTGCACACGGCTGATGTTCCTCCTTCTTCCTGCCTGCATGGCTCCGGAAATGTTTTTCTTCTGAGGCCACGCAGGCAGGAAGGAGAAGGAACACCTGGAGGTTTGGAGGTGACTCTTTCTTTGGGCTGTGGTGGGATGAGCTCCACCACGGCCCCACCGATCTTCCTGCTCTGCGGGGCCATGCACGCATGCTGCTTAGAGGTGACAGTGGCTGGCACACTGCATAGAAATAGCTTCCCTGCTCGGCCACTGGTGGGATAAGGTCCGCCGGTGGCCGCATGGCCTCCCTATGTCAGCAATCAGCGTCTTCCCTCCCCCCCCCCCCAATATGCCACTGCAAGCAGGCCACGGACGGCTCCACTTTGTGCAGCACGCACATCTCACCAGTACCTCCACTTCTTCCCCCTTTTCAGTCTCATCGTTTGAATCCTTCTTTAAGCTTCTTCTTATCCCCAGGCTGAGTGAGACAGAGAGAGTGCGCACTGAGCGCAGGATGCGACACATTGTGCGTGCTGGGAGCGGAAGCTCTGCGGCGGCCAACGTAACAAACTGAGTTGCCCAGACCACAGCAATTTCTCCCTTTCTCTGGAGTTGTACATAGAAGGAGCTGGTCCATTGTGACGGGTTCATGCATGTCTCTACCCCCTCCCCCCCTCTTTATTTTAAAATTTGGAAGAGAGACTGTTGGGGCTTTCCGTGCTTCTCTAGCTCTTCTTTTGGCCATGAGAGTCCTCTTCATGTTGTCACTGCCTGATCGGTGGAGTCTGCTGAGTCATACAACATTTTTGTGAATGTAAGTGCTCTGCAGGTTTGAAAAAACTGTGAAACATTGATATATGGGACAAGTAACATGAAAAAGAGAATTAAGAAAAGGAACCAGACAAGAGAAAAACATTGTTTTAAAAAGTAAAAGAAGAAAGCACAGACAGCAAAGGCAGAAAAGAAGCTATTTTCAGTTTAAATATCAGAATATTCGATTTTTAAAGTTTTATGTTATTAGCTTGTAGGTATAAAACACTGATTTGTAGCACTGTCTGAGTCAACAATTAATAGTGAATTGCACTAATGCTAGTCTGTGCTCCCTGCCTCTGCAGTGGAAAATCTCATACAGTTTCAGCACAACACCGTACCGAGCTAAGAAAAACTGCGCAATCCTAAAATTACAAAACTACAAGGAGCAACTTAAAAAATAAAGGTGAGAGGTGGCTGTGCTTTTATTTAGTAAACCCTTAAATCATCTGAAAGGCAATAATTAAAGTTTGTCACATAGCAAAATTAAAATAGGCTCTTTGTAAGTTGTGATACTATTAGACCAACATAAGAATAATCCAAAGAGGATAAAGTGCAGGACTGCTTCTTCGACCAAGGTCCAAAGCAAAGCATGTTCAAGCACCACTGTCTGAATTATCAAGAAGGCTGCTCACCCCATAAAAAAGTTGGTAGCAGTAATCTTATGATGGGTTTGACAGATGCTTGGTTTGATTGTAAATATTACTAGACTCATCATAAGGCTTGAGGTAATTAGCAAGGAACGGCAGTTACTACCCTTAACAGAAAACTTGGGGGTAGCCTTCACAGAGAGGTACTTACTACCCTTAACAGAACACATGGGGGTAACCTGTACAGAGCGGCAGCTACTACTACAAGAAACTTGCTGGGCAGACTGGATGGACCATTTGGTCTTTTTCTGCCGTCATTACTATGACTGAGTATATGAGCTTTCACAGATATAGAAAAGGGACCTATGTGGCCTTCAAATTTCATGCACTATGACATTTTTGGATTATTCTTATGCTGAGTTGTGTTAGAATGAGCAAACCTCACACAGTATCAGGCAGACAGAGGGTTAAACCTGCTAGGCACTAGTGCAGAACTTCCCAAACTTGTCCTGGGGACCCCACAACCGGTCAGGTTTTCAGGACAGCCAAAATAAATATGCATGTGATAAATTTGCATACATTGGAAACCCAATATATGCAAATTTACTTTAATTGTTCTGGATATCCTGAAAACCCAACTGGGTGTAGGGCGCCCAGGACAGGTATGGGTAAGTTTAAGATGTAAGCTTTGATGATGACTAGGGTTTTATTATATGAATTAGAGACCCTTAGGTGTCAGTAGAGCTTACAACTTTCTAGTAAAAGTATCATCTTTACTCAACTCCTTTGCTGGTTTGCTTTAAATAGATTAAGAAGCCTATAGAAAGAAAATGGAAAAAAAACAAAACCCAAAAAACCCTTTTGCACATGGCACTCCCTGCTGATATTCTAAAATCTGGCTGTAGTTTTTTTATGTGGCCTTGGGATCACTCTTATTAAGGCAGGATCCAGATCACCAGCATGATCAGGTTAGCAACATTCCTAGTAACTCAAATTACACATTGCCGGTCCCTGCCAACCAAAACATGTGATTCATCTAATTCAGTACACACCAGAGAGGAGCTAAGATCTGACAATCTTCTCCATGAATAAAGGACCGCCCGGATGAACAAATGTTCTCAGCTGGGAGAGGTTGCTTCATTCTAGCCTGGAGTGCCAAAGTCATTTCATAACTCCAGTGGTGGCGAAACATCCAGCTCATGTGATCCGGGCCTGGGAGCTTTCTTCACAGCAGGGATCCATAGTAGCATTTGGTTTCTCTCTCTCTCTCTCCTATAAGTCATTTTACACTAAATGCCATTGTCAGATTAACAGGGATGGGAGAACTTGTTTTTCACCCTTTCAAACTGCCATCATTATGTACCTGATGTTTATTTGTTTTGGGTTTTTTTTTGCAGAACAATAATCTTTCCAGGTTTCCAGAAAAGCAAGAATATTTATTAGTAAACCTATGTAATTTTAGATCTCGTACAATTAGATTTACTATTGCTATTACTGAGCAAAGCAACCTGGGTAATATCTGAATCATAATCAGGCCAAAAAATACCAAAATTAATTTAATAAAATAAAGGGAAGATGATTTTGTACTGAATCTTTAGCTGTGCTTCTGAAACCACAAATTGCTTTCACACCTACAAATGAAATTCCATATCATGGGAAGATCCTGCTTGTATCTGTGAGAAAATAAATATTTGGTATTTCACTGCACCAGCTGGGAGGTAGTCAAATCAGAGCTTAAAAAAATAAATAGGAGGAACTCAGAAGGTGATTCAGCTTATGGGTCTTTAGAAACTGAAATGATTGGGTATCTTCAGATGTTGGTGATGCATTCTTGTTTTGTTAGCTGGGCAAGCCCTCTTCTCCTTCTCAACCATGCATCTTCTTTTCTGCCTCTCTTCCACACTCTTCTTCTCCTTTTTCTAGGCCCCCTATCCCACAGCATTTTGGCCTTCCCACAAAATCTCAATTGTCTAATTCATATTTTTATCTTTGCCATGGATTGAGCCTGAGGCTTCTGGGGCAATAATACTTGCAGAGAAGCCATGCCAGTGAACAAGCAAAGCCCAGGTCAAGAGAATGCTGAAAAATCACGTGCCCTTCTTTTCTCCTGTGGTGGTCTATCCTGCTGTTCATCTTCTGTCTGCAGTGCTTGCATGGCCTTCCTTTCTGAACCTGAAGCAGGCACTGAAGGAGAAGCTGCTACCATAGAGGACAATGGGAATGCATACTCTTGTTTTCTTTCACCATGCCTTTGCTGGTACTGCTTCTCCAGGAGAACCAATGAAGATCTAGAAGTTGAGAAGATGCAGGAGACAAGGGCTCTCTGCTGATGTCTGTAGATTCTCATATCTTGGGAAAATAAATAAATTGGTACCACCCGTATAACAGACTGCTGTACTGAATGGTCCAGAATAACCAACAAGGGCAAAAAAGCAAAATATATTCCACATATAACCCCCTGAGCTAGTGTCCCATCCCAGGACCCCCAAAGACCACTCCTCAAATATGAGTTTAGATTGATAAAATCCTCTCCTGACGCTAAACCAAATCTGATGTCCAAGATTCCTTGTCAGGGAGATTATCTCCTAGGCCCTGAGTATTGTTCAAGTTTTATTTAGTATTAACATATCTTGTATACAGCAGTAATAATCACATTGTTGTAAACAGGAGTAATAATCCTGCTGAAAGTAGATTTGGTTTCAAACTTAACTTTTACTGATTAATGATGGAAAACTGATAAAGATGTTCAGTTACAAGTTCTTATTCTTTGCATTCCATTTACAATTTTAGGTCTTTTAATAAATTTGTGACTTTACATTTCCAGGGGCAGATATTCAAAAAAGGTTGAGCCCCTAAAATTAGACACCTATTATCAGCCAAACTTAAAATAACATAAATTTAGGAGCCTAATACTTAGGATCCTAAATTTTGGCCTTCTATTTATTTGCCTAGATTTAGGGGGCTAAATTAGATGCCTAGTTCTGAAAATCAGTGCTAAGCTCCTAACTTTTTTTTCTCCACCCTAACTCTGCCCCTATAGCCACCCACATTTTAGGCCCCTAAATTTAGGTCCCTAATTAAACTAGGCACCTAAATTTAGGGACTTAGCCCTAGTACATTTTCAAAAGGGCTAATTTAGGAGCCTAACTCCAAAAGTATTGCGACTGTCACTGCTTGACGTCTCCACTCCGCCCTCCTCACCTCTTTGGTGACTCCCTCTTGCTCAAGTGGAAGGTTGGCTGCCACGGCATCTCTCTACCGTCTTCCTCCGGCGTCCCCGGAGCAGCTCGACGCTGTGATCCGCCATGATTCACAAGGGCCTAAGGGCACGTGCGCGGCCCCGACTGATGTACCAGCAGTGGCGCGAACCTCAAGGGCGTCCCCCTGAGATGACATCATCAGTACCGGCTATATAAGGTCTTAGAAATCGCTAACTAATCGAGTTAGCAAGGAGTTGGATACGGACCAGTTTCGCACTCTCCTAGCTACTCTGCCTCCTCGGACTTACCAGGGGTACCCGCTCCTCGGGGGCCTCGCTCTCTCTTTGTTTTTCAGGTCACAATCAGGAACCGGCACTCGCTCCTCGAGGGCCCATGTTCCTGGACTGGTTGCTGAATACTCATTCTGCCTGGAAGCCATCGCTGCCTTCTATAGTAGTGAGTTATCTTCCCTCTCTCATAGCTTTCCCTGGAACCAGGTACTCGATCTTCGAGGGCCTAACCTATTCCAACACCTGGACTACGTCTAGAGACTATTGTGTGAGTGTTACCATCAAGGCTCTGTTCCTGAACTCTGCATACCCTGCCTACTCACTATATTCAGTTTCTCTACAGCTCAGTTATCCAGGATCACTGTTCCAGTACCTGAGGGACTACAGCCCTGCTGGGCACTTCCAGCTCACTACTGCCACCTCTGGTGGTTCAATATACTGTTTAATAAAAGAACTAGTGTGTGTCTTTCTCCATACTCTGAGCCTGACCGGTGGTCCCTCTTGGGATCTTCCCCCCGGGGGCGTGGTCATCTGCCACTGGCCCAAGGATCCACCCACAAGTACCTCAAACATCAACAGACTGCTAACTCCATGGATCCGGCACAACTCAGTGCTTTGCAGGCCATACCGAGCCTGGCCCAGCGCATTGTGGAGCAGCAAGACGCCTTGGAGAAACTTACTTCAGCGTTTCATCAGCTACACACACAGAAGGTTCAAGGCACAGCTTCCAACCAAGAAGATCAGTTACAGGAGGTAACTTTAAAAACTGCTGTACCATTAGCGGCTCCTATCCGCTTTTCCGGTGAAATTCAGAAGGCCCAGGGCTTCTTAAACCAGTGTTGCATGCATTTTGCCTTACAGCCATCTTTATTTCCAATGGCTCTTTCCAAGACCACCTACATCCTTTCATACCTGGATGGCAGGGCTTTGTCTTGGGCATCTACCTTGTGGGAGCACAAGGACCCCATTTTGCAGGACATAGAAGGATTTATGGACTTGTTTAAATCCGTTTTCAGCGACCCTGCTCGTACTGCTGTAGCCGGTTCTGCTTTGGTGGATTTGAAGCAAGGCAGCAGATCATTGGCTGAATTTGCTATCAAGTTTAAAACTCTTGCGGCAGAACTTCGCTGGGACCCCAAATGTCTCGTCATACTCTTTTACAGAGGCCTGGATACCCGTTTAAAAGACGAGCTGGCTGCTCGCGAAACACCTGACTCGCTGGATGAATTAGTAGCCTTGGCCACTCGGATTGATCACCGGCTCCAGGAACAAGGTGAAGGAACTCCGGCCCAAGGTGTTACCTGGCTTGAAACAGGCTAGTGCCATTTCTGCACCTCAGATGGTTCCAATAATTCTTGCTGCTGAGAAAGATGAACCAATGCAACTTGGTCGTGGACATTTAACTTCCAAAGAGAGAAGATTTCGGAAGAAGCACGGTCTTTGCATGTACTGTGGTCAGCCCGGCCTTAATGTCTCTACATGCTCCATTCATCCGGAAAACGGACGGGCCTAAGTCCTGCAGAAGGACTGTTCTTAGGCCATACCGCGCCCATTCCTCCACCTTCTCTTGCAATTTCTTGGACTCACGGACTGGTCATGGTTCAGACTCCTGCCCCGATGGACCCAGGGCAGAAGGCAACTTCAATCTCAGACGTCTAGTGGAAGACGTGAGGAGTCCCTCCATCAAGCTGGAAGATCCACTACTGTGTCATCTTTTGAAGTGGTCTATGGATGTTCCCCAACACCGCCACTTCCACTGAAGCTCAGTGATGTCCCAGCAGCTCATCCACTGCTGCTGATATTCATAATGCTTTCCACGTTTCATCTGAAACCACTCATACTCAGCGAATTTTCTTCCAAACCTCAAGATCCACCTGTCATCAATGCAGAAGACAACTTAGAATTCAAAGTCAAAGAGGTCCTGGATGTTCGTAAGAGAGGCAATACTTTTGAATACCTTCTGAAGTGGAAGGTTTTGGCCCCAAAGAAGATCTTGGGAGCCTCAGACCAATATTCTGGACAAGAGATGCTTCGTCAGTTCCACCTCGTGCATCCTTCAAGATCTAAGCCTGGTACCCGAAGAGGAAATCGCCCTTTGAAGGGGGGTACTGTTGCGACCGTCGCTGCTCGATGTCTCCATTCCACCCTCCTCATCTCTTTGGCGACTCCCTCTCGCTCAAGTGGCTGCCACGGCGTCTCTCTGCCATCTTCCTCTGGCATCCCCAGAGCGGCTCGATGCTGCGATCCACCATGATTCACAAAGGCCTAAGGGCCGGCGCGCGGCCCTGACTGATGTACCAGCAGTGGTGTGAACCTCAGGGGCGTCCCCCTGAGATGATGTCATCAGTACCGGCTATATAAGGTCTTAGAAATCGCTAACTAATCGAGTTAGCAAGGAGTTGGATACGGACCAGTTTCGCACTCTCCTAGCTACTCTGCCTCCTCGGACTTACCAGGGGTACCCGCTCCTCGGGGGCCTCACTTTCTCTTTGTTTTTCAAGTCACAGTCAGGAACTGGCACTCGCTCCTCGAGGGCCCATGTTCCCGGACTGGTTGCTGAATACTCATTCTGCCTGGAAGTCATCGCTGCCTTCTATACCAGTGAGTTATCTTCTCTCTCTCAGAGCTTTCCCTGGAACCAGGTACTCGCTCCTCGAGGGCCTAAACTTTTCCAACACCTGGATGACTTCTAGAGACTATTGTGTGTTACCATCAAAGTTCTGTTCCTGAACTCTGCATACCCTGCCTACTCACTATATTCAGTTTCTCTACAACTCAGTTATCCAGGATCACTGTTCCAGTACCTGAGGGACTACAGCCCTGCCGGGCACTTCCAGCTCACTACTGCTACCTTTGGTGGTTTAATATACTGTTTAATAAAATAACTAGTGTGTGTCTGTCTCCATACTCTGAGCCTGACCGGTGGTCCATCTCGGGATCTTCCCCCGGGGGCGTGTCATCTGCCACCTGCCCAAGGATCCACCCACAACTACTTCAAATACCAACAAAAAGTTAGGAGTCTAAACTCTTTGAAAATTAGCCTCCAATTAATTTATGATGCTAATTACTTATTTTAAATCCTGATCTTTTCCAATTTATGAGGTAGTTTTTGAGCTACCTCCCAGAATTTGGTGGATAGGATGATACTTCTCAATTTAGGCTTTCTAAGTCAAGTGCCATGTTTTATACTTAGTCTAGTTGTTCAGTCTCAATTCTTCACTCCTCTCTCTGAGGTAAAAAAGGTAAATAACACTTCCTCCCACCAAAATTCACAAAATGGAAACACTCAAAAGAGAGATAAAGAATCAACCACTGATAGAGTTAGAAATAAATCTCTTAACTGGCTAAGACTCCTCAGCCAAGGCTTTGGGCCTGTACTATACAAACTTAAGGGCCCTGAAAGGAAAAACTTACCCTCTCAACTCCATTTCCACACAAACATTAAGGGTCACTTGCTAATATGTAAGTAGGAATAAACCATTGCAGCAGTATTTAATGAAAGTACTGGGGCCAAGATGGTGCATTCCTTTACTCCATACTACATAACATTGCTATTAGGCCATATTTCTTAGTAGGAATGCCAATGGAATTCTACATTCTCCTCCTAGTTAAAAATTTGAAACACTCACAAATTTTACCGCATTATACCATACATGACATAAATCCAGTTGTGACACTTTCGTCACAGGGCAATACCAGAGAGTATCAGAGGAAGTTCCTGGCAAAAGAAGGACACCATTATTATAAGAAAAACACTTGGATATGCCAAGTGCCAGGTCGTTACCTTTTTGTTCATGGGGACATTCGCTTAATAAGACAAGAACACAAGACGGCATTTCCTAATGCTTTTCAGCCCCTGAAGCAGTGTCCTCGAAATATGGTTCCATGTCTGGCTTACAGATTGAATTATACTTTTGTATAATTCAATCTGTATATATTATTTATATATTATATAATTATATTTATTACATAATAAATATATATAGAAAATATATATAATATATATATAGAACTTTATATATATATTATATATATAAAAATATATAATATATATATATATAGAATTATATATATTTTGAATTCTTTCACTGTTCTTATTTTCACAAACCCCTCCATAAGGGCATTCCAGGCCTCCACCACCCTCTCCATGTAGAAATATTTCTTGATGTTGGTTCTGAGTCGCCCCCTGGAATTTCCCTTAACTTACTTAGTCTTCCACAGCTCCCATAGACTGTTTTCATACTGTTGACGTCCAGAACCTATGCTCATGTTTTTACTCATCAATAAGAAATTTCTCCCTCCTCCCCCCCTCCACGAACAACCTTCCTTCCCCCTCCCCCCCATTAGCAAACCTCCCTCCCCATGCGCTAGTTTCGCTCTAATAGTGCATACTGCTACTTTTCCTAGTTATGTTATATTATCCAAGTTGTTCACTCCCTTGTTCATTGTAAGACATATGTTGTCATTGTTTTCTACTTGTTATAATGTAAACCGGAGTGATAAGTAATTCTGTTACCTGAACTTCGGTATAAAAAACGTTATAAATAAATAAAATAAAATACTCAAGCACTGCACGGAATTCAATTATACAGGTAGTACCCTTTCATTTTTTATGAGCAACAAAAAATCCAAAAAGATGTGAAATAAACGTTTGTGGGATCCATGATTATTTATGACCGATATAGAGGTAGAAACGTCATACCTGACTAAGTAATCACTCGGTGTTATGAAGGTCCCTATATTCTACTGAAATATCTTTTGTCTCAAAATTTAAAATTGTAAATTTATCATCCACATGTTTTTCTTATAATTGCTCGTTTGATACACTTTTGGATTTAGACTCATTTTGTGTGATTATTTTGAAAGGACATTCCAGTGGGAACACTGAGAGGAGAGGATCACCTTGCTGGTGGCTGAAAAGAATCAGTAAGTTTTTGCTTGGGACATTGTCTTTTTTAAAAGTATTGGGGCAAAGTTAACTATTTGGGAATATTATTTAGTGTGTTTGTGCCTTTAATAGTCAGAAAGGCAGTGAATAAACAAGTTAGACTGTTTGTATTTTCAAATAGTCAGTCAATAAGGTAGCAGTAGGTA
Source organism: Rhinatrema bivittatum (assembly GCF_901001135.1). Classification (NCBI taxonomy): domain Eukaryota; kingdom Metazoa; phylum Chordata; class Amphibia; order Gymnophiona; family Rhinatrematidae; genus Rhinatrema; species Rhinatrema bivittatum. Next base: position 386,816,514 of record NC_042617.1, read on the forward strand.
GTGTGTTTATTTTTAAAAGTCTGCAGACCTGAGTGTTCTCCAGACTTTTAAAGAACTGAGTGTTTGTATTTAATACTAATTGAGTGTTTGTATTGAAAAAAAAAAAAAAACCCACAAAAAAAAAACAACAACCCCAAAAATAGCCAGAAGCTAGAAATAAGCTAGGAGCAGTGTATACCTAAATAGAAAAGTTGAATAGTTCAGCTCAGTTACTCACCTTGGAAAGGTGTTGAGGTAGTGTGATTGGGTTTGAATAGGGACCAACATTTGTTAATCAAGAGAGCAGTGAGTCACTCAGGCTGACTAACTGAAGTTAGACTGTTTGTATTACCCACCCCTAGCTCATCCCTTAATTTATAGGCAGGTGCCACTTTCACAAAAAAAAAACATCAAAAACTTTGAGAATTCGATCAGACCCCAGTACGCCACTACCAGATATATAGTGAATTCACTAATACATTTAAAGGACGTTAGACACATTCCTACTCCCATAGCAACCTAAAACTTAACTAGGAACTGATCAAAAATGAGATGAAGGCAGCAGTCCAGCAACAAGAGGGGGGCTTCCCAGTCTTTTGCATCGAGTGTCACATGTATGATTTTTTACCCACCGGTGAGAAGTTGTACATGTGCATGCGATGCAAAGAGCTCCTGGCTCTCAGAGAATGAGTCTGATCTCTGGAGGCTAGAGTGGCAGACCTGGAGGAGCTGAGGCAGACAGAGAGGTATATAGATGAGACCTTCAGGGACATAGTAGTCAAGTCCCAACTTCAGACTGGCAGCCCTGGTGCTGCCTTGGAGGAAGAAGGTCTCATGATGGGAGAGCACCAACCAGGTGCAGCAGGAAAGGATCCTGTAGCAAGGACCTGCTCTCCAGGTAATGCATTGTCCTCCCGCACTGAGGATATCTCCCCAAGGCCCACTGCCCAGGAGGGAAGGGTTAGGTCGGCCGTCATAGTTGGTGATTCGAATATTAGGAATGTAGATAGCTGGGTGGCTGGTGGGCAACATGAGGATCGCCTGGTAACATGCCTACCTGGTGTGAAGATGGCAGACCTCACGCGTCACCTAGATAGGATTTTAGACAGTGCTGGGGAGGAGCCGGCTGTCGTGGTACATGTGGGCACCAACGACATAGGAAAATGTGGGAGGGAGGTTCTGGAAGCCAAATTTAGGCTCTTAGGTAGAAAGCTTAAATCCAGAACCTCCAGGGTAGCATTCTCTGAAATGCTCCCTGTTCCACGCGCAGGTCACCAGAGGCAGGCAGAGCTCCGGAGTCTCAATGCGTGGATGACACGATGGTGCAAGGAAGAGGGATTCAGTTTTGTTAGGAACTGGGGAACCTGTTGGGGAAGGGGGAGTCTCTTCCGAAGGGATGGGCTCCACCTTAACAAGGGTGGAACCAGGCTGCTGGTGCTAACCTTTAAAAAGGAGATAGAGCAGCTTTTAAACTAGAACAAAGGGGAAAGCCGACAGTCACTCAGCAGCGCATGGTTCGGAGAGAGGTATCTTTAAAGGATACTAATGATGCATTAGAATTAGGGCATCCCGACAGTGAGGTTCCAATAATTAGAAAAGTAGTCCAAGTGCCTGTAACTAAAAACTCACCTGAGCTAAAAATTTCTAACTTATCCCTATCAATTAAAAAGCAGAATGAAAATACAAACAAAAAGCAAACTTTGAAATGTTTGTATGCTTATTCCAGAAGTCTAAGAAGTAAGATGGGAGAATTAGAATGTATAGCAGTGAATGATGACATAGACTTAATTGGCATCTCAGAGACATGGTGGAAAGAGGATAACCAATGGGACAGTGCTATACCAGGGTACAAATTATATCACAATGACAGAGAGGAGCACTCGGGAGCAGGTGTGGTGCTTTATGTCCGGGATGGCATAGAGTCCAACAGGATAAACATCCTGCATGAGACTAAATACAAAATTGAATCTTTATGGGTAGAAATCCCTTGTGTGTCGGGGAAGACTATAGTGATAGGGGTATACTACCGTCCACCTGGTCAAGATGGTGAGACGGACAGTGAAATGCTAAGAGAAATTAGGGAGGCTAACCAAATTGGTAGTGCAGTAATAATGGGAGACTTCAATTATCCCAATATTGACTGGGTAAATGTATCATCGGGTCACGCTAGAGAGATAACGTTCCTGGATGGAATAAATGATAGCTTTATGGAGCAATTGGTTCAGGAACTGACGAGATAGGGAGCAATTTTAGATCTAATTCTCAGTGGCGCACAGGATTTGAGAAAGGTAACGGTGGTGGGGCCGCTTGGCAATAGTGATCATAATATGATCAAATTTGATTTAATGACTGGAAGAGGAACAGTGTGCAAATCCAAGGCTCTCGTGCTAAACTTTCAAAAGGGAAACTTTGATAAAATGAGAAAAAGTTTTAGAAAAAAAATGAAAGGAGCAGCTACAAAAGTAAAAAATGTCCAAGAGGCGTGGTCATTGTTAAAAAATACCATTCTAGAAGCACAGTCCAGATGTATTCCACACATTAAGAAAGGTGGAAAGCAGGCAAAACGATTACCGGCATGGTTAAAAGGGGAGGTGAAAGAAGCTATTTTAGCCAAAAGATCTTTATTCAAAAATTGGAAGAAGGATCCAACATAAACGCTGGCAACTAAAATGTAAGACATTGATAAGACAGGCTAAGAGAGAATTTGAAAAGAAGTTGGCTGTAGAGGCAAAAACTCACAGTAAAAACTTTTTTAAATGTAACCGAAGCAGAAAGCCTCTGAGGGAGTCAGTTGGACCGTTAGATGATCGCGGGGTTAAAGGGCACTTAGAGAAGATAAGGCCATCGCCGAAAGATTAAATGATTTCTTTGCTTCGGTGTTTACTGAAGAGGATGTTGGGGAGGTACCTGTAATGGAGAAGGTTTTCATGGGTAATGATTCAGATGGACTGAATCAAATCATGGTGAATCTAGAAGATGTGGTAGGCCTGATTGACAAACTGAAGAGTAGTAAATCACCTGGACCGGATGGTATACACCCCAGAGTTTTGAAGGAACTAAAAAATGAAATTTCAGACCTATTAGTAAAAATTTGCAACTTATCATTAAAATCATCCATTGTACCTGAAGACTGGAGGATAGCAAATGTAACCCCAATATTTAAAAAGGGCTCCAGGGGCGATCCGGGAAACTACAGACCGGTTAGCCTGACTTCAGTGCCAGGAAAAATAGTGGAAAGTGTTCTAAACATGAAAATCACAGAACATATAGAAAGACATGGTTTAATGGAACAAAGTCAGCATGGCTTTACCCAGGGCAAGTCTTGCCTCACAAATCTGCTTCACTTTTTGAAGGAGTTAATAAACATGTGGATAAAGGTGAACCAGTAGATATAGTATACTTGGATTTTCAGAAGCGTTTGACAAAGTTCCTCATGAGAGGCTTCTAGGAAAAGTAAAAAGTCATGGGATAGGTGGCGATGTCCTTTCGTGGATTGCAAACTGGCTAAAAGACAGGAAATAGAGTAGGATTAAATGGACAATTTTCTCAGTGGAAGGGAGTGGACAGTGGAGTGCCTCAGGGATCTGTATTGGGACCCTTACTTTTCAATATATTTATAAATGATCTGGAAAGAAATACGACGAGTGAGATAATCAAATTTGCAGATGACACAAAATTGTTCAGAGTAGTTAAATCACAAGCAGATTGTGATAAATTGCAGGAAGACCTTGTGAGACTGGAAAATTGGGCATCCAAATGGCAGATGAAATTTAATGTGGATAAGTGCAAGGTGATGCATATAGGGAAAAATAACCCATGCTATAATTACACAATGTTGGGTTCCATATTAGGTGCTACAACCCAAGAAAGAGATCTAGGTGTCATATTGGATAACACATTGAAATCGTCGGTTCAGTGTGCTGCGGCAGTCAAAAAAGCAAAGAATGTTGGGAATTATTAGAAAGGGAATGGTGAATAAAACTGAAAATGTCATAATGCCTCTGTATCGCACCATGGTGAGACCGCACCTTGAATACTGTGTACAATTCTGGTCGCCGCATCTCAAAAAAGATATAATTGCGATGGAGAAGGTACAGAGAAGGGCTACCAAAATGATAAGGGAAATGGAACAACTCCCCTATGAGGAAAGACTAAAGAGGTTAGGACTTTTCAGCTTGGAGAAGAGATGGCTGAGGGGGGATATGATAGAGATGTTGAAAATCATGAGAGGTCTAGAACGGGTAGATGTGAATCGGCTATTTACTCTTTCGGATAATAGAAAGACTAGGGGGCACTCCATGAAGTTAGCATGGGGCACATTTAAACCGAATCGGAGAAAGTTCTTTTTTACTCAACGCACAATTAAACTGTGGAATTTGTTGCCAGAGGATGTGGTTAGTGCAGTTAGTATAGCTGTGTTTAAAAAAGGATTGGATAAGTTCTTGTAGGAGAAGTCCATTACCTGCTATTAAGTTCACTTAGGGGTGGATTTTAAAAGGAGCGCGAATAGGCCTACTTTTGTTTGCGCTCCAGGCGCAAACAAAAGTACGCTGGATTTTAGTAGATACGCGCGGAGCCGCGTGTATCTACTAAAAAACCTGGATCGGCGGCGCAAGGCTATCGATTACGTATAGCCGGCGCGCGCCGAGCCGCGCAGCCTACCCCCGTTCCCTCCGAGGCCGCTCTGAAATCGGAGCGGCCTCGGAGGGAATCCTCTAACACCCTCCCCTCACCTTCCCCTCCCTTCCTCTACCTAACCCACCTGCCCGGCCCTGTCTATACCCCCCCCTTACCTTTGTTGGGGGATTTACGCCTCCCGGAGGGAGGCGTAAATCCCCGCGTGCCAGCGGGCCTCCTGCGCGCCGGGCTGCTACCTGGGGGCGGGTACGGAGGGCACGGCCACGCCCCCGGACCGCCCCGGGCCGTAGCCACGCCCCCATACCTGCCCCCAAAACGCTGCCAACACGCCCCGAAAACGCCGCGACGACCGGGACCGCCCCCGACACGCCCCCCTCGGAGAACCCCGGGACTTACGCGAGTCCCGGGGCTCTGTGCGCACCGGTAGGCCTATGTAAAATAGGCTTACCGGCGCACAGGGACCTGCTCGCCTAAATCCGCCCGGTTTTGGGCGGATTTAGGCGAGCAGGGCTCTGAAAATCCGCCCCACTGAGAATAGCCACTGCCATTAGCAATGGTAACATGGAATAGACTTAGTTTTTGGGTACTTGCCAGGTTCTTATGGCCTGGATTGGCCACTGTTGGAAACAGGATGCTGGGCTTGATGGACCCTTGGTCTGACCCAGTATGGCACTTTCTTATGTTCTTATGTTCTTAAAGCTCCCAGAACAAAGTAAAAGTCAGAGAAACTGCTAATCCCGGCATGGACAGGGGCTAGGAGTTGGAAGGGAGCTCTGAGGAGGGAGCTATAGGGTCATGGGTGAGCCAAAGTCCCTCCCACCCGAACGCAGACTAGATAAACATAGGAATGAAGTCCCTTAGAATGACCACCAAGAAACAGCAGGAGGAAAGAAACTCCAAGAGCATGAAGAGGCAGTGTGTCCTGCCCTGGCAGAGCTGCAAGGAGGTAGGCCACAGGGAAGTGGTGTGAGAAGAGAAGTCAGCATCTAATTAACCGGACGTACCAAGCTTTTTTTTTTTTCTTTTCCTGCAGTACTCGAGTGGGACACTGCAGAGTTGCTAAATCAAGAAAGAAAAACTACAGAATTGAAGCAACTCCTGTGTCTGAGACTGTGTAAAGCTGCCAAATGGGAGGTGGGCAGCACAGCCTATGCAGAGCTGAAATCTTGCAAGGGCCTTGAGCTTGTTTTTTTCCCCTTTTGGTTTTGTTCACCACTGTATGGACGGATAAGACACTGAGCTTAAACCTTTGATGTAAGGCCTGGGCCATTTGTGGCAGCCAGAGGTAACTGGACTGTGTACATATCTGGGGAAGGGACTGAACTCTCAAGAGTCAGGCAAATTAGAGGCATGCTGACCAGTCTATGCCTCATCCCAGGAGTATGTTGGACATTGCTATACACAGACTGCAATGAATGGGAGGAAGGCATGAGTGCCCAGTGATAAATTATCCTCTGTCCCTCATGGGGTTTTGAACTGAGAGCAAGGAGAAGAGAAAGCTACCAGATAGTAAGATGTGTTGCTGTGATTGAGGATTCTGCAGACATCCCAAAGCAAGTTGTGACAATTATTTGGAGACTTTTGCAGGACTTGGGGACCAGGATCCTGCAGCATGGCATTGCCGGCCGAGCACAAGCTATGTTCTAACGAGAAGAAACCAACTTGTGTGTGTTGGGGGGGGGGGGGCATGGATCATCACACCAATACATAGGATAGTCATAGAAACAATGCACAACATTTTAAGGACAGCAAATAAAACCCATTTCTAGTTTGTGTGGATATTATGCACAAACAGGTTCTGTATCTGGCAGGGGTCCTAAGATACACAGGATCAGCTCCATCCTTGGAAAAAGAAAAAATGTTAAATATATGTGAATAACAATATCAATCATCTTTCTAAAAGTAAAAAATGCTAAGGAAAAACCTTCCAAAATCATCTTATTAGTTGGACTGTATATCAATTTTCCAGTAGCACTGGGCTAACTTGTATAAATACAGAATGCTACTACAATCCTACAAAAAGGATTTACTCCTCAGACACACAGACAATGCTGACTTTTCCCCTAAAAGTCAAGCTGATATGTAAACCTTGATAACTTTCTATATACATCAGTCTAGCATAGTAAACCAATACTATCTATCCAAAGCTGCATCCCTTCCAGTGGGGCAAATGGTAACATGAAAATGAAAACTAATATGATTAAGGGAAAAAACATAACTGCTCATTTGCAGGGTACAGAATGGCACAGAAAATACATTAGCAATGAGAATGCAATAAAGTAATTCTATAAAGTACTTTCATTACTCAGTTAAGGAGGAACATTTTCACTGCTTTTGTAATAAAAATCAAGTTATTTCAATATACATAACATGACACTTAACAATAGAATGAAACCATCACATTAATATTCCAGGAAATAATTCTCTTCTCCTTCATCAAAGGAAAAAGGCATAATTCATCATGGAAATGCATTCTGGTTTCACTGTTCTGGTCATAATCCGGAAACATATAAAGACATTTCTCCATCTCAGAAGCTTACTAATCAGGGAAAAAAGAAAATTACTACATTAAACATGAAACAGTTTCAATTTCTCATCCATTATAGTGCTAACCAAATAGATGGAAATTGCTTTTGAATGTTCTCCAGACAGATACTACAGCTTTCTCCCAGTCATCAGTGGGTACTGTAACATCATCAGAGTTGTCTTCTCATTTTTCTAAATGAGTTTCAGGTTACTTCCAGCAAGAATGCTTCCTTGCCACATTTGTATGAGAAATGGATTACAAACTGGTTAAAAGACAGGAAACAGAGAGTAGGATTAAATGGTCAATTTTCCCAGTGTAAAAGGGTAAACAGTGGAGTGCCTCAGGGATCTGTACTTGGACCGGTGCTTTTCAATATATAGATAAATGATCTGGAAAGGAATACGACGAGTGAGGTGATCAGATTTGCAGATGATACAAAATTATTCAGAGTAGTTAAATCACAAGCAGACTGTGATACCTTACAGGAGGACCTTGCAAGACTGGAAGATTGGGCATCCAAATGGTAGATGAAATTTAATGTGGACAACTGCAAGGTGTTGCATATAGGGAAAAATAACCCTTGCTGTAGTTACTCGATGTTAGGTTCCATATTAGGAGCTACCACCCAGGAAAAAGTTCTAGGCATCATAGTGGATAATACTTTAAAATCGTCGGCTCAGTGTGCTGCAGCAGTCAAAAAAGCAAATAGAATGTTAGGAATTATTAGGAAGGGAATGGTTAATAGAACGGAAAATGTCATAATGCCTCTATATCGCTTCATGGTGAGACCGCACCTTAATTACTGTGTACAATTCTGGTCACCGCATCTCAAAAAAGATATAGTTGCGATGGAAAAGGTACAGAGAAGGGCAACCAAAATGATAAAGGGGATGGAACAACTCCCCTATGAGGAAAGGCTGAAGAGGTTAGGGCTGTTCAGCTTGGAGAAGAGACGGCTGAGGAGGGATATGATGGAGGTTGTTAAGATCATGAGAGGTCTTGAACGAGTAGATGTGTCTCGGTTATTTACACTTTTGAATAATAGAAGGACTAGGGGGCATTCCATGAAGTTAGCAAGTAGCACATTTAAGACTAAACGGAGAAAATTCTTTTTCACTCAACGCACAATAAAACTCTGGAATTTGTTGACAGAGGATGTGGTTAGTGCAGTTAGTGTAGCTGGGTTCAAAAAAGGTTTGGAGGAGAAGTCCATTAATGGCTATTAATCAAGTTTACTTAGGGAATAGCCACTGCTATTAATTGCATCAGTAGCATGGGATCTTCTTAGTGTTTGGGTAATTGCCAGGTTCTTTTGGCCTGGTTTGGCATCTGTGGAAACAGGATGCTGGGCTTGATGGACCCTTGGTCTGACCCAGCATGGCAATTTCTTATGTTCTTATAAAGGTGAACACTGAAGGATCTCACAGGTTTAACCAAAGGACCATGAGTTCACACCAATTGAATCCACACCCAATTCCAGTAAACATCATAAAACAATGCACCCTCTTATTTAATATCTTAATATAAAGTCCTTTTAAATGAGAACTGGAAGTTCTTGCAGAAGAAATGTTCTTTTCTTATTAGGCCAGACTTTCTAGTTGACTAATGCTTTTCTTCCCTTGATTTATCCTATATGGCAGCAGACCAAATTTACTCAAATAAATCGTTATTCTGCAAACATTTTTTGGTCTTCAAAGCTAGTCCCCTAGAATGTGTAGCCTAGAAGTAAACACATATGTAGCAAGCTACAATACTCCCAGTTAAGGCATCCTTGTTATAATGTAACTTTATGCTCCTTTTAAATTGTCTCTTGTTGATTGGTTGGTTATAGTTACTGGTTAGTTCGATGTAAACCGAGTTGATTTGATTTGTATCAAGAAATTCGGTATATAAAAGCCTTTAATAAATAAATAAATAAATAAATAAATACCATGAGCTTATCAGGGGTTGGAGCTTTGCAATGTGGAATGAGCTGCGTCTGGATCTGAGTGATGTGTTTTTTGGACCTACCAAAAAGGGTTTTTCAACCCTAGAGAGACTGCAAGCTGCCGCAGCCAAGGGGAAGCAATATAAAAATATGCCAAAATCCCGGTGTGCTCTCCTGTAATGACAAATGTTCTGCAAGAACCAGCATCCAGCACTCTCAGTGTTAACAAGTTGGGAAAAAGGGCTGTACTGTTTAGTTTTCCCAAAGAACAGAACTAAGCCAGCAAAGGAGGAAGACAAAGGAATGCTGGAAGACCATTTAAGGAAGAAAAGGCACAATTTGGTTGGCTCTCTCTTTGTGTGAGGGGTGGAGAAGGCCAGGAATTGGAGCCAGGAGAGAGAGAAAAGTGTATCTGGCAGTTCCGCAGTTCTTCTCCTAAAGTACTAATTATCAAGAAGGAGAGACAGAAATATGCGCTCTTAGCTAATAGAGAGACAGACAGCTGTACTTGATTCATAGCTGAGGTACATGTAAAATAGCAACAAGGGACAGAGGAGCCAGGAGATGAAAGACTTCCTTTCCAGAGATATCCAGGCCCAAGAACACATGGCTAGATCACCCTCCTAAGAGACTGAGTTAAATAATCTAAACTTTGCACAGACAGCAGAGGAGGAAGAAGGTTTATTTCTTTGCCTTTTTGTCACAAATTCAGTATCTCATCCTAATTGCTTCAGCCTTTCAGCGGAAGTCAGGCATAAACCCTTGCCACAGCCACACCAGATAGAGCAGGGAAAGAGAAGCTGATGAACTGTGGTCTTTCTGTAAACAGGCCAGCTTTCTGTTTAGCACCAAGTAAACCATTTGGGGAAGCTCCCCAGGAGAGAGAGACCTTCCGCAGACTGCAATGCTCATCTGTTTTGTTTGTCATCTAGCCAGCTCCACCACTAAGAGGGACTTCTTAATTTTCTTGATGGGTTTTTTCCCACAAAATTTTGTGTTTAGGACAGGGTGCACCCTTTACAAACTGGAGCCATTGTGGTGGATCTGATGTTTGAAAGCTGTGTACGTCACTGCTTTTCCCCCCCAAACCTTTCTCTATTATTGCTCCTTATTGTTTTTACTATCCAAATGAGTATGTTGCTTGCCCTGGCTAACAAGCCATACCCAGTGTTATTTTTGCATTGCTTGATATAAAATAAGAAAACTGCAAGTTTGTATTATATTTCACTACTAAACTTTTCCCATTTAATGTTCTGGTTGGATTTACTGTCTACTTACATAATACTAGTAAAAAACGTTTTATTCTGGTGTGATGATTTTATCTGGTCTGTGGTGCCCCAAGTGAGAGGTTGTTTGGGAAGTGCACAGAAAAAAAGGATCCACACCCTGGGGAAAGAGACCTTGAGAAGAGCTAGTCAGGTGTCCCTGCCCCAAAGAACTATAAATAACTTTATGGCCCCACCAGAGTGAACATACCTCCTGAGGTGAGGTTACACGTACATACAAGAGAGAAGAAAAAAATGTCCCATGGGGTTGAAAATCCTTTTCTTGGGCATTAGGAACATAATGCTAGTAACTAGAATGAAAGAAACTTTTAGAATAACGTCCAGTCCTTATGGATGGGATAGTATTTAATACCATGGTCAACTTCTCCTTCTGAAGTCCCAGTTCTGTAGGTTAATGGGTGACACTATGAGCCAAGTCATGATTATTGAAACTAGGTGTAGAAACCAATACCATATCCTCTTCTCCTTCCACTTCCACAGTTTCTTCTGCTGCTAGAGTCCAATAAGTGGATGGACTAGCTTGCAAGGACACAGCATAATGAACTTCTCCCTCAAGCCTTCTGTTTAGGGTTTTAAGTGTGCTCTGCGCAAGTTACCCCCATGTAGAAATCTTACACCAAAAGTTACCATGGTTTTTCATTTCTATCCTCTAGGCACTAGAGAGCCTCCATGTTTATCCCATGCCCTTCTGAATTCCATTGACATTCTTGTCTTCACCACTTCTTCCAGGAGGGCATTCCAGGCATCCACCATCCTTTCTGTGAAAAAAAATATTTCCTGACTCTCTTATCCTATACCCTTAGGGCTTCATATCATGACATTAGTTCTACAGGTCCTTTTGTCAGGACCACGCTGACCGGTGAACCCCCAGGACAGGAGCAGCTGGCAGGCTGGAATCAGGGTCAGGGCAGGAAGGAGTTTTCACTTGTATCAGCCACCTCCCCCTCGAATTGGGCCCCTGGGTTCTGGTGGCTGGCAGGGCTTGGATGGTCCAAGAGCAGAGACTTAAAGAAACCCAAAAGAGCAAGGCTAACTGCAGAAACACACTCAGAACAAGGTGCCCGCAAGAGACAAACAGTATAAACAAGCTAGCCAAGACAGGGAGACACAAGACAGAAAAACACAAAGAAACCAGAAGGCCACAACTAAGGCCGCAGACAAGACAGGAACAAGTAACAGGAATACACAGAGCAAGAAGGCCTCTTATCAGAGAAGGGCAAAATCCAAGACAGGAGCAACTGGGGGGGGGGGGGGGCAGGGGGGGTCAGAACAAAGAGCAAGGAGACTCCAAGATGAAACAATGGTGGTGAGCATGAGGCAGGCTTTTAAGGGTGAAGCCAATCTGCTTTAGGAAACCTGCTAGGCATAAGCCTATACAACTCAGTCTGCAGCCCACTGAGGGCCCTTGCTGGAAGGAGGACTGTACAGCAGCCAGGATCTTCTCATTTTTCCACTGTAAAAGATTTGATTCTTGTGCATTATTAATTTATTTCAGGTATTTAAAAGTCTGTATAATATCCCCCTGTCTCTCCTCGCCTCTCGGGTATACATATTTAGGTCCTCAGGTCTCATCTCAATACCTTCTGGTGCAAAACCTATACCATTTGGTTGCCTTTCTAGTCTAGTCTCTGTAAATTTCATAACCCAAGCAATAGAAAGAAAACAACAGAAACAAGACCCCAGTCTAGCAGCCACTCTAGCATAAGCAAACAAGCAAGAAAATACATCAGGAGTTTAGGCTCTTTAGACCTTCCCCTGGCCCACAGCAATCTTTTTGCAGCCACTTTGGCTCAAACAAACAAATAAATTGTAACCCCAATCCATGGTATGTACTGAATTATGCTGGGGGCCACATTCAATCCCAGGGCTAATTCCAAGTTGCGCTGTCACCAGACCTTTCACCCCAGGATGTTGATTCATCTTGAGAAGGGAAAAGACTATCATTCAAGGCCCAAGATGTGTAAGTGGAATCTCTTCCTGTGTAATATCAGCTCTTTGGGGTAAATATAATGAAAAGAACAGAAAGGACTCACTGGTGGATCAACTGCCTCTCCCTCTGTGGAAATGTCCCTCAGTACTGGGTCCCGAGATGAGCTTTCTTTCCAGACTGTGGAAAGGTAAGTATCTCAGGTTGGTCGAGGTATCCAATCTAAAGGGATCCCTTCCCCAAACAGTAGTTGAGGTCCCAGCTGAACTCCAAATCTTCAAAAGTCAGTCAATGTCTTGTGTACCAGAGTGAAGACTCCAGTGGGTGTTTCAATACTTCTTCTTGCTCCCCTCTGTAAACTGCTAGTTGGACCTCTCAGGAGGAAGAGTTCTCAACTGGGAAATAAACAGATCTTCAATTTCCCCAACTTTAGGGAAAAGAAGGGTGGCTTCCAATTTCCTCCCCAATAGCAGAAAAATACCAGAAATAGAATCCTCACAATATTCCTGTTGTGGGCAAGGACCCTTGTACCAAGGTGGAGTTGGCGCAAGCTGCAGGGAGGAGCTGTTCAGGTCCCCACCAGTGGCTGGTGGAGCTGAAGGAAGCAGAGGCCCAACTGGAGCTTCAGCAATACCAGCCTACATGACCCTTAGGTTGAGTCCTTGAGTGCCAGGGCCAGCTGGGCTTAGGCATGAGCCTCTGCAGAGGTGAAGATCCGATGAGTAGATGACATTGCAGGCCACAGCGCAGGAGGAATACAGCAGAGATGGTGTCTGGGCAGCCATCGGTGACAGGCAGAGTTCAACGGGGTCAATATCCAGGCAATGGTCAGTGACAGGCGGAAGGCAATCAGAGTATTGTGGCAGGCAGTGGTCTGTGGCAGGCAGAGTTCAATCAGCGTCGAGAATCAGACCAAAGTCAAACCAGAGAGATCCGTCCAAGGGCAGGCAGAACGGAAGGCAGGAAGGAAGGAGAGGACACTGAAGAACTGAAGACCAGAACACAAGGAAGACAGGAACTGAAGACTGACCACGGAAGAAGATGAGAATTGAAGACCAAGACCAGGAACTCAGGACCAGGTAAACTCCATTTACCACCACCCTTTTTCACCTCTTACTCAGCCAGTTTCTAACCCAGTCAGTCACTCTAAGTTCCATAACAAGGAAGCTCAATTTATTTATAAGTCTTCTGTACGGAAACCGTGTCAAAGGCCTTACTGAAATCCAAGTACTCTAGCACTCTCCCCTGATCCAACTCTCTGGTCACCTAATCAAAGAAATTGATCAGATTCATCTAACAAGATTTACCTCTGGTAAAACATGCTGCCTTGGATCATGCTATCCATTGGATCCTATAAACTGCACTATCCTCTGTTTTAGCACTGATTCCATCAATTTGTTCACCACAGAGGTGAACCACCATAGAGGTGTTTAAAATCATGAGAGGTCTAGAACGGGTAGATGTGAATCGGTTATTTACTCTTTTGGATAGTAGAAAGACTAGGGGGCACTCCATGAAGTTAGCATGGGGCACATTTAAAAGTAATCGGAGAAAGTTCTTTTTTACTCAACGCACAATTAAACTCTGGAATTTGTTGCCAGAGAATGTGGTTAGTGCAGTTAGTATAGCTGTGTTTAAAAAAGGATTGGATAAGTTCTTGGAGGAGAAGTCCATTACCTGCTATTAAGTTCACTTAGGGGCGGATTTTCATACTCCGCGAATAGGCCTACTTTTGTTTGCGCTCCAGGCGCAAACAAAAGTACGCTGGATTTTAGTAGATATGCGCGGAGCCGTGCGTATCTGCTAAAAACATGGATCGGCGCGCGCAAGGCTATCGATTTTGTATAGCCGGCGCGCGCCGAGCCGCGCAGCCTACCCCCATTCCCTCCGAGGCCGCTCCGAAATCGGAGCAGCCTTGGAGGGAACTTCCTTTTGCCCTCCCCTCACCTTCCCCTCCCTTCCCCTACCTAACCCACCCACCCGGCCCTGTCTAAGCCCCCACCTTACCTTTGTTGGGGGATTTACGCCTCCCGGAGGGAGGCGTAAATCCCCCGCGCCAGCGGGCCTCTTGCGCACCGGGCCGCAACCTGGGGGCGGGTACGGAGGGCGCGGCCACGCCCCCGGACCGCCCCGGGCCGTAGCCACGCCCCCGTACCCGCCCCCAAAACGCTGCCGACACCCCCCGAAAACGCCGCGACGACCGGGACCGCCCCCGACACGCCCCCGACACGCCCCCCTCGGAGAACCCCGGGACTTACGCGAGTCCCGGGGCTCTGCGCACGCCGGTAGGCCTATGTAAAATAGGCTCACTGGCGCGCAGGGCCCTGCTCGCCTAAATCCGCCCAGTTTTGGGCGGATTTAGGCGAGCAGGGCTCTGAAAATCCGCCCCTTAGAGAATAGCCACTGGCATTAGCAATGGTTACATGGAATAGACTTAGTTTTTGGGTACGTGCCAGGTTCTTATGGCCTGGATTGGCCACTGTTGGAAACAGGATGCTGGGCTTGATGGACCCTTGGTCTGACCCAGTATGGCATTTTCTTATGTTCTTATGTACAGAGGGCAGACTAACTGGCCTGAAGTTCCCAATCTTCTTACTTCCACATTTATGAATATAATAACATGCAGAGTGCCTGTGCATTCTAAGAGGCATGGAAAAATGTTCTTCACTCTTAGAATGCACACACTCTGTATATTTGTGCAGTTCCCCCACATAAACCAGCCCAAAGCTAAAGGGCCAGCCAACCCCCTTTATGCGCGTGAGACATCCCTGTACCTTCCTACATCCCCCATCACAATAGATAGGTGCCTCCTAGCACAAGACAGATTCTTCTGTACTAACCGAATACATACACACACACACACACACAAACACACACACACACCCCAGTACAGGGGTGGTTCTATAATGAGGCAGGGTGAGGTGGCTGCTTCAGGTGGCAAAATTTTGGAGCGGCAAAAAGTGCCCTCCAAAACACTCAGTGGCCGCCTCCCCCTGCCTCCTGATACATATTTAGCTAAATGTCGGCGGGCTTCCAACCCCCTGCCAGCGAACGAAATAGAATACCCTGCGCGTATCCGGAAGCCAGATGGAGGGTTAAAATGTCCGGAAATTGGCCGGATTGTATCCCTCCAGTCCAGCGCAGCAACACATCTGCTATCTAGCCTGTAAGAGCTGTGGTTTCACTCCACAGCCTACGGTGGTGCTACACTATGAGAAATTGTATAAGTGCTTCCCCTTTCCTTCTTGTAGCAACAGCCCGTGCCTTGAATCTCCTTCTTCAGACTTCTGCCCACAGTGCACAAATTAAAGGTCACAGCGTGGCACGAAATGAGGAAAAGAGTGCATGGGGGTAACTTGCTGGTGTGGAGGTTACTACCCTTAACCAATAAGCCTTCATACTGTTGATGCAACTCCATTATTCCTCTCTACTTTATCGGCAGGGGGAAAAGGGGAATTCGTTTCAGACAGCAACCAACAAGGACGTTGGGAAAACAAATAAGCATGGGGTAATTTGCTGATGCAGCTGTTACTACCCTTAACCAATAAATTGGCCTTATACTTGTGATGCAACTCCAACCTTGCTCTCTGCTTCAATGGCAAGAGGTAATGGAGAATTGGACTCAGACAGCAACCAACAAGGGTCCTGCCTTTGATGGTATGGGAAACTAAATATGTGGGTGGACTTGTATGGCACGGCAGATGCTAATATTATGGGGGAGACATGTATGATACGGCTGATGCTACCATAAGCTTGCTGGGTAGATTGGATGGACCATTTGGTCCTTTTCTGCCATCATGTCTATGTTTCTATAATGGATTAAAAGTTTAAAAATGTGCACAAACTCAAAAATGTGCAAGAAGAAAATGCTTAGCAAGCCCAAAAACATTATTTCTCCACATACACCAATGGCTGATATTCAAAAGCCATTTAGATGGATAATTGAAAGTTATCCATCTAAATGGCAAAAGTGCGATATTAAAAGACTAATGGCTATAGTCTAGCTGTATAACCAGTTATCTGACTAGATTATAGCCGGTTAAGTCAGAGGTGGTCCAGGAGCAGGTAATAAGCATTCCAGGGAGGAGCACAGGTGGCCAGTTAGTTTAACCAGCTAATTCCGATATTCAGAGTCAGCCAGTTAACCTAAACAGCTAACTCTGGCTGCATCATAGGGCTGGTCTAAAGTTAACTGGATATACACTGAATACCCTGGTTAAGTTAGCTGGATAGGTGTATCCAGCCACTTTACCTAGTCGCTCAGCAGCTGATTATCAACCCCCATGTTTTCTGTGCATAAAATCCCAATGACAGGTTCTGCACCAGAATTACAGCTTCCGCACATAGTGGACTGGAGTTAATTTTCCAGCACTAAAAAAACATGAGGTAAGCCAGCACACCTCTCTGCAAGGGGGAGAATAGCTTATGCGATTGCCATCACTAGCAGGCATTAACCTGTGCACAAACTCCTTGCTGCACTGGCAGTACAGTTTGTGCATAAAAAATGTGAGCACAACTGCACTCTGTTGAGCGCATTTTATTACATCAACTCCTGTGTTTTTTTTGCATAACTTCATGTAACCTGTGATTTTTGCTTTCTTCTTCTCATGCAGCACTATGTATACTGATGTTGTTCTATAAATAAAAATGTGGCCATCATCCTCCTGTTGACAAAATTTGCTAACTTCAGTTTTTAATCTGGGACAGAAGTATTACTGAAATAAATTTAGACATTGATGCATCCGACAAAGGACGCAGGAACAGAAAAGAAGATCTGGAACGAGGGGTCAGGCGATGAAGGCGAAAGGCGGTAAACTGAGGCGTTATCTAAGGAAGTGTTTCTTTACAGAACAGCCTCTCCATGGAGATAGTGGAGACAAGGATAGTATCTGAAAGCATGGTATAAGCACAGGTAGTCTCAGAGGGTGTTGGAGGGGTTGTAGAACTGAGCAGTTTGTATAGATGGGCAGACTAGATAGGCCATCTGGTCTTTTTCTGCTGTCATGTTTCTATGAAACATGACAGCAGAAATACAAGCCAGTTACTTCATAACTGGCTTGTATTTACTTTTGCAAGCAATACCCAACTGGTAAAAGAGCAGAGCATAAAAAGGAAAGGACCACCCTCTAATGGCCAGAAGGCTGAACTACTATAACACAGTACAGGGTATTGCTAACAACAGACAAGGAAAAACTGCTTCCATGATCTTACAATCAGGATACTTAAAGGAAATTTCTAAACTATCCAGGAACCTAAGACACTCAAACATAAAATGATCAGACACTCTGAAACCTGCACATAAGGACTTAATAAAGACATTGGCTTTCTCACCCATTATCAAATACAGCTCTCTTCTCTCTCTCCTACCTTACTGTTGCTCTTCCCTCCCCCTTAGCACTCAGTCCTACTGTCAGCTTTGTTACATCCTCATGTAGAGTTGCCACCTTATCAAGATCAACCCACACAGACTGATTCAGACCTGGTTTTGCCCCATTGTTTACATGGAAATATAGTCCCTACTTTTCACAGAGAAATCAGAACTTCAACTAATGGAATTGCTGCTACAACATTGGATTCCAAAAATTGCACTGTCCTCTGGATTGCAAGATCTGAGGCAGCATAGTTTTACCAGAGTGTCAGACAAATCTGATCAATTTCTTTGATTGGGTGACCACAGAGTTGGATCAAAGGAGAGCGCTGGATGTAGTGCACTTGGATTTCAGCAAGGCCTTTGATGCAGTTCAGCACAGAAGACTTATAAATAAATTGTGCACCCTTGGTTTGCATCCTAGAGTGATTGACCGGGTTAGAAACTGGCTGAGTGAGAGGTGAGAAAGTTTGGAGTTTTCTGAGGAGGGGATTGTTACTAATACTGTGCCTCAGAGATTGGTCCTTGGACTGGTTCTTTTCAACATTTTTGTGAACAACATAACAAAAGAATTACCGGGAAAGGTTTGTATTTTTGACAATGATACCAAATTCTGTATCAGGGTAGACAGCCAGGAAGGAGTGAAAAACAAGAGGAAGGATCTAGCATAGCTCAATAAAAAGAATAAGGTCTGGCAGCTAAGAATGAATGCTAAAAAATGCAGAGTAATATGGTTAGGGTACAAAAAACCCCAAGAGAAAGGTACAGTTTTGGAAGTGAAATTCTTCTAAGCACAAATGAAGAGTGGGATCTGGGGGTAATTGTATCTGATGATCTTAAGGTTGCCAAACAAGTGGCTAAAGCAACATTAAAAACCAAAAAGATGCTTGTCTGAATAGGGAGAAGAATGGTCTGCTAGGTAAAGAATACATTGTACAAATCTAATCTTTTTGTACCTTTATTCACTCCAAATCACATAAAATCTTCACTGATGGCAACTGTGCTGTTCGTACCTCTGACTGTGCATGTAAAACTGACCCCCAAAACCTAGTCCACCCCCAAACCTCACCCCTAGTTACTAGTGGCCCCTCTTACAGTGGTATAAATAGTTAACTTATAAGTGAGCCTCCAGAGAGGTGCCAGAAAAATTAGCCTAACCACAACCCTTTTTTTTTTTTATCATAGGCGCTATTTTCTCTATATTTATAGCAAAATGATGAATCTAGGTCTTAGCAAGATAATTTTAGGCCTGCCTCAGAGTATTTCTAAAATTATCTGGCCCCATAAATGACACACACATAAAGAAATTCTGGGTCTGGCCTGATTCCCCCAGCTCAGTTACAAATAATTGGGGCTGTTGTGACGACACCCTCCCCCAACCCCCAAATTTAAAAAAAATTAATCTGTTGGGGCTAGTGCCCTAAGCCCAAACCCCCTCCCCACCCACCTGCAACCTCTATCCCTTACCTCAGATGACCTCCCCCCCCTAAGAAACCTCCTAGATCAGGAAAATCCCCAATAGTCTCTTGTCTGCTCCCAGCACTTCCAGTGTTGCTCTGCTAGCAATCCTGGACACGTCGAATCAACGTTATGTATTTCGGATCTGGTAACAATGACAGTGAATCAACTCCTATCCAGTAGAGCACAAAGGTTGTGAGTGCCCAATACCGAGGAAGTAGTATGCTCCTGTGGATTTGTTTAAGACAGCATTATTGCACCAGGTAGTAGAACTAGAGAAGGAAAGCCATGGCCACTAGAAAAAGTGCAGCCTTAGCTACAAGAGGAAAGCTGTGCACCACTTACAGGAAAGCCACATCCTGATTTCTATAGGATCTGAGGAGTGGCCCAGGCATTGGCTCCTGCTAGGTAAAATGGCCCCCAAGCTGTTGAGGCAAGATTGTGTGCAAGTCCTGGAAATAAAAGGGTCTGGGCTGCATGGGGTCCATTAGAGCAACAGCAGGAAGAGATAAGCTCCACCAGTCTGGAGTGGAAAACAACTTGGAGTGGTCAGGATCCAGAAGAGAGTGAACCCAAGTTTGATAGGGAGCGAATCTATGATACTGGGACAGGTGTTGGGAGTTACAGGAGGGTTATCAGGAATGCATCTGAACTGGCCAGTGGGGCTGGGGAGTGAGGTTGGTATAGGAGGGCTGACTAGTGGCGTGACTCAGACAGAAGCATCAGGGCCATTTTGAGGACATGTGAGTCTGAGACAAGGGACACATAGACTTACATTGCAAGTAAAGAGAGTTGCAGTAAGAGTCTGCAAATAAGTTGATGTGCAAGTATTAATTGTAGACCTTATAGTGATTATTATGTAGGCAAAGGGGTCGCACTCAGTCTAAAAACTTAGTCGTTGCAAAGTCCCAAATATCCCTGGCATGGATTCTCTGAAAGTGGGGGTGGGCTGACTTCCAGATAATGATGGATTTAAGATTCTGCCAGTCCTAGTCACTGTTTTACTGTCGCCTTCCCCTTCTCCCTCCCCTCCCACAAGCACAGGGGATCTCTGAGGGAGTGCTAGACAGACAAGATAACCTGAATGGTCTTTTTCTGCCATCACATTTCTATGTTTCTATGTAAAGTCGAACAACAGAATGTAGAAGGGCCTAAGGCTCAGCTCCACAGTTTCTGGCAACAGCTTGTGGATAGATTCTACGGCAAACATTTCAATCGGGGAATTTTTTTTGTGCGGTCCGATCGGTTCTTTTTTTTTTTTTTACCAGCTGCGCCTGAGCCGATAAACAAAAAACCCACCCCGACCCTTTAAAACACATGCTTTAGCTTCCCCCACCCAAACTTTTTTAAAGTACCTGGTGGTCAAGTGGGTGTCCCAGGAGCGATCTCCCGCTCTCGGGCCGTCGGCTGCCACTAATCAAAATGGCGCCGATGGCCCTTTGCCCTTACCATGTGACAGGGTATCCATGCCATTGGCCGGCCCCTGTCACATGGTAGGAGCACTGGATGGCCCGTGCCATTTTTAAAGATGGCGCCAGCCGTCCATTACTCCTACCATGTGACAGGGGCCGGCCAATGGCATGGATACCCTGTCACATGGTAAGGGCAAAGGGCCATCGGCGTCATTTTGATTAGTGGCAGCCGACGGCCCGAGAGCGGGAGATCGCTCCCGGGACCCCCACTGGACCACCAGGTACTTTAAAAAAGTTTTGGGGGGGGGGGTCGGAAGGGTGGGGGAAGCTAAAGCATGTGTTTTAAAGGGTCGGGTGGGTTTAGGGGTTATTTTTGTGTGCCATTTTCCCGCCCTCCCCCAAAACGATAAGAGAACTCCACGAACAATTTTATGGGGTTTTCCTATCGGTTTCGGGGAGCCCCCGATTTCTGACGAGTTTGAAAATATCATACAATATTTTCAATCGTCAGAAAAACGATTCACATCCCTAATTTGAACCACATTGCTAATCATGTCTATCTTGTATTTTATATTATACAAATAAAGTAGTTTTCCAACCTTGCTTGTGCCTGTATAATTTATTTTCTTTTTACTGGGTGAAGAAAATGGATCTCAAGTATCAGAACTGGAAGGAGAACTCAGGGAAGGGGAGAAGCAGGGCAGTGCAATGGTATTAGGTGCCCTAGGTGAACCTTCAGCCTTGCAATCCCTTCTGCAATTAGCTTTAAGGATGTGATGCCCCTGATATTTTATTTTAAATCTATTTTATTGTTATGTCATATAACAAGACCAACAAATCAGTTCATGTTGTGTTCGTTTCACATGTAGTACAATGAAAGAAGTTACAGATAAGCAAACAGTATTACACAAGTCATGTACTGATTCCCTCCTGACCCATCCAACCCCTTGTTCCAAAATTCCATTACTCCTCTTTCCCACCCCAAGCTGTCATAGATAACATAAAAAACAAGAAACAATATTGAAACTGTATCCTCTTTTTGGAGGATTTGTTGCTTCTAAGAGCACACAACTAATATGTTTATTTGTTGTTGCTCCGGCTAACCATTCCATCTCTTGCTGATTCTTAATCCCTGGGGGGGGGAGGGGACACCTCTTGTTAAGGAGGGGGGGGGGGGAAGATCTCGCTTATGGCCTAGACGATGAAATAAGGTCACGAGCGTGGTCATTTGGTGCTTCCCATGAGGTGATTGTTGCGACGTGGACCCTTGGGCTGAGGTGAGATTGACCCTACCCACAGGGGGGACCCCTCATATCCTCACCGGTGGCAGGCGGAGCTGAGTGGAGCAGAGCCCCAACAGGAACTTCATCAATACCAGTCCTTGTTCCCCTCAGATTGAGCTCTTGAGTGCCGGGGTCAGCTGGATTTAGGCGCTGACCTCTTGTGTGGAAAAGGATCCGTTGTAGAAGTGGTAGGCCAGCAAGAAGAAGACAAGGTCAGTCCAGGCTGAGGTCGGGGCAGGCAGCACATAGCAAAGCAGGAACAAACCGAGGTCAGGGCAGGCAGCAATCCAACAAAGTCAAAGGGGGTCCAAAGTCAAGCCAGGAATTCAAACAAAGATGAAGCCAGGGTCCAAGCAGAGGTCAAGCTGAGGAGTCAATCCAGAGGGAGGAAGGCAGGGCAAGACTGCAAGAGGAACGAAGACGGACAAGGGACCACCAGACAAAGACGTGGGACCATCGAGGAAACAGGAACAGGAACCAGGAACTGAAGACAGGAAACGGGAACACAAGCAGGATCAGGAACCAGTATCAACATGGCAAACAGCTACAGCAAGGAGTGGGACCTATTGCTGAGGCATCTGAGGCTGGTCTGGGCTGGCCTTAATTAGGGAAGAGACAGTGACGTCATCTGCGGGTGCTGCAGTGGTTTTTTTCCGCAGGCCCTTTAAATAGTTGCATGCACGCGTGCCTAGAGACGCCCCACTCAGCTGAGTGTCTTCCTCCATGAGGAGCGGCTCAGCCTGTGTAGTAGCCTGCCGCATCTTTGCAAGACCATTGCGGAGTCAGTGGCCTTCCTCCGGTCTGGAGCAAGAGGTGAGCAGCTGGTCGTGGAGCTGAGCCGCAACCAGCTAAACGTAACAGTGAGAGGCTGTAATGAATAGACAGGACCAGACTCTGGGTATTAAAATAATAGTTTACTGATTGGTAATAATAAATTAAAGTCCATTATCCAGAAGTGTGATTTTCCTTGGTAGGTAGGTGTCCTTTAAACAGACGTCTGGGTAGAGCCCATGGTGATTTTAATTGTACAAACTCTCCCAGTGCTCTCTGGGAATCCTATTAAAGGAGTTCCCCACTTCACTTTAAAAGTCCTACTTTTAGCTATCTTCAACTCAGACACCCAGCCTGTCCTGGTTCCTTGGTGTTGGTGGAGATCCGATTGGGGTCTCCTGCATTTGATCATCCATTCCTTCATACTTTAGTTGTTACTTCAGGGGATTTCTCTTGGGGAAAAATCTTTGGGATCAGGCTAGT
This sequence comes from Rhinatrema bivittatum, assembly GCF_901001135.1. Taxonomy (NCBI): domain Eukaryota; kingdom Metazoa; phylum Chordata; class Amphibia; order Gymnophiona; family Rhinatrematidae; genus Rhinatrema; species Rhinatrema bivittatum. Next base: position 386,839,573 of record NC_042617.1, read on the forward strand.
TCTCAGCTCTAGATAAAAGTGAAAATGAAACACCCCAACATACACTTAACAAAAGCTGACTGGATATCTGCATAAAAATGATGATGAAAAGATAGTGGCACTAACAAAATGTATTGTGACAAAAATGATAAAATCTAAAATGTGAATACAATAGCCAAGCAGTTTTAACATCACCAATAGAAACATAGAGAGGAGGACATGAGATCCTTGATGTGATCTCTCTTATATACTGTTTACAAGAACAACTTCTGAATAGGTCAACATGTTTTGCATAGCTGCGTCAGGAAAATTCACATATACCTGGCTATTTACACATTAAAATGATCTCTAAATAAACCTCCAAGTAGCCTGGATATAGTTTCAAAAGGTGCGTATACAGAGCTTTAAAGTCTTTTGCTGAAAGTTTCACATTACAAGCTTTGATTCCTAAACAGAATATAATTTTACTTTTTTAAACAAATGAAATGGCATATATAGCTTAAAAATCTTTCACACAAACGGCTCACCACAATGAGTTGTAATAAAAGCCGTTGCACAGCTTTCTCTAATCAGTTCTTTATTCAAATGTGAATGCGTTGAATGTTGTCCTCAGCTTGTCTCCAAATGTCGTTGAGCCTTTTAATGGAGTGCCGTTTCATGAACCTAATCAGGCTAATCAGGCCGTTTCATGAACCTATGAATGTTTCACAGAAACATTTAAAATCCTACCAAGCATAATGGGGATTTGCTTGATCTTGCTTAGGAATTTCATTTGTTGTTATACTGGAAGACGTCGGATAGCAGTGTGGCATCATGAATGGCAGCTCCAGAACTCAGTTGTTAATAACAAATGAAATTCCTAAGCAAGATCAAGCGAATATACAAGAATTCTAAATGCTTGGCTGATGATACCATGCTTTTGTTGGGTTAAAACAGTGTTTTTAAGATTTTGCTTATAATCCACATTATGCTTGGTCTTAACTCTACTAGCAAGAAGAACCACTATCCTCTTCCCTTGATCTCCGAGCTCTTTAATCACCTTTGGGGTGCACAGATATTTACCAAGCTAGACCTTTGGGGGGCATACAACCTGATCAGGATCCGTGAAGAAGATAAACTGAAGACTACCTTCAACACTTGTGACGGGCACTGAATATCTAGTGATGTACTTTGAGTTGTGTAACGCCCCCGCAGTCTTTCAATTTATGGTCAGCGAGAACATCTGGGACCTTCTCTATACCCATGTGGTAGTTTACCTGGATGATATCCTCGTCTTCTCCAAGTCTTTGCTGGAGCATCAACGTCATGTGAAACATCCTCCAGAAACTCTATGAGCACAACCTCTACACCAAGTTAGTGAAGTGTACCTTCCGACAGGAAGAATTTCCCTTCTTGGGATATATTATCTTCCACCGAGGCCTATGAATGGACCCAGACAAATTAAAGACCATACTGGAATGGCTCCAGCCCATGGGCCTCAAGGCGCTGCAGTGCTTCCTGGGATTCGCAAATTACTATAGGCATTTTATTCATGATTACTCCTCCTTGACAGCTCCACTCACAGCCTTAACCAAAAAGGATGCAGACTTGAAAAACTGGACCACGGACACTATCCAAGCTTTTGAGCATATCAAAGAGGAGTTCACCCTTGATCCATGTCTACACCACCCAGACCCATCCAAGCCATTCATTCTGGAGGTAGATGCATCTACTCTTGGGGTAGGCACTAAACTCCTGCAGCATAACTATAATATGCTCTTGTGACCTGCTCCTATTTCTCAAAAAATTCTCTCCGGCAGAGAACTATATCATTGGCAACTGTGGGCTGCTAGCAGTCAAGCTAGCCTTAGAGAAATGGTGACATCTATTGGAAGGAGCTAAACACCCAGTAACCATCTATATGGATCACAAAGCCCTAAAATACCTAGCACAGCCACAAAGGCTGAACCCCCAGCAAGCCCACTAGTCACTGTTTTTTAATCAGTTTGACTTTGAGTTGCAGTACCATGCCCTGGCGAAAAAACAATGAGCCAATGCCCTCTCACACTTCTTTGAAACTGAGGGCTTTCAGGAGACTCCACGGCATATCATCAACCCTGTGAAGATTGTAATCGCTGCTACATTCATAGTCCCTCCTGGGAAGATTGTGGTTCCCCAGCATCTATGTCAAAAGGTTCTTCAGTGGACTCATTACTCCCACCTAGTGGGTCACTCAGGTGTCATCTGAACCTTGGAATTAATCTTCCGACACTACTGATGGCCCCAGATAAAGACCAACGTTAATACATTATGTGGAGTCCTGAACCATGTGTGCCATGAATAAAAATGTGCAAGCTCAACCTTGGGGGTTGTTACAGCCATTGCCAGGCCCCAATGAACCCCAGACCCACTTGGCCACTGACTTTATCACTGACCTTCTCTCTGGCAGCAACATTACCATATAGGTGGTAGTGGATAGATTTTCTAAGATGGCGCATTTCACAACCCTTCTGGGCTTCCCGTCAGTGCCAGAACTGGCTAAACTCTTTGTCCAGCATATCTTCCGTCTGCACAGACTCCCTCTTCACATTCTCTCAGACTGAGTACAGTTCATGGCCCGCTTCTGGAAAGGCTTGTGCAGGAAGTTTGGAATTACATTAGATTTCACTTCAGCTTTCCACCCCCAAAGCAATAGACAAACCAAGTGAGTAAATCAGAGTCTCAAAGCCTTTCTTTGAGTCTATGTGAACCAACAGCAGGTTAACTGGGCCTCCCTTCTCCCATGGTCTGAATTCTGCAATAACCACCATGCAAACAGTTCCATTGGCTCATTACCCTTTTATATAGAGTTCAGACGTCATTCCTTTATACCAACACCTGTTCCGATTTCAGTCACTTGCCCGGCAGCTAACCTAATGGGGCATGAACTTCAGGAACTTTGGCAGAAGACACACCACCTCCTAGAACAAGCAACAAAGTGGTTTAAAAACCAAGCAGACAAGAAACATCACCCAGTCTCTCAACTTCACCCAGGAAGCCTGGTTTGGCTCAGCACTAAAAACCTGCAGTTCAAAATGTCCTCATTGAAATTTGCTCCACGATTTGTAGGTCCATTCCCCATTGAACAACAACTTGGTCCAATAGCCTATAAACTCAAATTACATCATCTCAGACCATCCATGATGTCTTCCATGTAGTTCTGTTAACACCTGGAATTCTCTCTTGGCCAGGCCAACCGCCTCTCCAGGTCACCAAAGTCTCTACAGAGGAGGACACCCAATTCGAAGTCCAGGAGATGTTGGATTCCCAGAGGGTCCCAAATCAATTACAGTATTTAATCTCATTGAAAAACTATGGATCCGAGGAGAATTTTTGGGAGCCAGCCTCCAATGTCCAAGTCCTGCAGATAATACACTCGTTCCACTGGAGATTCCCCAGGAAACCCAAGCCCAGAAGATGGGGAAGGGGGCTATAGAGGGGGCTATTGTTACAATTGGCGGCTCAGAGGAGGGACCCACAAGCCGCCTCACTCACCCCTGATGTGGCCGGCCCTGTCCTGAGGTCAGTACACAGCCTTCTGATCCAAATGCCGCCAGCCACCGTTCCCAACACCATCTCTTAGACACACATGCATTATATAGGCCCTACAGCGGGAAATGTTGAGCAGCGCCCTCCGATATCTGACCGGCCTACTTAACCAAGGGCCTCACAGTATTACCTCACCTCATCAACAGGTCTCCTGCCTTACCAGTGCATTTTGCCTTTGAGTTCCTGTGTCCTGCATTCCTGATTCTTTGTTCATCCTTGCCTCTCAAGCCTTGCCTCATCCAGCCTTGTCTCTACAGCCTTTTCTATTCAAACCATCCTTGTCCATCCTTTCCTTGTATTGCCCATCTCGTACAGTGTCTTCTGTGTGTCCTTCTCCACAGACTTCTGGATCTGACCTCTTGCCTGTACCTAACCATGATTGCCTGCCATCTGGACATGATTTCTTGCCTGGACCTGACCACCATTGTCTGCTGCCTGCCCCGTCTTGGCCATCTCCAACTCTGTTAGTCTGCTGCCTGCTCTGATTCCAGCAGGCCATTGGTCTCATGCTCTAGCCTCCACCCTAGGGACCCGCCTAAGTCCTGCTGGCCACCAGAACCCAAGGACTCAGCCTGCGGGAGAGGCGGCTGGTATAGGTGAAACTTCAATCCGTCCCACTACAGGGCACGTACGCCAGCTGCCAACGTAGGCCTCGTAGGTTTGCGTCAACTATGCCACAGCACAAAGGGCTCACACTCATGCCACCCTTCACAGATAATATGCATAATATACTCTGAAGTACAAAAACAAGTTGTCTTTTTCAAACATCTGAAAGCTGCTGCAGGCATTTTTGTAAAACGGTAGTTTTCCTGTACCTGAACAAAATAGGCTGATACATTGTATATTAATATAACAGAGACAGTAAATATTAGCTTTACAAGATTACTCCAAGGAGAAATTCTTAGCTATGGCATTTTACAAGTAGGCTAAACCTATACCATAACGCATTATGATGGAATAGGCTCTTTCACAGTTGATATTATATTGAGAACCCTTTTCATCTGTAGAAGATGCACAAAAAATGGTATGCAGGGACAATTTAAGGAGCCAGTGTACTATTAAATGCACTAAATTCGACAGTTAACGCTTGTACTAATGGCAGGTGTTAATGACATGCAAATGAAGCAGATGGTATGGTAAATATGTGAGCATATCTGAATGGTATTACAAAACTGTAACCTCATTTCTCCAGATTTAAATAATGGGACACTGTATTTGCAGGGTACAAACTATATCAAAGTGACAAAGTAGTGGTCTTGAGCAGCCAATTGAATGCACAGGGGCCGCTTTCCCCTGTGCTGGCAGCCATCTTCCGGGGGAGGTAGGGGAGCAACGATATCTTCTACAGATGGCCGGACGGCTGCAAAAGTAAGTCGGGTCGGGTCCGGGTCGGGTCAGGTCAGGGTTACCTTTTGGTTTTTTCGCTTTTTTTTTTGGCTTCGCCGCTGTCGGGTCCGATCGGATGCAAAAGTAAGTTGCTTCGCCGCCGTCATCTCTTTCCCCTTCTCCCGGAGCAAGGCTGCTTTTCGCGCCCTGCTTCGGGAGGAGGGGAGAGAGATGACAGCGGCGAAGCAACTTACTTTTGCATCCGATCGGACCCGACTTCCTGGTATCTGTCATTTCAAATGACATTTGAAATGACAGATACCAGTGTGGCGTGAAGCCTTAGGCCCGCGCACCCAGGATACTGTATAGGCGCTCTATCCAGTAAAATGGGTTGCGCGGGCCTAAGGCTTCACGGACGCGGTTTACATTTAAATAAAATTAGTGTTCAGGATCGAGCGGTAGGTGAGCTGCACTGTGCGTGCGGCAACCGCGGGTGCCGCAGCTCTTCCTACCGCTCGGTACTGGATAGACCTGAAAGCAAGCTACTCACATCCTCCTTTGATCCCATCAATCATTCCTCCTTGTGTCCTGTCGTGTGGGAATTATAAGCTTTGCCAGCAAGCCATTTCATCAGGGTTTAACACTAACTTCCCTTCTCCCTGACCTTTGCGCTGAATAAAGCATCACTTGTGCTTAAGCCTCTCTGCCTAGGAGAGGATACCTGACTGTCATGTATTTCTCTGGCTTATAATTAACCCTGATTGCCTGAAAGAAAAGCTGGGTGTTCCCTAGTCAGAGGCAGGACAAAGACAGGAGGTATAGAATTCAGCAGCCAATGAAATGATCCGTACACACTCCCTGAGCCAAGCCAATAGTGTAGAGTCACGTCTGTTGCTATGTGGAAAGGAGCCAATCATGTGATGACACATCATCTGCCTTTGTATGAATGTACAATAAAAAGAGCACCCTTGGGAGTGCTCGGCCCTTTTCCTGCCTGCCATGCAACCTGCCTGATGCGTCTTCATTGCCTCCATATTCAATACTGTCGCACAAGATGTGTGCCACTGTTTATTGACTAATCTCATCAAGTTATCAAAAAATCCAGCTTTACCCCATTGTCCAACTTGCAGATTGTATGCATGGCTAAGACTAGTTCTTGCATTGCTCTTGGGATGATCATATTGGCCTGTTTGCTGTATTTTTTCATCATATGTGCACAAACTGCAATATTAGGAGACTGAGCGTCTAAATAGCAGATGAAATTTAATGTGGACAAGCGCAACATGATGCACATAGGGAAAAATAATCACAACTAACATGTACACAATACTGAATTCCTTATTAGGCATCACCACCCAGAACTGGACCACAGAGTCCTTACAGAGAATGTGCTGAAATCCTCAGGTCGCTGTGTGGTGGTGATCAAAAATGCAGATAATGTTAGGAATTATTTTGAAAAAATGAAGACTATCATAATGCCTCTGTATCAATCCATGGCGCAACCGCACCTTGAGTATTATGTGCAGCACTGGTCTCCTCATCTAAAAAAAATAAAAAATGATAGTAGAATTAGAAAAGACACAGAGAAGGGTGACGAAAATAATAAAAGTAATGGAACAGCTTCCTTATGAAAAAAAGCTAAACAGATTGGGCTCTTCAGCATGGAAAAGAGATAACTGAGAGGGGATATGATAGTTTATAAAATTATGAGCGGGGTGGAATAAGTAATTATGGGATGATTATTTCCCCTTTCAAATAATGCTAAAACAAGGGAACAATCCATGAAATTAACAACCAGCAGATGTAAAACCAAATTAAGGAAAGTATAATTTTATTCAGCGAACAATTTGATCATGTCCTCTGTTGCCAGAGGACATGATCAAAGAGACTAGCATGGTGGGGTTTAATAGAAGTTTGGATAAGATCCTGGCGTGAAAGCCTTGAATAGTTATTAGCCAGGTAGATTTGAGAAAACTATTGCTATTCCTGACCTTCCCCTTTCTTCCTCAATCGTCCCCATCTCCCATCTTCACTATCCCCAGTCCTCTTATCTTCTGTTCACACAATTCCTGATCCTCCTCCCTCTCCTCTCCATGTACGTGGTCCTTTCACTCTCTTTCCTTCTCCCCTTCTTAACCCAAAGATCTGTCCTGTATTGAGGTATCATTTCCTCATCCATTAAAAAAACAAAATAAATTATGTGGCAGGTCTCCTGCAAAGGAGCCCTCTTTTGTCACTGGGAGGACTCCTGGAGGGGATTTTGGGTGGGAGAGACAACTTAACCCTTTTTAGATAGTGATGGAAATTTTTGTGGATTAAAAGAGGTGTGAAGATACTGTAGGAGAGTCAGATAGATTTGCTGTTGAAGTGTGGTATCGCGAATAGCCACTAGATGGCATCATGTATGGTAAAATTACACTATGCATGTGTACTAAGGAAAATGTGAGAAGCATCCTTTGAATCTATGGGGGAAAATGTCTCCTTTTAAGAGGTGATAGGAGAGAGATCCTTTACGAAGAGTGTATTGGGACACTAAAAGTCTGAGTTAAAGGTCTGTTTGGTGGGAGAAGTTGCAGGGATCTCCCTTAATTGGTTGGTGCGGAATCTGCAGGGGCTTTCCCCCTCAAGAGGAAAGGCCCAAGGCTTGAAGGTGTTTCCTCTCACAGAGAAATAACCCAAGGAACTTGTCCAGGTTCCCAGAGAAAGAGAAGTGGCAGAAGGCCTCACCAGCAGGGAAAGACTGGGGAAAGAGGTGGTCCAGTAGAGTCTTGGATTTGGGGAGTCCGGAGAAAACCCCCTTCCGAGATATATTTCTAGAGCTATCTTGGGGAAAGAGAAAACTCCAGGGTGGTAAGAAGAGATTATGTGAGTGTATGGAAAAAAAGCATTAGTGTATCACTACCGGAACTTGTGACATGGCTCTCGTTAAGGGAGGGCACTGAATGATGGGAAAGAGGTACAGGTTACGTTGTATGTAGTACTGTTTTAGAAGTTAATGTTGGGAAGGATAAAGTGTATCAAATTATTAGACTGAAGGCTAATGCTGTTACCGCCTGGATGTAGAAACCTTGAGCACATTTGTGTATTCTGAGTTCATTTGTGACATCTGACTGCTGATAATCCCCAGTAATAAAAAGTTAATTGATTATATTTTGGAGAGGCTCTCCTAGCTTTATCTACTTGTGTGAGCTCCTGGGGAGCAGTCAATCTCTATCCAGCCAAGATTAAAAAAAAAAAAAAAAAAAAAGGAAAATCCCACCTTTGCCCCTGGGTTCAGGTCCGCTACTTCTTGACCCTGAGTGAGCCGAGAGAGTGGCACTCTATGTGCCTTCTGATGAAGGTTACATACAGACATAAATAACCAAGTTTGGAAAACTACTTCATTTTTATAATATAAAAGATGGGTGTTAGCTAATGTAACCCCCTCTTGGTTTTAGAACACTTAAGCTGGAGGCTGTAGTAATGCCCAGGGCCTTTCTCACCAGCCTGGTCCTTTAATTCTTCATTCATGCATCAAACTTCTAACCCTGGATGCTGGGTTCTACCCGCAGGGAGGAGGATCTAAGCCTCTAGGGCCCACAGTTTTGTGGGTGGGTGTCTCACACAGTCATTCACTTCTCACTCTCAATGACCAAAAGGCTACTTACTTACAGGTCAATACAGTAAAGTGCGGCCGCGGTTACCCTGCTCCTAACCCGCTTTCTACTCACTTTTCGGCCGCGTTAGTCCAACCCGCGATACACTATCCCCTTTAACCCACTCTTACCGCCTCTTTAAATCACCGGGTAACCCCTTCCGCCCGCGGCATGTATATTAGATGTAAACGATCGAATTAGCTATTCCCTCCCATACAGTAACGCGTGCCCCGACTATCGCTTTTTTACCCTGCCGTTTTGCCGCGCGTTTAACCTACTAACTTACTGCCTACCCTTATCCCTGCGTTAGAGGCAGGGGTAAGGGTAGGCAGCAAACTTTCCCCCAGCCCCCGCTCACCTGCCCTGGCCGCATTTCATGGGTGCTGGTCTCCGGGGCAGCCCCAGTCCTCTCCCCTCCTCCCGAAGCAACGAAAGCGGAAAAAAACGAAAAAGCAAAAAAAAAAAAAAAAGCAAAAAAAAAAATTGCAACGAAGTGGACGGTTCTCCTACGCTCGGGATCGCCAATCCTCTCTCCCCTCCTCCCGAAGCAAGGCGCGTAAAGCAGCCTTGCTTCGGGAGGAGGAGAGAGAGGACTGGCAGTGTAAAGCAACGAAGCGACTTACTCTTCTTGCAGCCCCCCTCCGGAGACAGACATCGGCGGAGATGGACCGCGGCTCCCCTGCCTCCAGCTGCCGGCGAAGATAGATGCCTGCACGGGCGAAAGCGGCCCCTGTGCGTGCAATTGGGCCGCTCAAGGTCCATCAAGCCCAACATCCTGTTTCTAACAGAGGCCAAACCAGGCCACAAGAACCTGGCAATTACCCAAACACCGAGAAGATCCCATGCTACTGATGCCAGTAATAGCAGAGGCCATTCCCTAAGTCAAATTAATTATTTAATTTAATTTATTTATTTAGATTTATATTCCACTTTTCGCACTTTTTGCAGCGCTTCAAAGTGGATTACATTCAGGTACTGTCGGTATTATTAATAGCAGTTAATGGACTTCTCCTCCAAGAACGTATCCAAACCTTTTTTAAATCCAGCTACACTAACTGCACTAACCACATTCTCTGGCAACAAATTCCAGAGTTTAATTGTGCGTTGAGTGAAAGAGAATTTTCTCCAATTGGTCTTAAATGTGCTACTTCCTAACTTCATGGAGTGCCCCCTATTCCTTCTATTATCCAAAAGTGTAAATAACCAATTCACATCTACTTGTTCAAGACCTCTCATGATTTTAAAGACCTCTATCATATCCCCCCCTCAGCCATCTCATCTCCAAGCTGAACAGCCCTAACCTCTTCAGCCTTTCCTCATAGGGAAGTTGTTCCATCCCCTTTATCATTTTGGTTGCCCTTCTCTGCACCTTCTCCATCGCAACTATATCTTTTTTGAGATGTGACGACCAGAATTGTACACAGTATTCCAGGTGCGGTCTCACCATGGAGCGATACAGAGGCATTATGACATTTTCCATTTTATTAACCATTCCCTTCCTAATAATTCCTAACATTCTGTTTGCATTTTTGACTGCTGCAGCACACTGAGCCGACAATTTCAATGTATTATCCACTATGACGCCTAGATCTCTTTTCTGAGTGGTAGCTCCTAATATGGAACCTAACATCGTGTAACTACAGCAAGGGTTATTTTTCCCTATATGCATCACCTTGCACTTGTCCACATTCAATTTCATCTGCCATTTGGATGCCCAATCTTCCAGTCTCGCAAGGTCTTCCTGTAATGTATCACAATCCACTTGTGATTTAACTACTCTGAATAATTTTGTTTCATCCGCAAATTTGATAACCTCACTCGTCGTATTCCTTTCCAGATCATTTATTAATATATTGAAAAGCACCGGTCTAAGTACAGATCCCTGAGGCACTCCACTGTTTTCCCTTTTCCACTAATTGACCATTTAATCCTACTCTCTGTTTCCTGTCTTTAACCAGCAGTCTCCATCCTGCTCCTTCACAGCTCATTCTCTATAGGGCAAAAATCTCTTGTCTTCACACAGGGAAAGCCCCTTCTGGTCAGTGAGGGCACAAAAATAGAATTTCTCCCTGATATCCCTTTTTTGTAGGCTGTGGGGCCAACTGGGATAACCAGTAAAGAAAATGCCAAGCTTCCACAACTCAAGTCTGCAGCCAAACACGCTGGGGTAGATTTTATAAATTTACGCGAGCACGAACAAAAGTACACTGGATTTTATAAGATACACGCATAGCCTCGCATATCTTATAAAATTCGGGGTCGGCGCACACAAGGGGGTGCACATTTGTGCAACCTGCGCGCGCTGCCTGTTCCCTCCGAGGCCGCTCCGAAATCGGAGCGGCCTCGGAGGGAACTTTCCTTCCGCCTCCCCTCACCTTCCCCTCCCTTCCCCTACCTAACCCCCCCGGCCCTATCTAAAAACCGCCCCCCCTACCTTTGTTGGCAGATTTACGCCTGCCGAAAGCAGGCATAAATCTGCGCGTGCCAGCGGGCTGCTGGCGCACCATCACCCGACCCGGGGGCTGGTTCGGAGGCCTCGACCATGCCCCCGGGCCGGCGCCACGTCCCAGGACCCGCCCCGAACCGACCCCCCAGACATGCCCCAGACACGCCCCTTTTACGAAGCCCCGGGACTTGCGCGCGCCGACGAGTGCCCTGCGCGCGTAAATCCGGCCGGATTTACACACGCAGGGCTTTTAAAATCCGGCCCAATCTGCGCATACTCAACTCAGTTTATTAGTGGAGAACTTCACCAATCCCAAAACAATGGGGAATGGCCAAAACCTATGGAGTATCCTAAAATGAAAAAATTCTCCCAGCAGATGGAAACAGGAAAAATGTTTGATAAGGATGCAAAGCCACCATTACAAAAATATGCATCAGAATTTTCTGATTTTTGACACAAAATTACACTCAAGTTGTCACAGGGGCTGTGCCTCAGACCTTCTGTTTCCTGTTGTCCAAACTTACTGAATGCAGGGAGGGGAGAAGGTGATAGCACCAATTGTGCAAAGGGGGTAAAAAAAAACCCCCAAAATCCATTACTGCTCCCAGGTACTTGTGACCTAATTTGTCCAATGTCAGAAACAGGATGATGAGATCAATGGACCTTGCTAGGATGACATATCATGTTCTTATACATTGTAAATGTGTCTACGACAGTGTTTTCCTACTCTCTCCTGGAGGCACACTTATCCAATTGGATTTTTCAGGATTACCATGATTGATATGTATAAGATAGATTTGCATACCCTAGGTCTCCAATGTAAGCAAATCGATCTCATGCATATTCATTATGAATACCCTGAAAACCCAACTGATTAGGTGTGCCTCCAAGAGAGGGTTGGGAAACTGATTTAAAAGCAGTTGGTGTCTACTTTGCACTGCGCTAACAGGTAACAAGCTATTCTGCATTGTTTGCAACTCATATTAAACTTCATGTTAAAACTATCTTGCATGTAAACTAGCTTACTTGTATGTGCTAATAGTGCTTTTGCTTTTAATGGTTAACACTTGTGACAGTGTTAATCCATTTTTATTTAACATAACTTATTACCCACCTCCCCAATATGAAAATCACCCAAGGCGGCTTACAAAGGTATCATGCATAATATATTTGTAAATGACGTTGCAGAAATGATAGAATGGCACTGATACCCTGTCACATGGTAAGGGCAAAGGGCCATCGGCGTCATTTTGATTAGTGGCAGCAGAAATGATAGAAGGAAAAGTTTGCCTTCTTGTGGATGATACTAAAATCTGAAAGAGTGGACAAGCCTGAAGGAGTAGAGAGAATGAAAAGTGATTTAAAAAGCCTGGAGGAGGTCAAACATTTGGCAGTTGGGATTCAACACTAAGAACTGCAGTCATGCATCTAGAACGCAATAAGCCAAAAGAGCTGTATGTGATGGGGGGGGGGTGAAAAATTGATGCGCATGGACCAAGAAAGATCTTTGGGTAATACTGTCTGGAAGAGAGGATGTGTAGGAGAGATATGATACACTCCTTCAGATACCTGAAAGGTTTTAATGACTCACAAACTTCAAATGTTTCCGGTTGGAAAGGAAACTAGAATTATGGGTCACAAAATGAAACTGCAGGGGGGACAACTCAAAACCAACATAAGGAAATATTTATTCACAGAGAAAGTTGTGGATACCTGGAATGCCCTCCCGTAAGAGGTGGCAAGGACCAAAAACTTTTACAGGGCATGGGATAAACAATACAAGTCTCTAGAGGCTAAATGTTAGAAATTAAGAAGCGAGTGCATGGGGGTAACCTGCACGGAGCAGAAATTACAACCATAATCAGCTAGATGGACCATAGTTGTTACTATTCATTAGTACGTTAGCTCCTAAGTGAGAATCCGCATTAAACAAAACTTGGGGGATGCCGAAAATGTGGGCAGAACATCGGAGGGGCTAGGGAAAATCTCAGGCATCATGATCACAAACCAACCCTCTGCAGGCTGTAGCCATAATAATGAGTTCTTGAACCGTTCGGCTGCATTTGTGAATCGTTATTCGTTGATATTTCTGTGCCCCCTCTTGCTTCATTCTTTATCAAGTTGCATGCTTACATCTGTCCACAGGCGCGTTTCCTTTGTACGGGTGTGAGTGAGTGAACCCAATCACGCAAGTGTCCGGACTGCCAAAAAGAGAAAGACGAGGGCACCAACGGCCAAGGGCAGAGCGCCAGAACGAGGACGTGGAGGGGACGCGAGAACCGGCAGACCAGGACGCAACCATTCAGTCCATCAACTTCCGGCAGCCGCTTCCTGCCAGCGCAGGCACCAGGGCTGAGGTACTTCCGGGGGCGGGGCGAAGCCTGGAGTCACGTGCTGGGAAGCCGCTGCCCCGGCAGCTGACCGGGGCGGGGAGCAAGCGGCGGCGGCTTCTCGCCCCATTTGCTGGGTTCCGTGGTTCGGCAGCGGCCGGCGGGATGCAGTCGGAGACGGAGGAGGACTCGGACTCCAGCCCGCTGCTGGTGAACTCGGGGGAGCGGCGGGAGCTGCTGCCGCCCCCTGCCAAAGGTGAGGCGCAGCCGGACCACTGTTAATCATGGCATTGGCTTCTGCCCGTCCCGGACGCTCTCGCCGTCCCTTCGGCTGTCGCGGCTTTCTCTCCCCGATCGCAGCTGCAGCAGACACGGGTGGACTCGGAGCCGCGGACCCGGCATTTCCGGGACACGGCCGGCCGGGAGAGGATGGGAAGGTTGTTTGTTCCTTGTTATTGATTGCGCTTTGGATGACAGTAGAACCCGGATCTCCGGTACAGACTCCCCAGCCTGTGTTCTCGCCGGCGAGACTGTGCTTCCCATGCGTGACATCGTATAGTTAAAGGCAGCGAAGTGAGGCGTGCTGAGGGATGGGGTCTGCCCTGCCTTATTGTTCTTTCAGTCTCCCGTTCTTATTTTCCGCCGCACACAACTTTGTTACTGATGCAAGATTAGCTGTCAGGGGAAGCTGTCACGGGTTCATTATAAAGCGCTGTCGGTCCATCTCCCCAAGTCTGCCTTATTCTTGTAGCGCTACTGGATCTACACAGCGCTGTACAGTGATTATAAATATTCTGGGTGCTGCAATCTTGTGGGTACCTGAGGCAGTGGGCGATCAGGTGACTTGCCCGAAGTCACAAGGAGAGTGAGTGGGCGATGTGAGATTCTAGCCCTGCTTCCCAGCCCATTGCTCTAGCCACTAGTCCCTGCCTCCTGTCATAACAGTTTCTGAGGGAGTTTTGCCCGATAGAATGTGTTGAGTGTTTAAAAAAACATTTTTCTAATAAGATCATAGTTTTGAGCTAAACCCCTAAGAATTAGAACAAGTATATTGTACTCACAGCAGCTGAAAAAAATGCAGGTGCCAGAAAAACTATTTATATTCTTTAGTTTTGAAGTTCCTTGATAGTTTGGGGAATTTTTTATTTGTTTTTCTTTCTTTTATCTGAAATGTGCTGTTTACTGTTTATCTGCAGTGTTTTTCTAGCAGATGTTGAGTTTTGTATGTATTCAGACTTTACATATACTGAGTCTTCATGGATATCCTGAAAACCTGACTGGTTGGTGATCACCCAGGACAGGTTTGGGAACTTTTGTCCTAGAGCAAAATAAGGCTGGAAAACTTTTTTGACATTACTTTAATTAAATCTCCAGTCCCTATAAAAATATTCTTCAATATCTTGGTAACCCTGCTCATAACATTGTTTAAATTGTAGATAAACACTATTCCATGTGCTGGCTCTATTTAGTGATAGTGTCTGCAGATGACGGGTGGTGTAGTGGTTTTCTGTATGTATGTCAGAATCCTGATCAAAATCCTTGTTTTCCATTTTTTGTTTTTTTTGCACATCCAGCTACTGTGCAAAGGATGTGTATTTACTAGAGCTCATGAGAGATTAATGGAGCATAGACATTATGTAATAATAGGTAAGGTGATTTATGTCAGCCGCAAAGAAAACACTGCAGCAACTGAGCATGTCAAAGGGATGTGATCTTATCAGGGTTCAAAAATGGATGAAGAGCCATTTTACAGAAGATAGGTCAGTCATAGGCTAATGTGCATAACCATCTGGCACCTAGGTCCAGAGCAACTCTAGACCGTGGCTGCTGGGAAATGGAAGGGTATGGCAGGAGATAGTAGTCGTCACATGCACACATTCTTTTCTTTCTTGTAGCTTTAGGAACTGGGTTTTAACCTGCCACACAATATGTATTTAACCCTTGCGATATGGAATGTCTATTGTTGATGTATAGATAGCGCCTAAACATTTCCCCTGAATGCAACTATGGAAAATCTGAACAAACTATGGAGCACAAAATAATATGCTGCTCCAGACAGAAGTTTGAGTACATTATCCTGGAGCCGCATTTGCTCTCCAGCAGAGTAGTGAGCTGTTGAGAATTTAGAATTGAAATTCTGGTGATTATTTCCTTGTTTTTGTATGTTTGGCTGGAAACAAGATGATTATTTAAATAGGTGAGTTTTCTCCAAACTTTCCTCCAAGATTTTTTAGTATTAAACATAATGGGTACTCACCTTGTGGCCAGAATGGGTTTGTAGAATCTAGCTAGACATTAGGGGTAAAGCGCAGGACTGATGCTACTGCCAAGTCCAAAAGCAAAGCACATTCAAGCAGCATTGTCTGAATTATTAAGAAGGTTGCTTACCCTGTAAAAATGTTGCTAGCTGTAATTTTGTTATGGGTTTGACAGTTGCTTGGCATTAAATGTAAATATTACTAGCCTTAACATAAGGCTTGGGAGTAATCAGCACTGAGCAGCAGTTACTACCCATAGCAGAAACATGGGAGTAACCTACACAGAGTGGCAGTTACTACCATAAGAAACTTGCTGGGCAGACTGGATGGACAAGTTGGTCTTTTTCTGTCATCGTTACTATGTTACTATAGAAGGTCTCTGTGAATGTGAAGGTTTGGATTATGGTTGCTAAATGCTCTTTTCCTAGGTACTTTTGCATCCTGTTAAGTAGGAGAGATAATGCTTGAAAGTATTGGTAGCTACAGAACTTCCCTTGAAGCACTTCCTGCTTACTGCTGTTGGAGGCAGGATGCTGGTCTTGGGATGAACCTGTTGATCTTGGTACTGAGTAGTTCTTATGACATTAACCAGCCAGCCAAGGTATAAGTTAAAAATTACAGTTCAGTCACAAAGAGACAGCTAGAAAGTCTTACTTTCACATGGTGATATTACCATTTTATGGACATTTTAATTTCTGTGCTGGCAAAGTTGTCATTTAATTTGTATTCTGAAGAAAAGGTAAGTGGAAAAAAGTTGGCTTTGGGATGACTATAGCAGCAACAGACAAAATCTGAGAGAAAATATGACTCCTTAAGATTTTTTTCTCTTCAGACTTAAGTATTTTTATTTATTTATTTATTTATTTATTTATTTAAAACTTTTTCTATACCGTCGTTAAGGTGGGTACCGTCACAACGGTTTACAGTAAGGCACAAAAGAAATGCTATTAACCTCTATCAGTTTACACAGGTGCCATAAAGTTCGGTAACATAGTTTTAATCAATGTTAGTTGTTAAATGAGAGTGAATGCTATCATGTCCCGTTTGATTCTATAGCATAAGTATAAGTTTGATAGATCCAGCCCAGAAAAAGAATCTCTACTTTTAAAGCTTTACTAATCCACCATCATGATGAACTAAGCTGTTGAGTCGTGTCTCCGTTTTGTTATTGTGAATTGCTTTTTATACATCCTGACAAAGAATGTTGTCATGGAAGTTATTTTTGGAAGACTGGAGCGTTTCAAATAATTCTTTACAGTACATATATTGTGGAACATCTTGGACAACTGTCCAGCTGTGTCTAACTTAACTGCATAACTTTTCCCGTCAGTGAAAATGTTATGCATGTAAGGTGAAAAACATAGACAGAAAATAGTAGGGTCCAGAGCAGCGAGGCTGTCCAGGCCACACCAGCTGAAGAGCAACTGGAGGAGCTGGCTGGTGGGAGTCCCTAGGTGCCACCAACCTAAAAGAGGGAGAAGGAAAGTTAATATTTGCTGCTCTGCCTCTGTCAGCACCTGCAGCCATCTTTCCATGGCTCCTTGTTTGTATCGTGAGAGCACAGAGCCTACATCTGACACCAGTTGTGGTACTTGACTGGTCATTTACAGATTGCAACTTCAGAGGGCTGGATTGTCTCATAAATGCGCAGAAGGTAGAAGTGAGTTTCCCAATTTAATATTTTATTTATTGCTGCTAAGTGCAGAAGCCAGAGTAAATCGAGAACACTGCTCAAGTCCATAGCCCTGTTGATTTGGCAAGAGTCTGCAATCTTTCCAGTCAGTCAAGTAGGGCTGTTTTCTGTCGACTCAAGTTCTGTTTAGTCTTCGATTTGCTTTAATTTATTTTTTTTTGTATTTTTTTATGTTTTATATTTGATTAATTTGGTAATTATGGTTTGTATTTTTATTGGGTAACATGTTTGATGAAGTGGGGTGTTCAGTTTTAATGATATATATTAACAAATTCTTGTGGTGCCAGGATTTGCCTGTCTTGTGGCATAAAGAAAACGTCTGGTCTGTCTTCCGCCTGCTCCAAGAAAAGCCTCTCCCCCTTAGTCAGCAGCTTTCTGTGGACTGCTTCGCTCGTTTGTAGGCCCAGCTCTCGAGGTTATGTGCCTGACCATGTCCTTACTGTCAGCACATCTGTCCTGTCGTCAAATTATGCTTGTAAGGTAGAACACATGGAGAACAGTGGGAGAAGCCAGAAGCTGGTGCATAGGGGCTGGTGGGGGAGATTGAAGAGGAGTTGGTGGCCAGAGCAGCAGAGGCCAAGGAGTGAGGAGGTGGCTTTGTTCCATTTAACACCCAGAAGGGAGGCGTCGGCTTTTAAGCCTTGAATTGATCCTGGGATGGAGCAGGCATTTTCAGCTCCAAAGAGCATGGGAGGCAGGACTGGGGGAGAAGGAGAAAGGAGGAAAAGCTGCAGCAGGGGAGGTGGGAAATAAGAATTCAGAGAGGGGAGATGGGAGAGTGAGGACAGTTCTGGGCTGGGAAAGGGAGCGGAGGAGGAGGGCTGTACTGCGGTGGGATGGGGCAAGAAATGCACTCGCAGGGGGGGGGGGGTGAATGCCTTCCTTCTGGAGGAATTAGACTTCCCACTTGGCATAGCCGCATAGTTCTCTACCGATCACGGGATCTGCATAAACTCCGTACTTTTATTTGGCTTGGCATGGCACATTCTTCCCTCTGCAGCTCAATCAGGACCAGCCTCTTCAGGAGCTAGGATGATGCTACCTGTGAATTTCTCCCATGTTTAGACTACTTTCCGAAGGCAAGAAGGCTCGTGTGTGTGTCCCCTTTGTATTCGGTGTCGAGATGGGGGCGGTGCAGCAGGATCTTGACAAGGCGGCTTTTTTTTTTATGATCCATATATACGCACGGATCACGCACGCTGGAATGCTGGCACCATTAGTTTTGTATGGGACTTCTTGTTAACCTCCCATCCTCAACCAGGGGTTGCCTGCTGCATGTGCACCATGAGTCTGGCCACTAGCTGTTAACATCACGCACAGAATTAATGATTAGTGCAATAAAAAATGTTAAAACCACATAATCAGTCATACGTATTCACCCATCTCAATCACATTCAATCCAAGAATAGACATTTTAGTGAAAGTGGCAACATTTGCTTCAAAGAATGATTCATCCATTGTTTGTGCACGTGAGGCATTGGAAAAAGTTTAATATGAATAAGTAAATACCACTCCGATGTAATACTTTGATGTTCTCAGCCACCGGGTGATTATTCTTCAGATAAATCCATGAGGATTTTTGCAAAACTTCAGTTCAATACTTGTTTATTCCTGCCGCTGAGAAAATCACATTCCCCTGATGAAGCCCATTAACAGGTGAAACAGAGGCCTCTTGTTGGGATTTGAATTATGTTTATAAACGTTTTTTATTGATTTTAATCATCAACAATTAATACAACACTAAGGAGGGCGGTACTCTGAGCCCCCTCAGAACCAAACGTCAACATGGTACAACCCCAGAAATGTGTCCCCCCCCCCTTCCATCTCCCCCCCCAGCGATGGTCTATAGGTGAGTGTCATTCTACTAAATTAGTGAAGTCCATCCAGGCACTGGTCGCAGTATTAAAGAGTTAGCCATTTACTATGAGACTTCGTGCCCGATGTGGAAGAGACTGAAGATAAGGTTGTCACACCGTAAGAAAAAGCCGCTGATGTCTTGGGGATGTCCGGGACACCAAACATTCTATATTCATCATGTCATGGAAGCAGTTTCTCCAGACCCAGAAGGACGGAGCATTAGGAGATCTCCAAACTTAAAAGAATCACCTTTTTCCCCACAAGACGAGCTCTGTGTAAAAGCATGCGTGAGCCAGGATTTCTAATTCGAACTGGGGGATATGCATCCAAATAATAACCAAAGTGGGGTGACAGGAAAAGCCGCATCCAACAGGTCAGCCGTATAGTCTGCCATTCGATGCCAAAACCGCTGCACTGGGGTGCATGTCCAAAAAGCGTGGGACAGTGTTCCCATGGCTTGTCCGCAGCGGGCACAGACCGCCGATGGAGCTATAGTCAAGTGAAATGATTTGAATTAATATGAGTAATGAGTAAGTCACAATCTTAATGAAGCATATAGATGGATATATATAGCTGATTCTTTGATGTTACATCTCTTGCATAATACATTGTCAGTTGAGTTTAATGCGTGCATGTTATACATAAGCTGTGATATTTATATTATATATTTTTTATAAGCATTTATGTATTGTCTATTCTGGGATTGTGTATGATTGAGATAGAAGAATGTGTATGACTGACATGGTTTTCTGCAAAAACACCTAAGTGTTCTCTCAAACATTTTTTATTATTTTAATGCCTATTGCAAATGTCCCACACTAGATTAAAAAATATATAACAAAAATTCAGCATACCAGTGTGGACATTGATCCAAGCTAAGTGATATTTTGATCTAAGATTTATATGATTTAGAATCTTCAGTCAACTGGTATTTCCTGTCATCGTTTAGTTGCTGGGATGTCATGCACTTTCCATGAGATTAAGTGATCATTTTACAGATTATTTGGAGTCCCAGAAAATAACAATATTTTTCTTCTTTTAAAAAAAAAAATATTAAAACAGCCAAAAAAATAAAGGGTGGTTGGAGGTTTTTTGACCAGTGATTGAAATAAAGCAAGCCCTCAAAGCGTGATTCAAGGCATGGCTGTTTGAACAACCCTTTTAGAAGCCAGCATGTAGGCCACTTTGACTGTTTTGAGAGAGAGAGTGTGTGTGTGTGTGTTTCATTTTAATAATGTATTGAACAGTTTTACTTGTAATGCCCTTTGAGGTGAGAAATAAAAAAAAAATAAAATTAAGCCCTGATACCATTTATTTATGTATATTTCTTTATAGCCTGCAGCATGTGTATTTCCCCCATGGATTACAGCAAGCATTCATAAGATAAGTCATAATTAAAAGCAAACAATAATGTATCCTAATAGATAATGCAGTGTTAACCCAGCAATAATAGATTCTTGACTCCGTTTCTTCATCCTCTTGTCTTCTGTCTGATCCCCATGCTTCCTTGAAGTAATGTTATGAATGTGAGCCTCTACTTTAAATAACTGCCCTAAGTGTGATGCCTGCATGAGGTTTTTCTGAGAATCGGGCTCACCCCTCTGCTGTGCTCGTTTCATTTTCCGCTTCTAATGGTCCAACCGTGCTAAACAGAGTACAACCAAAACAGATTAAGAAAAGAGGGAGCTTTCAAAACTTTTTGATACCAGTAATCTCCTCAGGAATGATGGGTACAGACTGAAAAAGGACTGATTTAATGACCGTACTTGGCTGAACAGCCTGTAATGCCAGTACTGCTGCCGAAAGGAAAGGCAAGAGTCTCGTTGTTCAGCCACCCATTAAGCACATACAATGGTCTCAATCACGTGATTCACCCCAAGGTAATGATCGCAGAATAAATAGCCTGCAGGAAAACCAATTTTAAAACAGGATAGACAGGACTGGGGACCAGAAGAGACTAAAATATAAAATACTCTTTTGTACTGTGAAGCCTGACCTGCCAGCTAAGCCCAGTCTGGGGGAGGTTCCGCTCTTTCCTTCCCATTTGCTTTCTGGGATCACTGTTCTCTGATTCCCCTTTTTTATTTTCAGATATTTTGCAAGGGCGCTAAAGCTGTGGGAGTTTCCTCTTTCTACTTTGGTACCATCTATCTTTTGAACCAGCGCTCTGTGGGATTGGAGTCTGCTCTGCTTTTGTTTTTGTTTTTTTGACTGCTGCTGCACACTGAACTGAGGGTTTCAATGTAATGTCCATGATGAGTCCAAGGTCCTTTTCCTGAGTGATAACTCCTATTGTGGAACCTACCATTGTGTATACATAGTTCAAATTATTTTACCCATGCGTATCACTTTGCATTTGTCAAGTTAAATTTTATCTGCCATTTAGATGTCCAGTAACCCAGTCTTGAAATGTCCTCCTGCAACTCCTCAGAATAATTTTGTGACTTCTGCAGGTTTCATCACCTGACTGATTTGTTCCTTTTTCTAGATCATTTAACTAATAATCTAAACACTGGCCCCAGTACGGATGCCTAGGGCACATCACTACTTACTTCTGGCCATCCGGTCCTGATGTTCATTTCCTAACTTTAATTAGTTACCAGTCTATAATAGGACATTGTCTCCTGCCCCATGACTTTTTAATGTCTTCACCTTCTCAGAATCCAGGTAGACTGTATGGCCCAGCTCCTCCTTATCTACATGCTTATTTACACCTTCAAAGAAGTCTGTTAGATTAGTAAAGCATGTCTGCTAAATCCACACTGCCTGACTTGCCTATTAAGCAGTCATTTATGAGATCTAAAAACCAAACTTCTCCGGCCGTCCCTGATGAGACATTCACCCAGTTGATATTTATAAATAAATTACCCTGCTGTTTGATAATCTGTCTCATTATTATTGTTTCCAATTTTAGTAGCTTGTCCAGTCTTTTAGCATTTCGCTATGTTCCACTACTTGGTCAGTTGATGCTATTAAACCTTCACCTCTCTGCTCTTCCTTGTCAAATGTGAATTTATGTCCATAGAGATTCCATAGTGCGGGTTATTTCCTGTAGAATTTTATCCTACTTGACTTGCTGCCGTCCAAACCATCTAGTGCCACCCCACCTTCTGTTCAATCTGCGCTGTCATTTTTGAAATATTTTCTAGCCTCTTATCAAAGTATCCCACTGGTTATCCTCGTTCCACCATGTCTTTATGATATCTGTATCTTCATTTAGTGACATACACTAATTTGCCAGTCTTATTTTTAGACTTCTGGCAGTTGCATGTAGATCCCTGAATGTATTCTTTTTATTGCTATTACCCCACTTGTTAGCAGTTGATCCAGGTAAAATGGAATTGTTAATTGTGTATTCTGTTTTTGTTTAAATCAACCTGAGCTACCTAAGCTTTTTCCTTGTCCTCGGTAGGAGGATGGTGTAAGTTCCCTGTTTTAACAGTATCCTTTGAAGATACCTTACTCTGAACCATGTTGGCTTTTCCCTATCATTTAGTGTAAATGTTTCTGTCTCCGTTTTACACTGTTAGTGCCAGCAGCCAGATTCCATTCTGGTTAAGGTGGAGCCCATCTTGTTGGACTAGGCACTCCCTTCCCCCCCAAAGTATTCCAGTTCCTAAATCCTTCTCCCTGCACCAGTTGCTCCATAAAGCAGTCGCTGATGTTGTCTGGAAACTTTGCCCTCCCGACGTGCCCTGATGAGACATTAACCCAGTCAGTATTGGAATAGTTGAAATCCCCGTTACTATTTCACAGTCTGTTTCCCCATCCTGTGGTCAGGTGGACGGTACTGAAGTCCCACTTCTCTGCGCTTCCCTTTTAGTCATGGAATTTCTATGGGTAGGGGGTCCAGTGTGCGGTTTGTATCCTACTAGACTGTGCAGTCTTTAACACATGATGCCATGCAGCCACCACATCTGTCATTTCGCTGTATTTTGTACCCCAGTATCACTGTGTCCCGTGGGCTGTCCTTTTTCCACCTGCCCTCGCTATCTTCATCTAGTGCCATGTGCCCTCCCAGCTTCATTTTTTTGATTTCTGGCATTTTCGTACAGACCCCAAAATGCATGCTCTTATTCTTTTCCCCAGCCTGCTTACTGGCAGTTGATACGGGTAATGTGGAGTCAACATTTTCCACATCCTTATTATGGGGATGCTTTCATTTCTCTTTTGTAATGGTATTCTTGTTAGGTACCCTGATCTGAACTGTGCACTCCTGAGCAACCATCACTTTCCCCCATGATCTACTTTAAAAGCTGCTCTAGTCCTTTATTTATTTATTTATTTATTTATGTATAAATAAATAAATAAACATTTAAAATTTATATCCACAGGTGAACCTTGTATGAGAAATACTGGACAGCAAAGTCAGTAACTTTTTTTTTTTTTTAATTTATATTTTTCAAATTATAACACTTACAATGAAATGATATAATCAGGTATTACATAATATTCACATCACAACTTTTAAAAAGAAAATAACAATATTCCAGCCCACATTTCTGGAGGAGGAGAGGATTACTGACTCTACAGCTTTGACATTTCTTATAACAATCCTATATCCCCTCTTTACCCTTTCATAAAACTTGGAGTTTTATCTATGATAAAACGTTGCAGGTGGGATGGATCTAAGAAATATAAATTTATTATTTTGAAACATAATCTGGCATTTGCATGGGAATTTTAGGAAAAAACTAGCCCCAATATTCAGCACAGATTGTTTCATAGAAAGGAAAAGTTTCCTCCCGTGCTTGTGTGGCACGGGAAACGTCCGGGAAGACTTGAATTTTTCTGTCCACAAAAATTCCGTTCTTTGTTTTGAAAGTATTTAAGAAAAAAGAGTCCTTATCCCGCTTTAAAGAAAAAGTAACTAGCAAAGTTGCCCTCGAATTTATCAAGTCCAGGGAATCTTCCAAAAAGGTAGAAACCCCTGGACTTTCTAAATTGTCCACTTCTCCCTCCTTGTTCCGTTCTATCCTTCTTTTAGGTAAATAATATAACCTAGAGAGTACAGGAATTTTCTCTACTTCAAACTGTAATACCTCAGTCACATATTTTCTATATAACTCATCAGCTGAAAGTAGTCTAGAAATAGGAAAATTCAGTAATCTAAGATTACCAGATCTTATTTCATTCTCTAGGATTTCTAATCTACTATGCATTAATATATTATCTTTAATAGAAGCAACATTTACAGTCTGTATATTATTTACTACAGGGTTCAATTTTGCAACTTCTTGTTCTAAACTCTCTGTTCTTTTATCCAATTCTACAAGCTTTTCCCTTGTTTCCACTGAGAAGGTCTGTACATTTGACATAAACCCTAACATTTTCTTATCTATCTTTGCAGACAGTTTCCATACATCTAATAATGTTACTTTTTCAGGTTCGGCAATGCTCTCCTCTCTATCATTGCTTGAAACGGCAATGATAGATGGGCATTTAACCTTGGAATAAACATCAGTTGCTTCGCTACCCAATATTATCACTTGTGAATGCATAGTCATTTCCGGTGGTGATCCAACACCGTTTAAGGTTGGTATCATTCCTCCGGCTTGGACTATAGCTTCATCAACTGCATTTGTTGCTTCTGGTGCGGGAATTGGGGATGATTGTATAGCCCTGGGGGTCCCCCCATCAATGGACTCACCAGCAAACACCACATGGGAGTCCATTGGGCCAATTCTTTTCGTCATGGGAGTGGTAGGTGAAGAGGCATATGCTTTTGATTTTCTTTTCCTAACCCATATTTTTTCCCCAGGGGCGCGCCCCTTTGGCGCACGGCTTTGGCGCGCCGCTGTGCCCTTGTTTTTATAGCTGTCCCGGGGCACTCACCGATGACGTCACTGGGGCGGGGTTCCGCCTCTCCCTCTCAGCCAGGAAGCAGTTCGTTTTTCTTTCTCTCTACTCAAGGTAGAACTGGACGAGGATTCCCAGCGCGTAGGTCTCTCACTCTCCTCCTCACTCTACACGCCGCTGTGCCCTTGTTTTTATAGCTGTCCCGGGGCACTCACCGATGACGTCACTGGGGCGGGGTTCTGCCTCTCCCTCTCAGCCAGGAAGCAGTTCGTTTTTCTTTCTCTCTACTCAAGGTAGAACTGAACGAGGATTCCCAGCGCGTAGGTCTCTCACTCTCCTCCTCCCAAAGTCAGTAACTTTTACATTAATCCTGCCAGTCAAGAAACAGGTCAAAAGAAAAGAGAAAAACCCTTGACCTGTCACATACACATTAGAGCCCAAGATCAGGGGGGAGAAGTTCAGCAATTGAGAAGTAAATCAAAGAAACAAAATGTTAGTGCCAGCACCAATATCTGCTTGATTTCCATTTTTTTGGTTAAGGTAGAGCCTATCCTGTTGGAATCAGCTCCTTCCTTCCCAGAAAGTTTCCCTGTTGCTAATGAATCTAAAATTATCCTCCCTATGCCATGCCATTTATGCTTTGAGATGCCAGAGCTCAGCCTGACTCTGGGGTCCTTCACATGGACCTGGGAACTTTTCGGGAGAATACTACCACGTAGGTTCTGGATTTTAGTTCCTACCTAGAAGCCTAAATGTATCTTCTGACACCTCCCTCCTGCACCGTCCTATGTTATTGGTACCCACATGGACCACAACAGCCGGCTTTTCCCCTACGCACTCCAAAATCTTATCTAGGTAGAGCTAAAAATCCACTACCATGGCACCAGGCTGACAAGCTACCAATCGATCTTCATGATCTTAGCTACTCTGCCGTCTATATTCCTAATGATGTAATCACCAATAATAGCAGTCCTAACCCTACCTTTGTGGACACACAGCCCTGAAGATGCATCCTCAAAGCAAGAGGGTAACATATCACCTGGAGAGCAGGTCCCAACTACAGGATCACTTCCTGGCCGGACAGGTGAGGCTCTTGTTCTTGGTGACCTTGCAGCCTGTATGCTGCTTGGAGGGCCCCCCAATGGAGGTGGTACCACTCTACCACATCTCTGAAGGTGGTCTTTCGATACCTGTGTCTGCCTCGGCTCCTCTAGTTCAGCCACTCTAGTTTCCAGAGACCATATTTGTTCTCCGAGTGCTAGCAGCACTTTGCACCAGATTCACACATGGAGACTCTCCTCAACAGGAAGATAATATATGTGGCAATCAGTGCAAAAGACTAGATAGCCCTCATCCCGCTGCTGGACTGCTGTCTGTATCTTTCTTTTTTCTAAATCAGAAAGGGGTTCAAAGTTTCCAAATAATTAACCCAAGATGTTATTGGAATTCTTCCGAAAATAACCTTTAAGAGAGCAGAAGAGAAAATATGCAAAGTTATGAATTTGTGCCAAAAAAAGCCATCTCTTCCCCCCCTGTAAGTTTAAGGGTGTGTAGAAGAGAGAAAAAGGAAGTGAGGTGGGTGGGGAAGAAAAACTTAGGTTCAGTTTCCAAGTAGCAGATTCTTTCTAGCCACAGAAAAACAAATTAACCAAAAAGAAGAAATATGTTTAAACAAAGCAAGCTGGTGATGAACCAGCAAGTGAAATTCAGAAGGTGTAATCGGAGCATTTCGACTGTCAAGCTCCCCTCCTGAGGCAGAAAATAGTCTAAAGCTGCTCCAAATAAAATGGCTTATTAAAACCCTATGGAGGGGAAAAACCTTCTTAGCAGGGACTAGATAAAACAAAATGATTACGTTTCCAAATAGAAGATTCTATCCAGTCACAAGCGAATATCTTGACCAAAGAAAAAATTGTTATAGTTTGATTTCTGTCTCTCTCATGCCACCCAAGTACCGTAGAGCTCCTGCAGCATCTCTGCCGCTCCACGCTGGGTTGGTGGCTGAATAAGGAAGGCTAAAGGAAGTCTGATAAGAGCTCTTACAAAGGTGTTATGTTTAAATAGGAAGAATGCAAGATGCACACCTTAAACTGTGTGGTTTCAAAAATTAATCTGAAGAAAGGAACTCCGTGGTCTCAAATGCTCCTGCACTACAATGTTTAGAGAGTCTTCTTCTTATTATTATGTTGATATCATAACCTATAAGGAATAATTTTTTTAAACTTTATTCAGAGACAAGAGATGTGTAGTTAACGTTGTTCAATAGAAATGTGCTATACGAAGACCCCCAGACTTTGACAGTCACAAGAGAATAGGGAAGAAATCACAGTAGGCTAATTACTTGAAGGTCATTCCAATGTCTTCTGGCTATGCTGGATCCAGCATTTATTTTATTTTATTTTAAAATGTATGAATCACTTTCCAGATTATACTAAACCACCCAAAGTGATGTATATAATATACATAAAACATAAAACAAAAAATTAAAATACAGATGATACGCTCAAAAAAATTCCCACCACAGGGCACCTTTCTGTCCTTTTGTTTTCAACTTGTTAGCAATTGAGTGAATCTTTCTGTTACAGCAATATCTGTCAGATGATTTTGCCAGGACTCCAACTGCAGTGTGGTTTTCCAGAAATAGGATGGATTGGGGAAATGTTAACAGGAAAGGGCATTCCTAGTCAACCTCAATAAACCAGAGATATAGTGCTGGAGCCAGAGAGGGAAGAGCTCAGTGACAAAAACCATTTCGAATTCCACAGCAATTCAGAAATTCACCTGCTAGAACTCTGCATTTGAAAAGGAGAGGGCTAGCCCGGTAGCTTCATAACAGATGCAGTGCGCGGCCATGTTAGGTCTCTGGATAGATTCCCGGATTGCATCTTCCTCACCCTGGGTCGGCCAAGGCTGGGGATGATGCGGAGGCAGTGTTAACAGTCTCGAGGGAGGAAGGGGAGAGGAAGTAGTCATCAAGGGCGACACCTGGCGGCTAGGTTTAGAACCCATGTCACAGTTCCAGAAAGAGCCGTCTGCCAGTAATGAAAATGGCCGCCGATAAACTCGGCGTCCATTTTCATTTCTGGCAGACGGCCGGTTATGAAAACCAACGCCGCGTTTACCGGCATCAGTCTTCATAACGGGCAGGGTCGCGTTAGCAAGGAGGCATTAAGGTCACGCAAGCGACCCTAGCATCTCCATGCTAGCGTGACCCCCTAATTTGCCTATTGCATGGCACCTCCCTTGCGGGCGCCGTGCGTGCGTTAAGAAAGCGGGCGTTGAAAAGTCAGCACCCGCTTTCCGTGAAAATTATTGCATCTGCCCCTTAGTTTGGGAAGAGGGGGTTCAGCTCTAATCATACTTAAGAACATAAGAAAATGCCATGCTGGGTCAGACCAAGGATCCATCAAGCCCAGCATCCTGCTTCCAACAGTGGCCAATCCAGGCCATAAGAACCTGGCAAGTACCCAAAAACGAAGTCTATTCCATGCTACTGTTGCTAGTAATAGCAGTGACCATTTTCCAAGTCAACTTAATTAATAGCAGGTAATGGACGTCTCTGCTATTAATTAACTTCAAGCTGTTTTTTAGACACCTTAAGTTAGAGAAAGCACCGCTCTCTTTTTCCAAATTGCATGTAGTCTGCATAATGGCTCTTTGTTAACTCTGAGGGGTTTTATTTTTTTGGATTTTTTTTTTTGGTGTGGGGGGGAGAGCTTAGAGTTCATATTTTTTTCCATCAACAAGCAGGGCTAAATTAGCTATGACATGGGTAATGTCATCCAGTGGCACCAAACGGAGCTCTCTATTAGCTAGTAGAGCTTTTGTTCTACTGAGCATGTGTGGGAGTTCCCACATGGGTGTTGGCTCATCAGCCCTTTCAGTCTTTATTGTGTCCAAACACTAGCACAAAAATGTCCTTTTTACCTCTCTGTTTTTTATGATAAAATCTTTATAACTTTTTTTTCTAAACATTGCCTTGCTGCCTCAGCAGCCACCAGACAGCACTTTTCAGTGCCACTCTTTTAGAAAAAAAAAAGTATCTTCACAGTGTCCGGAAAGAGAAAAAGCCACAGAATCGCTTCAGAGAGTGCATTTGCGGTAAGAGAATGTCTATTACCGATGGACATGACTTGTTACCAATGCCTAGGACAAGAACACGATCGAGCCAATTGCAATTGTGGACAGATGTCCCTGTGTAACCAAAGATTAAGAGCCTAGAAAATAGAGGAACTACATAAGTCTTTCAGAAGCTGCAGTCGATCTCATAGTTTGCCTCCCCGGGAATGGAGTTGAAAAGGAGCTCCCCCAAAATATCTTCCCCATCTATGGCACAAGCCGGATCCTTGGGGTCAAGTGCTCAGGAATGGCATGCATCAAAGAAAAAGAAATGCCATTCGGTGAAGCTGCCAGTGCAGCTGACACCGAGAAGCACCAAACCTCGAGTGCATTGGCACCATCAGTGCATTAGTGCATACCTCATTGCTTTCAATGCATCGAGCCCTGGAACATCAGTCCTCAACACCTTTGGCTATGGAAGCAGTCCCATCATCGACGCATCATGTTGCAGTACTTACCATGCAGCTGTATGCTAGCATATCGAGAGTATTAACAAGAGAAAAAGGGAATATGATACCCCCTACCTCCACCAATTACCAGGGCACTTATACTAGCAAAGTTCATGAAGCAGGGGCTGTATCTGGAAACCCCAGATCCCATTTGCTGTCTGGTATCCCTAAGTCTACTTGATTAATAACAGTTCATGGACTTCTCCTCCAGAAATTTATCCAAAACCTTTTTAAACCCAGAAACACTAACTGCCTTAACCACATCTTCCAGCAATGAATTCCAGAGCTTAATTGTGCATTCAGTGAAAAAGGATTTTCTCTTATTTGTTTTAAATGTGCGGTCTCACCATGGAGCAATACAGGAGCATTATGACATTCTCCGTTTTACTCACCATTCCCTTCCTAATAATTCCTAACATTGTTCGCTTTTTTGACCGCTCCAGCACACTGACCCAACAATTTCAAAGTATTATCCACTATGATGCCTAGATCATTTTCCTGGGTGGTGGAACCTAAGATTGTGTAACTACAGTGTGGGTTATTTTTCCCTATAGCAACACCTTGCACTTGGTCTACATTAATTTCATCTACCATTTGGACGCCCAATCTTTGTGTCTCAAGGTCCTCCTGCAATTTATCACAATCCACTTGTGATTTAACTACTCAGAATAATTTTGTGTCATCTGCAGATTTGATCACTTCACATGTCATATCCCTTTCCAGATCATTTATAAATATATTGAAAAGCACCAGTCCAAGTACAGATCCCTGAGTCACTCCACTATTTTACCTTTTTCCACTGAGAAAACTGACCATTTAATTGTACTCTGTTTCCTGTCTTTTAACCAGTTTGCAGTCCACGAAAGGACATTGCCTCCTATCTGATGCCTTTTAAGTTTTCTTAAAGCCTTTTTATGAGGAACTTGTCAAATGCCATCTTAAAATCCAAATATACTACATCTACCTGTTCACCTTTATCCTCATCTTTAATCACCACTTCAAAATAAATGTAGCAGATTGAGAGGCAAGACTTCCCTTGAGTAAATCCATGCTGGTTTATGTCCTATTAAACCATGTCTTTCTGTATGTTATGTGATTTTGTTCTTTAGAATAGTTACCACTATTTTTCCCGGATTGAAGTCAGGCTCACCGGTCTACAGTTTCCCAAATCACTTCTGGAGCCTTTTTTAAATATCGGGGATTACATTGGCCACTTTCCAGTCTTCAAGTACAACAGATGATTTTAATGATAGGTTACAAATTACTTGTAATAGGTCTGAAATTTCATTTTTGAGTTCTTTCAGAACCCTGGAATGTATACCATCTGGTCCAGGTGATTTGTTACTCTTCATCTGGCCTACTATATCTTCCAGATTCATTGTAATTTGGTTCAGTTCATCTGAAGTCTCACCCTTGAAACTGTCTCCAGAACAGGTATCTACCCAACATTCTCATTAATAAACACCGAAACAAAGTATTCATTTAGTTTTCACTCAAAGGCCTTATCTTCCTAAGTGCCCCTTTAACTCCTCTATCATCTAACAGTCCAACAGACTCCCTCACAGGTTTCCTGCTTTGAATATATTTAAAAAAAATTTTATTATGAGTTTTTGCCTCTACAGCCATCTTCATTTCAAATTCCTCACAATTGGCTAGTGATCTGACAACTTTGAACAATTTTGTAATCTGCAAATTAGAAATATAGAAGCATGATAGCAGAAAAGGCCCTATGGTCCATCTAGTCTAACCATCCATACCAGCTATTCAGCTTTACAATCCCTATCACTCCAACAGAGATCTTCTGTATTTATACCATGCTTTTTTGAATTCATGTACCTTCGTCATCTCTACCACCTCCATGGGGAGGCTAATCCGTGCATCCACTACCCTCTCTGAAAAAAAAAATTCCTTTTAGGTTACTCCTGATTCCACCCCTTCATCTCATGACCCCTTATTCTAGAATCTCCTTTCCTTTGAAAGGCCTACTTCCTGTGCATGAAAACCTTAGACACTTAAGTATCTCCATCATATCTTTCCCATCCCACCTTTCCTCTATAATATACATGTTTACATCTTTAAATCTGTCCCCATATGCTTTAGAATGAAGACAATTCATCATTTTATTAGCCACTCTCTGGACCAACTCCAACTGGTTTATATCCTTTTTGAAGATGCAGTCTCCAGAATTATACACACTATTCCAAATATGGTCTCACCAGAAACGTATGCTAGGGCAAGATCACCTCCCTTTTTCTGCTGACCCTTCCCCTCCCTATGCACCCAAATATTAGTGTTTTGCTGTCACCTTATCCACCTGTTTGGCCAACTTGAGATCATCAGATACGGTCACCTCCAATGATCTGCTATTGTTTTTTGCTTAGAAGAATTTCACCTCCTAGACTGTACTGCTCTTTTGGATTCTTCCAGCCCAAATGCATGACTCTGCATTTTATTTTATTTTTTTTTTAACATTGTCTTAGCTGCCAGACTCTAAACCACTACTGAAGTTTCTGTAGATCCCTCCTTATTTTTTCCACACTTCAGGGTTCTGCTCTGTTGTAGATTTTGGTATCATCCACAAAAACAGTTGAAAGCATATTTATTTAGGCAAGCATTTCAGTATGTCACCTGAGACCACCATTTTCTGGGCAGCAGTTTTATTAAGAATTATGCTTGTAAACTATTTAGGCCACAATATTCAGTGTACTATACATTTTTAAAATAAATTTAAAAAAGACAGAATTTTCCTATTAGTCCTTCCGCAATTTCACTTATGAAAATGTTGAAAAGATTTAATCCAAGGACCAATCTCTTGAGCACACCACTAGTAATGCCCCTTTCCTTGGAGTTAACGCCGGTTTCCACTATCTTTTATCACCTTCCACTCGACCAGTTTCTAACCCGGTCAGTCACATTCTGGCCCATACCAAGGGCATTCAATTTATTTATACTGTAAGTTGCCATTGCAGAACTGTGTCAAAGGCCAACTGAAATCCAAGTACTCTCTAGCATTCTACCCAATCTAATTCTCTGGTCACCCGATCAAAGAAATTGATCAGATTCATTTGACAAGACCTACCGCTGGTAAACCATGCTGCTTTGGCTCTTGTAATCCATTGGATCCCAGAAACTGCACTATCCTCTGTTTTGGCTGCGATTCTGTTATTTGCTCACCACAGACGTCAGACTCACCAGCTTGTAGTTCCCAGCCTGCTCCTTACTTCCAGTTTTGTGAATAGGAACCACATCCATTCTCCCGAACTACTCCCAATTCTAAAGAAGGATTGAAAAGATCAACCAGCAGAGCTGCCAGACCTTCTGTTACCTTAAAACTCTTAGATGTATCTTGTACAGCCCCATCACTTTATCTAATTCTGGTTTAGCTAGTTCTTCACAGTCTTTTGAAAATCGTTACAGGTTTTCCTCACTTCCAGTCCCATTTGTGTCCATTTTCTGTGTACCTACCCCTCTTCTTCATCAGTTAACACTGAACAGAAATTTAAGCAGTTGTCAGCCTCTATATATTCCACCCCTTTACCTTTTGAATTTCACAGTGCTAGTTTTTGAACTTCTTCCTATCACTAAAATATCTTAAACAAATGTCTTGTCCTTCCCTCCAAACTGGGAGATGCATCACAACCCGGTAATGCTCTAACACGTGTTAAACAGCGTATATCACGTGATATATGCAGTATTTTGCATCTCCCTGCCCAGGTTCCCTCCCCTATTACTGTGATCGTCTTTGCATGCATTTTGCATTCATGAATAATGTAAATGCATGTAAAAAAAAGGTCATTGCTAGGCAATCTGATGCAAATATTTTATTGGGACTGACCAAGAAGGTGATGAGTCATGATAAAATACCCACACCTATTTGAAAAGTGGTAAATGCGAAGCGGAAGACCTAGGACCCTGACATGGGTCCCAAGGCTCTCGTCTCACATTTAAAGAGCCGGCAAAAAAGAAATGTACCAGTAAAATGGGAAAGTTGAGCAGGGGGTCAGGGCTGACCTCTAACTCAGCTTGGGACTGCCACTCAAGGCAACCTTGATTTCCCCCAAAGTAAAAAAATAAATAAATAAATAAAAATAAATAATTTTTAAATTGCATATTTTGCCAAACTGTGACAGCCCTGGCTCCCCTCACCCCTCTGAAAGACCACCATTAAAGAAGGCACCCTCTTCTCCAAAGGTATCAAATTGAAATAGGGTCCCGGGCCCCATCCCCCCAAAACCTTAAAGAAAGGAGTAGGTCCTGTGTCAGGATCAGGGTGTACCCTTCCACCCTGCCCAGTCAGCAACATTTTGAAAAATGGCGACAACTGGGTCGGGTGCGAGGTTGCATCCCAGAACCAATGCGGAACCCGCTTCTTTATTTAAAGGTAGGGTGGGCCGGGACCCAGGACCCTCTCTTTCTTTTTTTTTTTTTTTACCTTTTAGTGGGGGGGGGGGGGGTCGATCCAGGACCATATTTTAATTTGTAACACCTTTGGGGGAAGGTTTGCCTAATTTAATGGTGGCCTGTGTAGGGTGGGGAGCCGGGTTGCCTACTTTAATTGTGGGGAAGTCGGGGCTACCTTGAATGGCAGCCCTGGGTAGAGATGGAGGTCAGCCCTGACTCTGCTCAACCTCCCTGTTTGGCTGCACAACTTTTTTTTTTTTTTTTTTTTGCCTGGTGGCCCTTTAAGATGATGGCAGTCCCTGAAGGTTGGAGTCACCATTGTGTTAAAGGGACACTAGGCACATTCTTTTGCCCCACGGTGTTTAAGTGCAAGACAAAAGAACGTGCCATAGAGCTGCAAAGCTTTTGGGGGGGAGGGGCCCACTATCATGGCATCACCCCTTGCAATAGTGGGACCCCTCCCATGATAACTTTGTAGCTTAGTGGCTCTAGGCCCAAATTAATTTTTTTCTTACATTTGCATCTTTGTGTTCCTAACTGTTTTCCCAGCTTCTCTTAGCTTTTCCAGGTATTGTTGCCTGTTTTCCTCTTTCTGCGTTCTCTTGTAGTTTATGAACGCTAACCTTCTTTTTTTCCTTATGTTTTCAGCAACTTCTTTGGAAAAATCTAGCAGCCTTTTTTTTCCTCTTTCCTTAGATTTATTTTCCTAAAAAGAATTTGTTAGGAATTATCCACAAACATATTCTTCTGTCCATATTGAGGCAAACGCATAAAGCTTTTTAATGGCTACTTAACTTTCAAGTAATTTATTATACATTTGTAATTTGAATATTTTTTTATAAGGTGAGACAACAAAGGGGTCATCTTCATTAGTGTATTTCGTTTTGAGTTGCGGTTATTTTCAGTGACCTGTATAATTCATTCATTCATACATATTTCTCTCTCTCTATTTCAGCGCCCAGATGCTGCTCAGCGCGCTACAACCTGGCTATGCTGGCCTTGTTTGGGTTCCTCATCCTGTATGCGCTGCGTGTGAATCTGAGCGTGGCGTTGGTGGACATGGTGGAGGTCAACTCGAGCATGGCAGAGAATGGAAGTGCCAGCGTATGCCCAGCACACACGACCTCCCCAAAGATTCCTCATAATACAACGGTACAGCTGGAGTCTCTTCTCTTTGCCAAAACACTGTTCGAAGCAGCGGTGTGGTTCCATCTAGGCTAGCTGAATCGTTGCTTCCTGCTCTGATTTTGCACTAGAGCTCCCACTTCTCCTCTGTAATAATTCCATGATGCATCTCTTCCTTTCCTCATGTGGGATTTGATGTGGCTGCATGGAGAAACTGCTACATAGCACTCATCTTTCTTTAGAGATTTTGGGGTCCCCCATTTTTCTGCAGCTTCGTCTTTAACTGTTAGGAGGGTTTCACCATGCTCGTGTGTTCTCTGAGACGAACGGGTTCCTCTTCCCCCTTCCTCTTTCCCCCTACCGGGTAGGTGGAATTAATCTTCCTTTATGATATGGGATTCCTGTGGGATGGGTGCTGTGTCTGCTGAAATATAGCACCTGCTGCAAAAAAGTGATCTCCTCCTATATCATAAGAAATACGCAGCACCATAAAGAAGCCATGTGTGGCTTAGAAGGTAAATTGTTACTTCCAGCATATTAAAATAGAATGATGATACTTTTTTACAGAGATTACATATACAGGTCTGGTCTTTCTCAGACAGTACTTTATGAAACTGACAAAACAATTTTAATTTTATTTTCTAAGGAAGCGAAGGGA
Organism: Rhinatrema bivittatum; assembly: GCF_901001135.1. Taxonomy (NCBI): domain Eukaryota; kingdom Metazoa; phylum Chordata; class Amphibia; order Gymnophiona; family Rhinatrematidae; genus Rhinatrema; species Rhinatrema bivittatum. The sequence goes on from NC_042617.1 coordinate 386,875,215, forward strand.
AAGTTAGAGATTTAACTGTGATTTATGACATTTCAGCAGGAAGTACGTTGAGCAGACTAGATAGGCCTCATAGTCCTTATCCGATGACATTTTTATTTGCAGGTTTTTGTATACCGACATTCGTTTAGTGAAAAACATCACATCGGTTTACATTCAACAAATATTCTAGGTTTCAGTTTCTGTGTTGTATTTGTTACATTGGTAATGACTTCTTGTGCAGTCTTTTTCACTTGACATTAACGGACTCTGTCTTGACCATAGAAGGAATATCACCTCCCACCCAATACATGTGCTCTGTGCCCAGATGTAAGCCCTGCACCAAGAAGCCTCCAGGATGGCTTTGGTCCAGAATTCTAAGCCTTAACTCAGCAACCTTCATATTAAAGTTACTAATAATAATACTAGTAATAATTTTTATAGTGCTACTGGACATTCTCCTCACTATACAATGGTGCTAAGTATTCAGGTACAATAAATCTCAGCCCCTCAGTGGGTATTTGAGGCAATGGGAGCTCAATGACTTGCCCAAGGACACATGGAGTGTCACTGGGAGAAATGGCATTTGAGCCTTGGCTTCCTTAGATCTCAGCCCATTGATCTCCTCACTAGGCCACTCGTCCACCATTATGAGAAATATCTCTACTGTTATTGTTTAATAAAAACTTAAAGTCAGCAGCTTGAGGAGAAAAGTCCTTCTATTAAACACAAACCAATAATATAAGTAACATACGAACATGCCATACTGGGTCAGACCAAGGGTCCATCAAGCCCAGCATCCTGTTTCCAACAGTGGCCAATCCAGGCCATAGGAACCTGGCAAGTACCCAAAAACTAAATCTATTCCATGTTACCGTTGCTAGTAATAGCAGTGGCTATTTTCTAAGTCAACTTAATTAATAGCAGGTAATGGACTTCTCCTCCAAGAACTTATCCAATCATTTTTTAAACACACCTATACTAACTGCACTAACCAGATCCCCTGGCAACAAATTCCAGAGTTTAATTGTGCGTTGAGTAAAAAAGAACTTTCTCCGATTAGTTTTAAATGTGCCACATGCTAACTTCATGGAGTGCCCCCTAGTCTTTCTACTATATGAAAGAGTAAATAACCGATTCACATCTACCCGTTCTAGACCTCTCATGATTTTAAACACTTCTATCATATCCTCCCTCAGCCTTCTCTTCTCCAAGCTGAAAAGTCCTAACCTCTTTAGTCTTTCCTCATAGGGGAGCTGTTCCATTCCCCTTATCATTTTGGTAGCCCTTCTCTGTACCTTCTCCATCACAATTATATCTTTTTTGAGATGCGGCGACCAGAATTGTACACGGTATTCAAGGTGCTGTCTCACCATGGAGCGATATAGAGGCATTATGACATTTTCCATTTTATTCACCATTCCCTTTCTAATAATTCCCAACATTCTGTTTGCTTTTTTGACTGCCACAGCACACTGAACCGACGATTTCAATGTGTTATCCACTATGACGCCTAGATCTCTTTCTTGGGTTGTAGCACATAATATGGAACCTAACATTGTGTAACTATGGCATGGGTTATTTTTCTCTATATGCATCACCTTGCACTTATCCACATTAAATTTCATCTGCCATTTTGATGCCCAATTTTCCAGTCTCACAAGGTCTTCCTGCAATTTATCACAATCTGCTTGTGATTTAACTACTATGAACAATTTTGTATCATCTGCAAATTTGATTACCTCACTCGTCCTATTTCTTTCCAGATCATTTATAAATATATTGAAAAGTAAGGGTCCCAATATAGATCCCTGAGGCACTCCACTGCCCACTCTCTTCCACTAAGAAAAATTGTCCATTTAATCCTACTCTCTCTTTCCTGTCTTTTAGCCAGTTTGTAATCCACGAAAGGACATTGCCACTATCCCATGACTTTTTACTTTTCCTAGAAGCCTCTCATGAGAAACATTGTCAAACGCTTTCTGAAAATCCAAGTACACTACATCTTACCAGTTTCACCTTTATCCACATGTTTATTAACTCTTTCAGAAAAGTGAAGCAGATTTGTGAGGCAAGACTTGCCTTGGGTAAAGCCATGCTGACTTTGTTCCATTAAACCATGTCTTTCTATATATTCTGTGATTTTGATGTTTAGAACACTTTCCTCTATTTTTTACCTGGCAATGAAGTCAGGCTAACCAGTCTGTAGTTTCCCGGATCGCCCCTGGAGCCCTTTTTAAACATTGGGGTTACATAGCCACCTTCCAGTCTTCAGGTACAATGGATGATTTTAATGATAGGTTACAAATTTTTACTAATAGGTCTGAAATTTCATTTTTTAGTTCCTTCAGAACTCTGGGGTGTATACCCATCTGGTCCAGGTAATTTACTACTCTTCAGTTTGTCAATCAGGTCTACCAACATCTTCTAGGTTCAACGTTATTTGGTCAGTCCATCTGAATCATTACCCATGAAAACCTTCTCCAGTATGGGTACCTCCCCCAACATCCTCTTCAGTAAACACCGAAGCAAAGAAACAGAAATAATTTAATCTTTCTGCGATGGCCTTATCTTTCCCTAAGTGCCCCTTTAACCCCTCGATCATCTAATGGTCCAACTGACTCCCCTCCACAGGCTTTTCTGCTTCGGATATATTTTAAATAATTTTTACTGTGAGTTTTTGCCCTCTACGGCCCAACTTCTTTTCAATTCTCTTTAGCCTGTATTATCAATGTCTTACATTTAACTTGCCAACGTTTATGCATTATCCCTATTTTTCTTCTGTTGGATCCTTCTTCAAATTTTTGAATGAAGATCTTTTGGGCTAAAATAGCTTCTTTCACCTCCCCTTTTTAACCATGCCGGTATCGTTTTGCCTTCTTTCCACCTTTCTTAATGTGTGGAATACATCTGGACTGTGCTTCTAGAATGGTATTTTTTAACAATGACCACGCCTCTGCACCCTTTTTACTTTTGTAGCTGCTCCTTTCAGTTTTTTTTCTAACAATTTTTTCTCTTTTATCAAAGTTTCCCTTTTCAAGTTAGCACGAGAGCTGTGGATTTGCTTACTGTCCCCACTTCCAGTCATTAATTCAAATTTGATCATATTATGATCAATATTGCAAGTTGGCCCCACCACCGTTACCTCTCTCACCAAATCTTGTGCTCACTGAAAATTAAATCTAAAATTGCTCCCTTTCTTGTCGGTTCCTGAACCAATTGCTCCATAAAGCTTATCATTTATTCCATCCAGGAACGTTATCTCTTCTAGCGTTGTCCCGATGATTACATTTACCCAGTCAATATGGGGTAATTGAAGTCTCCCATTATTACCGCACTACCAATTTGGTTAGTTTCCCTAATTTCTCTTAGTATTTCACTGTCAGTCTCACCATCTTGACCAGGTGGACGGTAGTATACTCCTATCACTATAGTCTTCCCCGACACCACAAGGGATTTCTACCCATAAGATCAATTTGTATTTAGTCTCATGCAGGATGTTTATCATGTTGCACTCATGCCATCCCGGACATTAAAGCGCCACACTACCTCCCGGGTGCTCCTCTCTGTCATTGCGATATAATTTGTACCCTGGTATAGCACTGTCCCATTGGTTGTCCTCCTTCCACCATGTCTCTGAGATGCCAATTAAGTCTATGTCATCATTCACTGCTATTCATTCTAATTCTCCCATCTTACTTCTTAGACTTCTGGCATTAGCATACAAACATTTCAAAGTTTGTTTTTTGTTTGTATTTTCATTCTGCTTTTTAATTGATAGTTATAAGTTAGAATTTTTTAGCTGAGGTGAGTTTTTAGTTACAGGCACTTGGACTACCTTTCTTATTATTGGAATCTCACTGTCGGGATGCCCTAATTCTAATGCATCATTAGTATCTTTTGAAGATACCTCTCTCCAAACCATGCGCTGCTGTCGACTTTCCCCTTTGTTCTAGTTTTAAAAGCTGCTCTATCTCCTTTTTTGACGGTTAGCGCCAGCAGTCTGGTTCAACCCTGGTTAAGGTGGAGCCCATCCCTTCGGAAGAGGACTCCCCCCCCCCCCCCCCCCCCCCTTCCCCAAAAGGTTCCCCAGTTTCTAACAAAACTGAATCCCTCTTCCTTGCACCATCGTCTCATCCACGCATTGAGACTCCGGAGCTCTGCCTGCCTCTGGTGACCTGCGCGTGGAACAGGGAGCATTTCAGAGAATGCCTACCCTGGAGGTTCTGGATTTAAGCTTTCTACCTACAAGCCTAAATTTGGCTTCCAGAACCTCCCTCCCACATTTCCTATGTCGTTGGTGCCCATATGCTACCACGACAGCTGGCTCCTCCCCAGCACTGTCTAAATCCTATCTAGGTGATGCGTGAGGGTCCGCCACCTTTGCACCAGGTAGGCATGTTACCAGGTGATCCTCAAGACCACCAGCCACCCAGCTGTCTACATTCCTAATAATCGAATCACCTTGCTACAGGATCCTTTCCTGCTGCACCAGGTTGATGCTCTCCAATCATGAGGACCTTCTTCCTCCAAGGCAGTACCAGGGCTGCCAGTCTGAAGTTGGGACTTGGCTACTATGTTCCTGAAGGTCTCATCTGTATACCTCTCTGTCTGCCTCAGCTCCTCCAGGTCTGCCACTCTAGCCTCCAGAGATCGGACTCGTTCTCTGAGAGACAGGAGCTCCACTGATTCTGGATTGACCTGCCTGTACTGAAGAAAAGGAAAATATCAGATAAGTAGTAATTTCTCCTCTTACTGTTTGGTATGCAAAATATAACCTCCCCCCCCCCCCCCCCCCCCCCCCCCGACTGCTTATCTCGCGTGCAATTCCTGAGTCTGGGGACCGACCTGGTGGGATTCCCCCTAGGGAAGCCTCTGTCGGTCCTCACGTTCTTGGTGCCCGGTGCCTCTACCTGGGGGAAGAAGTGTTAGTGGTGGGATTTCCCTCCCTTCACCGCAGGAAAACAAATGGGACTGTGAACAAGGCTGGCAATATATACAAATATATACAGGTTTATTAGACTATATAAGTATATACATTTCTACATCACTATGTGTATCACTAATAGGATGTCAAAAAGGACACCTATATACTTGTGGTTAATAGTCTCAAGCTACAAAACTATATTCATTTTTACAAGGTAGCAAGAACATTTAATATTTGTCAATTTGGGGTTGTTGGCCCCCACAGTACACCACCGTATAGACTAGAAGTGTCCTCTTGTTCCTGCTTAATCAAATGTTAATATTATCCTCCCCCTTTTTATCCCAAGTCTCACCCATGTGAAAAGATGCAACTGGGCTAGTGGGCAGTGTAGGCCTGGGGGAGTCCATTATATCTAAACTGCTGCCATATTTTCAGTGCCACTCCCGCCTCTACTGAAAGGTCTGTGCCAATGCTGGGTCATCGCTTTCCTGAGAACCTGCCACCACCCCTTTTGGAGGACCGCTCGACCTGCCACTGGAATCCACGCCTTCCTGGGGAACGCTCAATCTGCCGCTGGAGTCCCTCCTGGGGGACCTCTTGATCTGCCGCTGGGGTTACCTTACTCAAGGGGGGCACAAGGTCACCTCCCAACCTACTGCTTTTACCTGGGCCACCATTCGATCTGCCACTGGGGTCTCCTTGCTCAAGGGGGACCACTCCGCCTCCGGATCTGCTGCTGTCCTTTGGTTCCTTTTCCTTGTTAGGAGGCTTTTCCTGGCTTGAGTTTACAGCTACACTAGGCACAATGGCTTGTTTTAGTGTTAGTGATTCACATTCTCAGCTTTTAGTGATTTTTAGCTAAGCTCATGGTCAGTCATTCGTTGTAACCCAGCCTGGATGGGTCTCATTTCTCAGCTAAAATGCCAAGACTCAGGCAGGACCATGGGAAGAGAATGTGTGCACACCTTTTCCATTCTGCCTGGCTTTTTCTTTTCTCTTGATTGAGAACTGGGTACCCAAGGGTCTAACTTCCCTTGTTAGGGTGAGAATCTGTTTGCTTCCTAGGACTGTTTTTCAGAACATTTTTCTCACAAATCCCTCTCTCATTCAGAATTCTCCAATGTAGGACTTTCTAGTCCATAGTTCTGTATGATTTAAAATGATATTTCACTGCAAGTTACCAACCATAGTCGCAGGGGGCTGTAACATGCAAATTCTCCTACCTGAGTCTGACTCATCTATTCAATGGTCATTTAAGCTCCTTCACAGTAAGGGGTCTGGTAATCTTTCAATCTCATTCTAGGTTTCCTGGCTGGTAGCTCATGTTACATAGCTGCATTGTCCTCTTTGTTTTCTCTGCTGCAGTTCACTTAAATGATAGCATGCTTTAACACTCTCTCCCTTGGTTGGGGGGGTTTTCAATAAAAACAAATGGTTTGCCTAACAATTATTCTCTTTTGCACTTTTTCCTCAATAAAAAGGTATCTAAATAAAGTATTCAAACAAAACACTGATAAGCCTGAAGCTTTTTGGAACAAAGTGCTTTGGAATGGGGAATTTAAAATTGAACTTTAAAGCCACAATCACACAAGATCCACTTAAAGAAAAGAAGGGTGGAGCATTGGAAGAAAAGTATAGGACTCTTAGCTGGCTACAGGAAGCATTTGGAAGCTGTTTCAGCCAAAAGTATTACAAAGTATTGACTGAAAGGGTGGACAGACATTTGCTTGTGCCATATTCACTGTTTGCTTATTTTAAATTTAATTAAAAAAAATTGCAGATAATCCTGCATTACAATTTGCAGAAAGAAGTCTTGTTTCACATTGTACCATGTAGAGGTTGTGTCACCTTCTGTTTATTTAGAGATTCATGGAAACATACAATTTCACTGGGGTGCTTAACATTTTTTATGCAGTGTTTAAAAAAGCCTTCTGTTTAGAGATGCCCAGCATTTATGAATCTGAGTTACATCAAGGTTCCTCTGTGCTGACATCATGTTGGTACTTGCAAAGCGTGAATATAGTACAGGGCCTGAAGAGTGGACACTGGAAAGGAGGGTTGGGAGATGTGGGTTCTGTGATTTGGGGGCTTGATACACTGGTAGGGCCACTAAGAGGGTCACCCTCTCATAGTCTTCCAAAATAAAACTGGTCTGCTCAAAAGAGTTCTGTTCCAAACAGAAGAAAAAGTTACTAAAACAATCAAACAGGCCCATATAGTAAAGTGTGCGGGAGAGCCGGCGCTCCAAAGTGAGCTCCCGCTCTCTCAATGCGTGCCCAGGCACCTCTCCTGAAGGCGTGATTCACTATTTAAATTAGGGCCCGCGCTAAAAGGAGGCGGCAGCTGTCAGCGGGTCTAACAGCCGACGCTTAATTTGATCAGCGGCTATTGTCAAACCCGCTGACAGCGATGGGTTCAGAAAACGATGCTGGCAGATTTTTTTTTAAGATTTTTATTTTTTTTTTATTATTGGGGCCTCCGACTTAACATCGCTATGATATTAAATTGGAGGGTGTACAGAAAAGCACTTGCCTGGTGCCGTCTGAAATTAACTTCTGCGGCTTGGCCGCACATTTTGCTTTTTGTATTGCGGGTGAATACCTAATAGGCTCATCAACATGCATTTGCATGTGATGAGCGCTATTATTTTCTGGAGGGTTGGCTGCACATTTTCCACACGCTATTACCACTTATTGTATAAAGGGTAATAATAGCGTGACAAAAACGCGCATCCAAATGGGGGCTAATGGTGTGCTCGGCTGTGCGCACTGTTCTGTATTGGCCTGACAGCAGATATACAAAAATACATACTGTACAATAAGGCTTCAAGCATATTAAAACAATTTCTTTGAATTCCAAAACTCACATAAAGGTGAAACAAATTGTTAGGCAACTTAAGTCCTCTCAAACCACTGAAGTCTCAGAGAATTTTCCCAAAAGCTTTTGACTCTACAGCCCCAGGAAAGAATCCAAGAATCCTTCTCTTTTTTTTTTTTTTTTTTTTTAAAATTTATTTATTTATTTTTGCAATTTTCACAACATAATACAATTGTAAATTCATATTCAATTTGTCATTGAAATGTTAACTCTATATTCCAACATTACAATAGATTAAACACAAGAATAATCCCCAAAAGAAAAATTCACTGCTGATGTTGAAATGCTAACATTGTAAATTATTAAGTTGAATAATAACTGCACAGGAATATATAATATGAAACCTGAGATCATAGGAAATCAATGTATAGGAGAATGAAAAAAGGAAACATTACCCTAATTTGTATGGTACAGTACAGCAGTTACTTTTTATTCATGCCTGACACCTCAAGGTGCTATAGGGGAGGAGGCAACTGGCTCTCTTGCCTCCACAAATTGAGTTAGATGTTCTATCTGGGTGAAAATAAATGACTCATTTCCCCGCTTTATTATGCAACGACAAGGGTATCTAAGAAGAAATGAAAACCCCAATGCAATAACTCTTGATCTTATTGCTAAAAAGTCTCTTCGTTTACTACGTGTGGCAGGAGCCAAATCTGGAAAGATTTTTACATCTTGTCCAAAATAAGAGACTGGAAATTTCTGAAAATTAAACTTTCATTAATTTACTTATATCAGACATTGTTATAAAAGAAACAATTAATGTATTTCTATCTATCACCTGTAAGGTTGAATTTTCTAGGAAAGTCGTAAGATTTGTTGGTATAGATACACCTGGGTCCGAGGGTCTTTTTTTTACAAAGAAACAAGAGTTAATAGATCGAATATTATTTTCAGAGAAACCAAGAACCTCGGTAAAAAATCTTTTCAAAGACACAAATGAGATTTCCCCCACTATTCTAGGAAAATTCACAATCCTTACATTCAATTGTCTTATATTGTTTTCAAGTATTTCTAACCGCCTAGAACATGCAACTTGATCCTTTATCATTAAATTATTCAAAGACTGAACAGATTTTATATTTTTTTCAGTTTCCTCCAGTCTAGTCGTCACTTCAGTAACTTGTCTCTGCATACCTTGAAATTGTTGCTGTAAATTGGAGAGGAAACAGAGTCTATTTTCCCCTTCAGTCTATTCACAGTGACATTCAGGCCACTACCAGGTCCCAAATAGTTCCTAATGTGACCGTCTCTGGCCTTGTTGTTAAAGGCTGCATGCCCACGGGAATTTCGGGGTGGGGGGATTCTTGTTGTTGGCCTACAGCTAATGCTGAAGCTTCCCCCTCTAAGGAGGCCACCTCGGAGAAGTTCTCCTCTACTCCTCTCTCCCCCGAATTTGGTACGGGAAGTGCTCCCTCAAGAGCTAAGTTTCGGTGCACCTCCTCTGTGGGCAAAACTGCTGCATCTCAGACTAATCCACGTTGAACTCGAGGCGGTCTGTGATCAGGACTGAGGGAAGCCTCATCCTGGGGAGCCTCTCGTTCTCCTTCCAAGGGGCTACCAAAGGATTCACCGGAACCCTCTTTATCTAACTGCGTCATAAAACGATCGATCTCAAGTTGAAGTAATGGGGGCAAGGGTTCTGAGGGAAAACCACTTACCTTAACTTTCTTTTGGCTGGCATAGCACGAAATTGCAATCTGGAAACAAAGTTTAACCCAACTTGAGAAATCAAAATGTTTTCTGTACCTTCTCTTATCCTTGATCTCAGTAAGTAGAGTCCGATATGCAGAGCTTCCTCCTTTAGTCCGCCCTAGTCCGGACTAAGCCGGACCAAGCCGTGCGCACCCCTTAGGCGTGCACAGCTTTGGCAGCGCGCCGGCGGCAGCTGGGCGCCACTACCGTGCCGTTTTTATGGCGCATATGGCTCCTCTCCCTCGGGTCAGCCCTCTGCGGTGGTGGTGTTCCGGGCCTGTCCAAGGCTCTACGCGTCGGTCTCTCGGCGTCCACTCACTTTCGCACCGTTTTTATGGTGCGTATGGCTCCTCCCCCTCGGCTCAGCCCTCTGCGGTGGTGGGCCTGTCCAAGGCTCTACGCGTCGGTCTCTCCAGAATCCTTCTCTTGTTCACTAGTTACTCACAAATGGATGGCTTGTCCAGAACAAATCTTCACACAGCTGTCTTGTGATCAGATCTTCTTGAGTTGCACCTTTGCTAATTTTGAGAACAAAATAACCCCCCTGTCTTCTACAGATTAAATGAAAGTCCTAGAGCAGATCATAATCCCTTGGCTGCTCTCCCTAGCTCTTCATAAGATATCTTAACTCCAATTCCTCTGCTGACTCAAGGAGTCATTGTATATATTCCAACCTCCCTTGACCCACCCCTTTAGGAGTTGGACCTCCTGTCATGCTTATGTGACAAAGAGTCCTTTGAAATCCCTCTGGAAAATTCCTAGTATTCGAGGACAAGCAGGATGGTAGTTCTCACACATGGGTGACTAATGGATGGAGCCCAGCACGGAAAACTTAAGTCAGAGTTTCTAGAACTTTGACTGAACCTCATTGGGCATGCTCAACATGCATTATACTGCACTTCCATGTGGGGGTCCCCTTCAGTCTCTTCCATGGAGCGTGTCATTTCATGGGTGGGTGAGAGCCTCCTTTGCGGCTCCCGGCCGTGGTAGGCCTTGGCTGGTCCCCCCCTACCTTTTTCGCTGCCCGGCACGGCGCGCCCCGCTTTGCGGCAGGCCGACCACAGCCTGTCACGCGGCCGCCAACACAGTCTTCTTCCAGCCAGCAGGCTCCTCCTAAGCACGTGTGGGAGGCTCCGCCCTTTAAAGGGGCCACGGCGGGAAATCTCGGCCCAGCCCCGAGAGATGATGTCACACTACCAGGATATTTAAACCCTGCAGCAGTCTCCAGCTCCTTGCCTTTGCAATAGGTCGTCTCCTCGGAGTGCTAGTTGCTGTTCTAGACGTCTCTTCTTCCTGCACCTGCTTGATTTTGTTCCTGGTTTGTTCCTGCTTCTGCTCCAGTCCTTGTGATCCTGTGTCCAGTCCTGCGTTCCAGCTCCTGCCTTCCTGACCATGAGGGTGAAGTACCAGGCCAAGGGTCGAGATGGGCAGCAGACAAGCAAAGATGAGAGAACAAGCCAAAGTCAAGCCAGGAGCTCAAGCTGAGGACTAGGTCACAGGAACAGAGGATCAAGGAGAAGGCTGGAGGCAAGGACGAAGGCACGGTCAGGAAGGCAGGAGTTGGAACGCAATGAATTTCAAGATTTTCCAAGGTTTGCATTCAAACGGACTTCCAATTTTAAAGATCTTTTGGTTCACTCCAACTCTTCGGTGACTCAGTCTTCTACTAATATAGGAGCACATACATCTTGTGGTGCATGTACAGTCTGCCATTTAATGATTGATACATCCTCCTTACATTTTGCAAGAATTGATTTTACTTTTGTTCTTAGAAACAATGAATTTCAATGATTTTACTTTTGTTCATTGAAATAATGAATTTCAAGATTTTCCAAGGTTTGCATTCACATGGAGTTCCAATTTTAAAGATCTTTTGGGGGCTTTTTTAAAGGGTAAGTAGTTCAGGTCGTTCTCTGTCCCGTTCATATTAGAATTGTATTGGAGACGTTTGCGTCCAGGATGAAGGTTGGTGCCGCTGTGACATCTTGAGTTAAGTATCTATCTTATTTTGTGGAATCAATACATTTGACTTCTATTCTTTTTGAATTAATAGCATCTGTCCTGAAAATATACTTCTAAAAATTTACTCCTGAAGAAGCGATTGTGATATTGCGAAACACCGGCCGTTGTCGGGCTTAATTCTTCAACTTTACTTCGGGGAACAGATGATTGACATATGATTTTTTGAATGAACATTCTTATATGACTTAAGTCGCTCGGACTTTGAAAAGATCACACCGCAAATGACGAGTGGTCCGGACGGCAAGTTGAAACACTGCCGTTGTCTGGCTTGCTGATGCGGTTTCATCTCATTAATCTTATTAATTTTCATATTATAGTTGGTTGTCACAGCATGGAGAAATAATTTACAGTGTCTTTTTGTTGTTTTTGCTTTGATTGATAAGACTGTGGCTTTTTGGTTCTTTCTATTTTGTTAGAGATTCAACACAGCCATCAGGTGTCAGCCTGGAACATGTTGATGATGTTGGGCCATATAGCCACGATAATTCATGTCACTTCCATATCAAGGTTATAGATGTGAACGGCCCAATGGACCCTGAGGTTGAGTGGCACCAGGCCACGCAGAACCTCCAGGATCGCATCTGAGTCACCTCGTCTCTCTGGGACTTTGTCCTGGTGGTGGGTAATTTCAAATCTGGAATGGGGGATCTCCTTTCAAAGTCCTCCTACCCAAATTTTCCTCACCAGGATGCATCCATCCTGGGTTGGAGAGGTCATGTAGATGGGCTCAGCACTCAGGATCTCTGGTACTCCCAGGAATGTCTCTGACAAATCAATTTCCTGGAGCTCTGGTCAGTCAGATATGCGCTATGGGTTTTCAGAGATCTGCTGTCCAACAAAGTTGTCCTGAACCAAATCGACAACTAAGTAGCAATATAGTGAGGATCAGGATCATACCACCTGTGCCAGGAAGAAGTTCACATGCACTCATGGGATCTATCCCATGGAATGGTGCTCAGGGCTATATACCTGGCTGGAACGGGGAATGTGATAGTGAACAGAGTCATGCCTTCAGACCTAACTAATGGTCTCTAGAGCAAGGGGTTGCGAATTAAATCTTCCGCTTCTGGGAAGCCCGGATATGGATCTCTTTGTAGCATCTTGAAACAGGAAGGTTCCTCAGTTCTGCTCCCTGAACAGGATATGCAGCAAACTGGCCACAAATGTCCTTGCCCAGCACTGGGACAAGGATCTTCTGTATATGCATCCTCTAGTTCTACTGATAGCAAAGACTCTCTTGAAGCATTGCAAGGACAAAGGGACTATGATTTTCATAGCTCCTTATAAGTCTCATTTCCACTCCTGCCAATCAGACTGGGGACTTCCCCAGATCTCATCATGCAGGATCAAGGGAGATTGTGACATCCCAACCTCCAGGCCCTGTCACTCACAGCCTGGATGCTGAGAGGTTACTATTGCAACCACTCGATCTCTTTGAAGATGTGTCTTGGGTCCTGGTGACTTTTAGAAAGCCTTCCACTAGGAAATCCTGTGGACTGAAGTGGAGGAGGCTTTCTGTGTGATGTGAGCAGAAGGCCCTATATCTTTTCTCTTGCTCCACAAAAAAACTACTTGATTACCTTCTACACCTTTCAGAAGCTGGCTTGAAGATCAATTCCGTTAGAGTTCATCTGAGTGCAATTGGCATATATCATCATGGTGTAGATGGTATGTCCATCTCTGTACAGCCTATAGCTGTACATTTCATGCTGGACCTGCTTCAGTTGAAGCCTTCCATAAGGCCTCCCACTGTATCTTGGGACCTGAACTTGGTGCTAGATCAGCTGATGAAAGCTTCCTTTGAGCTTCTGCACTCTTGTGACCTGAAGTAGCTGAGCTGGAAGGTTATATTTTTGGCGGCAGTCACTTCAGCACGCATGGTCAGTGAGCTCCAGGCCTTAGTGACTTATCCACGTTACACTAAGTTTTTTTCAAGACAGGGTGGTCTTAGGTACACACTCTAAGTCCCTCCCTAAGGTGGTGATGGACTTCCATCTTAACCAGTCCATCATCCTGCCAACATTCTTTCTGAAGCCCCATTTGCACCAAGGTGAACAATCCCTGCATAGTTTTGACTGCAAGAGCCTTAGCCTTCTATCTGGAGTAGATCGAAGCCCTTAGACCACCCAACCTTTTGTTTCTTTTGATAGGAATAAGTTGGGCATTGCCGATGCCAAACAGACCCTTTCTAATTGGCTAGTAGACTGCATCTCCTTGTTATTCTCAGGCGGGTCTGCATCTTGGGGGCAATATCAAGGTTCATTCTGCTTGGGCCACTGACGCTGCCATGGCCTGCTTGCGAGCAGTTCCTATGGAGATCTGCAGAGCTGCGAAATGGAGTTCTCTCCACACATTCACATCACATTACTGTCTGCATAGGGATGACCGCAACAGTAGGTTTTCCAATCTGTCCTTCAGAACGTGTTTGAGGTGTAGATCCCAACTCTGTTCCTGCCTAGGGCCCGTTCTTTGTGTTCAGACTGCCCCCCACCCCTTTTATCAACAAACTCTCTTGTGCCCATTTGCACCTAATTTAGATTTTTTGTTGGTTCCCTTTTTCATGGGGGGGGGGGGGGGTAGCCTGTAGCTAGGGATTCACCCATGTGTGAATCCTGCTTGTCCTCAGAGAAGGAAGAGTTGCTTACCTGTAGCAGGTGGTCTCTGAGGACAACAGGATGTTAGCCCTCACGAAATCCACCTGACACCCTGCGGAGTTGGGTTTCCACTATGTGGGTTTCTTCTCCTTTTTATTTTATTCTTGAATTGTATGTTATAAGACCAAAGGGGACTCCATGTGGAGTGTGGTATAATGCATGCTGAGCATGCCTAATGAGGCTCAGTCAGAGTTCTAGAAACTTTGACATATGTTTTCTGTGCCGGGCTCCATCAGATGATGTCACCCATGTGTGAGGAATAACATCCTATGGTTCTCGGAGAACACCTGTTTCAGGTAAGCAACTCTGCTTTACTTACTAGTTAGACATAAGCACCCCTATAATTGTATACTATTTTATTACAAAAGGAAAGTGTAAATAACTGTATTAAAAGACAGATATAGGGAGGCTTAAGAAAAAGACCAAAAAAAGGAGCTGTAGAGACGGGCATATTTATATTTTGAAAGCAAGTGCTATGCTGGGTCAGATCAAAAGCCTATCAAGGCCAGCATCCTGCTTCTGACATTGCTCAGTCTGGATCATTTGGAGGTACCTGGAAAACCCTAATTGGGAAAGCTCATCCTGTTGCTGACACCCAGAAGTGAGGTGCCAGTTCCCCTGGCTAATAATTAACTAGTGCCATGTCTTGGATGGGCAGGTTTGCTCATATGGTAACATAGGTTCATACTGTATTGAGAAGAAAAACATTTACTTATCTACCTATCTGTATATTGCTATTCAAGACATAATCTACAATGTAAAAGTCATTTACTGGGATTACTGCTATTGAATAAAACAGATTTATTTTGGGTGATATTGGGAAGAGGGTTTTATCCCCAATATCATAATCTGGGCTGTTCTGTCTTTAGGTAGGGTGAGGCAGCAAGTGCATCCCAAAACAATCCGAGACGGCCACCTGACGTTGCATCCAGATGAAAAATCCAAGCCGGGAGGCTTTATAATGTGCCTGCAAGCAGAAAGACACACACACCCCCAGCAGCTATTGCATCTGCACTACCAAATGATGATAGGCCCAAGGGCTTCCCATCCCCCACAGGCAGGAACAGGACCCCGCAGCGGTGCAGGCTGATGATGCGCCTGCCGGGTTTAAGAAGACCTGGTGGGTGGGTGGGATAGGAGGGAAGGGAAATGAGAGGGCTGAAAGGGGAGGGGAGATGTGAATGAGAGGGGAGGAATATTCTAAAGTTGTTAGAGGGAAAGAAAGGAAAGCGGTGTGAATGAGATGAAAGAGGGGAGTAAAAGAGAAGGAAGCATAGGAAGTAGAGGGAGCAGCACTGTTTGGGGGGGGAGGTGTAAGTGGGGAGAGAGTGCAAGGCTAGTGGAAGAACTAGGTGGCTGCCTAGAGTGCCACAGTTTGGGGGGGTCTCACACAGCGGTGGCCAGACTAGAATGATTGTGACTCCCGCATGGGCCCGGAAGAAGGAATTTTGGCATGTGTGGTTAGAAAGGAGTTGGAATCACCACAGCTGGAATGAGCAGGAGCAGCGTCTGTCAGTGCCTCAGGACTGAAGGTGGAGGCTGCTGCTACATGTGTGTTTCAGAGGGGGAGAGGCGTGAGCATGATTGAGCGAGAGAGTGAGTGTGTGTGTGTATGTAAGAGAAAATGGGCAAAGTTTCTGAGCACCCCCTCCCACCCCTTATCCAGGACAATCTCTGGGTAACTGGAAATCAGAAGTTCCCAGGAATTTTTTTTATCCTTATTAGTTGTAATTATTATTGGGGGGGGGGTTCGATCTCTGTGCTCTTTTGAAAAATCTTACCCGTTTTTGAGAAATGTTTTTTAAAATTTTTACAGGAGTTGAATTATAAAATGTTATTCTATATATCAGCTGTTTTCAAATATTTATTCTTTGTATTAGTATGGCCTTTACTATTATGATTGTTTTATATTTCCTGATTTTATTGTTGTGTTATGAGGAATGGTGATGCCTGTTTTTCAATTATTTCATTACATACAGTCTGGCTTTTTGCGGTTTCCAGTTCAGTTTTTGTCTGTACATTTTTATTTATGGTCTCTCTATGCTGTGTTTGGTGCAGGTAGGACTGTGTCCTACAGATGTGACCAAGGTGAGGTATTCTGCTAGTATGTAATTTTTCTGTATGGATCTAAAGGTAGCCTGATGTGTTCTCTTTTCCTAATAGGAGGAGTATTGATGTTTTAGGGCCTGATGTAATGTTTGCAGTATTGCATTTGAGTGCTGGCAGTTAGGGCTGGGTTTTGTTTAGGAGGTTTTCTAGTTTATAATTACAGTTCAGTTTACTCTTGGCTTTCCGAGGGCCAAACCAAACCCAACACACTTTACAATAGTCCTAATACCATATGGGTACTAAGCGTGTCTTTTGTAGGATTATTCTCATTGGCACCACAGCAGTGTCTGTAAGCTTTCCCTTAGGGGGAGGAGTGAGGTGAGGAAGTATCCCTGACCTTCAGCACTTTTATTGGGCTGTGGCAGCTGCTGGTTTATTATTTAATCTTCCTCATGCACTGTCTATGATAGTTATTAGGTGGGGAGGGAGAGGTTAGGGAGGTTTCCCAAGCAGCTTCTAGAATCTATATTGTTCTCTCCATGCTTTGTCGTTTAGAAGAACAGACTCGCGACGGACATTTAACTAATCGGGAAGAAGGGGTGAAGGGTCTGGAAAATACAAATTTTTGTATGTTACTTGACTGTTTTACATGTTGACCTTGACATGCATCAGAGCTCAATGTATATTAAGCATATACTGTATTTTATTTCCAATAAACAGTTTAAACATAATATACATTTTGTTGTAAGTGATAGTTTTACCTCAGAAGACTACTTTGAATGTCATTGTTCATGTAAAGTCTGTTACTATAAATGCATCGTTTTTAATTGTGAGTAGCGGTGGGGGAAGGGGGCGTAAGGCTGTAAGATTCATCTAGGGTGCCTAATACCCTCGCACCCACCCTGAAAGAGTTTCTCACACAGTCCCTCTCAATTTACACATCTCCCACTTCCCCCGGGTGGGGGGGGGTGCAAATGCTGGGGGAAATATAGGGGAGGCAGTTTGTAGGGTTCCTGGGAGTGTGGCAGGGTTGCCGGCTTCCTAGAAACACAGTCGGTGATAGTCTCCTCCGGGAATCCTATGCACTGCTTTCCCCCTTCCCCAGCATTTCAGATCACTGAAAGGGCCAGACTCCGAGGCCCTCACTTGGCCCTCTTGGTAATTTGAGCAGTGCTGTGCCTTGCTTGGGGAGTGGGGAGGAAGAGCACCAACGCATCCCTCTCCTCAGGCGGCAAAAGGCCTTGATCCACCCCTGATCATACTAGGTTGACCTTAACATCTGAAACTTTTAAGTGGGTGAAACCGAGCATTGCTCATAATCTAACTGAGCACATTAGTCACTCTATTTATTTTACAATCATTTGTTATTCTCTTTTGGTTATCTTTACAGGGAAAGCGGTATCCTTGGGACGCAGACACCCAGGGCTGGATCCTGGGCTCCTTCTTCTATGGCTACATCATCACTCAAATTCCTGGGGGCTATCTGGCCAGCAGAATTGGTGGGAAGCTGTTAATGGGGTTTGGGGTCCTCGGCACGGCTGTCTTCACTCTGCTCACTCCGTTAGCTGCAGATTTAGGAGTTGGCTACCTCCTAGCAGTCAGGGCATTGGAAGGCTTGGGAGAGGTAAGGCTTATTGTCATCTTCCTTGTTTGCCAAGGTGGTTCTGTAGCTAATATAAACTTGTATGTTGAAATGTTTGCATAGCTGGGTGTATTAATGGACATGGACCTACAAGGATAGAACAGGTGCTGATGTCAGAAAGCTAGACCTGGAAGGTCTGCACAAGGTTTTGGCCTGGTTGTTGCCTTTAATCTCTGAAGAAAGCCCTCCCTCTGCAATCTGAGTATTTTCATTGTGATGTGGAGCGCAGAGCTGTGAAACCTGAGCCAATATTCCTTCTAAGGATTGGGTTGCTGTGTGCAAAAATGTTTTGGTTTCATTACCCTGTAAGTACTACTTTCTTTGATGCAAAAAGCCTATCAATTTTATGCTCACAGCAACCCAGTCTTTAGAGAGAACATTTGGAGCAGCATGCACACAAACTTTCTCACATACACACTAACATGCTTGCATATTCACTTTCATACTCTTTCTCACATATACAGGCTCATTCTCACAAACACACACACACACACACACACACACACTCACTCATACACTAATTCAGTCCCCAGATTCTCATGCCCATGCACACTCACTCAGTTCTCCTCCTCCTCCTCTTCCACACACACATACTCATCTCAGTATCTGCAAACCCTTCACTGCAAACACTTTGAGAAGTAACACAAACCCCCATCAACAGTCTTATCTATGATATGGCAGCAATGCAAATATTATACCACGCCCTAGACACTAATAAACTACCTACTGGGGTTAACAGAACAAAGCCTTACAGAAAAACTACATGCCGGTAGGAATACTGCACCTCAGTTGCACATGCAGAACACAGACAGACCCTTACCTAATATAGAATAAGGGACTACAAATTAGAAACAGAAACATGCAGACAAAAATAAAATGGAAAGCCCGAGAAATCAGACTCTGAACAGTGAAATATTTTTCTAATCTGTTGGTCCCAGACTTTTTTCCCCATGTTACCTTTCTCAGTCTCTTTTTTTTTTTTTCCTCCACCTGTACCAACACACAGGCTTTCACCCAGCCACACACACACACATTCAGGCTCTCACACAAACACACACAGGCAGTCACACATACACCCCCACTCACAGGATCTCACCCAGTCCCACACACACATAAGAACATAAGAAAATGCCATACTGGGTCAGACTAAGGGTCCATCAAGCCCAGCATCCTGTTTCCAACAGTGGCCAATCCAGGCCGTAAGAACCTGGCAAGTACCCAAACACTAAGTCTATTCCATGTTACCATTGCTAATGGCAGTGGCTATTCTCTAAGTGAACTTAATAGCAGGTAATGGACTTCTCCTCCAAGAACTTATCCAATCCTTTTTTAAACACAGCTATACTAACTGCACTAACCACATCCTCTGGCAACAAATTCCAGAGTTTAATTGTGCGTTGAGTAAAAAAGAACTTTCTCCAATTAGTTTTAAATGTGCCCCATGCTAATTTCATGGAGTGCCCCCTAGTCTTTCTATTATCCGAAAGAGTAAATAACCGATTCACATCTACCTGTTCTTAACCCCCACATACCTGCAGCTTCTCTCAGACACATGCACACAGCATCTCATCCACCCAGGAAATCATCTACACCACCCCTCACATAAACACACATAGCCTGGCTCTCACACCCAGGTACTCATCCCCACACACACAAGCAATCACACATACACACAGGCAGGCAACACTCCATCACGTAGGCTCTCACCCAGTCATACACATACACACAGGGTCTGGGCCTTGTCTTCAGCTGCTAGTGGGATGGGGTCTGCTGATGACCTCCATGTCTTCTCTCACTTGCTCTCTTCAGTTCTTGCAGGACAGGCTCTGCGTGGCCTGCCAAGTTGTGGGGTGGGTGGCAACAGGAGTCACGTTTATCAAAATGTCATCTCCTGCTGCCAGGGGGCTGATCTCACGGGGACTCCATTTCCTTCTTCCCTGGTTGGAGGTGTAGGGAGGTGTGATGCCCTGTGGTAGTTGGCATGCAGTTAATACTCTCCTGCACATACTTTGTCATTTGCCAGTACCTAGCCTCAGTTCTTGAAAAACAGGCAGGTTACCTTCCATGTAACATGAGTATTATATACAGCTGTCCTTCCTGTTATTGTTTGAAGAATTCTGTATGCCAACAGCATCTCATTCCTCTTCATCCAGTCAGACTAGTCCGGATAAGTGGGTTATGTACACCAACCAGCAGATGGCGATAGAGAATAACAAGCTTGCTGATGTCACTCTTCATATACCTCCGTGCTGACACCAGCCTTCCAGTATTCACCATCTCCAGCAGATGGTGGGTGAGCTTCTTGTGCTGGAAGCAAAGGCGTGGTTTAGCTGAGTGAAGAGAGAAATTCTGGTGTACAGCTCCTGAGGTGACAGATAAATGTTCTCTCCCTCAGTTGAGCCTGGTCTTAAACTGAAGAGGATAACTGTGGTTGGCAGCTTCTGAGGTGACAGCTTCATGCTCCCTCCCTCAATGGAGCACTGCTGGAAACCATATGTCCACCAGTGTAAGTACTTGGTTGCCTCTCTCTCCTCCTCCCCCCCCCCCCTTCTGCCCTACTCTCCTTGAGTATTGAGAGCCAATTCAGGTCCAAAGCCTTGTGCTTTCTCCTTCAGTGGTGTACTCCAGAACCAAGGGTCCAGGAGGACTGATAAAAAGTTTTTCCATTCTCTGCCTGCCCTCCCTGCCATTTTTTGCTCTCAGGATATATTTGCTGCTTTCTCATTAAAGTCTTAAACTTGTTTGTAGCTGCAGCAGTAAAGTTTTTTTTAAAAATCCCATAAAAAGGAATGCTGGCTATTCAGCAGCCAGAGGTTCGTGACAACTGGAGAACGGGGTTGCCCTCTGGGTAGTAGACAAAGCCTTCGTGTGTATCTAGTTGGGCATTTTGGATTGCGGGCAGTGCTCGAAGGGGAGTGAGGGCAGCATGGGGGCATGCACAGCATCCCGCCTTAGTGCCTTTGAAGATCAGCTACACTGGCTACCCATCCACTATAGAATTCTCTTCAAGACACTGACCATCATTCACAAAACCATATTCCAGCAATCCTCTCTCCAACTTACCATACCCCTCGAACTACACTCCTCAGCAAGACCAACCAGATCAGCATACAGAGGCTCCCTCCAGGTTCCCCCTAGCAAATCCGCTATACACAACTCCATTGGAAAACGAGCGCTATCAACTGCTGGACCGCATCACTGGAATTCTCTCCTGCCAGATATACGCCAGGAACATTGTCATCTCACCTTCAGAAAAAAACTGAAAACATGGCTGTTTGCCCAAGCATATCCATGAAGAAGTCTTATGGTAACCCACACGGACCAACACCCCTCGGTTGCGTCCTCTTTCCACCTCACAAAGGAACTGTTATGCTAGAACTGCTCTTGCATATAACTTGTAAACTGTATATAATTTCCATGTAAGCAATTGCCTCTGCTTACCTGCACTGCTCTCTAGTTAAAAATTATTAATCTATCCCTTTTCTTCTAACGGCCGTGTTCTATGCTCCCTGTTGTAATGTAACTTTCGTTTTCCATGTTAACTGGTTTACCCCCCCCCCCCCCTAGTTTATTGTAAACCGGTATGATAAGACTTGATCTTGAGCATCGGTATATTAAAAGAACTTAAATAAATAAATAAGCTCTGAATGCTGCCTGGGGATGTAATGGTGCGGGTAAGTTTTCCCAGCCTTTCAGGTGGGGTTCCTTGACTGAAAGCACTGCTTTTTTTTTTTTTCTGGGCTACAGGTGATGGTTGGGGGCACCGGTGGCCATTTTGAAATTTGTGGAAACAGCAAGCGCTGGTCAGCGATTTGGTGCTGACTGAGGTGGTCCTTTATTAATTTTTTGGGGTCCATGTATCATTCAGTGGCGAGCATGATGGTGGCGCAAGCAGAGCGTGGAACAGAACCGGGCTCCTCTCAGCATCTAGTCTGAGGAAAGTAGTAGATATTGTTAGGATTGCTGTGAAGTTCAGGATTGCCATTGCAGGATGTGTCTGTGGGGTGATCACCGGCTGAGACCATATTTTGACAACACTTTTCAGATTTCAGAGGGAGTTCCGGTGTCCTTTTTGTTGCAGCCGAGCACTTATGGTGGGATACGGCCCTCCTGCCCCGAGCCCGGAGATGTACGACTTAAATTCTGCGGTGGTTCCTAAATCCACTGCGGTTCCTAAGCCCAAAGAGGCGTGTTTTCGGATTTTGCGGTGGCTTCCAGCTCCACAGCGGCTGATATAATAATAGGGGTCTCATTCCATACTGGATGCTGCTTCTTGGCCCTGGGCAACAATTTCACAGGAAGTTGCCAAAGTCTGCAAGCCTTTGTAGGGGCAACGTGCAGTTGCAGGACTTAATTCCCTTGGATTCGAATGGAGCCCAGGGTTAAGGTATGGGCCACGTGGAGGAGGAAAGAGTTTTCAGCTTCAGAGACTTCTCTTTAGTGGGCTTTCTATCCCTTTGCCCTGAAGGGCATTTTGTGGATTCTGGTTTGCGGTCACCATGGCTGCTGCAGTGCTGGGGGGGTTTGGTCCTCTTATAGCCCTGAGGGGCCGTTATTTTGGTTTCCACAGTTGCCTTTTGGTTACCATGGCTGCCGCAGTACTGGGCTGTTCGTGCCTCCTTTTCTTGACATGAGGTCATGTTTTGGATCCCACAGAGCCTCTTAGGCCTCTGCAGCAGTAGCAATAGGGAGTGCAAGATTCCTCTATGAAGGATAATTCTTTCTGGCTCTACACTGTGTTTCAGAGATTTATTTTTTGCCAAAGGTCTACAAGTATTTTATAATGAGCAGGGTACAGTTTTAGGAACTCCCTGCAGTTTCCCAGTATCATTGCCCTCAATTGGAGCCCAGCATGGCAAAGGCTAAGCACAGCAGCACAGGTATTTTCTGGGGCTTCCCTTAAGGGCTTTTTACATGAGGGATCAGTGAAGAGGGTCCAGACAAGGGAGAATGTGCACCTAAGGATTAGTGTGATATCTCTTCTGTAGAAGAGAGCTGGTCCTCTGGTCTCCCAGTCTTTGCATTATTTTAGTGCTGCAGAGGAATGCAAGGAAAAATCTGCAGCACCGTAGATGTCTTTGTCATGGCCGTTCCAATTGCTGAAAGGGTCTAGAATAGCAGTCCCCGATGCGCAGAATACCACCCTATAATGTGCAGTCCTTAGTTCTGGGTCAGCCACATCCCTGGCACATTTTTTCAGGCTTCTCTGGCTGGTTTCAGCAGATTCCCAGAAGTAGAAAAGGAAGTTCCCAGAAAAGAGTGGATGGATATAGCTGCCATGGTCTCCTCCTTGGGAAAGGCTTAATTTTCAGCTGTTGTGTGTTTGTTTAGGTCTGCTAGCAGGTGGTAGAGCCTCCCATGTTCTCAGTAGACTCCATTAAGTTTGTGAAGGACCTGCCTGGATCTACAGGAGAACGAGGAATTTAATTTTTTCTAGGGTGGCCATCTTGGTGGCACTTTAATGTCATGCAAAGAAAAAAAGAGACAGGCCTAAGCACTGTGTGCATGATTTTCCTATTATGGCGTGTAGCTCTGTTGTGGCAGATATGAAATATGTCTGGCACAGAATGCCCAGGAAGACCTGAGGCAGAATTTCCCACCAATAGAGTCAGGGACTGTGTGTCTAGCTGAGATCGGATACGTTCTGGTATGCTCCTCAGCCAGCAGGGTAGCATCCATGATAAATGTTCAGGGTTTTGTATAGAAATGCTGCTGATCCACAGTCTCCATATTTACTGATTTGGCTAGGCAGCCCTTTCAGGATCAGCTTTTGTTGGGTGAAGAGCTGGAGAGAGTGGCAAAGGCATGGGGCAACTCTAAGGTCCATGTCTTCTGGAGGACTGAACCAAGGTTCTGCTTCAGAGTCATTTTCCTTTCCACCTTTGAAAGGAGATGAGGCTGGTAGAATAGGCTCCAGCTCCTCTGGAGCAACACAGTGAGTGCTTGGGGTCCTATCTCAGGTTACAGAGAGAAATGGTAGTTTGTCCATTCTTTCAGAGGTAGTCCCAAATTACAGGAGACCAATGGGCCAAGAACCTAATAAGAAATGTTTATGTTCTACGATTTGCCTGTTCTAATTCCATTGCCTTTATGGTTTTCTCTTGTCATTCGACCGTAGGAAGACAGACAGTAGAGCTCCTTGTACTGAAGGGTGTGCTTCCTATTCCAGGAAGCCAGGAAGGGTGAGGGCGCTACTCCATTTTCGTCATTTACTTTATTTCAATGGTGATCCTAAAAGGAGTGGCAACTTTTTGTCCCACCCTGGACCTGATGTGGTCCCTGACTTCTTGAAGATAGTCCCTTATAGTTGGAAATCTTAAGATCAATATTCAGAGCAGTTCACAAAGGAGAGTGTCTGACTGCTTTGGATCCAACGGGTGTTTATTTTCATTTTCCAATCTGGCGTTTCCTCAGGTTTGCAGTATTAAGTCACCATTTTCAGTTTCAGGTGCTACCCTTTGGGCTAGCAACAGAACCGAGAACTTTCTCCAAGGTGATGGTGGCATTGGCTGCAATACTGCACAAAGGTTTTTTTTGCTGTACCCTTCTTTGACTGATTGGTTGATTAGAGCAAAGTCCTTTCAAAAGACTGGGTTAGACCAAATGTTCATCAAGCCCGGTATCCTGTTTCCAACCTTTGGGATCCTGCCAGGTCATAAATACCTGGCAAGATCCCAAAAGTTTGATGGATTCCATGATGCTTATCCCAGGGATAAGCAGTGGATTTTTCCTAGTCCACCTTAATAATGGTTTATGGACGTTTCTTTCAGGAACTTGTCTAAATCTTTTTTAAGCTCAGCTACACGAACATCTTTCTCCATATCCTCCAGCAACGAATTTCAGACATTGTTTGTGTTGAGAGAAAAAAAATATTTTCTTCTGTCTTAATTGTATTGAATAGTAACTTCATTAAATGCCCCCTAGCTTTTGTAAATCTTTGAAAGTAAACAACCAATTTGCGTATACCTGTTGCACTCCACTCATTATTTTATAGACGTCTATCATATCTCCCCTCAGCAATCTCTTCTTCAAATTGAAGAGCCCTAATCTCTTTAGCTTTTTTTTTTATAGGGGAATTGTTCCATCTCCTTTATCATTTTGGTCACCATTCTCTGTACCTTTTTCTTATTCTGCTATATCTTTTTTTTGAGGTATGGGGGGACCAGAACTATAGACAATACTCAAGTTGAGATCGCACCATGGAGCAATACAGAGGCATTATGATATTCTCTGTTTTATTCTCCTTTCCTTTCCTAATAGTTCCTAGTATTCTATTAATTCCTAGTATTCTGTTTGCTTTCTTGGCCATCGCTGCACACTGAGCAGAGGATTTCAACATATTATCCATGATGATGCCTAGATCCTTTTCCTGGAAGGCGACCTCCAATGTGGAACCTTGTATTGTGTAGCTATAATTTGGATTGCTCTTCCCTTCGTGCATCACTTTGCACTTGTTCATATTAAACGTCATCTGCCATTTGGATGCCCAGTCCTGCAAAGTCCTCTTGCAACTTCTCACAATCCTCTTTGTATCATCAGCAAATTTGATCACCTCACTTGTTGTTCCTATCTCTAGGTCATTTATAAATATGTTAAAAAGCAGTGATCCTAGAGAACTTTCTGCTTTTCAGTGAATGATCCATTTGTTGCTGGGTTTGGGGTGGATTGTCTTTCCAACAGTCAATCCTCTCACAAAGTGGTTTTCCAGGGAGCTGTGCGGCAGTCTTCTAGGCTTCAGCCTCACAAGATATTCCTATGCCAGGATCCCATAAAGGCACATTTAGTGCCATGGTGGCTGCACGCCTGACAACTAGAAAATGTTCCATTTCCTTGGCCTCGGTGTATATTGAGGAGTTTTTTTGAGGACTGGTGTTCTGGGCATTGTGATGCTGCTGGAAATGCATCAGTCCCTTGATTCTGGATATTTGGGAGAAGGTCTTCCTAAGGGATTGGCTCTGAAGGCACTCCTGGTGCAGGGGGCGGGCCTCTGTTGCTATAGAGAACTTATACAAGACAGGCTACTGCCTTCTCATCTAGATGTCTCTTGAGTTTTGAAAGGTGAAAAGCATGTTAGACTTCCGCTGCAGATTCTGGTTCATCCTTGTACCGGAAATTAGTTTTGTCTGTCTTGGTGGGATCATAGTTTGTTCCTTTTAAGGCTAATTGTGCTAAACTGCTTACTTTCAAAAGAATGCATGCCTCTTTGATCCTTGGATGTAAAGGAGCATCCTTTACAAAATTTCAGGATCTCTGATCTAATTTTTGTTCTGTATAGTAGAGTGCAGAGAAGAGGGGCGCCCAGTGGAGCTACAGTAGCATGCTGATTTAAAGAGGTGTTTACAGAGGTTTATGTGGTGTCTGGATCTCCATTGCTGAACTAGATTCGGGGTCATTCCACAAGGGCTCAGGTTTCTTCATGGGCAATGTGGCAATTGGTCTCTTCTTGGAGATCTGTAGAGCAGCATCTTGATCTATATTACATCCTTTTCTGGATGTTGCAGTCTGGCTATCAGGGTTGCAGAGGTAGCATCTGAGACCTTGGCAGTTTCGTGGTGTCCTTGGGCAGCATCCCGCCCTATTAGAGAGTAGCATGGGTACTTCCCATTTGTCTGGACTGGTCTGTCTGATGATGAAGAGGAAGGTGAAATTACTACTTACCTGATAATTTCCTTTCCTTGAATATAGTCAGATCAGTCCAGGACTCTCCCTATCCTACTGCTATCTTCATTGCCTTTGTTCACTCTATGCCTTGCAGCAAATGTTTTTCGCAGGTTGGAAAGTGTTATGGCTTCCTATGCTTTGCTGCAGATGAGAGGTTTCTTATGCTGTTATTGGAGACTCTTCATTCATTGCTTGCTTCCTAGTTTTTTCTGAGATTATAATAATGATAAATGTAGTTATAATTACCGCTATTATGGTTCTATTAATGTTGACCTCAGTTGTATTGATATAGAAATACTGGCATGCTTGTGTCAGCACAGAGGTATATAAAGAGTGGCATCAGCGACCTGTTCTCTGTTTCCATCTGCTGGTTGGAATGCATAACGCACTTATGCAGTCTGATCGGACTGTTCAAGGAAAGGAAATTATCAGGTGAATAGTAATTTCACCTTCTACAGAATCATATTGTGATGAATAGTACTTAGCACACCCTAAACATAAAATTAAAAGTACTGCAGATCTTTTAGTCCTCTCTGTCCCCAATTTTGCAGTTTTTCACCTACAGTACTGTAATTCTATAATTCACAGAATTAAAATAATTTAAAAGAAAATCACAGTAATTGAATATTAGTAATAACTTTATTAAAATAATGAATGTTTGAAGAGCAAACTGTTGAGACAAATAATTGCTTGAAGAAGGGAACTTAGTAGTCCCAAATATTTACAGTTTAAAATAGTTGTTGGTCTCTCCCTGTCTGCTTCGATTTTATTTGTGACGGGATGAGTGAAGTCTGGAAGATGGCACAATTTGCCACACCCAGCTTAGGATTTTAAAAAAATTGTCCTTTTAAATTAATCAAAGCCAAAAGTTGATGATGTACGAACAAGCTTCTTGTGGTGATTTTTGAGAGTCTGATTTTTCTTTTTTTTGTTTGTTTTTCAGGGTGTTACCTTCCCTGCAATGCATGCCATGTGGTCCTCCTGGGCACCGCCAATGGAGCGCAGCAGGCTGCTCAGCCTTTCCTATGCAGGTGAGTTTATAAGTACATGCTGATTTATTAGAGTAAATTAAGTTTGTTACATCAGGCAACCATAACCTGCCTAACCAGAAAACCCAGCAAGGAGCATTTCTGTGACGTAGCAGGGAAATTGCACAAGAAATGGTCACACACAAACCATTGCCCTGATCCCTGGTGGGCATGGAACCCAGGGCAAATCAGCCAGAGCAGAGCCCAACCACCATGAGGTTGAAGTGTGGGGTTCCTCTCCCTCATGCCTACAGTAACTCCTGGTCTGCCAGAAACAAAGTCTCAGTCCTCAGTCTGCGTGCCACATCCCTTAGTTCCAGCTATTCACCCCCCCCCCCCCCCCCCCCCCCGACACACACACACTCTCCCTGTGACCCATCTTGAAAGCTGCTTCTCTGCCTCCAGGGTGCCTCCCCTCCTGCCTAACCCGCACCTTCATGGCCCAGCCAACAGGAGAACGGGGCCGATAGATCCAGTACTTCTGACCTGCTCCTGCTGCCTCTAGCCCCTCTCCCTCCCCTGCTGATTGAGCACCGAGGGAGGAAGAGGACCTAGTGGTGGCAAGAAAGGGTAAGAAGCTCTGGACCCGCTGTTTTACTAGCTGGGTCACGGAGGGAGATGGCTCTCGCCTCCCGGGCCACAGGGCGCTGCGACCAGCAATTCTTTGCCAGGGGGAGGGGCATGGCTTAAGTCTGTGACAGCAGGGTTACCGCAGTAGCAGTCGCCCCACTTGTGCTCCCTCCCCACACCCAAGGGATGACCCTGCTCACACAGCTGTTGCCACTTTTAGGGTTATGAAGAAAATAAAGGTCTAGGTTTGAGCCTTGTTGGTGGCACCGTGTGGTATCAAGAATGACGCCAGGGTTTAATCTTGAGCCCAGTACTCCTTCCTACTGGCAGCAGTGGCTCCGGCGCAGTGCTTCCTCCTTTGGCAGTATTGGCTTTGGCACAGCATCCCTCCCGGACTTGAACTAGCAAGATTTTAGTATCCCCAATAATTTTGGCGCTCTAGGGGACCGCCTGGTTTTCCTAATGGAAGCACCAGCCCTGGTGGTGTTGGTGGTGGCAGATAAATGTTCACGCATGTCACACAATACGAGATCAAGTTTATCCACTTTTTGCTGGAGTATTCAGAAAGTTTTGGGCTGCATACACAAAAGCTGCAAACTGGCCTGCTGAGCTTTTGAAAACTTGTTTCGTAATTTTTCAAATTCCCATTCTGTAAAAAGCAAATTTTATTTATTTATTTATTTATTTATTTTATGTATTAACTTTTTTTATATACCGACATTCGTGGGGCACATTATGCCAGTTTACAATGTAACTGAAGGAGTGAACTAAACCTAAATATAGTTTTTATTCTAAATTTAAAAAAACCAATCTGAAACTGAAATTTAAAAAAATGAATTTTGTTCTCAATAGCTTTTCTGTACTGGTAACCTGCATCTCTTCAGACCTGGCCAGAGTTTGTTTAGTTTAAATATTAAGATTTTCATTTTGCATGCCTATTATCCTGTTAGCTTACCTCCCATAAGGAGTACTGTGCTAATTTGATTTCCTTCCCAGGGCTGGAATAGACATAGGGTAACAAACAGTACTATTTATTATTGTAGTTCAGACTCAGCAGCTGTAAAGCCTGATGGGGGGAATCCAGCGACTTTCCAATAGTCCAAGCAGTGAGTCAGAGGAGTGCTGTGCCTGCGGCATCCAAAAGGAATTCCTCGGCATCTCAGGAACATAAGTTCTGGTTGCACAGTTCTTTTTTTCTGAGCGTGTTTTAGCATGGTACACCTTTGGGGAGCATGGCAGAGTTTTTGGCTGGATTTCTGAATATTCCTTTACTCTCTTCAGTTTACCCAGAGATTCTTCTCTTTGCTTTGATGTCACACGTTGGGATTGTTTTTGCAGCACCCTTTTCTAACTCCTGAAAAGAAACACTGGTAGAAAGCATAATTTTCTAGATAGCCTCGGTTCAACACCACATGCTTTTCTTATGGGGAAAATTGCCAATTTTAGACCCTCCTTTCATGCGTGCCCCTCCCTCCTCCCCCCCCCCCCCCCCCCCCCAAAAAAAAAAAGTCAATTAGGGCCCAGTGTTTAGTAAGCTGGTGAGTGAACAAGTTATCCAGCTGCTGTTAACCAGATAACTTGTCCCGGATATTCAGTGAGAGAAACTGAATATCCCTGATGAAAATTATTCAGCTACTAGTATCCATAAAACTTTTAAACCTAATTGGATGACTGTAGTCTTAACCAGCTATATTAAAAAAAAAAAAAAAAAAGTCTGGGTCTAGTGGCCTTAACACAGCCCCCTGCCCACCCAAGTAGAAATACATAGCCCTGCCAAGGCTGCGCCTGCAGCACCTTCTCCCCACCCCCAGTGCCCTAAGTACATTTTAAGGGCCTGTGCCAGCCTGCTTCCTGGTCCTGCCCAAAGTTTCCTTCCTGTGGCACCTCATAGGAACAATTCAGTTTGCTGGAGCTGGATCCAGCCATATCAAAGTTATGGGGAGACAGGGTCACACACACGCAAACACACAACAGACCTTCATTACCATGTGAGAAGTCTCTGTATAGAAGGAGGATAAAAGCATAAACTCCGATTGCTTTTGAAATCCCCTTATGCTGATTTCCGTCTGTGATTATATATGGCCAATGCCTGCTTTCCAGATCTAAAGATATCAAAGTAAATGTTCTCTTTTTATTTTCTCATCTTCCCAGGTGCCCAGCTGGGAACGGTTATCTCCCTCCCAGTGTCTGGTTTAATTTGCTACTATATGGACTGGACCTTTGTATTCTACATATTTGGTAAGCTGGTTCTCATTTTAAATATAATATTCATCTCTGGGGTATGCCCCAGTGCAAATAAGATTATACAGCATTTAAAGTAAAGCTTTTTGTATATTCAAAGATGTTATCTTGTGGGTAAACAAAGGCCAAAGGGTGATGGTGACCTGACAGGGGCCACATAGAGTGCAGGGCAGTGCATCCCAGGACATCTCTTGACTTGTTTCAATGCTTTAACCACCACTTGGCTAAAGCTTCTCCCACCTATGGTATGTCAGGTGTCTGGTAATATATTTCCTTGGGCTCTTCAAGCTGTGAGTAAACAGAGTGCAAAGAAGGCAAAGATCACTCATTTGTACCTTCCATTTCCAGCAAAAACGAAACTTTATAATGGGCGTTGCGTACGTCGAGGAGCAGTATAAAAGTGTTAAGTGGAGTATTAAGTAGAGAGCCAGCATGTCAACATAATAAGGATGCAGTACCACTGGGGATCTCTCTCTTAGAGTTCACAGCTGTCTTGTTTTTATGGGAGCCTGCCTCCCCAGCTTGTTTTCGGAAGCTGAGGAAATGATCTCTAGAGCCTCTTCCCATCATTTCCCTAGTCAGCACATTGCTGCCACTTCAGAATAGGGAAAATAAATAGGACAGGTACACAGGTGTTACCAGAAACCAACCACATCTAATGCTCCATGGGAGAAGGGCATCACAGACTTCATTAGGACATCTTACCCATGGTGAAGACTTGTTTTTGTTTGTTTGGGGGAATTTTTTTTTTGGCACACAGTAATTTGTTTGTGAAATTTGTGTTTGTAGTAAACATATACAGAATTATTGATGTGAACATGCAGCAGCTGTCTTTTGATATTCTTTTTTTCAAGGTGCATGTGGAATAATATGGTTCATCTTTTGGTGGTGGCTCGTTAGCGATACCCCCAAAACTCACAGAACAATCTCACAGTCTGAAAAAGATTACATTCTTTCATCTCTTCAAAATCAGGTACGGAGATTCCTGACTATTGGGCACTGTCAGAGCTAAAAAAGGTACAAACATGATAAAGGTATTTTCGTTTAAAATTAAAAAAAAAAATACACATATGGGGTAGATTTTATAACATGCGCGCAAGTTATAAAATCCAGGATCGGCGCGCGCAAGGGGGTGCACAATTGTGCGCCTTGCGCGTGTCGAGCCATGCTGTCTTCCTCTGTTCCCTCCCACTCCGATATCGGAGCAGCCTGGAAGGGAACTTCCCTTCCCCCTAACCTAACCATCCCACCCCTTCCCCTCACCTTTTCCACCCCAGCCTTACTCTAAGCCCCCCCCCCCCCCCCAAAAAAAAATCTTCATTTCACCTTTTGTGCCTGCCTTGAGGCAGGCGCAGGTTGCGCACACTGGCAGCCTGCCAGCACGCGATCCTGCGACACAGGGCAAATGGCCGCTGTGTCAGAGGCTTCTGGCCCACTTTTTGCAAGCCCCGGGACTTACGCGTGTTGCCGGGCCTTTTGAAAATAGGCCCGGCGCGTGTTAACCCTTTTAAAATCCGGCCCATAGCTTCTAGGACCCTGGCAGTGATGGCTTTCCCCAGTGATTAATGTTTATAATCAGCTAAATATGATTGACTTCCTGTCAGCTTAGTGTTTAGACCCAGACAGGCCGAAGCAATAAGATGCGTCCGGCCTAGTGCATGGGTTTACTTGTGGTTGAGCATGCATTTCATGCACACGATAATGGCCCCTGATGCAATAAGTAGATTCGCACGTCTACAATGTGTGTCCAAGCCAAACGCATACTGGATACTGCCCAGCGCATTTAAATTCCATGTAAATGAAAACATTAGCTATTATTGCCCGACGCAGGAAAGTTCACCCAAAGTCTGGATGCCCAGTGCACACTTTTTGATGCAGGAAAATTAACTCCAGCTCTGGAAGTGGAGTAAAGTTTACTCACAGTCAAAGGCTCGTGAGCAACATTAAAAATGTGGCCCTTTGTGTTGCGATAAATGTGCTCCTTGTTGGGTAGAGTTGTTTAGAGAGATTAGTATAAGATTTAGTTATTTGGG
Source organism: Rhinatrema bivittatum (assembly GCF_901001135.1). Taxonomy (NCBI): domain Eukaryota; kingdom Metazoa; phylum Chordata; class Amphibia; order Gymnophiona; family Rhinatrematidae; genus Rhinatrema; species Rhinatrema bivittatum. The sequence continues at coordinate 386,907,590 of NC_042617.1, forward strand.
GTTAGAACAAAAAAATAGAAAAATGTATATAGGGAGAAATGGAGTGGAGCATAATAATTAGCTAAACTGCACCTTAAAAAATCGCAGGCGATTCCTTTCCTCTTGGTAAACAGGCATTGCAGATTTCCATAACTTAATGTACATGATGCACTTTTGTTAGAAACAGACAATTTAGACGTTTTTGCACCTGATGCAATAAACCTTTGAGTGCCAGAGACTCATTTCTCCGTCAGCGCGCCCTTTTTTACGATGCTCTGATTTTGTGCTAATTTGAAAACTGCCTTGGTCGCACAGGGAATGTGGTTGCTTGCGCGTTAGGGAAGTGGGCACTCCTATTCGGTGCCTGGTTTTTTGCATCAACCTTAGCTGAGGGTTTTTATGCTCTGTATGAGACTCTCAGCTTGCCTCCCTCTACACAGGGCTACAGAGCATGCTTCAGTTTTTCCCTTTGTTGTCTGTGGACTGATTTGTTTGCTTGGGCCAGGGTTTTAGGGTAAGGACTTTAAGGCCCCAATGTATTAAGGTGCCCTGAGCTGTGCAAATTTTTTTTTTTTTTTGTTACCCACACAAACAAACGGGTATTGGGGACGAGGGAAATGTGAGTTTGCATTTATTATATTTATTTATTAATCTCTTACAAAAAAACTAAGCGATTTACAAGTTACATACACAATTTAAAACGAACAAGTCAGGGAAATACAGATCACAGTCTCCAAACAGAGGACAGACAGATCTCTATAAATACTTAATCAAAAGCTTGTTTAAATAAATGGGTTTTTAACAGCGATTTGAATGCCTTTGAGTCTATTAGATGCAACGCTTCTAGAAGGGAGATCCAAATATTAGGGACTACTACAGAGAATCAGACTCTCTGGTCTCTGCTAATTGCGCCTGCCTTACCCAAGGACGGTCCAAACATTCACTCTGGGATGACCTGAGAGATCGAGTTGGATTGTAAATTCTCAAAAGGGCATACGCCTAAGGAAGCGAGTCTAGCTGGTAGCAAACAAATTTGAAAATCAAATATAGAACCAATGCTTGACCAACAAAATATTTCTATAGTTTATTTGCTGATGAATCCTATTAGTGGTGCAAAGCTGGTTAATGCAAATGGTGCGAATTGGCACTGACAGGAAGGAGGGTAATTTTCCAAGAGCCTTCGGCAGGTAAAGTAGTGCTATACCAGCAGAAATGGCTCTTTGGACAATTGCATGACCGATGCACTCATAAAGTTAAACACACACACACACACAGGTGAGAGGCATTTCAGGGGGTGAAGTCTGACCAGGATTGCGACTTAAATGCATATTTTATTATTATTAAAAAAAAATATGAATGTAAATTTGCTCAGCAAAACCACACACACCAAATAGGAGGTGTAATTGTATGTGAGTAGTTTTGCCAGGATAATATTCAAAGTGGATGTATGCACATAAGTCTGCTTTGAAAAATGGTGTAATTTAAGTGTATATTTTTGCTGGCCAATTTATGCATGATGTTACAAAATTACCCCCAAAAACCTGTAATCCCTTACTGGGATGTGTTAATAGTTTCTCATATGTAAACCTCTCTATCCCTCTAAAAAGTGATTCACACTTCTATGTCCTGCAGAGCACTGACCGACTGGTAGCAGAGATGTGCCCTGGGGGCATGATTTAATGTGCAGGGCCACTAAGATTTACACCCCAAATCCACAAAAATAAAGCCAGTCCACACCAGTAAATTAGGTCTTTAAACAAAGAGAAAGTTCACTGAATTCAACAATCAGCAGGAACAAAAATGAACAATCCAAATCTCAAATCTAAAAATATAATGCAGTTCCCTCAATCTTCTAAAAAAAAAAAAAATCACATATTGAAGCACAAATCTTATGCTGCTTTAGGTTACTTAAACACCGGAATTTCTAATCCATTGCCAAAGCCTTTCACACCAGCTCAGGAAAAGGAATGGAATCCTTCTTGTAATTCACCAATCTACTCCGCAACTGGCTGACTGTCCCCAGGACAAATTTTCCCACGGATATCTGGTGGTCTAAGGTTCCTGAATTGGCCTTTGGCCCCTTGGAGAAGAGAACTCCTCTCTTCTCCAGATCACACTGGAAACCCAGGACAGGATGTAGCCCGTGCTCTTCTCCCCAGTTCCCTTTAAGTTCTTTAATAAATAAACCTGCTCCCCGGTGCCTCATGGAAGCTTCATATATACCACTAATTTGCCTTTCCTCTTTTGGAAGAAGAACCCTCCTGTCACTCAGCATTACTGGACATAACTCTTGGACCTTGCAACGCTGGAAAATTCATCCATTGTAAAGAACAGTGAAACCTAGACAGGGATCTCACACATGTACAACTAGTCAAGTCCTCTTGCTATATTTCAGGATTAATCCAACTTTTTGATAATGGGCAGCACCCACCCTGCCCAAAACATGACTACCAATCTCTGGGCCTCTTCCCCTGTGCCTGTTCCTCAACTCCTATGCTTTCTGAGTTGGACAAGCTATTCCACTTCATCACCCTTCCTCTTTACTTCTCATCCCTCCATCTCCCCATCTTGTTTTGCATTCTTACATCTCCTATTGACTCGGTCACTCATAATTTCATCGCCAACCCTCTCCATTTCCCCTTCCTCCTCCACTTTATCTGCCTTTACCTGTGCTATCGTCTTATCCTCCCACTTCTTCCCTTACCTCCTCCAAACTGATCTCAGCACGTTATTCTCAAGGCCACAAATATCAACTCACCTGCTGCATCATCACAGACAGTCCAAGTTTGCATTACGTGTGCAGTGATACCTTTTTTAAAGGACCAGGAAACAAAGATTTTGTAGTACTTAAGCTTTCGAGATCTCTTCTGTAGAAGTCAGTGAAGACTCCAGATTTCTCCAGGATCGTTATGATTTCAAGAACTTGAACTTTAGACAATCTTAAAAAGCTGCCGTATATTATATATGTTATAAAAATAATTAAAAATTAAGTTGTATTCAATATAATATTTAAAGTAAACTCATATATTCAAATACAGTTGAATTATTTTTCTTTTGTTTTATTCCTTATAGAATTCTTAGTCATGTGCCACATTTCTTCTTGTCTCTGTCTCATGATTCCTTTTCTTGGTTTTCCTTCTGTTTTCTTCTTTCTTCATCTTTCCCCTTCATCTGTCTCTCTCACATCTTTCTCTCTCTCCTTTTATTGTCTTTCTCTCCATGTCTTTTCTTTCCCTCCTCTGTGGCTTTCCCCACATATTTATTTATTTATTTGAATTTATTTATTTAAATTCTTTTAATATACCGATGCTCAAGACGAAGTCTTATCGTACCGGTTTACAGCAGAACCAGGGGAAAACATTTAACAAGAAGAGAGAAAGTTACAATAAAACAGGGAGTATAAATTTGGGATCAATAAGAGAGAAAGAATTAGTTTAACATAACTCAACTAAAGAGGTAATGTAAACAGCAGACAACAATTGATCGGCATAGGGTGCTGATTTAGCAGTTGATTTAAATAGGCAGTTGATTTAAATATTTCAAAATCTCTCACTCCTCTCACTCTCTCAGCATATTGAAGCAGTAATGTTTCTCCTGCTTCAATATGCTGCTTCAATATGCTGCTCTTGCACTCTCACATATCACTGGCCCTTGATGAAGGCTGTTGATGCCGAAACGCGGTCCATGTCAAGTGCAATTTTGCAATGTTCAGTATGGGTCTCAAATGGGCCATGTATATATTTCTCACTCGAGCATAAAGAAAAAAAACCAAAAAAAAGTGGAACCCGATACCATAAAACCTATGATTATACTGCCGGTATACTGTGTGCTAATTAGCAGTGTAAACGTATGCCTTGTATGAGGTCTTTGTTCAACAAAATTCTAACAACTTAGTCGTGTACCTACACTGTTTAATTTGATAAATTTTTTGGGATAATAGCATTCTTTGGATTTGGACACTTTGTCACTATTCCCTCTGCCATATAGTGTGCTTAAGGATAGATACTTTCATTGTTTAAAAATACCATCTTAGAAGCACAATCCAGATGTATTCCATGCATTAAGAAAGATGGAATGAAGGCCAAACGATTACCGGCAAGGTGAAAGAGACTATTTTAGCAAAATAAAATCCTTCAAAAATTGGAAGAAGGAGCCATCTAAAGAAAATAGGAAAAATCATAAGCATTGTCAAGTTAAATGTAAAACATTAATAAGACAGGCTAAGAGAGAATTTGAAATGAAGTTGGCCGTAGAGGCAAAACTCATATTAAAAACTTTAAAAAATATATCCAAAGCAGGAAACCTGCGAGGGAGTCTGTTGCACCATTAGATACGGCCTTCCCATATCACAGGTTGGTAAAGAAGCTGGTGAAAGCAGAATGGGGAGCTCCCAATTCAGGGTTAACGGTGGGAAGGGCTATGGTGAAGCTTTATCCATTGCCTGAGCAGGCATTGGCTTTCCCTAAAGTCAATGCTGCTGTGGTTACTAAGAGGACGACTCTCCCTGTGGTAGGCTCCACAGTGTTGAAGGACATTCAGGATCATAAGTTTGAAGGTGCACCTCGAGGATTTTTTAGATCTCTGCTCTGGTTTTGCTTGCTGCTATTTGTACTAGTTTTATGCAATGTGCTTGTCTCTGCTGGGTGCAGCAGATGCAAGAAAGCCTGCTGAAGTCAGGCGAGGAGGCAGTCAGGGCTGAGCGAGTTGAGGCGGCGGTTGCCTACGGAGTGGATGCTCTGTATGATTTGGTTCATACCCCATCTTAGATTATGGCATCTGCGGTTTTCGCCAGAAGGTTGCTCTGGCTGTGAAACTGGGCGGCGGATGTTTCCTCCAAGTTGTAGTTAGGCTTGCTTACTTTCAAGGGTCTACTCTTATTTGGTGAGGACCTTGAGCAGTTGATGCAGTTTCTTGGATATAATAAGGTCCTTAGGTTGCCGGAGGATAAGCCTGAGGGCAACAGGTTTTATCAGGTGCGTTCCCATTTTCAGGTAGATAGAAGGACTCATCCGGCAAAGGCTGCAGCTGGGCCTCAAAGACCATTTCTCCTTCAGGGGCAGTTCTGGAGTCAATCCTTTTGAGGTGCCCGAAGGCCATTCAGTGATGCCTCCAGGGGGGAGTGCATCTGGGCTTAAGTCCTCGCAATGAGGTGAGGCTGGTCCACTCTGTCATTCCTATTATAGGAGGTTGCCTGTCGCGGTTTTACAAGGATTGGGCCAGAACTACTCAGGACCAATGAGTTCTCAGCGTGGTAAGGGATGGCTACATTTTATAATTTCCTCGTCCCGTCCGCAATTTGTTTCTAGTTTCCCCGTGCGGCTCCTTGTACAAACAAGTAGCGGTTCAGGAAACGCTGGACTAGCTGCATTGCCTGGGGGCGGTGATTCCGGTTCCCCGCAAAGAGGTTCGCAGGGGAAGGTATTTCATTTATTTTGTGGTCCCAAAGAAGGAAGGGACTTTCCGCCTGATTTTTAGATTTAAAGAAAGTAAAGGCAACACTAAAAGTTTCGTGTTTTCGGATGGCAACCTTAAGGTCGGTGATTGTGGCAGTTCACAAAGGAGAGTTTGGCATCTCTGGATCTAACAGAGGCCTACGTGCACATCCCCCTTCATCAGGACTCCCAGCATTTCCTGCGATTCATAATTCTGCGGCAACAATTTCAGTTTCAGGCCCATCCTTTTGAATGGGCCACAGCGCCACGCACCTTCACCAAAGTGGTGGTGCATCCGTATCTGGACAACTGGCTTATCAGGCGAAGTCAGAGGTTCTTTGTCGCCGGTCGGTCCAGTCGCTAGGTTGGGTGGTGATTGTGGCGAAGAGTCGCCTGTTACTGATGCAGTCCCTGAAGTATCGAAGTTCGACACTCTAGTCAGCAAGGTGTATCTCTCAGAGGAGCATGTGCTGAAGCTGCAGGGGCAGATTTGGCAGTTGTTGCAGTTATAGGTGCCCAAGGTATGGGATTCTTCGCAGGTTCTGGGCTGTATAGCCTCGACCCTGGATTTAGTGCCGTGGGCTTTTGCTCACATGAGACCGTTGCAGAGAGCACTTTTGACTCAGTGGAACCCAGTTTTGGAGGAGTTTCAATTTCTATTACCACTTGAGGATGCCGCACGGAAGAGCCTGTCCTGGTGGCTTCTCACTTCCGATCTTGTCCGGGGTGTGGACCTCGAAGTCCCGGATTGGGTGGTACTTACTACCACATAGCCGGGGTCAAAAATGTTCAAGTGGATTACTTGAGTCGGACAGTGCTGGATCCGGGCGAGTGGGAATTGTTGGAGTCCGCGATGCAGCTCATTCGCAAGCGGTGGGGCTTCCCCCATGTGGACTTAATGGCGACTCGTCTGAATGCCAAGGCCTTTTGATTTTTCAGTCTGAGGCGAGAACACAGGGCTGAGGGTGTTGATGCTCTGGTACTACCTTGGCCGTCGCCAAAGGTTTGCCTCTCAGCTCACTTAAAGTTCAAGTGGCAGCTCTAGGTTGTCTTCATGGCAAGACAGATGGGTCCTCTATTTCTGCACATCCGGACGTTATTCGGTTCCTTAGGGAGACAAAGAATTTGTGTCCTCCGCTTCGGCGGGTTTGTCCATCCTGGAATTTTAATCTTATCCTGAGGGCTTTATATGAGGCACCTTTTGAACCACTTTGGAGAGCGATGCTAAAGGACTTAACTCTTAAGGTTTGTTTTTCTGGTGGCCATATGTTTAGCTAGGAGGATTTCTGAGTTGCATGTTCTGTCGTGTCAGGACCCATTCCTTCAGATTTCGAATTCGGGGGTCTTGTTGAGGACAGTACCTTCCTTTTTGCCAAAAGCAGTTTCAGCATTTCACGTGAATCAGACAGTGGAGCTCCCAGCCTTTCCCACGGTGGATGCATCCACTCCTCATGCGAAGGAGCTCAAGTTGTTAGATGTAAGAAGAGCTTTTTTGAGGTATCTCAAGGTAATGAATGACTACAGGAGATCAGATCACCTTTTTATTCTGTGGACTAAAGAGGGGCTTTCAGGCTTCTAAGGCTACTATTGCTCATTGGATTAAGGAGGCTATTGGTTCCACTTACATTATTTGTGATCGACCGGTTCCAGAGGGGGTTGCGTGCTCATTCTACACATTCTCAGGTGGCCTCATAGGCGGATGCTCAGCTTGTTCCTTCACAGGAGATTTGCAGAGCAGTGACTTGGAAGTCACTACATACCTTTGCAAGACACTATCGTCTGGATGTGGGAGGTACGGGTTCCCCAGCTTTTGGCGAAAGTGTTCTGCAAGCGGGACTCTCCAGGTCCCCCTCTGAGTAGGGAGCTTTGGTACATCCCAGGAGCCCGGACTGAACTGGGTACATACAGGGAAAGGAAAATTGGTTCTTAACCTGCTAATTTTCATTCCTGTAGTACATAAGAACATAAGAAATTGCCATGCTGGGTCAGACCAAGGGTCCATCAAGCCCAGCATCCTGTTTCCAACAGAGGCCAAACCAGGCCACAAGAATCTGGCAATTACCCACAGATCAATCCAGAACCCGCCCATTCTATTGAGGGGGAGAGTCGTCCACTCATTCTGTTTTTTGTAGCAGAGAATATTTTTCATATTTTGTAAGTTTTGGAAAGTTTGGATGTGTTCGAAATTTGTTGTGATTGGCTTGGGTATAGATTAATACTGAGGAACTGCAGTTAGCACATGTGGTTAAATAGCAGTGTCAGTAAAACTTTCTCTGTCTCCATCTGCTGGAAGGGAGGCAAAACCCAGGAGTCTGGACTGATCTGTGATACTACAGGAACGAAATTTAGCAGGTAAGAACTAGTTTTCCTTTCCGCATCTCAAAAAAGATATAGTTGCACTAGAGAAGGTACAGAAAAGGGCAACCAAAATGCTAAAGGCATTGAAACAGCTCCCCTATGAGGAAAGACTAAAGAGGTTAGGGCTGTTCAGCTTGCAAAGAGATGGCTGAGAGGGGATGTGATAGAGATCAGAGAAAATTATTTTTCATTCAACGCACAGTTAAGCTCTGGAATGAGTTGCCAGAATATGTGCTTAGGGCATTTACTATAGCTGAGTTTAAAAAGGTTTGGGTAAGTTCCTGAAGGAGAAGGCAATAAACTGCTATTAATTAAGTTGACTTAAGGAATAGCCACTACCTTTACTGGTATTAGTAAAACAGGATTTATTTAAGGTTTGGGTACTTGCCAGGTAGTTGTAAACTGGATTGGCCACTGTTGGAAACAGGATGCTGTGCTTGACAAACCCTCAGTCTGACTCAGTATGGCAACATCTTATGTTCTTACGTTGTTAGCTTGTGCATATTCATTGTGAATATCTTGAAAAACAAACTGACTAGTGTTTCCCCAGAACTGGGATGAGACTCGCTGCTCCAGAGATAGCTTGGACATTTATGTGGGATGCTTGGGATCTTGGTTGGAAGCAGGGGAATGGACTAGATGACTTCTTACGATTCCTTTCAGTTCTTATTCTATAATTCTGTAGAGGAGTAGCCTAGTGGTTAGAGAAGCAGGCAGTGAACCAGGGAAGCCAGAGTTTAAATCCCTGTCCTTGTGACCTTGGGCAACTCACTTCACCCTCCATTGCCTCAGGTACAAACCTAGGGTCTCATTCACTAAGCTGTGATATTTTTCCCGAGGGGAAAGTACTGCAAAAGTCACACTGCCATATTGATTGGCCCTGCAGCTTTATGATTCATGTGGTATTTTTCTTCATGGTTAAATATCACAGGAAAAATACCATGGCAGTAAATGACCCCAAACGTGTGATGGTAGCCCTGGGACTGTGGACTCATCATTGCTTAAAGGGGCCAATGGCCCCCAAATAAGCCCCCGCCCCAAAGTAGTAAAAAATACCAGGGGTCGCCTCCTGTCGCCCCCGCCCCTCCCCCCCCCAACCTCCTACTCTTCCCCAGGGGCTGGAATTCTCCCTTACAAAATTAAACGTGGCAGACCTGTGGGGGCCCAAAGCGCCCCCTTGCCTCTGGGCCTGGCAGCCACCATTTTTCAAAATGGCGCTGCCCAGCTTTTGCCCTTGAGACCACCGGACCACCAGGGCTAATAATATGAGTAGGAGCGAGTCCAAGGGGAGTGGGAGTCCCTGTGGGGCCTGGATTTTTTGATTGAAAGAGCCTGGCATTGATTTATAAGTTTATTTTGTTTGTTTGTTTTTTATATTTTGATGGCAGGCCTCTTCCAGAGATGGCTTGGGGGAGGGAAGGACAGTGGGTCTATAGAGACCCCTGTAGTTTTTGACTACTTTGGGGAGGGCTTACTCGAAGTTGTCGGCCTCTTTAAGACAGGACCCCAGGAGCATCTGAATGTGCATTAACGTCTCAGTGCTTCCGTGGTATGTCAGCTACAACTCTTCAGTTGTAGCTAACTTCAAATCAAATAATGCAGCTTGTGATTTTTTTCATCAAGCCACCTTATTTGATTTATATCATTTAGAGTATTCATGAGCTAATCAGTTCATTTAAAAATGTGTGGTGACAGGGCCAGATTAAAGTGAGGTGTTTGAAATATCTTGTATTATCCTGCATCAGGCCATTTACTGTGCAAAAATCAGCATTTATCATGTGGTAAATTCTTAATGTGGTTTATTTATTTATTTATTTATTTATTTATTTATTTGAACCTTTTATATACCAACATTAGTGTGAATCATCATGCTGGTTTACATTAGAACTGAAAGATGGAAAAATACAAAAAACAGAGGTGTGGGAGTGGGAGAATACTAGTAATTGCAACAAGAGCCAGACAGAGAGGAAGAATATAGAGCAAATAAGCAATCGTAGGCTACGAACTAACAAGAGGATAACATGTACATGGGGTATACATGTGTATATATTTTAGTGAATGAGCCCCTTAGATTGTAAACCTTCGGGGGATAGGGTAATATCTACAGTATCTGAATATAATCCTCTTTAAGTGTCACTAAAGGAAGCATATAAAAAAGAATAATTTGTACTTAGAATGGACTGCACAGAATGCAACCCTGTTAACCTGGATCACAGTATGTCCCTGATGATCCAGTCCAGTTTTTCCTTTTTTGCTGTTGTCAGATTGCTGGGGAACTCCGTAGCAGGCAGCCAGTGAAACTAGCCCTCTAATCAGGGAAACTGAGCAGTTGAGACTTGGCAGTGGCCTAGAAGTGGGCAGACTGGATAGTTCCTTGCAGTCCTTGTCTGGCATCTTTTTCCTTGTTTCTGTGGAAATCTTTACACAGTCTGGAGTGGTTCAGCTGAGAGTGGAGTGTGCTGTTTGTAAAGGTGGTGTTGAATGGAAGGAAGGGAAGAACTCTAAAACCTGGACTGATCCCTTGCTGCTGAGACCCATCTGACTCAGCACTCAGAAGCTCCCTGCAGTATATGTGTGGTTTGGGGGATGGGACGGTGCAGGGGAACAGAAATTTGTGAAAGAGGTTAGGTAAGGGAGAATCCACAGATTGTTGCTTCCTTTGTAACCATGACAACAAGAGTAAGACACAACCAGATGCATTTATTTATTTCTTTAAAATGTTATATGCCGCTCAAATTAGCCAAAGCTGCCAACCAGCTTTGCTTTCAGTGTACAGCACATCCGAAATTACGTTTTATATAGCAGTGGCATGCCGCTCCTGTGTTCATTTAAGAGCACAGCGTGGTAACTTGCTCGCTCGTTTCAGCTGAGCAGCAGTAACGGCAGGTTCTTCACATGTAGTGAGATGGCTGCGCTGGTGAAGTCTTTGTGGAATTTGCCCTGTAGCATCTAACTGGAACCATAGGTGTAGCTTTTCTAGCCCCCATGCAGGGCAGCTTCCATGCTGCCAGCGTAACTGCAAAGTCTGTGGGGGTGGATACTTCTTACCCCCTCCCCCCCGGAGTTTGCACTACGGATAAAGTATCCCCAGACTTTGCCACCACGCACCTCTCTTCCTTTTTGTGCAGGCACGGTTTTTTTCCCCCCAAAACAAAACAAGGTGCATATTTTAGAAAACTCAAAAGGGCACCGTGTTTTGGTCCTCACTCCATTCCCACCTGCCACAAAGCCTTAGGCGAAAATATGCATCTACTTTTTAACCTGCATACAGGGAGGGCATTTTCTAACAGGCTTCATTCCTGCAAGTAAAACATGTTTTACCCGTGGAAAATGGCCTTGAAACGTCCCTCCCTAGGGATATTCTTGGGGTTTATCCAGTTATTAAGCCAGTGTTTTCTTGTTGTTTAAGCTTTCAGCACAGAAGTCTGTACCTTGTGGAGCCATGATCATGTCCATGCCCCTTTGGGCTATTATTGTAGCACATTTTTCTTACAACTGGACTTTTTACACTCTGCTCACACTGCTGCCAACGTATATGAAGGAGATTCTGCGATTTGATACACAGGAGGTGAGTGCAAGAGAGTCCTCGCTCCTAATTCATTCACCCTGACCCTAAAATTGATGGGGGTCATTTAAATAAAGCAACAAATACAGTTTTATTTTGGCTTTAAAATTTTGAACTGCATTTCTCTGGAAAGTGCGGGACTTTATTTTCTTCTTTTCATTTTAAGCAGATTGTTAGATCTCAGGAAGCTGGTTTGGAGCTCAAGCTCCAGTCTTGGATGTGAAGCACTAAAGCTGTAGGAGAAGTTGAGCATTCAGGATTTCTTTTGCTAATTTTCCTCTTCCTAGAACGTTCTCATCTTTGGTTTTCTTTTACAACAGGAGGGGTTTTTGTCGGCACTGCCGTATTTTGGCTGTTGGCTGTGCATGATCCTGACGGGTCAACTTGCCGACTACATGAGAGAACGACTCAACTTCTCAACGGTGGTTGTTCGCAAGACATTTAACTCTATAGGTAGGTGAATATCTTTTGCTTGCTGCCTCAATTGTCTAGTAACTTCTTCAAAGAAACAGAGTAAGTGCTTCTATTTTCATCTTGGAGATATAGTTACAGAAGAGATTCCACTGTTTTTGTCCCAAAGTTTTTATAACTGTAGCTTGTGCAGTAGATGTTGGAAATAGACAGATTCAGTTGTATATTATAGTTTAGAAGGAATGTTTACAGGACTGAAAAATGACCAGGTGCTCTGCTTCACATGCCCATCTTCCATTCATAATTCTTTCCACTCTAGCAAGCATATTTTAGTGGTTGTCGGTTGACCTCGGCAAGATCTTACATTGTGTGCAGAAGCTGTCCTCAAGCAATGGCCAGACCAAAAGGTGTTGCATGGCCTGCCTCTCACTACAATTGCAGGTGGTGGGGCTGGTTGAGTATCCTTACTCTGTCATGTTGGCTGTGGATCTTGCTGACTTGAGTATGGAGTGGTCTATTCCTCCTCCTCTCCTGCAGAAAGTTGCTCAGTCGCTCTGCTACCCATGTAATTCTCATTGGCAAGATTTCCAAGTCATACTTGCCATATCTTCTAGCTCCTCACAGGCAATGTCAGGTGTGGTGTTAATTTCTACTATTGCAAAGAAATACGGTAACTGTGCAACTTCAAGCCATTTTTTTGTCAAAGTGTGACTGTATAGAAGGTGTCTAGTTTCCTCTGTCCTCAATTGCTGATCATATGGGAGCCTAAAATGTAGGGGCAAGGGGGTGGGGAGAAGGGGAGGACCAGTCTCAGGGCCAGAAGCGAGTAGTCTGCATTTTCTCACTCAGTTGCTGGCCAGGTGACTTTACATCTGCTCTGACCAGATGGAGGAAAGATTATGGGACATGAGAGAGAAGACCCCTGGTGGGGATGGGGTTTTGTTTGCCTCTAGCTCTGTTGCTTTCAACCTTTTTTGAGTCATTGCACACCTGCCACAGGGTTCACTTCATCACAACACACCATCGCCCTCCCTTCTGGTATCATCACGGCTGCACACTATCACCCTCACTTCTGGTATCATCATCCTCCCTTCTTTCTCCCTCTCCCCTCTCTCTCCTCCTCACTTTCTCCTCTTATCTCCCCTGACAATGCCGTCCCTTCTGATTCCCTCACCCCCTTGCATCATCCCTTTCCCTTCCTTACCCCCTTCTCCTGGAGTATTCATATGTCCCTCTCCCCCACACACTCTGGCAGATTCATATGCCCCCTCCCCCCACCCCTATCCTCTGCAGTGGGCAGATGGCCAGCAGCGCTTACTTCCTGCTGCTTCTTCCTCTGCCAGCTTCCTTTTGAAGTTGAAACTGCACAGGGTTGGCAGGTCTCCTGAGACTGTGGTGCCCCACCTGGTTTTGATTTGCAGAGGAAGAAGCAGCAGCAGATAAGCCCTGCTTGCTGACTTCGCCTGCTGCGGAAGGATATTCTGCAGGTCTGGAGGTGTGAGGGGAGTTTGCTCTGGGTTGGCAGTGTTGAGTCAGGCTCACCTCATAAGAACATAAGAAGTTACCATACTGGGTCAAACTGAGGGTCAATCAAGTCCAGTATCCTGTCTCTGATAGTGGCCAATCCAGGTCACCTCAATACAGCTGTGAGGAACTGGAGGAAAATTTTGTGACACAAGTGACTAATGGTATCATATATCACTGTGATCAGAAATGGTCAAGCAGATGTTTGTGCAATTAATTACAGACATAGTATCTGACTTATCACGCTTATAACCATTTACCACTAGTCACAGTCAATATATTCCTCACTTGTTGATCATATTTTGTTGCAAGTAAAATAATCCAATTCCTCCCCAATAAGCCAGAAACTTCAAAATCATCAATTAAATGAATGTTATCTTTTAACAAATTAGAAGGCATTCCAAACCAACCGAACAAGCTTACAGTTGTGATCATGGGTTTACATTTCCTGCCTGGCAGAATTTGTAAGATCTGTAGCATTTTAAGAAAACATGAGTAATCAACAGAACACATGTTCGTTATTTTTAATGCATTTCAAATTAAAACTATTATAGGTCACAGAATAGCACAATCATTAAACAAACCATAGCAGTAAAGGATATAATAAAATGCTCCTGTTTTTGCTTCCACCACCTTCCCTGGAAGGCTGTTCCACACATCCATGAATATTTTCTAATGTTACTCCTGAGCCTGCCTTTGTGGCTACATACGAGCTTCCTTTCCGCTGTCAAGTTTGCCTCCTGTGCATTATTTACAAGTTTGAATGTCTCTTATCAAATCACCCATGTTTCTCCTCTAAGGTAATCACGTCTAAATAGTACCAAGCACTACCAGATATTAGGGAATCGCTGAGAGTTATAACCTAAGAAAAATACCAACAGTATTCCCTTTATATTATTATACTAATTCAAGACGCTATAATTGACCATCATAATAGGCATCATAGTTCAATAAAGGGTCTCTTTATTGCTCAGCCTTATCTATAGTCATTGGTCAGTCAACACTGTAATTGTGGTTTTTTTTTTTAATTTTTACTTTTTGCATGTGTCAACCACCACCATTGTTAGTTAAAAAGTTATTAATCTTCATTTATCTTGATATTTTTCTTCACCCATGCGGATACTTGCTGATGCCAAATGCCCATTTAAACTGCTGCCAAATGGGCATTTGGGCATTTGGCACCATTAAAAAAACACAATTACAGTGTTGACTGACCAATGACTATAGATAAGGCTGAGCAATAAAGAGACCCTTTATTGAACTATGATGCCTATTATGATGGTCAATTGTAGCGTCTTGAATTAGTATAATAATATAAAGGGAATACAGTTGGTATTTTTCTTAGGTCTCCTCTAAGGTATACATATTTTAGGTTCTTAAGTCATAGGGCTTTTGTTGCAGACCCTTTCCCATTTTTTGGATCGTATCTATTGTTATATCCTTTATATTCATGTAAGTTTGGGGGTCCCCAATCTATCTAGCCCACAGAATATGTCCAGCGGCCCACTAAACCTTTGCTTCTCGTGGCCAGATCAGCCCAGGGCAAGGTGGGGTTTTTTTTTGGCTCACATATGGCAGCACGGCACATGCTGCAATGCCAGCAGTTGTCCCAGCCGCTGCCGGCAAAAGAACACCCAAGAAGCACTGCCAGCGAAGTTCCCAGTCCCCACCGGCAGAAGAGCGAAGACAACAGGGTAATAAAGAAGCAGAGGGGAGAGTGTGAAAGGGGAAGGGATGAGAAGAAGGGGAGGAAGTTTTGTTGATCTGTGTCAGCGAGCCAGCCTTAAGACAGACCTGGCAAACTGATTTGCTCTTTGTGTCCAAGGAACACTTGGGGGGGGGGGGGGGGGGGGGAGATTTAGTAGGTGGCAGTAATGTGCAATGACAGATATCACTGTGGCATTATTGCTGTCAGAGCACGTCATGAAATTGGTTGGTAAGAAGGTCTAATTGCAAGATTTGGAAAGCCTTTCTCATTTGATTAAAAATACTTCAATTTCCTTCCTCCCTCAGGAATGATTGGGCCTGCTGTATTTTTAGTAGCAGCTGGGTACACGGGCTGCAATTATGTACTGGCTGTTACCTTCCTAACCATATCGACAACACTTGGAGGGTTCTGCTTGTCTGGATACAACATAAATCATCTGGATATTGCACCTTCGTAAGTACCTGCCTTGAAACAACAAAAGAAAAAGAGCTGTCTCCATAGAATATTCCAGTGTTGATTATGTTTTTGACATGAGCTTCACCTTTGAGACTTTTGTGTTTTGACAGGGATGGAAACGGTGTTAATCATTATTTGGTGTTGGGAAATTTTCCGAGTTAAAAGTGCACAGTATTGGGTTACTTGTGTGTTGATTTGCAGCAGAGTAAGGATAAATGAGTCCAATTGGATCAGCTCTGTCCTATAGAAGTTTCACCTTGATCGCTTCTAGCTTTCGTCCAGTCTAATGAAATTCTCTCCCCCCCTTGGCTCTGGGACCTGAGCAAATATTCACACTTTCTGAAAATCACCAGTATGATTTTGAGTGTAGAGGTGAGAATATAACATTTTAACCCGGAAATGGCAACCCAGAGATTGCCTGATGTGATTAATTTACCAATGAGGATGTTAGGGATGTAGCAAGTAGCACATTTAAGACTAATCGGAGAAAATTCTTTTTCACTCAACGCACAATAAAGTTCTGGAATTTGTTGCCAGAGGATGTGGTTAATGCAGTTAGTGTAGCTGGGTTCAAAAAAGGTTTGGATAAGTTCTTGGAGGAGAAGTCCATTAACTGCTATTAATCAAGTTTACTTAGTGGTAGATTTTCAGACGAGCGCGAATAGCCTACTTTTGTTTGCGCTCCAGGCGCAAACAAAAGTACGCTGGATTTTAGTAGATACGCGCGTAGTCGCGCGTATCGGCTAAAATCCTGGATCGGCGCGCGCAAGGCTATCGATTTCGTATAGCCTGCGTGCGCCGAGCCGCGCAGCCTACCCCCGTTCCCTCCTAGGCCGCTCCGAAATCGGAGCGGCCTAGAAGGGAACTTTCCTTTGCCCTCCCCTCACCTTCCCCTCCCTTCCCCTACCTAACCCACCCGCCCGGCCCTGTCTAAACCCCCATCCTACCTTTGTCGGGGGATTTACGCCTCCCAGAGGGAGGCGTAAATCCCCGCGCGCCAGCGGGCCTCCTGCGCGCCGGGCCGCGACCTGGGGGCGGGTACGGAGGGCGTGGCCACGCCCCCGGGCCATAGCCACGCCCCCGTACCCGCCCCCAAAACGCTGCCGACACGCCCCCGCAACGCCGCGCGCTCCGGCCCCGCCCCCGACACGCCCACTCCGAAAACCCCGGGACTTACGCGAGTCCCGGGGTTCTGCGCGCGCCGGTGAGCCTATGTAAAATAGGCTCACCGGCGCGCAGGGCCCTGCTCGCGTAAATCCGCCCGGTTTTGGGCGGATTTACGCGAGCAGGGCTCTGAAAATCCGCCCCTTAGGGAATAGCCACTGCTATTAATTGCATCAGTGGCATGGGATCTTCTTGGTGTTTGGGTAATTGCCAGGTTCTTGTGGCCTGGTTTGGCCTCTGTTGGAAACAGGATGCTGGACTTGATGGACCTTTGGTCTGACCCAGCATGGCAATTTCTTATGTTCTTAATTGGTTTTGAAAGGGAGGCGCTGTCAGGTTTTCATCCTTGACTTTTATACCCCAGCAACTGTTACAGTTAGAACAAAAATGCATTAAACAGGAGTCTTCATATTTATTTATTTATTTATTCATTTTTATATACTAATATTAGTGTTGGCTTCATTGGCTTCAAACAGCAATACAGCAAAATCAATTGGTAAACAATCTTAAAACAATCAGACATTAATAAATCAAAGGTGAGACAACTAATTAAAATTAAATTCTAACCTGAAAAAACTCTAAACTCTCTACCTCTAAAACTGCCCTTAAAGTTATAAATAATAAATAACATAGATAAAATACAGTAAGTATAAATCTAATAAAGCTAAATAAATAAAAGGGATAAATAATAATATAAAACAAAAATAAAAATATAAAATGTTTTTTGCCATGGTTGGGGGAGGGGGTGTCTGTCAGGGTGGGGAGGGGGAGGATGTCAGCTGTGGACTGGGGCATCCTGATCAGGGTATGCTGTGGGTCTATGCTCAGAAGGGTCCTGTAGGTTGGCACATCTGCTGCGTCCTTCATCCATGTAGAGGCAGTGGGTTCGCTGATGACATCACTTGTGTTTGCACAAACTACAGAAATAAGCTAGTAGTTTTGTGCTGATTTCAGTGCTCTGGCTGAGGGTAGTACTGTAATTTCAAGGGAAGTTTTTGGATTGGTCAGCTTGAAAGATGCTCTCTGCTTTCCGAAGAAGACAAGGCCTTTCCTCTTTAACCAAAAGAGCCAAGAAAATCAGGCACATTGCTATTTTTCAGAATTCAGTTAGTACCACTGATTTAAACAAACTCATAATTGGGGTCAGGAAGGTCTTCAAAATGTACAAAATACAAAGTTAAAGACCAGGGCAATGACGCCTGGAAGGCCTGGACTGGCGTTACGGCACAAGGAGGTAGAGCTCAGAGCTATAAAAGCTGGAGACTCCATTTGATTGTCCTCTCCACTGTTTACTTACCGACCCTGAGAGTCATGTAACATCATCAGCTTGTGTGCTGTTGAGGGCGGGGACCTTGTAAACATGAATTATCTTGTACAGTGCTGTGTGACATGGCACTATATAAATAAAATATTGCATGCAAATATTTTAGTACAAATGCAGTTGAGGAAACTCTTCCAGTTATGTCAGTGACATTTTTCACTCTGTAGTAGTTGTGATCAAAGTGCTTTTATATGCAGAGCTGAACCAAATTAATTCTGAAAATTTTTTTCAAAAAATGTGTTGACTCTGTTCTCAAGATACAGAGACAACAAAAACATTGAATTTGCATCTGTGCCCCTTCGCAGTCCTTCTGGCTATTATATCACACCATATCCATATCCCACTCTTTATGTTTTTATCCTCCCTCCTCTCTGGATGTCATGTGTCATGTTGTCCTGATTTTTCCATTGTTATACTTTGACCAAAATTGACGAATGTCAGGACTCTGTACATTTCTTAATTTCTCCCTCTAAATCCTCCCCAGCAATGTAACAGAAAGACTATTTATTAAAAGTGTCACATTGGCAGGTTGTGATTCCTTTTAAAGGACCAACAAAAACAATGATTGATGCTTGAAGAAGTGACCTTTTGTAGGCCATTTAAAAAGTGTCATGGCCTACTTAGATTCCATTTTTCTCTAGACCAATATGGCTATGAGAACTGCACTTTAAGATGGTGCAGGAAATGGTTTCCCCAATCTCCTTTCTCCCCTCATCCAAGTTTCCCATCATGGCCCACATCTCAGAATGAGTCCCCTTCCCTAGCTTTTTGCCTGCTAACAACTGCCTCCCTAAAAGTAAAGGTAAAGAAATAAAATAACAAAAAGTATGTGTATCAGGAGATACCTTTTTATTGGTCTAACTTAATATGTTTCTTGACTAGCTTTTGAGAACTAAAACTCTCTTCCTGTTCATACCCCATATCAGTCCAGACAAGTGGGTTTTGCAACCTTACCAGCAGATGGAGGCAGAGAATAAAATCTTTTCAGGCACTGCTTTTTGACAGAGTTCCACCTGCAGTCCCTCAGTATTTCTCTGTCTCCAGCAGATGGTAGAGGTGCAAACCTGCAGTCTAGATTAAAGAAAAAAGGAAATGAAGAAAAGAAAGAGAAGTTAAGAAGTGATCTTTAAGAGGTGGTGCTCGGTTCCTTCGTGGGCCATCCCTCAAGTCAAGGAGGGGGGTTGGTGATCCCTGACAGATCTTGGCCCTCAGCTTTCAGAGGAGGTGAAAGCCAGGGGTCCTGGTTCCCTCCCTACCTCTGAGGTCTTCTCTCCCCCAGCCAGCAGCCAAAGTAGGAAAGTTTAACCTTTTTTACTGGGTTCTTGGTGAAACTGTTCCTAAAAAAAAAAAAAAAAAAAAAAAGGCTGAGAGAGCAATGCAGGGCTGATCGGACTCCGGGAGCCGAGCAGCAGGGGTGAGAAGCAGGCACATTTGTCTTTGAGGCAGCCCTCGGGGTTCCGGTGCAGCGACCGGGGAGTGTTTTCGCGCTCTTGGCTGTGCTCCCGACATTGGGATGACCGCAGCACGGGCCTTTGCACAAGGGAGCCCAGGGCCTCTCCTCACCTGCTTTCTCCAGTGGGTCTTTCCTCGAAAGAGGACCAGGAAGGAACGGGGGCCAGCTGAGGACGTGCTGGTGATAAGACCAATGCTTCAGAGAGGGTTTCCTCTGATTTTTGTCTGGCTACTCCATAAGACCTATTTGACAATAGGGAGACCAAGGAGCAAGCATCTGTCCTCCCAGAGTCCCACCGCCTGGCTAAGAAGCCTAGGCTTGCTTTGCTGGCAAGGTCAGGGGGGCTTCATCATCTCTTGTGATCTGGATGGCTGTCAGGAAAAGAGGAAGAAGCCTTGAAGGATTCGGATATGGGACAGGATGATCTGGGGGATGATTCAAAAGATATTCCAGGTGAGCCTGCGGACGCAACGATATTCCAGGTGAGCCTGCGGACGCACAGGATGCCAGATATAGATAAGGAATTATCGGATCCGGATGAGGTTCCCTTCACAGAAGGAAATGACCCTAGGGTGGTGCGCTGCTCTAAAAGGAGGAACTACATCCTCTTCTTTCCTATATCTTGCATAGGATCAGTATCACACAGGAGGATTTGCACAATGGAGTGGAACCAGTCCTGGATGGACTGAAGGAGCTTCCAAAGGCTTTCCCTTTACTGAAGAAGTTGTCCAGGAGTGGGATACTCCTGAAGTAGACTTTGAAGTAGCTAAGGCGATGACTAAATCATATTCCTTCCAGAGGATACCTTGGAGCTCTTGGGCCTTCCTAAGTTAGATTCAGCGGTTACCAGGAGATGACCATCCCGGTGGCAGGGTCGGCTGTGCAAAAGGAGATCCAGGTCAGGATGTTTGAGATTCAATTAAAGAGAATGCTTGAATCTTCGGGCAATGGTCTGTGTTAGCCTAATGCGCAAAGGGCATGCTTATGCTGGGGGCAAAAGTCACAGGACAAAATGGCAGCTGATGCCGAGCAGGCAGCCCATTTGGAAGCAGGGTTCACCTGGGTTGAGGACGCGCTGTATGACAGACCTCGACCAGGAACATGGTTTCCATGGTAGCATCACAGAGTCTTCTGTGGTTGCATAATTGGTCAGCGGATGTCCGTCTAGGTAGCAGCTGTGTACTCTCCCTTTCAAAGGAAAACTGTTGTTCGGTGAAGATCTGGAGCAGTTTAGGATGCATTTGGGGGAGTCAAAGGGCAATAAATTGCCTGAGGATAAGAAGGCCAGCAAGAAGACTTTCTGACACGATCTTACTTCGGCACTTGAGGTTTCGCTCCAACAAGAAAGCTACTGCTTCAATACAAGACAGCAGGCCTTTTGAGGGACGCGTAGAACTTCCCAGGATAGTTCCGGCCAAGGGACGAGAGGAAATACAAACTCCCGATGAAGGCAGGCTGCTCCTTTTAGGGAGAGACTAGCCCGCTCTTAAAAGGAGTGGACCAAGATCTCATCAGACCAACGGGTTCTGGATGTGATAAGAGACGATTATGCCTTAGAATTTTCTCGTCCACTTAGGAAGCCTATGTAACTTCCCATTGAGGTGATGCAGAAAAGAGATGTTACAGCGGCTATAGCGACTGGATGCAGTTGTCCCAGTTCCTCCAGGGGAGCAGAGACAAGGAATGTACTTAGTGTGCTTTGTGGTTTCCAAGAAGGAAGGCACCTTTCAGCCCATTTTTGATCTGCAAGAGGTCAATGCAACTCGGCGGGTTCCATGTTTTCGCAAGAAGACGTTGCGGATCGTTGTGGCTGCAGTTTGCAAAGGGGAGTTTCTGGTGGTGTTGGTTTATATGGAGGCCTAGCTGCACTTCCCATTACAATTGAATCATCAGATGTTTCTGCAGTTCAATTTTAGGCTCTTCCCTTCGGGTTGACAACAGCGCCACAGACCTTCGTGAAGGTGATGTGGTGGCGGCGGCGGTAGCACTCAGAAAGGAAGGGAATCTAGTTCATCTGTACCTGGATGACTAACTCATCTAGGTGAAGCTAGCATTCGATTCGCAGAGAGGTTGGGCTGGGTAGTGAACCTAGCGAAGTCTCTCCTGCAGCCGTCCCAGTCATTGGGGTATCTGGGGGCATGAGTCCATACCTGTGTAGGCAAAAGTGTTCCTTACCTCAGACAGGATTATGAAATTGCAGTGGCTGGTGCTACTGCATCTGTCTGTGCCCAGGCTCTGGGATGATTTGCAAGTCCTGGGTTCTATGACTTCTGCACTGTATTTGGTTCCATGAGTGTTAGCTTACTTGCGGCCTCTTCAAAAGGTGCTTTTGTCCCATTGGAGTCCTTTCTCAGGAGTTTCAGTTTTCCGTTGCTACTTCAAGAGGTTTCCAGGTCCAGTCTCGCATGGTGGCTGTCGTGACCTGCTTTGGAGAGAGGAATGGAGCTGGATATTCCGGACTGTGTGGTAGTGACTATGGATGCCAGCCTCAAATGTTGGGGGGCTCTATGTCAAGGATGGGTGGCTCATGTTCAGTGGTCAACTGTGGAGATGTCCTGGTCAGTCAACCTTTAGGAAATGAGGGTGATTCACAGAGCATTGCTGGCCTTTTCTGCCACGGATTCAAGGGCGGACAGTACATGTGTTCTCAGGCAATGTGATTACGGTGGCATATATCTTTCGTCAAGGTGGGACAAGGAGTCGACTTGTGGCTCTGGAAGCCAAAGAGCAATTTCTCTGGCCTGAGAAACATCTAGCAGGATTAGTGGAGGCTCACTTGGCCAGAGTGGACAATGTGCAGGTGGATTATCTCAGCCAGCAGCAGCTAGATCTGGGGGAATGGGAGTTGGATGCAGAGGCTTGGGCTCTCCTTCGGACCAGGTGGTGCCTTCGCCACCTATATCTCCTGTTGTTGCGAGGGAATGCCAAGGCAAAGCAGTTCTTCAGGCTCTGGAGGAAAATCGAGTCTGGGGGGGATTGACACTCTAGTTTAGCTTTGACCAACAAGACTCCTTCTGTACATGTTTCTTCCATTGCCCCTCACTGGTTGGTTTTTCAGAGTGGAGATCTTGACTTCGGAACAGGTCAGTACTGAGGGACTGCAGGTGGCACTCTCTGTTAAGTAGCAGTGCCTGAAAAGATTGTATTCTCTACCTCCATCTGCTGGTAGGGATGCAAAACCCACTTGTCTGGACTGATCTATGGTATTCCAGGAACAAAATTTAGCAAGTAAGAACCAATTTTCCTTCCTTCAGGTCAGAATTCGAATGAGCAAAAGATATGACCAGAAAGTATAACGCAGTGTGGCTGCCACAAGAAAACCAGTTGCTAGAACACAGTTGTATCTAAAGCAGCCAACAAGCAGGAGAAAGTAAAGAAAGCTGTGGGGTCAGCAACAGTCAACCAGGAGATGCAAGAGATGCTTGTCTTCTGTAGCATCAGCTGTCCCCTCCTTCCTGACATAGGCAGGACCTCAGAGTCCTAGGTTTCTTTTCTATTTCCCACAACTCCTGTTTCCAGCATCAAAGTTTACTTTCTTCCAGTTACTCCTGCTACAGTTCTCATCGCCCCGGTATGAGGATGAGTTCAGTCTGCGACTCTAGTGCCCTGGATCATTTTGCTTTGTGGGTGGCCTGATTTATGCAGAAATTGGGACAGCTACTTTTTTTTTTTTTGTAGTGAGCCATCATCAAATGAAAGCCTCTGAAATGCATTGTGTTATTCTTTGAAAGAAAAAACAAATTTTCCACTGGTTAACTTTTTCTGTTGTTTTCTGGTTTAAAAAATAAATACTTTGGCTATAGAGTTGCAGAAAATAAGATGTATAATTTAAAAAAAAAAAATTATTGCAGATGATTGCTAACTGTGATGCAGGATTTGGCACATACAATCCTTCCCACAGTTGTGACAGAGAAATCAGACACATGATAGAGGTTAACCTGCTATGAAAATGTTTTCCAGTTATGCAGGAATCCTGCTTGGAATCACAAATACATTTGCCACAATTCCAGGAATGGTAGGACCAGTGATTGCAAAAAGCCTCACTCACGGTGTAAGTACACTACCTGCTTGCATCCATGATAAAAAAAAAAAAAAAAAATGTGCAAGAACAGAGATCACTCCTCTGAGGAAACAAGTTCAGAGAAGCTCTGTGTTTTTTGTATAAGAGTGTGAGCCTGTGCAAGGGACAGCAAGACATATATAGAGGCAGCACAATTCTGTCTGGGTTAACACTCTATCAAGTAGATTTTAAAAGCGTTGCTCGCACAAAAACGGCCCCATACACGCGTATGTGGGCCACACGTAGCAACGCAAATTTTAAGAAGCCGGGAATTACAAGAATAAGGGTTCTAGGGTGGGGCCAAGACTTACACGCATAGCAGCCGAATTTTGCAAAGCTGAACAGGGCAACGCATGCCATGTTACCTGCGTAACTTTACCACTGGTCCTGAGGGGATACTGACACCGAGGGGAGGAGGGAGAGAGAGACAGAGACAGACAATCTGACACTCTATATATATCTCCCACTGTAAGAGGGGCACTTTCAATTCAGGGTGGGTTTTGGAGGGGGCGGTGTTAAATGGGTCTGTACAGCCTTGTAACACAGCACCCCCCCCCCCCAAAACCTACTTTGAGTTGAAAGTGCCCCTCTTACAGTGGGAGATGTTTAGTGTCAGACTGTGTGTGTCTCTTCTCCCCCCCCCCCCCCCCCCCACCTATCCCATATGGTCACTTCTGCGAGTACACACGTAAAGGCTGCACAAATACGCGCAGAAGGGATATTTTAAATGATACGCGAGTACTTGCATGCACGATATAAAATTAAGTGTATCTTTGCTTACGTGCGTTTATGGGTGCACACACGCTCCTTTTAAAATGTACCTGTATGGCTACAAGAGATGCTTATACAAAGCAGTTATGATATTTACAGTGATTACTGAATTTTATTTTGGTAGGGGGTGTGTTTGTTTCTCCTACCACTGAGCACAGTGGAGCAGTTCTGCTGTCCTCCCACTGTGTAGGGCAGTGCCGTGATTGACTGATCACCACCCCTTGTTCTTTTATCGTGTACAGACTATATGCAGCTGTCGTACCGAAGCTAATCACACGGTTTAGTTGTACCACACCTTTGGGTCCCCAGTCTGTCCCCCATCTCCTGCCACCCTCTTTATTCCCTGCTGGCTGCACTCCTTTTGATTCCCAGTCTCCTTGTTCTCTCCCCCCTCCGCCAGCCTCCATTTTCATCCCCTGTTAGCTGCACACCCTTTCATGTCAACTTATTCCTTCATCTCCCTGCTGGTAGCACATCCTCTTTTCACCTACATCCCGTTTTTTTGTTATTTTTACTACAACTAAAAATGTTTGAGAGACCTCCCCTTTCCTAACAGCTTATTCTATTTGGTTTTTGGGGGGGGGATTTTTTTAGGGCAATGTGTACACCAGATTTCATCTCAAAGGGTTTTATTTTGCCCTGTAGAGTTTTAAAGAAAGCAAAGTTTAGTTCTGTCATGAAACCTCCGCAGACCCGAGCCTGCAGCTGTAAGGAAAATTCGTCTGTTTTTTCTCTTTGCAGAACACAGTGGAAGAATGGCAGATTGTCTTCTACATTGCTGCTGCCATTGATTTATTTGGAGCCATTTTCTTTGTGGCGTTTGGCAGCGGAGTGGTGCAAGACTGGGCCGTCGGTGGTTCTCACTCGCATCGACACTAAGGGAAGCCCAGGACGGCGACATCCGTGCTCTCCCGTCCTGGCCTCAAAGTGACTTTTGTACTCCCTACTTGGGAATCAGCAAGTGCTTTTCTATCCGTGAGATTTTTTTCAACCTCGCCATTCTCGGAGCACGCCTATCTTATCGTTGATACACAGTAGAGAAGGGTGATGGATTTTTTTTTTGTTTGTTTGTTTCATTCCAGTGTAACTTGGAAGTGGACCGGGCCAGGCCATCTCACCGTCTGCTCTAGGATCCATGTGTAGCTCGAAGACATCTTAGCCGCCTGCATTGATTTGATTGGGCCATGCTTGGCCTGTTGTAACGGGTGCCCTGTGCTGCCTCTATGCTGCATGCTCGCACAGAGCAGCTCCCAGCCCGATGCAGCTGCTGGTAGAGCTGGTTTGAGGTGGCAGGGTGGGGCACAATGATGCCAGTCTGCTGTGTCGCACATGGGTCAGAGCATTTCTTAAGGGGAAGACTTGCTTGGGTACTCCAAAGTTATACTGTTACTATTAGGATGTAATTTGTGATACTTCAAATTATCTTTTTATTTGATCTGTAGATCCAATATTTAATGAAATGTAAAAGTCAGGAAATTATTTCAATCAGAGTAGAGTATAGACCTCTAGAAACTGTTTGGTCTTGGAGGATATTGAATTCTTTGTGGACTGTGATACTTTTTTTTTTTTTTTTTTTTTTTACTGAAAATGAAAAAACAAATAGGAAGAACTTAATGTATAGAAACACTATTCAGGGAAAAAGGGAACATTCTTTAACTGCACTCACTCGCTCACAGGTGGGCAGAAAGAAGCAGTATCTAACAACAGGAATTAGGTTATAAAGCATAATTACTCTCCTCAATAGCAACCATTTATCCTTAAGTGAATGCTATTTTTTTTTGTTCTTTGCTGACACTTGTTTTACCGACAAAACATGTATAATTACTCTAGCATAAGGCAAGAAACAAAAGCAATCCCTTCCTGAAGGAGAGCACAGCAGAGCTGGTCCAAAGCATTCAGGAAATGAATGCTCCTGTGTTGGGAGTGGAAGCTGATGGGACCCAGATGCTCAGGAGCACAGCTGTGCTCAGACGGAGGCGAGAACCTGTAGTCTTTCTACTGGGCAGACATAAGAATAAGCCAAAGAGAATGATGCACATGAGCTCGAGACCTCTTAGGTCCCAGCTTCAAATGAAATGCTCAGCTTTGGGGACATTTGCTAACACATGTAGAACATCAGATATTCTAATTTTTAATTTTAATTCTAACACACAAAAAGAGCTAAAGCAAATATGTTGTGAATGTGTTGTGTGTTATCTTCAGTGCTTACAGATGTTTTCTTTCATTTTCTTAACGTGTTTGTAAGACATAGACTTCCTTAGGGAGATGGAACCCTCCCTTTGGCAATCTCAGGGATTCCTATCGGCCACAGATGCTGATACTCCTTTTTCTGCACTGGCAGTGGATTTCACATTATAAAAATACAAATTCTTGCACCAAGTATCACTTAGATGATTATAGGGGTGGTGGTGAACACAGTCCCACCCTACTGACTCCAGTCATGAACATGTGGTCATGTGCCTTATTCAAATCATACACTAAACGTCCTCGCCTCTTCCTCTCAGACATGTCTATTACAGCCATCTCTGGTTCCCCCTTTGTAATAAAACTTCTGTTTTGAAGAGAGGTAATAAACCTGCCAGTGGTATATGTAGTGCTGTTTGGTTCATCAGTCAACAGGTGGCACTGGTGTACTTGCACTAACCTTCCAGTGTATCACAGCCATGTGTACAACATGATGAACTCTGTAGGTTCAACAAGAAATTTTGAAGGTGAGAAGAACCTCCAAAAGAAAATAAGCCAAGGTTAGGAGCACTATACATTTCAGTAAACCTACAGTTTGTTTTTGGTTTTTGGGTTTTTTTTGGTGAAGGCACCCTATCCTTTAATTTCTCAGATTTCTTTCTTGGGTGTTGGGGGACTGGATAAAGCTATACATAATGCCTATGAATAGGAAATATTTTATGGCAAAAATGTTGCATAGCAATCATTGCTAGAAAAGGTTAATTTCATGTAACAGTAAGTCAAAACTGTGTAGCAGGCTTGCCTGGTGGCCAAATGGCAACTGCTGTGCATTGCCATGTAGAGAACCTAGGTACAATTTGTAAGCCAGCCATGGCTGGGATGCTGCAGAGGCGGTGGTCAAATTTTGACCTTTGTTCAATGCTGACACCTAGTGGCCAGACTCAGGATTGATGTTACTGTTTTTCAGAGAGAAGAACCATGATCGATCAGGCCCCTGGTCATGGATCATTGCTACGATCGCTGGGCAAAGTGAGGAGTTATAAAACAAGGGAAAAAACCATGAGTAGTTGTAAGTGAAGGCTCTTGGTGCCATAGTCCTAGCTCGGGCTGGGTCCAATTAAACTGGAAGTCCAGAGGAGCAGGAAACACTGCCGCACCAAAAAAAATAAATTATAGGGGCAATAAATAAACTACCTGTGTTGAAGCACACTTCACAAGTACTTTTTACCTGCGAGATTTGCACCAATAAAGCAAAACTATGCAGGAACTTTTACATGCATACAGAGTGGGCATTAATCAAAGAGTCATTTCCCCAGGTAAAACATTGTTTTACTTGTGGAAATGCCTCTGGTTATAGCCATCACAATAATTGTGTAGCAAATTTAATATGATGTAGCATGTTTAATAAACATTTTTTTTCTAACCTGTCTGTGTAGTGTTTTATTCCCCTCCATCTCTTTTGGTCCCTTTTTTTTCCCCCCTCTGTTTTGTTCACTTCTCATGCTTGTACTGTTTTCCCATCATCTCACCTTCCATTCCCACACCAGCCCTTCTGTTTTTCACACAATCTTTCTTTCTTCCTTTCTGCTTCCCTCTGGTACCTCTACAGTCTTTTTCCCTCACTGTGATGAGTGACATGGGAGTGAACCTTTAGTGCTGTTGCGTAGTTGACGCCACCTCATCGGCGCATCTGTGAGGCCTATGCCAGCAGCTGGTGAATGTGCCCTGAAGCTGGACAGACTGGAGCTTCACCTATACCAGCTGCCTCCCCCGCAAAGGGAAGGACTTAGGTGGGATCCTAGGGTGGTAGAGAGAGCAAGAGTCCAAGAGCACACCGGGATCAGAACAGGCAGCAAACTGGAGATACCGTGAACAGGCCAAGGGTTGGGGCAGGTGCCAGACAAGCATAGTCGGAACCAAGGCAAGAGGTCAGGTCCAGGCAGCAGGCAAGTGTGGTCAGGTCCAAGGCAAGAGGTCAGTATCAGAAGAGGCCAGTGTGGACAAAGACACACAAAGAGACGCTGGATGAAACTGGGAGAAGGAGACGAGATTGGACAAGACAGGATGGGCAAAGCTAGGCTAGATGAGGAACACAGAAACAAAGGATGCTGAAGCACAGGAATGGCTGAAAGCTGGAGCAACACACACTGCACTAGGCAGGAGAGCTGTTGCTTGAGACATCCTGAAATCGTCTTGGGAAGTCTTATATATAGGGAGAGCCAGTGATGTCTTCACAGGGTGCCACAGGAGCTCTTTACCACCACTAGCCCTTTAAGTCTGCACGCCTGTAAGGGGACCTCGGCACGGAGCAGGAAGATGCCGGTGTCCAGGCACGGGTGCCACCCTCGGCAGTGCTCCCTTGTTGCCAGCATCTGTGCCACGGAAAGAGGCCAGCGGGGTCCGGGCTGAGTGCAGCTGCTCACTGAGCCGTCCCAGGAGCTGCCAAACATAACACTCAACTTTTTACAATTTTGTTGCCTCTTCTCTCCCTCAACCGTTTCTCCTGCCACAACCTTTCCTCCTGCAATCTCTTACCCTTCCCTCCATCCTTCCCCCTCAACTTTGTCTCGATTCCCTGGTAGGGCTATGGTCTAGTACAGTTGATTCTGTGACCATAAGAGAACCTGCTTCTGCACTCCCAAGCCCACCAGCTTTCAAGTTGATACATAGTATTTGCATAGTAACCACTTAGTCAATCGGCATGCTGTCAGTTCCTTTAAGTTGTTTTATAGTATTTTAATAGTGAAAATTGTGGAAACTGGTTATTTTAAAGGCATAGCTAGGTATGTGATACATAACAAAGACTAAGTTAATTGGTGTACATTTGCTGTTTTTGAGTCAATGATGAGC
Organism: Rhinatrema bivittatum; assembly: GCF_901001135.1. Taxonomy (NCBI): domain Eukaryota; kingdom Metazoa; phylum Chordata; class Amphibia; order Gymnophiona; family Rhinatrematidae; genus Rhinatrema; species Rhinatrema bivittatum. Next base: position 386,936,826 of record NC_042617.1, read on the forward strand.
CACGGTACTAAACATATTAAGTCATGTAAGATGTGGCTCACAATTATAAAGGCAGCCACATTAGATGGCGTAGCTTAATCATATTAATTATTTTATATCATTTTCTTATAGTAAAATATGACTATCTGATACTATCCCCATAAAGGAATGTTAGTCTGAATTTCATTAATCTGCACCATGTACTTATTTTGGTCAGTCAGATTTTTGAAGTCATTTATATTCGTCGGACACTGTACCTTTCCTGCCATAACAATTTTAATTGTAGACACGATGTAAATTATAGTTTTTAAATTTATTAGTCTATTGTTGACCTTGATTTTATAGGCATTATCTATAGCCCATACAAAGTACTACACTCTGAAGGAGACATAGCATCGATACTTGCTAAGAGTAAGCGCTTACATGTTTGTCATTAGTTTTACTACACTTTCTTTTTACTTTTCTCCTTCTTTCTTTTTTCCCTTTTTTTTTCTTTTCTCTTTATCTTTTTATACATATCATATACACGTGGCGAGCTCTTTTATTTTATTTTCCATACATTTATCTAATTTATGGCACTCGTAACTTTTTATAGTTAAAGGCAATATGCATTTGATTTGTACTGTTTTACCTGTTTAGCTGGTGTTTACTGACTTTACTGTGCTTATTTTATGGTGCTGGTTTTACTATTTATTGGTTTATTTATTTCACTTCCATAATAATCCCATGTTACCATTTTATATGTTCATTTTAAATGTTTATTATATGTTTTTATCAGTCCTATTCATTTTTATATTTTTAATGTCATTTATTGTATGTTTTAGCCCCTGATGCAGCCCTACTGAAAGAGGGCGAAACTCGGCTGGAGTCTGGCTCTATTGCATATATTTGCACACAATAAACCTCTACAAGATCGGACATTTGGTTGCTTATTGTGTACTGTTGCTCTCACGGCAGATCTACATGAGACAGGTTGGCTGGTCACAGGCACATATTACCATCACTACAGCTGTACTGGTGATGAATATAGGAGGGTTTGCACTGCCGCACATACCAGCTGGCCTGCCTGATGCAGCTCTGACTACCAGTAAATGAGATTAGGAGAGGAGCCTGCTAAGAAGGGGAGCCGGGCTCTGGCTTGGAAAAGTGGATGGACTTCACTTTTGAATTTGGAACAAGCAGTTCAAAATTATTTGTATCTTAAAGCAATGAGAGTTGACTTGATGCCTGATACTGGGAAATTTGCACCTTGCCTATGGAGCCTAAACCTCTGAGTTGCCCTTGCTTCTGCTAAGCTAGTAAAGCTGTTGTATGAATGAACAATATTAGCGAGAAGTGATACGTTCACAGTGAAGAGCTTCCAGCGGGATAGCCATGTTATCCTGTAATAGTAAGAACAACACAGAGGATGGTGGCACCTTATAGACTTAAGATTTTTTTGAGGACTAAAGTCCAATTCATCAGATCACTTGCTCATTGTGAATGCTACAAGTCCATGAGGAAGTGTGCAGCAATATTAACAGATTCATAGGAATCTGCCAGGCTCTGCAGGGTGAATGCTGGGATTTGAACCACTGGCTATGATCATTTCCCTGAGGTACATAAATCTGAGGGAGCAATACACATTGGGGGTGGGAGATTACTGACAAGCTGATGTGCGCTGATCAAGAGAGACCTTGGGATGATGTCTAATGATTTCAAGGTTGCAAATTTGTAATAGTGGCCAGGGCCAGATAAATGCTGGGGTGTATAGGGAGAGGCATAATTAGCAGGAAAAAAAAATAAAGCAATAATACCTCTGTACAAATAGTTGGTGAGACCTCACCTAAAATATTGTGTTCAGCTCTTTAAAAAGATAGGCTAGAGGTGGTTCAGAAAAAGGCACCCAAAATGGTGCAGAATCTTCATCAAAAGTCATATAAGACTTAAGAACCTAAATAGGTTTACCCCATCTCAAAACAGCAGATAATAAGAGGTGCAGAGAAGGGCAACAAAAATAATAGGAGGATGGAACGGCTACACGGGTTAGGGCTTGGAAAAGAGGCAGCTGAGAAAGGACACGATAGTTATAAAATTATGAGTTGGGTGAAACAGTAAAGAGAGTGGTTATTTACCATTTCAAATAATACTAAAAGGGCTGTTCCAGAAAACTTAACCAGCAGATTTAAAACAAATTGCAAAAAGTACTTTTTCACTCAACGCAGAACCAAGCTGTAGAATTTGTTGCCAGAAGACATGATCAAGGCATCTAGCATAGCTGGATTAATATGGGCAGCCAGGACTGACACTTCTGCCCAAGCCCACCCCTTTACAACCACAAAATACACAACACAGATTTGGGAGTCAACAGGCCACAGCTTTATTAAACACCCCGGAGCCCGAGCCATACACATAGAGGTAGATCTTTAAAAGGAACGAGCGTGCGTACTTTTGTTCGCACAACCGGCGCAAACAAAAGTACACCGGATTTTATAAGATACGCGTGTATCTTATAAAATCCGGGGTCGGCGCGCGCAAGGCTGCGCAAAATCGGCAACCTGCGCGCGCCGAGCCATGCAGTCTGCCTCCATTCCCTCCGAGGCCGCTCCGAAATCGGAGCGGCCTCGGAGGGAACTTTCCTTCCGCGTCCCCCCAGCCCTACCTAAATCCCCCCCCCTGCCTTTGCTTGAGGCAGGCGTAACTTGTGCGCGCCGCCTCGGCTTCCCCCGGCACAGACCGCCCTCCCGGCCCGCCCCCGAACCGTTGCCACGCCCTCAGACCCGCCTCAGACCGCCCCTGACCCCGGACATGCCCCCAGACACACCCCCGGCTGGCTGACATGCCCTGGACACGCCCCCTTCCACCCCTTTTACGAAGCCCTGGGCTTTGCGCGCGCCGGCGCATGGCTTTAAAGATCTACCCCATATAATCTTAATCCCCCATATGCATCCATCCACTGCAGTCAGCAAGATGGGCAACCCAGGCTATCCCAGCCTGCAACTTGTGCCAACCCAGGCTATCCTAGCCTGCTGGCTGGGCGCGCCCCCCCCCCCCCCCCCCCCCCCCAGGCTATCCCAGCCTGTATGAAGCACCTACTTTTACATGTCCCCCATGACTCCCGCCGCCATCAAGCAAGAAGCCTAATAAATCGACCCCCGCCACCGTCCAGCAAGGAGCCGAACCAGCCACAACTGCGCCCAGTTGTTTGGCTAGGGACCACTGACCTGCCCCCTGTCAGGTCAGCCACCAGTTACCAAAGCACAACCCCCCCTAATCAGCTCGGGCTACCCGCCAAAGGCGCAGGTGAGGATCACCTGTGACCCCCAAAGATGCGGCCCGGACTCCCGCGGAGAATGCATTCCGTCGCCTCCTGCAGCGAATTCAAGAACAAATCCAAACCAATAAAAGAAAGATGCACACCATCCCACCGGAAGAAACCTTTAACCAACTCCCAGGACCAGTCATGGCGTATATGGAACTCCCCTATCGAAGTTAACCAAGAACCGATCTGTTGATTGGCCTTGGTGCGACAATGATGCCAAATCTTTTGCTTGATCGCTGCAGGACGTAGAATAATGTCGGACCAACAGAGAACCGTGGCTGGTAGCAGGAGAGAAACCCACCTCAGATCCCTCTGCACCATACCAACGAACCGTCGTCCAGACATCTTCCCCCAATCGTTCCCCTAAAGGTGAATGATCAAAATATCCGGGGGACTGAGACAATCCAGCCCCCATCGCAGGCACCACAACAGTTCCCTCCAAGACATCCCCCTCCGCCCCAACCAACAAAAGGACACCCCACGCTCCCCAAAGTCCAGATTCGTCCCGTAAGGATGGTCTTGAGTGTGTGAAAAGGCCCATGCCACGTAGGAGTGTCCCACAATCCATATGATTAGCTCACGGGGGACCGCACCTGCAAGGAGAGAAATGTTAATATCCTGTGTAATTACGGAGACCCTTTGCGCACATACCAGGTGAAAGCATCCGACTTCCACTTGCCAATACACTGGATCACACCGCCCGAGAGACCAGAAAGTGCCGTGGAGGTGGCAGCCCCAATGCGAAAAGAGTGAGTCCCGAATCTCGAAGAATTTAGCCCCAGAACAGCCAAACAGGCCTGCAACACTGCCTCGAACTGGTACTTCGTCAACGGCTTCAGATCTCTGTGCACCAGAAAATGAACTCCACCCACCGGACAAATACGCCCGTAGGCGTGGCCGTTCACCACCGGGCAAGTACGCAGACCTGGTATGGGATGCAGCACCACAGAAGCCCCTCTGCCAAGCTGATCCGTCTTGGACTTATGAATACACAAAACAACAGAATCCTTGCCGATTTGCATGTGCTTAAATAGAAGCCCGGACACCTCAGACCCCTTAGCCGCCCGTGCCACCAATTCGCTCACCCGAAAAGCACCGAAAAACACCCAAACAAAGGCCAGCCGGAACAGACAACACTCAAACTCGTTGTAACAAATCCTGTACAACACATCCCACAATTGACATAACATATCCTGAGTAATAGGCAGGCGTTTGTCAGCCAACTGGGGAGAACCGCGAGCCCAACCTGCCAGTAACCGCTGGATCAGAAATCTCCCCACCGGGAAGCCCCAGCCGTGAGCCCTCATAAAGAAGGAAAATTCAGCTAGCTGTCTGTACACTGCTGACCTAGAATCACCCGACATTCTTGCCTGCTCAACAAACCACACCAGCAACTCATCAGATACCGGACCCCACTGCCAACCCTGACTTGCCAAGAAGGACACTACCTTGTGTGCAGACTTCACATAGCAATTCCAAGTGGACGGAGCTAGCGAAGCCCGGAGCAGCATCCATGCTTCTGGGTGCCGAAGCTCCAGAGGAAAGACTGCACCAATGCTCCCTGCAGATCCGCTTCTGGTGCAAGCTCCCGAAACAAGGTCCACTTGCAACGAGAAAGAGAATCAGCGATAGTTAGCCATACCTGGGACATGCCTGGCCCACACCGTTATGTTCAATCCCATGCATCGCAGCATGAACTCGCGCAGCAAATCCGAAACCAGCATGCACTTAGCAGCCCGTTTGTTGATAACCTCTACCACCCCTAAATTATCACACCAAAAGACAACCTTTCAATCCCGCAGACACGAACCCCAAAGGACAACGGAAACCACAATCGGAAACAGTTCCAAGAAGGTGATGTTCCTGGTGACACTCATCTCCTGCCAATCCGCAGGCCAGACGTCTGCACACCAGGCACCCCTAAAATAGGCTCCGAACCCACCACGCCAGCCGCATCGGTGTAGAGCTCCACATCGCTATTGGATACCGCCTCGTCTTGCCACAGTGAGCAGCCATTGAAATCAGCCAAGAAGCGGTCCCAGATCAACAAGTCTTCCCGCAGCCGCCGAGTAATGTGAATTCGATGTCTGCTTTTCCGCAGTCCAGACATACTATGACTCAACCTACGGATGAATACCATGGCCATAGGGATCACGCGACATGCAAAGTTAAGACTTCCCACCAACGACTTCATCTGATGCAGTGTCATCTTCTTGGCCCGCACTGCCTGGGAAACAAGACCTCTTAATGCCCTAACCTTGGCAGCTGGGAGCCGCGAAGTCATCCTGACAGAGTCCAACTCGATGCCCAAGAAGGACAAGCAAGTACAAGAGCCCTCCGTCTTGCCAGCAGCTAAGGGAATACCAAATTCTGCCACCGTACCCTGGAAACACTGCAACAACTGCACACATGATGCCGAAGATGACCCCCCACGAACAGGAAGTCGTCCAGGTAGTGAACAAGGGTATCAATCCCGGATCATACCGCCACCACCCAATGCACAAAGGAGCTAAAGGCTTCAAAATACACACACGCAATGGAATATCCCATTGGCAGGCACCGATCATAGTAGAACTCATCCTGAAATCGGAACTCCAGCAATGGAAAACAGTCAGGGTGGATCGGGAGAAGCCTGAAGGCCAGCTCGATGTCCACCTTGGCCATCAAGGCCCCCACGTCACAACAATGCACCATGTCTACTGCCGACTCGAAGGACACGTACCGCACCGAACAAAGATCCCTCGGGATGTAATCATTAACTGACTTACCCTCCAGGTAGGAAGGTTGTGAATCAGTCGGAACTTACCAGGCTCCTTCTTCGGCACCACCGCCAAAGGGGAGAAAACCATATCATCCATCGGAGGGACCAGGAAAGGACCCCCGATCTGTCCCAAAGCAATCTCGCTGTGCAATTTCGCCTGGACCACAGAAGCCAATTTATGGACAGACGGACAATTATGACCACCACCCACCCCCACCGGACCCTCAAAGGGGATACGAAAACCTTGTACAAAAACCATCCCGCAACAAACTAGCAACTTCCACTTTAGGATACCTACCCAGCCATGACAACATGGTGTCCAAACGGACAGGGGTAGGAGCTACCGTCGAAACCTCACTTAAGAGGGTTCTTAAAGAAGGCCCCGCCCCCTTTCCCCCCCCCCCCCCCACTCGCTTCTGACCCTTGGTGACCGGGTGGCCCTGCCCGCAACTGGAACAAACGTGCTTGAACTTGCAATCTGGAAAATTGCATGCCGAGCGATTGTACTTCCAACACACGTCAGGAAAGGCCCCTCCCACTCAATTTCCACCCGCTGAACCCACCCTAGGCCAAAAGGACTGCACACCAGCAGACTTGCCCGTGTCCGAGGACGTAACAGACCCTACTTTAGAACCCATCTGTGTCAGCCACAAGCCAACATCCCTGATCCCCCACACCATGTACTTATTCTCCTCCATTAGGTCATGGAAGCGCTCATCATAATTGAGCCACGACCATCCCTCATATACCCGACTGGCATCCAAGACAGCATCAGCATAAGCCAGCAATGGCCCATACTGGGCAGGGTCACGATGGCCCACCACACTGGCCAGCCGAAGGAAGGAGCGGGTTCAATTTAACACATTACGCGACACCCGGCGATCCCCACCTTGCGGCCTATCAGCCCCGCGCTGACTCTTCTTTGCCTTCCGCCTCCCCCGCCGCCCCTCAAGCAGCGTGAAAATGTCTATGTACCTCCGCTGCCTGATCTCCACTGCTGCGGCTAGTAGGAAGAGCCGTGACAGCAGCACTCGTTCTTAGCCCCTTCTCTCTCTCTCCCCCCCCCCCCCCCCCCCCCAGGACAAAGAGACCTCAGGAGCCAGAGAAAACACTCTCACGACAGTGGCTCTCTCTCTTCTAGCCACAGTTGCTCCCTGCTTCTGTTTGTACCAGGGGGGTATCTTTGGAGCAGTGGGGACCCTCCCCTACTGCAGGTAAAGTTTTAATTTTGGTTTTTTTTTCTCTTCTGTCTACAGTAACATCCAGACATGAAAGGTATATCTGTAAAGATCACTTCATCATTGCACATAATTTCAGTAAAAGTAATGTTGGAAACCAAATCAGCTTCCAGTGTTTCTTAATACTTAGATAAAGTCAGGACTCATCACTGCTGTATACCAACCATCTCTTCTGGGAAATGATTAATTGCAATGCACAGGGCTTGAAAAAATTACCTTTCCCCTGATCAAGGAATCTTGGATATTAAGATAATAGACCATAAAGGGAATTGTAACAAAATGACTGCATTTAAGATATAGGCCTCTGGAACCTTTATCCAGGACCACCAGCCCAAGGGATACACAAGCTTAAAATTCAACATCTCAGGGAAAGATTGTGTGGTTGTATGTTCTGTTGTCCACAGAGAACACCTGTTAAGGTAAGCAACTTCGCTTTCTCTATGGACAAGCATCACATACAGCCACACAAGATGGGAGTCTCCAACTAAAGATTGCATGGTAGTAAATTTTGTTTAGTTTTTTCCTTTTTTTGCAATCCGTGAAGTAAATGTGGGAAATTGTTGCACTAATGTAAAATGTAAGCTAATACACATTGCCCAAATTTAGTATCAGAATGTGATTTTTGGTCTAAATAAAGGTGTTTTGCAAATGTATTTGTCAATCACATTGCTGCCTTACAAATATCTTACATTGTTAATGAGTTGAGGTGAGCCAAGGTAGAGGTGACATTTCTTAGTTGATGTGCTCTTATGTTGTTTGCAGCTTGGAAGCCATTTTGAAAGGATTTCCTTAGTAATGAGCTCCTTTTTTAGATTGGTCAAAGGATACGAAGAGCTGAGCTGAATTTCCTAAAGACTTAGTTCTGTCAAGGTAGAACAAGAGTGCTCTTTAACAGTCAAGTGTATGCCAAACCTGTTCCTTAGATGGCTGATATAGTTTTATGAAGAATATAGGCAATTTAATAGCTTGGTTTATACAGAAAGTTGAGACTACTTTTGGTAGCAACTTAGGGTGAATTTCCAACACTACCCATTTCCTAGCGTGTAGCCAGATGGACTCAGGACCAGTGGGTTATGTGCTCTTCTGCTAGCAGATGGGAGATGGAGTCAGATTTCAAAGCTGACGTCACTCGAGATATACCCCTGCAGTATCTCTCCATCTCCTAGCAGATGCGAACACTATCCTACACATTAGACTAGTGTTAATTACAGCAAAGAAGAAAGAAAAAGAAAATTTACCTTAAAGAAGATCAAGCCCCACTCTCCTGCGGTGAAACCTAAGGGTCCCCCTCCCCCAGTTGAGAATTCCTGAGGAGATTTCTGATATCCCTCAGAGGTGTGCCTTGGTCCGGTAGCCGGTTCCCGACGTGGACTTAGCCCCCAGAGTGGCTGAAAGGCAGTGGGTGCACAACCGAGAGCCACCAGTGAAGGTAAAGCTCTCTCCCCCCACAGCTGGAGACCGTCCCGGCACGCGATCGGTAAGCGCCAAGACCAGGTAAGCAGAAAACTTTAAATTCAGGTCTCCGAGGCTCGCTCGGATTACCATACCATTTTGATTTCCTTTCCGGCGAGGTAAAAGGGAGCACCAATCGGATTCAGCAGCCCTGGTTGGGCTAGGTCCTGATCCAGTGCAGGGGTCCACATGGAGACCCTCAGGGGTGCTATCTTACACGCGGGGGGGCGTCTGCGCCATCTTCCCTTCTCGACTGGCGGTACGCGCAAGGCAGGCCGGGCGGCTGATGCGCCTAACTTGTGCATGTCCAATACAAATGCGCGCACAGCTGCACGCACAACTACAGGCACAGCCGCGTCTACAACTACAAGCGTGCATTGAAGCTAGCAGCAATGGCACCAGCACCCAAGAAGGCCAGAAGGCACTCTCTTTGCACAGCCTGCCACATAAGAGCCACGCAGCCTGAACTGGAGTCCTGCCTGTGCCAGCATTGCGAGGAAGCCCAGGGGGAACCAAAGCCTGGTCCCTCACTGTCTGGGGATGGGTCAGGAACTACTACAGACGATAGTTCCCCGGACCTATGCATCTCTGAGATGACCTCTCCACAAGAGGGCACATCAGAGGCTCCTACGCCAACTCCCCCTGGGATTAACATGGACCCAGGGACCTTCTCCTGGTTAGAATTTTTCCAAGGGCTGCAAGCCTTCATTCAGGTGCAATCAGTCCCGGCTGCATCCCAGGCTCAACCCCGGCCGGAAGCACAAGATCTCCCCAGCCCTGCTCGGATGCCTCGAGACATGCCTTGCCTGACCAAGAATCTCCCTGACAGGGACCCAGACACTTCGGATGATGGTGGAACCATACCGAACCATGCTTCGCTTCTTCCACAAGGATGGATTACCAGCCCTTGTTTCTCAGACTGAAGACTCTGGGTATTCCAGGCATGGACCCGATGGCAGAACCAAAGAACTCCATCCTGGAGTCCCTTCATAAAGCCTCATGCTACTTCCCAATGATGGAAGCCATCCAGGAACTGATTGACCTGGAGTGGGATGCCCTGGAGGCCAGGTTCAAAGGGGGTCGGGCCTTGGAAGCCCTATACCCTCTAGAACCAGCGACCAAGGAACGCCTGCATTTCCCGAAAGAGTACGCCATGATCTGTGCCGTCTCAAAGCGAACAACAATTCCCGTTGAGGGAGGGGCTACACTGAAGGATACTCAGGATAGACGATTGGAATCCATCCTTAAGCAGGCCTTTGACGCAACAGCAATGACACTGCAGATTACTTCCTGCTACGCACTGGTCGAGAGAGGCAAATAACTCTGGAACATATACCGGTGAGACAATGGAACCTGCAGCAGCCTTCCTGACAGACGCAAGCTCAGACCTAGTACGTACCTCAGCCAGAGGCATAGCCTCGGTAGTGGCAGCCAGAAGACAACTATGGCTACAAAATTGGTCTGCTGATGCGACATCTAAAGCGAATCTCACAAGAATACCCTTTAAAGGATCTCTCTTTTTCAGAAGTGAATTGGAGAAGTTAGCCAGAAAGTGGGGCGAATCACCAGTGCCTCGGCTACCAGAAGATAGGAATAAAAGATCTGTGTCCCTCTCCCAGAAGAACCAAGGGCAGAGGCTCACAAAGCTTTAGACCCCGCAGTTCCAGGCACCTCGTCCCTCTGGAAGGTCCCAGCCCTCTCTTGGTTTGGATCTCGAGATCACGTTGGACAAATGGGTTGGATCTCGAGATCACGTTGGACAAATGGGTACTAAACATCATTTGAGAAGGTTACTCTCTGGAGTTCCACAGCATCCCTCGAGACAAATTTATGATGTCACCCTGCCACTCCCACACCAAGAGACTGGCAGTGAAGCCACCCTGACAAGACTACTCAGTCTGAAGGCAATAACTCTGGTTCCCATGCCACAACAAAATACGGGCCACTATTCCATCTATTTTATCATTCCCAAGAAGGAAGGATCATTCCGACCCATCTTGGACCTCAAGAACACCAACTGTCATCTGCGGATATTACACTTCCGCATGGAGACTCTTCACTCAGTCATAATGGCAGTACAACCAGGAGAGTTTCTGACCTCCCTGGACCTCTCCAAAGCCTACCTTCACATTCCAGTCCATCAAGATCACCAGCGTGTTCTACGCTTTGCGATACTGGGTCACCATTACCAGTTCTGAGCGCTACCTTTTGACCTAGCAATCGCCCCCAGAACATTCTCCAAAATGATGGTGGTTGTGGCAGCAGCACTGAGGAAGGAAGGGATCTTAGTACACCCTTACCTGGACGACTGACTGATCAGGGCAAAGTCTTCGGAAGAGAGCCGGCAGGTGAGCAGCAGAGTCAAGAGCCTACTGCAGGAACTTGGTTGGGTCGTGAACACGAGCAAGAGCAGTCTGCAACCCTCTCAATCTCTAGAGTACCTGGGAGCCCATTTCAACACCAAACAAAACAAAGTCTTCCTCCCTCCCCCGAGGAGAAGGAAACCGATGGAACAATTACGACGATTGATGACCAATGCACACCCCAAGGTATGGGACTATCTTCGTCCTCGGCCTCATGGCATCAACCCTGGAGGTCGTCCCGTGGGCACAGGCCCACATGCAACCGCTCTAATGCTCCTTACTGTCACGATGGAACCCACTGTCTCAGGAATACTCAATTCATCTCCAACTACCAGCAGAGGTACGTTCTCAGCTCCAGTAGTGGCTACAGAAAGACCATCTAAGCAGAGGAGTAAGCCTATCCCCATCAAACTGGATCTTGCTCACTATGGATGCGAGCCTGCGAGGGTGGGGAGCCCACTGTCAGGAGCTGATGGCCCAGGGACAATGGAACATAAAGCGCCTGGAAGCTCGAGCGTGTCTGCGATTCAGCCACAGACTCCGAGGCAAAGCGATTTGATGATGTCTGACAACATTACAATGGTGGCTTACATCAACCGCCAGGGAGGAACCAGGAGTCAGCAGGTGTCTCTGGAGATAGACCCTCTCATGGCATGGGTGGAGATAAACCTACAAGGGATCGCGTCCTCCCACATCGCAGGAAAAGACAAATTCTCAGCAGACTTTCTCAGCAGAGAGAGCCTGGATCCGGGGGAATGAATGCTGTTGACCACAGCCTTCCAACTGATAGTACAGGTTAAGGTTCATTCTATGAGGGCCCAGGCAGTCTCTTGGGCAGAGACCAAGATGCTGTCGCCCGCCAAGATCTGTCGGGCGGTGACGTGGTCCTCCATACACACCTTCTTCAGGTTCTACCGCCTGGATGTTCAGGCCCGAGAAGACACAGCCTTCGCATGGGCAGTATTAAGTGGGCCACGGGCAGCCTCCTGCCCTGACGGGAATAGCTTTTGGCAAAAAGATAACAAGGTGGAATCGGTAAAAATGGACTTTATTGAAACTTGCCCGACTCTGGCCGAGTTTCGCTCAAACGAGCTGCCTCAGGGGCTATGGCACACAAATAAAAACAAATAAAAGTACACACAAACATAAATATTTGTGAATAACAAATAAATATAATATAAAACACACGTAAAACATATTAAATAATATAAATACAAAATACATAAAGGGAAACAAATACCTAGTTTGTGTGTGTATAAAATAGCAAATGTTTCATAAGACAATTGTGTATTTGGAAGTACAGATACTTATCACTGAAATGGCAAACAAAAAATGACTAAAAAAAGTGTGGGAACCTATGTTTCAAAAATGACATAGTCTATAACAACTCGATGGATATCAAAATATAAAAAAATATAAAAAACAATCTGACATGACACTTCATCAAACAGCCTTTTTCATGTACATGCAATATGTGATTTAAAATCATCGGAAAAGTGGAAATAAATACGTACACATAAATCAATTAGTGTGAATGGTTTTAAAATCTACTAGAACTTCATGAGATACAATTGTATCACATGAAGTACATGTGAACTACATATGCACCGAGGCCTGGTTCTTAAGATTTTAATACTGCTACAAGTAAGCACTTTCATGCTGCAGATGCCAACTGCCTATATCCAATATTTAATAATATAAAAATTAAAAACGAGTACAGAAAGCAGTAGTCCTAGGAAGAAGAAGCTAATTTAGTTGACATTAAGAAGACCTGCACCTCCTTTTTTTTGGCCCAACTGTCATTTTTTCTTTCCCTAGCTGAGTATTACTGACAGTTCTTGAACCGCTCCTACTTAGCCACACCCAACCTAATACTTTGAACCCTGAGAGATTGTCATACCAAGAGATGTAAAATATGTAGATAATATGAGCAGCTAAAAAAGTGCCTGAAGGAATAAGATGCTAAAAATGGGAGGGTGACATATATTCTAAAGTTGTGAAAAATCTGCAAAAGAAAAGATTTGAGGAATAAGAAACACAGGAAACACTAGGACCCAAAGTCAAGGAAACTTCTTATTTTGAAGAATCTCTTTCATGTTATCGCAGTAAATAAAAGGCTAGCAGTTACTTCAGATGAAACTTGTTTTTTGGAAATGTCTGGGGAGAGCAAAAGGCTTTGTGAGTAGGATATAGCGAGGAATCATTTCCCTATAAATGGAAACAGTGGCATGACAAAAAAAAAAAAAATCTTGATAAGGAGAGCTGTATTAGGTGGTAATATTCATAAACAACAAGAAAAATGGTCAGAAAATATGACTATATTGACCCAAACATAAAATGGCTTTAAATAGTAAAGCCCTCCTTTTCTAGATCAAACTAGAAAAAAAAACCTGAATTGTATATAAACACCGCCCTCCCTCCTCAGCTGGGATTGAATTGCGCCCTCTTCTGCAGCCGCTGCCGCCACCTCCATTAGCTCTAGGTAGGATGCTGTTGCCTCCTCCTCCCTTATTGGGCCCAGGCTGAACTCTGCTGCTCCCCTTCCCCCACTGGGACTGACGGAATAGTGGCCACCTCCAACAAGCCCCGAGCAAGTCGCTGCTCCTTCCCCCATCTCCAGGGGAGTGGTGGCCACTCCTCTGCCCTGCTGTGTCATATTTATATTATTAAGCGCAGCTTTACATAGTAGCACAAACGGATTGTTGTTTTAGGTAAAACATACAGGCATGCATCATAGCAATTGTTAAAGACATTGGGTGCCTATGTTAAAAATTCACTTGACACTTGCCGTCTTTTGTTTCTCTTCCCCCCCCCCCCCCCCCCCCGCTTCACCCCACATCCATTGAAGATGCATAGAGGTTGAGTTAATGGGTTTGGAGAAATGTAGTCGTGACAGATCCAAGGAATGGTTTTGGTTTGTCTGCCAGTCATATAACTGCTCCAGCATTGTGTTATCTAGATGTATACTCGTTTTCTTTTGTACCTCTGTTTGTTGAAACTGTTGTCTTGATCTTAAAGTGATGCCAAACATCCGCAAACCTTTTAGAGCTGGGGGTACCAGCTAAGTCCTTCACATTTGTCAGCTTGCCCTTTTCTTGGTCCTCCTGTGGCCTCCTCGTTTTGGACTTTCTCTTGCATCGCCTTTCTTTTCATACTAACATTTTTTTTTTCTTACGTACGTAGACATAATTGGGATTAAAAGGTGTGCACCTTTTTATGATGTCCCCATCCCCTGTTTTTCAAGCTATTCCTGCTGACTGCTGGGTCGGTGCACAGCCGGCACGCGGTTCTAATAATGAACCGCACAGCACTGCCCAGATTTATCTGGATTCACAATGATGGTATTGGCTAAATAAACTTTGAATATTTGCATCATTCCAGAAAATAAATACATACCAAAAGAAAAGGGATCAAGATTTTTCTTGTTTTAACTACCAACTCTGAATTATCAAACCAATGTTTTATTGTTTGCTAGTTTTGGGTGTTAAGACCTGCTGGCCCATGTATCTTGTTTAAATCCAGGTCTGTAAGACAGAGTTCAGTTTGCTCTTCCAGAGGACGTGGTGAATACAAAAACAGTCATAGATTTCAAAGGAGAATGGGATAAACCCTGTAGATCCCTAAAGCGGGGGTTCCGGACCGCCGCTGAACGACCTCCTGCAGTCGATCTCCTGCCGGCGCCATTTTCCGTACGGAAAACGATTCGCAGCAGGAGATCGTTTTCCGGACCCCCAGGGACTTTTGGCCAGCTTGGGGGGGCCTCCTGACCCCCACAAGACTTGCCAAAAGTCCAGCGGGGGTCCGGAACGACCTCCTGCAGTCGAATCGTGTTGGTCTATGGCCGCCGCCATTTTGCGCCGCCATTTTGAAAAATGGCGCCGGCTGAAGACAACACGATTCAATTGCAGGAGGCCGTTCCGGACCGCTGCCGTTCCTGACCGCCGCTGGACCCCCAGGTAATTTAAGGCATTTGTGGGGGGGGGGGTTCGGGAGGGTGGGGGATTTAATTTAAAGGGTCGGGGGTTGGTTTTAGGGGGTTTTAGTGAGCCGGCTCACGATTTTCACGATACTTTAAACACCCAAACGGCAACAATACGATTCCCTCCCCCTCCCAGCCGAAATCGATCGTTAAGACGATCGAGGACACGATTCACATCTCTAGCGGTTATTACCCTTAACCAATAAGCCTTGATGCTTTTGATGCAACTGTAACATTGCTTTCTGCTTTGATAGCGGTGGGGGGGGGGGGGAAGAGAAAGGGAAATTGGATTCAGACAACAACAGTCACGGGCCGTGGTGGTTCTATAATGAGGCAGGGTGAGACGGCCACTTAAAGCGGCAGAATTTTGAGGAGGCAAAAAAATGCATCTCTTAGAACGCTGCTGTGGCATCTGCCTTATTAGTAAACTAAACCCAGCTAACCACCCTATTGATTTGATTAATACATCAGCATTAAAAAGTTGCACAGTCATCATCAATCCTTGCATAGTTGCACTAATAAATCAGTCACTCAAGGAAGGTATTATCCATGAGATGTTAGGTGGTAAGACCAATGTTAGGTGGTAAGACCAATTTTAAGAAAAAGAACTTAAGGATCCACCAATGTAAATTACAAAGAAGAAGAAATGGTTGGTGTATATTAAAATGAACTGTGACTGCAATCTAAATCATGCTATCAATGCTTTTGTAGAAAGTTTTAAACAACTGGAGGAAAAGTCCTCAGCACTGGTATCTTTTCTGAATTAATTATCAGAGTGTAAACCAGTTGATACAGTCATCGGTCAAAAATCCTCCACTATATCTCTTCTTTATTAGAAAAACATTTTATATGTCTTTTTTCCTTTCAATAAATTTTATCTGCTCTTGCTCACTGTGTATTTGTATTAATTTATTGAGTGAGTAGCAGACATATCAACAGGGGTTATCCTGGTTCACAATGGGGAGTTGAAAATTCAATCCCTTGGTGAAACACTTTTTACGAACCAATTGCAGTCTCAACTGCATTGCCCAATTGACTACAGAAACTTTAAGACAATATTGCCTTCTAAGTCAAAATGGTGAGACTCATAATGCTGCTGATAAGGCAATTCAAAGAAACACTTTAAGCGACACTTTAAAAGTTGCCGAACAAGGCTTGGTTTTCAATTACTCTACTGTTCTTATGTAGACAACAGTGTGATTCTGTAATGCTGTGGTTCTGGCACTTCACAGATTGCCGCCAGTATTTAAAGCTCTATAAAAGCTGCTTGTAGTACAGAAATCACTTATCTTGGCATGGTGGTTAATCCAAGTTGTGCCGGAGGATGCCTGAAACGCCGATATATGTTTCGCTGGAAATGCTGCGTCAGGGCAGTATCGCGTCTCAAAGGGTTACATCTTAAATGAAAAACATGTTAAATAAATTTCACAGTTGAATCATTCTTAATGTCAATGTGAAAAAATAATTTCATTACTCACAGTTTCTTGTCTGTTCAAACTTTTGGTCATCGGGCTTCGAGTCAAAAGGCAGAGTGCATGTATACTCATGACTGATTTTATAGGTTGCTCACAAGAGACGTAATGATGTTATGACAATTTACAGGTGTATTCATTAGTGATTCGACTAGATGTCTGTATGTTGTATTATAAACTGGACCAATCTATCTTAATATTTAATCCCACTGGTTCTTCACTGTGTAATCTGAAAATCCACTGTTGCTCTTTGCGATACAACAATGCTGCCCGGTCCCCACCTCTTATGTGTGGTTTGACTGTGTCGATAACGAACCATTTGAGTTGCTGAAAAGTGTGGTTTAATTGGGCCCAGTGGGCAACGAGTGGTGCATTTTCCTTGAAATGCTTTATAAAACTTATGTGCTTGCAAATACGTTGCCGAAAAGATCTTGGGAGCATGGGCATGTGATAATATACACTACAAAGGTTGATGCACAAGTGCTGTAATGTTTTATGTTAAATCTTTGTTTTGTAACAGGATTGGTAAATTCCTTGGTTTGTATTGTTTGGGAACAGATAGAACAATGTCCACATCTGTAATGGCCAATACATTTGTTTCCTTCTAATGACATTTGATGTTTTACTTCATCTGATAAGAATGCCGGACTGAGAATTTCTGTGAAATTTCGGCTGCGGGAAAAAGCCATGCGAAAGTCCAAGTTTTGAAAGCCTTCAATGTTTTGGATGATGGACCAATGAGATCGAATACTTTTGATGATCTGCCTGCTTAAAGGAGAATAATGAGTAATACAAGTAGCTAGAGTGTTGGCTTGTTCTGTGTTGTCTAGTCAATTGGGCAATGCAAATGAGACTACAATTGGTTCATAAAAAGTGTTTCACTAAGGGTTTGAATTTTCAACTCCCCATTGCGAACCGGGATAACTCCTGTTGATATGTCTGCTACTCACCCAATAAATTAATACAAATACACAGGGGTAAACCTACCCCAAACCCCCCTGCGCATGCCGAGGCTATTTTAAATAGGCTTGGCGGCACGCGCAAGCCCTGGGACGCACGTAAGTCCCGGGGCTTGCAAAAAGGGGTGGTTGGGGGCATGGCCAGGGGTAGCGTTTGGGATCAGGGGCGTGTAGGCGGTCCGGGGGTGTAGCCGAGTGCCCCGACATGCGTAAGTTACTACTGCCTGGAGGCAGTAGTAACTTTTCCGATAAAGGGAGGGGGGGGTCTAGATAGGGCCGGAGGGGTGGGTTAGGTAGGGGAAGGGAAGGGAATGTGCGGGGGAGTAGAAAAAAAGTTCCCTCCGAGGCGGCTCCGATTTCGGAGCGGCCTCGGAGGGAACGGGCAGCACGCGCAAGTTGCACAAACGTGCACCCCCTTGCGCGCGCCGACCCCGGATTTTATAAGATACGCGCAGCTATGCGCGTATCTTATAAAATCCGGTGTACTTTTGTTCACGCGTGCGTATGTTTTTAAAATCTACCTCAGAGTGAGCAAGAGCAGGTAATTTTTATTGAAAGTAAAAAAGACATTTATTTTTTATTTATTTATATATTTTTATATACTGACATTCGATCGAGATATCACATCGGTTTACAATTGAACAATAACTAATAAGGCAGAGTCTGCTTATTTTTACATTGTAACATGTTAACATGGAATAAACATGGAAGAAGAATTAAGGCGATACATTTAAGCATAGGATTATAACATAGGATATTTAAAGTTTTTCTAATAAAGAAGAGATATAGTGGAGGTTTTTTGACTGATGACTGTATCAACTGGTTTACACTCTGATAATTAATTCAGAAAAGATACCAGCGCTGAGGTCTTTTTCTCCAATTGTTTAAGACCAACTTTAAAAGAAAAAGATGTAGATCCAGCTGATTTGAAAAATTTTAGACCCATTTCAAATTTGCCATTTATAGCCAAATTAATGGAAAAGAGGTAGTAAATAAACAGCTGACTGAATATCTAGAAATGAACAATATACTGTATCCTGCGCAACATGGGTTCAGGAAATATTTTAGTACCGAGACATGCTGCTATCATTAACTGACACAGTCCTGAGAGGGCTTGATGGGGACCAATGTTTTCTCTTAGTGCTCTTGGATCTGTCGGCTGCTTTTGATGTGGTGGATCATGAAATTTTAATTTCTAGGTTGCAAGAAATAGGCCTGACGGATGGAACATTAAAATGGTTCACCTCATTTTTAAATAATAGAACCTTTTCAGTAAGAATTGGGAATAACATTTCTGATAAAGTAAAACTTACTACAGGGGTACCCGCAAGGCTCATCATTGTCAGCTACCCTTTTTAATATTTATTTGCTCCCTCTGTACCATGTTTTAACTGGCCTTGGACTGAAGTATTTTATTTATGCCGATGATATTCAGTTTTTAATTCCGATCGTGAATAGTCTTGATGAAACTTATAAATTAGCAGCGATGTACCTGAATATAATTAGCCAAGTACTAACACAAATGAAGCTTGTCTTAAATGTAGAGAAATCCGTTTTTATCATATTAGAAAGAAAAAACATGAGCTCAGAACAGAGTAAGCACTTTTTAGCAATAATTTACATTTTAAAATAGAGATACAACCAGGAACTTAGGACTCTTTATAGATACTGAACTAAACATGAAAGCACATATCACTGGCCTGGATTACTGTAACTTCACATTGTTGGGTTTACCTAATTCTACACTACACCCACTTCAAGTTTTACAAAATACGGCGGTGCGTATTTTAACGAACACAAAGAGAGATCACATTACCCCGGTGTTAAAAGAGTTACATTGGTTACCTATTGAGCAATGAATAAAATATAAGACTTTATGTATTATTCATAAAGTTTTATATGGTGAAATGACGGAATGGTTAAACACAACGATCAGATTGCCTGTTCCACAAAGAGAACTAAGATCAGCAAATAAAGCTCTGTTAATAGTACCTAATATAAGATCAGCACGTTTGAGTGAGGTGAGAGATCGCTCCTTGTCAATCGCAGGACCTAGGCTATGGAATCAGTTTCCATCAGAATTGAGGCTTCAGCAAGACAGAAAGAGATTCAGGAAAGAATTAAAAACATGGCTGTTTTGTCAGGCCTATGAGAGTGATAACAAACAAGGAAACTGAGATACATATATTTTGGTTTGATGTGTTAGTTTGTATTTGTGTTTTTAGGAGTCATTTTAAGATTTTATAACTGTTTGTATTAAGTTAATTTTAATAATATGAGTTGAGTTTTTAATATTTTGTATCAGTTTTGTTTATCTCATGTAAACCGTAGCGATGGAATATTACTGTGCAACGATATATAAAAATTGTACAAATAAAATAAATAAAATAAATATTGCCTGGAGCTCTTCAAGCCGGATGCCTATCTCTCTGTTTTTCTTGTTCAGCCTTTTTAGATGATCATTCCTACAGTTTACTGTTCAGTTTGCTTTGAGCCCTGAAGCACAGCTACTTACCAGCATTTTACCATCTCAATGTCCTTTACTCATTATGGGAGCCCGATGTGATGCCACCCTTCACCGCCATGAGTTAGAATAAATGTCCGCATTGGTTCTTTCTTTTATCTGGATCCCCAATCGTGGCCGCTACCTATGGGCCTCCATTACATCTGTTGCGGGTCACTGGTTATCGTGGACTCTCCTTTAATATCTGCACTCTGTTGGCTCTATGATTGTTCATAATGCCTGACTTTTATTTCACTGGCTGCCTATGAAGATATTCATGTCTTTCAAAATATTCTGTTTCATAATGCACTATTACTGTTGGGTTTGTTTTGAATCTGAGGCACAGTTGGCTTTTGATTCCAACTATTTTATGTCTCTTTCACTTTTTGCTGGGAGCTGCTTTGGTGTGGATGGGGTCAGGATGGGGGGGGGGGGAGGGTTCACCAGCATGGTAATGCTCTCCATTTACAGTATGGGATACTGGGTAGGGGAAAAGGATGAGGGGTTAGGGGGTTTGGAAGGGTTAGGGAACGGGGGGAAGGGGATATGTTGCGCTATATCTCTGCATGGACTGGGTTTCCTGTAGGGTTGTGTTCTCACTCTGCTTTACAAACATTCAGTTCTTATTCATTAGACAGTTGGGGGCCTTTGCTGGGAAGGCTCTCACTGTGGGTTCTGCTTTGTACACTTTTTACACTTGACGACATTGTATGTTATCTCTAGTACCACCACTGGTCTAATTACTTGGAATGTTTGCGGGATCAATTCCCCAATTAAGAGGTCCAAAATTCTCTCACTTCTCAAGCACCAAAAAGCGGCTATCGCTTTCCTACAAGAGACACATCTTAATGATAGCGAGCATGAGAAATTGCATGGAATTTGAAGGGGGGGGGTGCATTATGCCTCTGCCACAACCAGGTCAGCGGGGGTTGCCATTTTGGTCAACAAAACTTTACCTATTGGTATTCACAAAGAAATCAAAGACCCTCTAGGTCGCTATCTCATCCTAGTGGTGGAGATTCATCACTCTACAGAGGAATCTTTTTCGTATCTTGGAATTATTATCCCGCGCTCAATGGCCACAACTCTATAAATTAAATGCATTGCCATTGCTTAAATATACCCAAAATAAGTTATTAGCATGAAGGGATTTACCAATGTCCTTGGGAGGCAGAGTTAATCTTTTTAAGATGATGCTCCTCCCGAAATAGCTCTACCTCTTTCAGAATTTACCCTTACATGTACAGCAGGCGGAACTGATTCAACTAGATAGAGCTCAGAGGAGATTTTTTTGGAGGAGCGGCAAGGCGCGAGTACCATTAACCTGGTTGAGGGATAAGTGGGGTTTGGGGGGTTTAGGGGTCCCGGATTTAGCACTCTACAATTTGGCTAGCAACTTTTGTCTAGTTAGGGACTGGTTGCTGGCTACTTCCACCTTTATTAATGTTCTGGCGGATGCTGCTCTGGCCAGCCCTTTAGCGTTAAAATTTGTTCTCCAGTCACTGGCTGATAAGCTTCCCATGTTCCTGGTACAAAACATCCTCGTTAAACCCCTTCGGACTGCTTGGGCCCATCTAATGAGGTTATTACAGGTTGATTGTCTCTGTGCGTATTTTTTGCAGATTCGGGGAAATCCAGATTTTACCCCAGGCTCACAGAAACTGGCCTTTCATGACTGGGAAGGCAGGGGCATTTCACTATTGGGTCATGTGCTCACTCTGGAGGGTTTGATTTTACCTTGGTTAGATCTCCGGGAGATGTATGGCCTTTCGGCTCAGGAGGTGTTCTCATATCTACAAATTCAGCATTATGTGGAATTGTTATCCCTAAGTTCATGTCGGGCCTCGACTTTCCAGTCGCTGGATACTATGTTTTTGTTTGAGCAAATCAAAGTGCCTTCTCTCTTGTTTTATTATAAACGCTTGAAAACTTTAACTGCTATTTATTCATGCTCCATTCTTGTAGAGCGATGGAACAGTGATGGGGTATTTGACTACGGGGGCTATAATTCGAGCATGCTTTAAACAGGGGTCCCAGATCTCTACAAATATGAACTATAGGGAAATGCAATTTAAATTTCTTCGAAGGGGTTATATTTCGCCCCAAGGCGCTTTTTATTTGAGGATTTCAATTATGGCAGAATGTGGGAAATGTCGTCATGTGTGCGTCATGCTGTCTCACGCCTTTTGGGAATGTCCCCTGATTAAACACTATTGGGGGAGAGTGGTGTGATACCCTGTTACTCTTCTAGGTTGCTTTTTGGGTGTATTTCTCCCTTAAAAGTCAAAGCTCTGGGATCTCATTTACTAATTCGTAAGGCGTGCTTGGTAGCCAAAAAGGTCATTTTAAATCATTGGAGAGACACAGCCCCTCCTTCCTATTGGACTTGGCGCAATTGTCTACATAGGATGATGCTAATGGATGCTGCAATGATGCGACACTCTACACGTCTCATGAAACAGTTTCTGAGTGTCTGGGATCCGTACCTACAGTCTCTACCACATAAGTCTCGCAGCTTGATAATAAATGAATGAGCTTAATTTGAACTGAAGTTGTGTTGCTCGATTGACTGTGCAGAGTGATGGATAGAATCATGGCTCACTTCATATTCCTGGTTTACTCTATCTCCACGTGAGGGCCAGTATCATGGGGGGTGGGAGGACCTTACCTTCGGATTAATTTGGGGTCTTATTGATGCAGAGATTCATTCTACTGTTTTCTATTTTATTGCATTATTATCTGGTTCTGCATATCCTCATAATAAAAATTGTTTTAAACTAAAATTCTGTCCTCTCCTTCAAGAGATCCCCCTACACTTGTCTCATGTTTTCTTGAATTGTTATACCATCCTCCTCTGCCACTTACTCTGGAAGGTTCTTCCATGCATCGATTACCCTTTCCCTAAAGAAATATTTTCTGAGATTACTCCTGAGCTGGCCCTTTTCACCTTCACCCCTGACCCCTTGTTCCAGAGTTTCCTTTCAGTTGAAAGAGGTCTGCATCCTGTGCATTTATTCCCTGGGGGTATTTAAACGTCCCTCCTTTCCTTCAGGGTATACGTGTTTAGATCTTTGTCTGTCCCCATATGCTTTATGATAAAGACCATGGACAATTTTAGTAGCCACCCTCTACCAACTGAGGAGAGAAATGGGAACACCAAGCCCCAGCTTGCAGAGAAAATAAAACTTGAGTGATTTGCTACTTGTTAAGGTGCACAGCGGAGGATATTTTGCAGTGCTGTCTATCCTTGAGGTAGAATAGATTTAGCTGTCTATATGTAAATGGTACTTTTTTGTATGACTGTAGTTTTAATATCTTTTCGTTTTATGGTTTATATTGTAACTAGCTTTGATGTGCCTATAAAAAATGACACGTCAAATGAATAACAAAGAAATGCCAGAAGTGTGCAAAATAAGATTGGAAAGCTCGTGTATAGCACTAAACGAAGATGGAACTTGCAGAGGGATGGCATTATATGTTAATTGATGGCTTACAGTCCTGTAGAATAAAAGTTCTGCAGGAAACAAACTGCACTCCGGAATCTCTATAGATATAATTTCCATGCATGTCAGGGAAGAATATGGCAGTGAGGGTAAATCATCACCACTCTGACCAGAATGGTGAGACAGTCTATGAAATGTTAACAGAGATTAGATTTGGCTACTAAAAGTTGGAAATAAAATAATGATGGGAGATTTCAATTATCGTAATATTAATGGGGGGGGATATGTCATCAGGGATTGCCGTGGAGGCAGTTTATAGATGCCATAAATAACTGCTTCTTGGCACAGACTTTGCTTGGCAGAGCCTCATTTTAAAAAATGTGGGACTCTGGCCCAGGGTAGATCCTAGGCCAACTGGCATCCTTGCAGGAGGGTAGGGATAGGGATTCCCCTCCAAACAGCCGCAACTCCTTGGGCCAAAAGGAAGCTTGCATCTGTGCAAGCTTATCAGTCTTCTCACTGTTCAGGCAGCAATAGACGCACAAGAACTTAGGAAGGAGCTCCTGCAGCAAACCCCAGAAACAAATGAGCACAGCAGCCGCTCGTTTCTGGCACAGGAAATACCCTGCATGTGTTCCTTACTGTGGATGTTTAATAATTCTAGTAGTGTCCTCCTCAATCATATTTCTTTAACCTAGCACCATAGCATAGGGTCTGAGCAGGGCTCAAAAACCTTTGCTAGCCATTAAAGATTTTTAAGGTCGCTAGCTAAAGCAAATTATTAAAAATGTCTCAAGTCTGAGCAGGATACTTTTCAGTAATTGGATATACAATGAAAAATTGTATAGAAAAGCTAAAGTTTAATACTGCCAAGTGTTAATTATTTGTATTCATTTCTATGGTGCTAATCCTTAGTGCTTATTCTTAGCAGATTACAATAAAAACATGGAAATAAAGTCATACAGACTACATAAAAACCTGAAAACGTGGTGTATCCGGCAAGCATACGGCCCTAATTCCCAAGAGGACAGCTGAGAGTCACGTCAAATGCTAAATTTTGATTAGTTTAATTTTTATGTCTTATTATTCTTACGTTTTTAGAATTTTTTACTATACTCGTATTTTTAGCTTTTAGTCTTAATAATTGAAGTTTTAGTGCTATGAATATCAAATAGAGTTTATATTGGATTTTATTGTATTTTTTCTTTTCCTTTTCTGAAATTTATTTGATGATTGTTTTTTTTGTATTATGTAAACTGTAGAGATAGAAACTTGTTTTCTGTGCCACGGTTTATAAAAATTGCATAAATAAATAAATATAAATAAAGCATCATTAAAATATGAATACTCTTTTATATGCATTCATAATGCTAAGAAAAATAAAAATATAAAAATTGGGCTAGCATCATTATATAGAACAATAAAATATTACAAACAATGGCAAGTTAAATGTAAAACACTGATTAGACAGGCTAAGAGAGAATATGAAAAGAAGTTGGCAATTGAGACAAAAACCATAATAAAAACCTTTTAAAATGTATCTGAAGCTAGAAGCCTGTGAGGGACTCGGTTGGACTGTTACATGATTGAGGGATTAAAGGGAAATTTAGAGATAAGGCATTGCAGAAAGACTAAATAAATTCTTTGCTTCAGCATTTACTAATGAAGATGTTGGGGAGATACCGATTTCACAGACGGTTTTCAAGGGTAATGATTTAGATGAACTGAACCAAATCACGGTGAACTTGGAAGATTTAGTAAGCCAGATTGACAAACTGAAGAGAAGCAAATTGCTCAAACCAGATGGTATACACCCCAGGATTCTGAAAGAACTAAAAAATGAAATTTAAGATCTATTACTAGTAATTTGTAACCTATTATTAAAATCATCTACTGTACCTGAATACTGAAAGGTAGTCAATGTAATACCAATATTTATACAAGGCTCCAGGGGTGATCTGGAAAACTATATACCAGTGAGGCTGACTTCAGTGCTGGGTAAAATCGTGGAAACTATTCTAAAAAAAAACCCAAAATCCCAGAACATATAGATAGACATTGTTTAATGGGACACAGCCAGCATAGATTTACCCAAAGGAAGTTTTGCCTCACAAATCTGCTATAGTTTTTTAAAGGGGTTAATAAACATATGGATAAAGGTGAGCTGGTTAGATGTGGTATATATGGATTTTCCAAAGGTGTTTAACAAAGTTCCTCATGAGAGGCTTCTAATAAAATTAAAAAGTTATGGGATAGGAGGCCATGTACTTTTGTGGATGCACACAGGTTAAAAGACAGGAAATATAGAGTAGAATTAAATGGTCAGTTATCTCAGTGGAGAGAGGTAAACAGTGGAGTGCTTCAGGGATCTGAACTTGGACCAGTGCTTTTTAATATATTTATAAATAATCTGAAAAGGGGAATGATGAGTGAGGTGATCAAATTTGCAGATGACACACAATTATTCAGATTAGTTAAATCACAGTGATAAATTGCAGGAGGAACTTGTCAGATTGGAAGATTGGGTGTCCAAATGCCAGATGAAATTTAATGTGGATAAGTGCAAGGTGATGCATACAGGGAAAAATAATCCATGCTATAGTTACACAATATTAGGTTTCATTTTAGGAGTTACCATCCAGAAAAAAGATCTAGGTGTCATAGTGGACAATACATTGAAATTGTTGGCTCAGTGTGCTGTGGCACTTTAGAAAAAGCAAACAGAATTTTAGGAATTATTAGGTAGGGAATGGTGAAGAAAATGGAGAATGTCATAATGCCTCTATATCACTCCTTGATGAGACCGCACCTTGAGTACTATGTTCAATTCTGGTCTCTGCCTCTCAAAAAAGATATATTTGCATTGGAGAAGGTACAGAGAAGGGCAATCAAAATGATAAAGGAGCTAGAATGACTCCCCTATAAGGAAAGTCTAAAGAGGTTAGGGCTTTTCAGCTTGGAAAAAAGATGGCTGAGAGGGGGATATGATCGAGGTCTAAAAAATCATGAGAGGACTAGAATGGGATAATGTAAATCAGTTGTTTACACTTTCAGATAATACAAGGAATAGGGGGCAAGCCATGAATTAGCAAGTAGCACATTTAAAACAAATTGAAGAACATTATTTTTCACTCAACATAGAATTCAATTCTGGAATTCATTGCCAGAAGATGTGGTTAAGGCAGCTAATGTAGCTGGGTTTAAAAAAGGGGTGCATAAGATTCTGGAGAAGTCCATAAACTGCTATTAGTCAAGTTGACTTAAGAAATAGCCACTGCTTATTACCAGCATTAGTATCATGGGATCTATTTGAGTACTTGCCAGGTATTTGTGTCCTGGATTGGCCACTGTTGGAAACAGGATGCTGGGCTCAATGGTCTGACCCAGTATGGCAACTTCTTATGTTCTTAACATCTGTGTCCAGCTACTCTTCTAAAAATATATCATAGAAAAAATCTTGTGAAAAATAAAATGACTTCAATTTTTATATGAAACCTCAATTCTTGTCTGCTCATAATTCAAAAAGGAGGACATTCTACAAAGCAGGCCTATTAAAATACTCCATATATATTACATATTCTAATAATTACGAAAAAAATAAAACCTTTGGGGTAGATTTTTTAAAAATATGCGTGTCATCCATGTGCGCGCACACATGGATGCACGATTTTATAACATGTGTGCGCCAGTGCACGCAAGTTACAAAATCTGGGGTGGCACGCGCAAGGAGGGGTAAATTTTTGCTATATTCGGAGGGTGACGCATCTGGGCCTTCCCCAGTTCCCTCCCAGTCCGCTCCAATTTAGGAGCGGACTGGGAGGGAACTTTAATACCCCCTACCCTAACCTCCCTTCCCCTTCCCCTCTCCTCCCCACCTTCTAAAAACCCATTTTAAATCTTTTTACCTTTTTTTTTTTTTTTTTTACAAGTTACTTCAGGGCCCAATATGAAGTAACTTGTGCGCGCCGGCAGCCAGGACAGCAAACAATGGCACTGTCCCGTCCCGCCCCTCACTGCCCAAAACACGCCCTCTGGCCCGCCTCTTCCAAGAGGCCCAGCACTTGAGCGCGTCCCGGCCTTTATACGTGTGGCTGGGCCTCTTGGAAGATTCGCCCGGCACACGTGAGGCCCGGATTTATTTGCGCAGAGCTTTAAAAATCTGCCCTTTTTCTACCTTTGTTTGAGGATTGTTTCATCATACGTCAGAGATGGATGACCAAAATGATAAGGGGCATGGAACAGCTTCCCTATGAGGAAAGGCTAAAGAGTTTAGGGCTGTTCAGGTTGGAGAAGAGACGGCTGAGGGGGGATATGATAGAGGTCTACAAATTCATGAAAGGACTTGAACAGGTTATAGTAAATCAGTTATTTACTCTCTCTGATAATAGAAGGACTAGGGGGGGCACTCCATGAAGTTAGCAAGTAGCTTATTTAAAACAAAGAACATTTTTTCACTCAGCGCATAGTTAAGCTTTGGAATTCATGGCCAGAGCAAGGGGTTATGACAGTTAATGTAACTGGGTTTAAAACAGGTTTGGATAAAATCCATAAACTACTATTAATCAATATGTAATAGTAGCTTGAGATCTATCTATTGTTTGGATATTTGCCAGATACTTGTGACTTAGATTGGCCACTGTTGGAAACAGGATGGTGGGCGTGATGGACCATGGCATATCTTATGTTCTTATGTCTAGCTATCTTTATTCTTGTCTATATCCTTGCTCTGGTTTCCTTTCATTTTATCTTTCCTCATGTATCTTCCTTTTTCCATCTCTCCCACCCTTTCCACCTTTTACCAACTTGCTCTCTCATATCTCACTTTTCATTGTTCTTTTCCACCTCTGTCTTTTTCCTGTCCAATGCCTTGTCATTTCACCCCATCTCACTTTTCATCTTTGTCTCATACCTTTCTACCTCTCCTCTCAATCTTTAACAA
Organism: Rhinatrema bivittatum; assembly: GCF_901001135.1. NCBI lineage: Eukaryota > Metazoa > Chordata > Amphibia > Gymnophiona > Rhinatrematidae > Rhinatrema > Rhinatrema bivittatum. Next base: position 386,965,215 of record NC_042617.1, read on the forward strand.
TTATCTCCCTGTCTCCTTCCCCTTAACGTCTTTTACTCTGACCTTTTGCTTGCCTTCCCTATCCTTTTCTGGCTCTAAAATACACATATGCCTTCTGCCTTCTATTTTCCCCTTTATCAAACATAGTCCTCCCTTTTCCCCTTCTGAGATTTTTCCAGCCACTTCCTTAGTGCTTCCTCTCCCCAGCTTCACTCATCCTCTTTAATGCTTACTTTCTCAGCCTTACTTATTCTTCTCCAGCGTCCCCGACCACTCAAAACTTTCCCCAGTGTGATAGATGTCCTCACCCAATCTATGTGCCTTAGCACTGTTGAAGCAATGTATACATGTGCATTCATTCTCCTCACAATACCTTGCCGATTTTCCATAGTTTACACTGCAAATAGAGGTGGCAGCAGGACTGCCATGAGGGACAATGAATAGATATGCTTCAACAGCTCTGCAGCACACATGGGCAGCTGTGTCCTACTGTCACTGGCTCTAGATTTTTGGAGCCTTGTGTCAGTTGCCAAAGCTTGCTAACTTGGGGGCACTGTCAATTACTGAGGCATAGACTCCATTTTCCCATGCTTAGCTCTGCTGCTACTTCTCTTAGTAGCTGATCCTGGAACTGACAAGAGGAAGAGCTACTTTAGATCTAGTTCACAGTGACGCGCAAGGCCTGGTAAAAGGAATTATACTGGAGGAGTCACTTGGCCATAGTGATCATAACACAATCAAATTTGGAAGAAGAATGGGAAGGATAATGATAAATAAAACTACAATGAGACATGAGGCTTGTTTAAAAATACAACTTTGGAAGACCAGATAAAATGCATTCCATAAATTAAAAAAGGTTTAAGGAAGATCAGCATGTCTAAATGGTGCAGTGCAAAGGATATTAAAACCCAAAGGCATACTTTAAAAAAAATGGAAAATAGGTCATAATTAGGATATTAGGAAAGAGCTTTACCATGCACACCTGATCATGTCCAAAGAGACACCAGTATGCCATGGCACACAGTTGAGAGACACTGCTTTTTGTTGTGGGGCCCAAAGCTGAAAACATCTTCAAGTCTTCCAAGCTAAGGGAGACAGGAACTGATATGAGCAGGTCTTGGAAAAGTACAATGAGTACTTTATCTCCAATCTAATTTGAAACTGCTTATATGCATTCATAAACTGCTAAGCAGGGAGAAGCAATGAGAGCTTTCATTAGGCAGCTATATGTGCTGGCTGACACTGACTTTGGAACTAAAGAAAACCAGATCTGGGACAGGCTGGTGTTTGGAATTCAGGACAAAGGTCACTGAAGTTGCAAATGCAGAAAACCTAACAGTGTCCACAGATGACTATGCCCTTTGAACTGGTTAAAGCACAGAACCATGTTCCAAGCACACAGAGGAGGTGTTATGTGACAAAAATAAGCCTCAGAATGGGAAGCAAAGCCAGAGCAAACTGGAGTACCAAGCAGAGATCTAGAAACATTCCTCTCAGAGGAAAATGTGAAAGGTGTAATTGAGATTTGTCCACCAATGCATGCCCAGTCTTAGAAGTAAAATTTAAGACCCGCATGTATGTACACATGAACGCTTTTGCCATCGCATGCACAAGGACGTGCCAATTTTATAACATACACGAGTATAAGCGCGTATATGTTATAAAATTGGCTGTGTGTAGATGCAAGCACGATTTTATATTGGGCTGCGCATGTGAGCGTGAATGCCTTCTCAGACATGTAAGTGGGGTGAATTTTAGTAGGTACATGCAGTGACGCAATAGGCCTTTTCTCAGTTCGCCCCAGTAAAGGAGAGGACTTCCTAAACCCCCTAGCTGACTTGCCTCCCTTTTACCCTATTAGCCCCAAGCCTTAAAACCTTGCTGACTAACCTTGTTTTTTTTGTTTCATGACTTACATGCCGGCTATAGCAGAAGTAAAGTTATGCGGCATGGAACCTTGTGCATGTAACTACTTAGGCACTGACTTCATGGTGCAGTCCCGGCCTGCCCATGCCCCATCCACACCCCACCCAGACCATGCCCATGCCCTTTTTTGGAAAACTATTTTATGTGCATACCAGGAGATACGCACGTACCCGTGCAGTTTTTAAAATCCACGTGGCGCACACCAGGCCGAAGCACACGTGTATCTCCCAGCTTTGGCGCACGTAGGGCTTTTAAAATCGATCAGTTGGGCAGAAAATGCAGTAAGTGCAGAAGGTTGGCCACTTTGCAGCAGTGTGCTGCACCACACAGGTTCAAGAAAAAGTCACACATGAAAGCAAGGAACCTTGGTTTCTAGGCTCTGTAACTCGAAATATAGCCAGTGACAAGCTGTCTGTGAAGAAGTTAGTGTCAGAACAGGAACCAGCTTGGAACATCACTCTGAAAATTGCAGGTACTCAAATGAAATTCAAATTGATTCTACAGTAGACACTTTTATCATAACTGCAACTGCTTATATAAGAAACCTTCCTTGAAGCCAGTTAAAATGACTCTGCTGTGCCCAGGAAGTGTGGTACCCAAAAGAGGTCAGTTCATAGCATGCACACACCTTGATACCTGTGATGGACCCAGGAAATATTTCTTCTAATTAGGGCTTTATAAAGAGAGGCATAACCAGAAGGAAAACGGAGGTGATAATGCCCCTATACAGGTCATTGGTGTAGCCTCACCTGGAGTATTGTGTTCAGTTCTGGAGGACAATATTGCAAAAAGGATAGAGATAAGATAGAAGCAGTCCAGAGAGAGGCAACAAAAACAGTGTGGGGTCTGCTCCAAAAGACATATGAGATCAGATTTGAAGACCTAAATATGAATAGCCTAGATGAGAGGAAAGGCAGAAGGATATGATACAGATTTTTAAATACCTGAAAGGAATTAATAATCACAAAAATCAAACCTTTTACCGATGGCAAGGAAGCTGTAGAACTAGGGGTCATAATATGAAACTTCAGGAAAGTAGACTCAGGAGCAACATCAGGAAATATTTTTCATAAAAAGAGTGTAAGATGCTTGGAATGCCCTCCTGAAAGAGGTGGTGAAAACAATAATAGATATAGAATTCAAAAGGCATGGGATAAGCACAGAGAATCTGTAATGGCTAGAAGATGGAAATCAAGAAATGGGGTAACCTGTTGAACGTTTGGTGAATTACTATGTGAAAGTTCATACAGATTCCAAACATACAAATTGCAAAATACCATAAAAGAAATCCCAATTTAATGCCATTTATTATCAACCCATAAATAAACAATTACAGTGCAAATATAAACATTGCTAAGATATTAATGTATCACTATTTAATGCCATTTATTATGAATCCATAATCAGTTACAGTACTGATATAAACATTACTAAGATATTTAATATGTCATTTCAAAAATCCAATAAATACTAATGAATGGCAAAATACAACAAATCAGTATGTGACTGGTTGTGTGTGTGTGTGTGTTAGCATTTATGTGTGAATGAGTGTGTGTGACAGTGTCTGAGATTGTATGTATGATCTATGTGTGTCAGCGTGTGAGAATATGTGTAAGTGTGTAAGTTAGAGAATGCATGTATATGAAAGCATAAAGATAGTCTATGCATATCCCCAACAATCTCAAGGTGTTTGGAATCAGAAGTTCCCAAGGAAGAGCAGGGATTTTTTATCCTTATTAGTTTTAATTATCGGGTGTTTAATGTGTTTACTGTTTTGAAATATTTTATTTGATTTGGGAAATTTTTAAAAAATGTTTGCATTTTTAATTATTGGATATTTTATTCAATTGTATTGAAATATGAATTTTTTATTATTATAGTTTTACTATTATGATTGATTTATATTTCTTGATTTTATTGTTTGATGTATGAGGAATGGTGGCTATTCTGTTTTTCCACTGTGCACTACATACAGAGTATGGCTTGTTCCGGTTTCCAGTTCACTTTTGGTCTGTACATTTCTGTCTATACTTTATGGTCTCTCTATTCTGTGTTTGATGAAGGTCTGTTTGTGTTTTGCACATGTGACCAATATGAGGTATTCTGCTAGCATGTAGTTTCTGTATAGATTGCTATAGATCCTTATGTTCTGTTTTCCTAACAGGAAGTGTATTGGTGTTTTAGGGCCTGGTGTAATATTTGCAGTGTTGCCTTTTCATAGGTAGGGTTGTTCCTGTTTGAGTGTTGGCAGTTGGTGCTATTTGATATGGGAGGTTTACTATATTGTAATTGAAATTCAGTTTACTCAAGGCTTTGCAAGGGCCAAGTCCACACCCAACATGCGTAACAATAGGCCTAATACCATAGGGGCTCCAATTGTCTTTTTTTTTTTTAAGCAGGGTTTTCTGGTTGGCACCACTGCAGTACATGTAAATATAATATAAATATACCATAAAAGAAAAACTTGCACAACTGAAACTCTCAAAAAACCCAGAAAAAAATGACCCTAGAATTGATCTTGGAAATTGCCAACTAATTCCAGCAACTGAGGTAAAGGATCTTGGAGTCTGTCAACGAAAACTTAACTATGAAGACCCACATTAGCAAACTGATCAAATCTGGTTTCTGCAAAGTATGAATACTGAGCCGACTGAAGCACAGTAGACTTCAGAACTGTTTTACAATCTCTAATATTCTCAGACCTAGATTACTGCAATTCCCTACTTCTAGGACTACCGGCTAGTCACCTTAAACCTACTGCAAAATGCTGCAGCAAGATTATTGACCGGAAAAAGAAAATATGACCACATCACCCAACCCTGATAGCATTACATTGTATATTATTCTTGACCGTACAGGGAGCCAAAGTAATAGCCAATAATATACACCAACATGAATCCAAACAATGACTTGATGGGAATAACATTTAAACCACACATTCCCACATGAACGCTTAGATTTCAGAACAAAGGCCAGCTAGAAATCCTGACCATAAAAACTCTCATCTAAAACAAACATGAGATAGAGCAATATCAATTGCAGGCCCAATACTATGGAGCTCAATGCCAGAGAATCTTCAAACAATAACTGACATTTAAGAAATTTAAGAATGAACTGAAAACTTGGCTATTCGATAATGCCTACTCTCTGACTGGTATAACCAATTCCCCCTCATTCTGATAACCAACTATGTCCTGCACATTACTCTCATCCCTGCCCATAATGATTACAAATGCATCTTATATCTCTGTCTTTGAAGTACACCCTTAAATTTGGAATATTTACCTGTATGTATGCCTGCCTTTGTAACTCATCCTTTGTCTGTGAGTGTCAAACCTGTACACCCTTACGAACTAGTAAAGGTGTACTTTCATTGGTTTCATTGGTTGCCAATTAAATACCGAATTCAATTCAAAATATTATCAATTATTCATTCTCTTATTTATAATACATCATCTACCTGGTTATGTACTAATCTCCGTATATACAAACCTTCCAGACATCTCAGATCTCTTTCCAAATATCTATTAGACGTACCTACTATCAAACTGGCAAAACATGAATTAACTAGAAAAAGGGCTTTTTCAGTAGCAGGCCCTGTTTTATGGAATTCACTTCCAGACTTCCTCCGCCTTACTCCTTCTACACAACAGTTTAAAAAATCACTAAAAACCTATCTATTTCAGAAAGCCTATAGTTTAGTCTCTAATTCATAAAATCAACACTCACTTATCTCCCACATTGTTATTATCTTCTTCAAACAGACAATATTTAAAGAAAATAATACTTACATTCAATCCAATTTTGCTGTTTAAAGTTGTAGGGCATGAATGTTTATGGTGCTATTATTTTTTAATGTTAGTTTTAATTTGTTTTTATTCATTATGTATGTCTGGTTGTAAACCGTTTTGATTAAATCTTTTGAATTGTAAAGGCGGTATATAAACATTTTAAAATAAATAAATAAATAGTAATTCTCACATGGAATGAGGCAAGCACCAGTGAGATTTTGATGGCCAAGATGTATCCTGATTTTTTCCAGAAAGGACAGGTGCTGAAATCCTGCACCCTTTGGAGAAGGCTAAAGACCTGTGAGCCCTAATCTACTCCCCAGATGGGGCAAGCACCTGTGAAAGTGAAGCAGCAGTAGCTGAGAGATTTTTCAGAGAGCAAGTATTTGCATATTGATTGTGGGGAGGGGGTTTTTTTTTACTCGCCCCTCCCCACAGGGTTCCAGGGCTGGGAGAGCCTGGTTCCCACGTTCTAAAGACTTTTCCTGCCAGAGAAGTCACCAGTGCCAACATCAAGGGGGAAGGACCAAGATCTTGGAGTTTCCCAATCAGATCTCCACCCCTTGGGACAATGACAGGTTAGGCAATCGTGAATAAACTGGACTCAGGTAGGACTTTCCATGTTTGAGGGGACCCCTCCAATAGGATTTCTGGGGCAGATTTTTGTACTTTAATATCACCATAGGAAGCTTTACCCAGATACCTGAGATAAAGGGTACCCACCCTGAGGAGAAAAAAAAAAACACCTTTGTACATCAGTCAGCTGTAAATTTATCTTTATGAAAAATGGGCTTTAAAAATGGGAGTAAAGAATCAGTAAACATTTAATTTACACTGACCACTGCCTGGGCTATAAGCGAGAGCTTCCCCCTACAAAAAGGATTCCACCCTTGGGACAGAGCGTAAAGTTATGGGAGAAGTGCTGGCCAGAGCAGCCCGGAAGAATAAATAAGTTTGTATGCCCTTGGGACTTAAACCCCCCCCCCCCCCCCCAGCAAGAGTTACACTGTGTTAAATAGTTAAAAATTAGATGTTTTTTTCAAACTAGCAGTAGTGTATTTTTACCTCCATATTTGTTTTTTTTTTTTCATTATCATGCTTATATCCCACCTTCTGTGTATGTGAAAATGGGAAATGCTCTTCTCCTTACTTTATATTTAAAACTTGTATTTTTCTTTTTAAATAAAAAAAAAGCATAACAGCACCACACGGGCACACAAAATGTAGGGACAAGATTACAATTCAGGTCACAGAGAGATACTAGCACCATTTCTTTGGGAAAAGTGAAGAGAAAATTACAGTATTCAGAAATAGTATTCAGATGTTGCAACCCAGATCAGATAATTGCTTTTCCAGGGCATGCAGGATTCTACTTTTAAGAGCGTCTTTTGAAGTCTCCTTGTGTTTCCTTCTGTGGAACAAATTATTCTTATAAGAGTATTCTGCTTGTAAAATAGATTTTATCTGGCCTCAGTACTGTACTTATAAAAGGGATCTTCAAAGTGTGCAAATTATAATATCTTCCCTGGGTTTTCTCAATAAGGATACCTGGGGGGGGGGTTGTTGGTTTAATTGATAAATATGCCAGGGGATAAATGCCACCTTCCCTCCCCCTTCATTCCCCTGTAACCCTACCTCTGGGGCCATAAAAATATTTGTTTCTCTTCGGGGCTGGAACCTCAGGCTAGCTCTCTCAATGTCTCTTTCCCCCCAGGGCCTTGATCCTTTTCCTATGGAGAGGGGGGGGGGGCGGAGGGAGATTCTCTCTTCCAGGGCCCAGAGTGCTAAGGGTGACTTGGATGCGCGTTTCTCTTTACCCCCGGGGTGGAGTGGTGTCTTTCTTTCACGATGCGGGTGCAGTATGAAGCCCGAAAACCCATGGTGGAGTCACTGTGTTAGCGTCCAAACAAGAAGTCTCTACCGATGGGCAAACCAGTTTGTAGAACGGCAGTAATAACGAAATCCTCTGCACCACAATGTCTCTCTTTTTTTTTTCTCATAGTCTTTTCCCTCTGTCTGTGCAGGAATCTCTGAACCACCTCCAGGGCTTGGATAGGTGAGCAGGGCCTCCTTTAGCTGGATGGGAAAACCCCTTCCAACTCTGGTAAAAATGGGAAATGCAGTCTTTTGCGCAGAGAGTAAAATTCCCCCCTCTCTCTCTCCCTCCAGGGGGTGAAGATGCCGGATGGGTGTCCTCAATGACCTTCGCTTTGCTCTTTCTCATGGTTAGGTGATCTTCCATATTTTTTTTTCCCTCTGGTTTCCCTGAATTCTTTCTCTCTCTGTCTCTGGATCCCAGATGGGAGGGATCCCCCCTGGACACAGGCAGCTCACCCCCCACACCAATGCAGGAAGGAAGGGGTGGCCAAGATCTTTCTCCTGGATCTCAAACTCAAGCCCTTTCCCTTCCAAAAAAAACTTAACACCGGAGTGATTCCTTGCAGCAAGTCACCACCTCTTCTTCCATCCTCGCTGAGGATATGGAAGAGCAGGTCTTCCCTAATCTGAGGTCTTATTGGTAACAGAACCAGGTGTCTGTTACATCCCTCCTGATTTATTCTATCTTTTGCCTTTCCCTCACCCGTTTTTGGTTGGTTTTTTTTCCAGCACTTACTCAGGTCAGGACCAGTTTGTCTTGTTAGCTTAATGTTGTGCATGTGGCCAGATGTGGGTGTCACCTCTCAAATCACTTATTGGATGTAAAGAGGGACACTCCCAAGCAATCCAGGTTTTGTTTTTTTTTTTTTCTGACAAGCAAACAATTCTGCTAAACTAAGCTGCAAATCACATAAGGAAAAAAATAAACCAGAAGGGGAAAAAAATACAGTCCTGCAATTGTGGTTCACTGATGGGTTTAGGATTTTGCTGCCCCCAGGCACTGCTGGTACTGTCACCCTCTTCCCCCTCCCAGACAAGGGACAACAGAGCAGAAAGTCTAAGACAGAGCCGCCTTTGCTCTACTCTGTCTGCTCCAAGCTCACCTCCTCTCTTCATGTCCCTGAATGACAGGAGGAGATGGGCTGGCTTAGGGAGCAGAGTGGCTTTTCTTTGCTGGCTGCTGTGTGCTCTGGCCTTACCTCTCTCCTCCTGCTCCCTGCATAGAACAGATGGGGAGGGACTACAATAGAGAGGAGAGCAGTTCCTTTGCTCTGTCCCTTTCAGAATCGCCCGTGCACTCCAGTTCTCTGCAGTGAGAAAGCCGATGCGATAAGACACTCGCTCAAGATGGGCGCTTGTATTGAGCACCTGTTTTCCTAACGCGCGCGCGTACAACCACAGCCCCCGTGTGCCCGATGCAGTATTTAAATGAGAGAGAAATCGAAGCAATGTAAAAAAAAAATAAAAAGAGGGAGAGCTGAGGAAGACATGTTTCTGGTGCTCAAAGGAGTTTATTGCATCGGGCACTTAATTTGTGCTTTTGTAACAAAGCTTGCTTCTTTTTGGTTATTTTGCTAAGGTTCATAGACTTTGCTGATTTTAATGTTGGACACCCATTGCTATGGGCATCTAAATTTGAAGGTCATAATTAAAGTGTGCTTTTTTTTTTTTTTTATCAAATCAATCTATATATATTTTTCTACACTGGAAGCAGAAAAATCAAGAGTCAAGATGACACTAAGGAGGAGAACACATTTATCTCACCACAGAGAACCATATTTATTATGTTTTTCAAAAGCTCTTGACTGCAAGTTAACTTTACTTCACCTCCAAAGCTAGAGTTAAATTCCCCGTGTTAAAAAAAAAAATGTGCATTGGGCGCCCAGCCTTTGGGTGTGCTTTTCTACATTGGGTGATGATAGTTGTCTTCATTTACATGGAATTTAAATGCGATGAGTGCTATCCAGTACATGTTTGTTAGGACGTGCATTTTAAATGCGCTGACTTCCTTGTTGTACTGCTATTATTGCGTGCTCAAAAAATGCGCGCCCCACCACAAGTAAAACCAAGAACTTGACTGGGCATGGCTACAGCAGGAAACAGAAGGCCGTTTTCTTCTAAGTGAGATTCAGCATTGCTGGGCGGCAGCAAATCTTCAGCTGCTCTGCTGCCCTCCCCAGATTTTTGCCACCCTAGGCACAGGCCTAATGCATCTGTTGGCAAATCCAAGCCTGTTGTGGTTTTCATTATGAGATGACAGAGGCCAAAGACATTTACCTTCTAGGACACCCCTGGGGCATATATTTGGTATTTTGGATCTCCCAGATATACTAATGCCCCTTCCCCATGAAACAGATGAGCCTGTAGGTTTTTTAATGTGTCCAAGTAGGCTAGGACTAACATACCACCTGAGACCTGGGTAGTTTGATCTCCCTGATAGAAATGAATGTTTCTGTACATGATAAACGAAAATAACAGTGAATGCAATTTAGCAAAGTCTCAAATCACATTAAGATAAACTATGAAATGGTATCAAACATTGGGGGATCACTAAAGCTTTTTTCAAGTGGAAAAACTCCACTCCTTATCAGTTGCCAAAAATCCTTTTGTTGTTGGCTTTTTTCAATAATTTTGCTTTTTCTTGCATGATAAATTGTGTCAAAAAAATTAATTGCCATTGCCATGGAAAAACAAATCTTGAAAAGGGCCACCATAAGGAATTGTTTTTTCAAATTCAGTCACATAAAGGTTGGCGATGTCTGGAACCATTGCTACCCCCATCATGGTCCTTTTTACTTGCAAAAGAATCGATTTTGAAAAAGGAAGTAATTTCTAGTAAGTGCCAATTTGGCCAATTCACACAAAAAAATGGTAAGTATTCATTCATTAATTCATGAATCCAAAATGTCGCGAATGGTTTCCAAAGCACGGTGTTGAGGGATATTGGTGAGATGCAAGGTGTCATTGACAGAAGATTCGATGGAAGATTCCAACCTTTATATTGGAAAACAATTCCTTCCAGATGACCATTTTCAAGAATTTTTTTCCTATGGCAATGGTACGTCGATGATGTACTTTTATAATGGACTGGTTCAACTGAAGATCTTCAGCAATTCTTTCTTTGGCTAAACAACTGCGATCAGAATTTGCAATTTACTTACCAAGCTGATCCTCATATGATTTTGTTTTTGTATAGTAACATCTCCCTCATCAACAGTCAGTTTTCATTTTCCATTTTTAAGAAACCAATGGATCACAACATGCTACTCAGATTTGACAGTTGTCATTCTCATCATTTGAAAACTAATCTGCCTACAGGGCAATTTTTTTGCCTACCTACGCAGAATATGTTCTACAGTGTCAGAATATAAACTCTAAGCTCAATATGTGGTTTCCAATATTTTGGACAGGGGTTACCTGATTACTTGTTTAAAAAAAGCATATAAATGTGGTTCATTTGCAAATTGTGACGTATTACTTTTGCCGCAGAAGCATGAGCCTCTTCAGAGAATGTTGTGTGATTCCTTTTTCAGCTCAAGCCAATATTATACACTGGATCATTTTGGAATGTTGGCCTGTTTTTTGTCCATTCAACTTTCATTACACCTCCTCCTTTTTACATACAGTTGTGCTAAGAATTTACAAGATTATTTGGTATGCTTCTATGTGACATCTGATGCTATCGCAACTGTTTCTAGACCTATGAGCCTGCAGGAAGTGGGGTTCATTACCTGCGACAAGATGTATGTGACTTGTTGAAAAGCTGTAACAGGTTCGCCTCTAATTTTTCATAATCGTTGCTCTCTTTATTTGAAATATGGGGGTTTTTTTGTGGTTCTAAAGGGATAATATACTTCATTCAATGTCCTTGCCTCTTGTTGTTCATCGACAAGATATCTCATATGTTTCGTGAAAGGATAATTGAACACCACAGTTGTGTAAATAATCAACAGGCAGAAGCACCCATTGTGGAACACTGTATATGGCTGAACATTCTATCACTTCCTTAAAATGGGGCATTCTGGATATTGTCACACCATCGATCCGCAGAGCAAATTTGGATCGGGGATTGTTACAGTTTAGAACATAAATGGATTTTTAAGCTACAGACTGTTGCTTCAAAGGGTCTTAATCAGAATGTGGATTGGGCTGCTTCCTTTAAATATTTTGTGATAAATCATCTCTACTACTACTACATATGTTCCTGTGGTTTCTTTAAACATCTGAAGCATTATCATTGGGTGTATGTTGTCACGTGATTAGCAAAGACTTTTCACTTCCATTTTGTTATTTTTTTTTAAATTATACTTAACAGTTTATGAACTTTTTTCAGTTCTCTGATGCAGGTCTCCTGAAGAAAATTCGTTCAAAACATTGATGGTGAGGCTTGCTATTCATTACATCATTTTTGGTTTGAGACTTATGTACTGTGGTTGAAGATGCCTCCAGTTTGAAGCAGTCATATGTGACTGACAAGGACTTATTTTGATTCACTTGTGCACTTAATTTTTTGATATAATTTATTTCACAAGAAAAAGCAAAATTATTGAAAAAAGAAAAAAAAAAAAACCAAAATGACTTTTGGCAAATGATGACAGGGGTGGTGTTTTTCACTTGAAAAAAACCCTTGCTGATACTCCACGTTTGATGCCATTTCATAATAATTTATCTAGGTGTGATTTGAGACTTTGCTAAATTGTGTTCACGTTTATTTTTGTTTATATTTCTTTATATGTGGATCATTACTCCTTGATATTTTGTCCAGTTCTGTAGGTGATAAAACATTATTCGTCTAACTCTTCTGCATCATTCAAAGAGTCAAATTACGATTAATTGGGAAATAGTGATTACGATTACAATTAAATGGGGAATTGGTGGGAACCAACAAAGTGAATGTGAAGTTTAGAATCATCAGCAAGCAGGATGTTGTTTTTAAATTTGAGGGCCTTATCACTTTTCCACCAATTTAAGAGGAAATTTTGAACAGCCTGTGCTATACGTGGGCGCTCTTTACCCGGTGTAGGCTGAAGCCAGCTTTCGAAGGGAAACCAGGTGTTGCGATCCCCCCTGTTGCTGCGCTACAGGAGGTATCTTACCTTCCTCCAGAGGCTGCTTTGAAGCCAGGGCCTCGCCTGTGTTCCATCCGGGACTTGCTCCAGGGCCTGAGAGGCCTAGCTGTTCCTGTGGCGTCGTGCTTGTGTTTGGACTTCCTGCTTCCAGCCACGCCCGTTTCTCTAGGGGCTGGCCCGCAGCTCTCTTCCCCAGTTATAGGGCCAGCAAGGGGCGGTCCTGTCTAACTCCTCCCAGGGAGTTGCCTACAACCTCCAGTATATAAGGACTTGCTTGTTAGTTCCTGTTTGCCTTCGGATTGGGTTACACAGTTGTCTGTGGCCTCTCCCGATCCAGGTCCTCCGTGGTCTGCCGTGTCTAGATGGTACCTTGTCTCGATGTCTGTTTCTGACCGTGCCTAGATGTCTGTTCCTGTTCCTGCCAGCCGTAAGGGCTTCGGATGTCAGTATCCCAGCATCGGAGTTCCTGTTCGCCTGGAGTTTCCCTGCACCCTCCTTTCTTCAGCGTGGTCCGTGACCAGCCTTCCTGGGCTGTGTAGGGCGCGTCTGGGACGGGGTGGTCCGTGACCAGTCTAGCTGTGCTGGCTGAGTAGGGCGCCCTGTTGGACAGTGCCATGTTTCCGTCCTGCCTTGTCTACAATGTCTTGCTTCAGCCTTTGCCCTGATGTCTTCGTGTCTCTGCCTTGACCTACATCCTCGTCTGGTTCCTGAGCCTTCTGTCCTGTTGGGCCCTGGAGTGGCCAACAGGAGGGATTCGTCCCACGGGCTCTTGAGCTTCTGTTCCTGCCAGCCGAGGGGCTTCGGATGTCAGTATCCCAGCATCGGAGTTCCTGCTCGCCTGGACCTTTCCTGCCCTCTTCTACAATGTCTCGCTTCAGCCTTGTCCTGATGTCTTCAACGTCTTGCTTCAGCCTGTTTTGGATGTCTGCTTTAGCCCCCGTCTGACGTCTCAGTGTGAAGGACTCTGTCTGCCCTCGCCTCCGTCCGGCCTGCTGCCCATTGCCGTTCCCTGCGGCAGGTCCGAAAGGGCCAGGAACAGTCGGAGGACCGTTCATTAGTCAACTTCCCCGTGTTGGCTACCATGGGCATGCAGGTCCGGCTGAGGGTCGGACTCCCTGCTTCTGTTCCTGTCTGCCTGGCTCACCATGCCTGCTCAGTTCACCTCCCACAGTGTGGCTTGGGGCTCCTCCTTGAGTCCTGCCGTGGCCCAAGGGCTCACCACCCGCTTACGACGACCGCGCCCGCGCGCGCTCGTAACACCAGGCACACGGAAAATCAGTAGGCACAAGGCTGCGCACACTACAGCAGTCATGCACTTTCTACCTGCTGTTCGTGTGGACCAAAATAGCATGAGCGCATTTGAAAAGGAAATGCGAACTCGCTGTTTCCCTCCCTGAATCTGACACCTCCACAGGAATACCTCTATTTCACATGGTAAAAGCGCATGTGCCATGGGAACCTACACACACTAAGCCATGCAAAAGAAAGGAAAATTTCAGACAGGGCCAATTTACCTGGGTAAATCGCTTTGAAAATTGTCCTCTGGATGTTTGGTGGGTTTTGTTTTGTTTTTTATCATCGGATCTTAAAAGTGGAAACCAATAAACTTCAGCCCAAGGAGTATCTCCATTCTTAGCTCAAGGTTTACATTTGTGATCCACAGGGAGAGTTTGTGTTCAGTCTTTAGTTCTGGCCAATGAACTGAGAGAACATTACTAAGACATCTGGAAGCCACAGAGGAAAAGCAGACGGAGAATCCTGGCATTTGCCATTCATGCCAGTGTGATCTACAGACCTCTGAAGGAAGCAAAGGAGGTGAGTGAAGATTTAGTGTGGACTCCTTAAAAAGAGCGCGCTTCAGTCAACAAAACCCATAAAAGAGGGGGTGACACTGGAACTAGTATCTGGCAAGACCGGTAACACACACAAAAAACCATTTTTGTATACTGGATTCTTGTTAGAGGGAGGCGACAGAGTAATTCTCTGTTAGACCTTTCAGAGAATCAGGACCTAGGCAGACAGCTGTTTTTTTACCCCTCCAAATAATATGGAGTGCTCTAAGTGTTAGGTTCCTAAACTCTTTTTACTGCAGAAAATTGGCAAGAAGCTATGTACAGTCTATTTATAGTTTATCACAAGGATTGTTCAGAAGGAGCATGTTTGTAGCAATGATTTAGAGCCAAAAGTGTGTACAGCCGGGCAGACTGGATGGACCATTCAGGTCTTTATCTGCCATCATTTACTATGTTACTATGTAAAGATTATATTATACCTTGCTCAAAGGGTAAGTTGGTAGGAGCACAGCCTCAATGAGTTTTAGGGAGAGTGTTGTTTGCTTTAGAACAGGAAGGATGCACGTTTCTTTTTCTCTTCGTACCTAGGGAAAGAGGTAGGAAAAGGTCTCTTCCCTAAGGCTCTCTACCATGTCTGAAGGGACTGGAGGAAACAATGAAGCTGACAGCTGTGAGACTTTCTCCCATTGTTGCTGAAAGATAATGCTGATCTGTAGAACCTGAAGCTGATGAGAAACTGAAGATCCAGTGCAAGACCCTGTGGGTAACTAACTTGACTGGACTGGTTATCAAGTGAGATAATCAGTGGGACCAACTCCTGTCCTCCCTTCTCAATCCTTAAGAATGTATTTCAGCAACTGTATGATGAAGCACTTTAGTATAAGGAAGACTGGATGCAGCATTTATTACCTTGTGAAGGGTATTTTTTCTAACTGAATTATGACTGTTCTTTTCCTTTATCAAGTTGTTCTAAGAAAAAAAAAAAATATTTAATTTGGGATCCACCATCTTTGCTCTCCAGTGTGTTGATTTCAATACAGGGATAAGGCCTATACATTCACTAGGAGGTCCTAATAGAGGAGTCTGCCTCCCTAAGATGAGGACCCCAGAGTGACTCTTGTTTGTCTGCAGACCCTATGGGATCTCCACTGGATGGACCCTTGTAACTGAGAGTATAGATGTGGAGCAAACCACTTGTTGTACCACCCCTGTGAGGTGGCTGCAGTGGTAGGGCCCAGCCTGCTCAAGGGAAGACTACATCAAAGTTCGGTGTTACAATTTTAGTTAACACTCAAAGGGAAAGGAGCTAACTTTTCTGCCTGGTTGTCCTATCCCTGTAGGCTAGGCTTTACACCCCTGGCTATCCAGTATAGAAAAAGGAAAGACTTGCTGTTCAATCTCATATCCACTGTATGTACAGTGGTCACTCTCTACAATTTTGGAGAGCATCCCTTTCAAGCCACTTCTGTGAGTTTTGCCTTTTGTTTTGGGAGGAAGTTTTGTCTGCCACTTTTCCTGTTCAGGAGTGGGGAAGAGGAAAGGGTTTTCCCTTCTATTCTACAAAGGACTCTTCATCCAAAAGTCATGGAACACCTGGAAAGGAGAACTGTAAATAAAGGTTATTTTTCAGCTGCAGACACCCATCGGAGTCTTCGCTTTGGGAAAAGGGAAGTCGAGAGAGCTAGATTTTCTGAAGTACATTTTTTCTCAGGAAATTCTGCACACATATAGGAGACTCCTGCCAACTGGGATTCTTGCTTCTCCATGCCTTGGATGGTGAGTTATTTCTGGGACCTCCAATTACTGAGGGTCACCTGCATACATAGATAAAAGACTTTTGGATATCTGAGTCTGGATCTGGATGTGAAGGAATCAATGTGTATGGTGCCAGTTAATTTTATCTGAATATTGTCTATCGTAAAGTTTTAAGTTGGAACATCCATCTAGCGTGTCCTGCCTGTTCATTCCGGTGCCCACATTTCCCCACAGCATACGCCTAGTAACACAGCACCCACGCTGCAAGAGTCACTTCCTGCAGCTTTGGTCCTGGAGTCTATTCTCCTCGGCTTTCAGAGAATCCATGCTCTGGAGCTGATGAGACTGTGTGAGGACTTAGTCCCCGGAACTGAGTGTGACCCACTGCCATCCTGGATAATACCATAAGGGCTACATTTGTGTCACCATGCATGCCGGGAGCTTGCACTTACATTTCATTCTTTCTTTCTCTTAATGTAAACTTCTCATAGCTGTTGCTTTCCACAGTCCTCTCTGCAAGGGCATTGTTAACACTGGGCACACGAGGCCCATGCCCCAAGTCCACAGATCAATGTCTCGAGTTTCAACTGCATTTCCCGCTAATGTATTTTTAAGCCCTAATTTAGCTCCAACTATTCCTCATTGCTCTGCTCGGGATTAGGGATAGTCTGCAGGAGTCTTTTGCTCCACTGGGTCTCTCCTTCCTGTGGACCGAAAAGAAGTCTGCTACAACTGCTGGGCCCGCGCAGCAGAAGAAAGAAAGCTGCTGAATTACCTGGGCATGTGCTGCCGAAAAGAGAAGGCTGCTATCTGCCAGGCCCCATGGCTAAAAAAGAGAAGACCGCTGTTAGCTGGGTCTGTTGGGGGAAAAATAGAAGGCAGGCCTGGCGCCACCAGGTGTGCAACAGTGCAATTGCACAGGGTGGCACACCTGGTGGTGGGTGTTGGGAGCAGGGAGAGGCATGTTTTGCCACTGGTGGACCTGTTCCCACTGGCAGCAGAAGAATTGGAGTCCTGTGGGGCCGCCGGTGGGATCGGGTCCACCGGCAGCAGAAAAAGCAGGAAGCAGTGGCGTACCGGGGGAGGGCACAGGGCTAAGGGGTTGCTGATTGCCAACAGGGAGGCAGGATACAGTTTACACTGAATATACTCGACTACAGTTAGCTGGATGAAGTTCCCTGGGTAACTTTAAGCTGTTCTCCAGCTTACTGAATATGGACATAACTGGTGAAACTTAGCCGGTTACAGCTCCGAATGAACCCTGGAGACCTCCACCCCACCCCTGGATTTACCAAAAAAAAAAAAAAAGTTGACTGCCCCCAGCATCCTCCTGAGCACCTCCCATCGCTGCCTAATGCCCCTGCTGAAAGAAATCACAATATCTGCTGCTGCCCATCCGTGCCCTCCAGAAGCCCAACTCATCCCCTTCAATAGGAAAAAAAAATCTCTACTAAAAAGCAGTCTTAGTGTTAGATGGATAAGTTAACTGGATAGTGCTAAATATAGGGACTAGCCAGTGAACTTAGGGGGTAAAGTAACTCCACCCCAGAACATTTCTAGAATGCCTTTTTTTAATATCCAGCTTAAATGTACCCCGATAAGTGCCAAGAATATTCACAAGTATACATTTAACCGGATAACATACAAGTTATCCGGCTAAATGCCTTTGAATATTGATCTTATGGCTATCAGCTTTTTAAAGATTAATTGCAGAATAATCTGTTTTAACTTTTGGACTAATTTTATGTAATTTACTGCATTTATTATATTGTTTTTGATCTGTTTTGTGTGTCTGTAAGGAACCCTTAGGTCTCCACTAGATGGCCCTAGATCCCTGCCCTTGAACTTACATAACTAGAAGGGAAATACCATCCCTGCAGCACCTCCCCCTGAGGATGGCTGAGGTGGTATCATCCCTCTCCAGAAAGGGGGATGAGCTTAAATCAGCTTGTGGCACTGTGGGGTTTCTTTGCGAGAGAAGGCCATGTGTTGATGTGATCTCCCAGCTTAGGCCCTGCCTAGGCAAGGAAGGGAAAGACACTGCATTGCCAGCTCTCAGTACCAAGCTGGCATGGAGGTTGAAGAGAGAGAGAGGTTTTGCTGCTTTTCTTGGGGGGGGGGGGGGGGGGGGGTTCTATTTTTGACCTGGCCTTTCTGTTTCCCTTCCTCATGAGGTCAGGAGGGAGATGTACACCCTCGCTCCAAACAAAAAGAGGTTGCAGAACCCACAAAGGTGAAGACGTTTTCCCTGTTTTTGCATCTAGAGGGAAGGAAGATTTCTGCCACCCTTCCTTGCCCATAGCTGACCGTAAGAACTGTTTCCAGTAAAAGGCCTTTCCTCCGGGAAAGGTCTGCCAGCCGTTTTGGAGAGGAATCCAAGGGAGAGAAGAGAAGAACATCTGGAGACCCCAAAAGACGTTTCCACCCCGGGCACACAGGACTCAGGCAGGATAAAGATCGAGGGTGCCTTTGGACCTCAGCTACCATAGGAAACGGGGGACATCCAGCACTAGGACACCCCCAGTCAAACTGGGACATTTGTTTCTCCACCCCCATGGAGGAATGTAAGGATTATAAGCGTATACTGTAGCCCGTGTGATACTGCCTGCTTCCTTTCCTCCCTCTCTTGTAGGGACTGCCAGTGCCACAGACAATCACCGCTTATTTCTTTCACCTTTCTATATAACTCGATCAGCCCAGGAATTCACACCCATCTGTCTCAGAGAAGCTTTTTTTATCATAAGGCATGGGTTACCAAAGTTATACTAACAACGTAGCGATCTTAGAAACGTATAATAAATCCTAAGCACAGAATACACTTCTGGTAATCAGCAGAGCAGATATGAATAAATAAGAAGAAATATAAGACATCACCTCCTACTTTAAAACAGTTCTAACTTGCTAGCCCATATTAGATAATAAGACAGGAATTAACCCCCTTCTCACCACTTTGAAGATCCCTGGTCTCAGAACTGCGAGGGAAAGCTGATAGTACCAAATGCGGCCTCTCTCTCTGAAGCAAGCTGTGGGTCTCACCCCCTGAATGAGGGCAGAGGACTTGCCTAGTTCCTGGGAAAGTCCCCCGGCAATTGTGATTCTGGATACCATAGCAGAGCTAGACAGCTCTTCCAAACAGCACTTCAGGACACTGGATCTGGTCGGTCAGTGTAGTTGCAGGGGCAGGGCAGGGAGCAATGTCTCAGATGATCCCCTGAGCCCTTTATTCCAATGGATTTTAAAAGCCAGTGTATGAATTTTCAGAGACTTAATGCATTTATAATTTAGTGACATGAGTCCAATTCTTATTGGGTCCTTCTTCATGTAGATTTCTTGACCCACCCAGCTTGACCATCAGGTAAGCACGTGACAGAAAGCTGACCAGGTCTTGTGATGGGGCTGACCTGTCTCAAAAGGCCCCTTTTCGTGACAAGAGGGTTCCCATCTCCAGGCAAAACTGAGCCCTGCTGACAGGTTTGGATCTGTTCTTGCACATGCACACTTGGCCTGTATTGTCTTTCTGAGCCCCCTTGCTTTTTCTGCTGCACGGGTCTGATGCTCCTGCTTCCCACCTATGCTGCACAGCTGATTTCTTCCTCTGGGTCCACTTCTGCAGCAGGACACAGAGTTTTTTGATGTTGGCCTGAACACCTGGCAATTCCTTTAGACTTCTAGAGTCTTCTGGCCAAATCCGGACAGTTCCTAGATATGGCAGTTTATAGGGAGAATAGGAAAGAAATCTGTAATAATCGGACCTCAAAATAGGCAATTTTTTTGATACCCACAAGCATATTTTGTTAGCACAAAGTATAAGGAGCCAGACTGTCATGGCTGGAGGATGTGATCTGCACTGGAGGGAATTAATGGTGTGCCAGATGAAGTTAAATCATCCAATTAAGTTTAGCAGTTTCCTGCTTGCAATTCTTTCTACGTGGCAGATACATCCAGGTCCTGATACTCTGAATTGGTCCCAAGATATTTTGCATTGATTAGTTAATTTATATTCTCTATCAGGCAATAAATTAGTTTCCAACCTTTGCTGTGCCTGACATTTATTTATTTTATTTATTTAAAAAGTATTTCTTAACTGCCCAAAAATAGTGTGCAAAAAAAAAGTCACAAAACAGTACAAATACAAACAGGATTCAAACACAGCTGCCCAGCCCGATCTACACAAATAGCTCACTAGCCCAGATTAATAATCCAGAGGAAAGTTTTGAGTTTTTTTCTTGATTTTCAGGCTCAGCATGTCTCTTTTCTCATTCTCCAATCAGGTCTCTTTGGTGTCCTCCTTTCTTTTTTGTTTCTCTTTCAGATTTGTCACTTCCTCCATTTTCTTGTCTCCTTTTCCTTCAGCAGTGTAGTTTTCTCCCTTTCCTCTATTCTTTTTCCTGCCTCTTTTTTCTTCATCCTCCTCCAATTTCTCCTGTTCTTTCTTTTCTCCCATTTCCTTTGTCTCTATCTTCCTCCTGTACAACTCTCTCGCTTACCTCTTCCAACTGCTCTCTCTCCTTTGCTCTCTCCTCTTTCCATCTTCCTCCAGTGCTTTCTTCTTAATCACACCTTCATCTTGCTCTCTCTCCTCTCCTCTTGTTCCTGTGCTTTCTCAGCCCTAGCTCTTCCTCCTGTGCACTTTCTGTCCCCCCCACCCCCGCCGCCTCCAATACTGTCTCGCCTCTGTCTGCTTTCTGTATTTTCAACCTTCCCTCCTCCCCCCTCAGGCACTCACTTTCTCGACTCTCTACTCTTCTCATTCCTTCTAAGAGATTTCTCTTCTCTCCCTTCCCCCTGGCCATTGCTACCTCTTCCTCTATCTCCAGCATTGTCTCCTCCATCGGTGCTACACTCTCCCCCTGAACTCTCTCTCCACACCCCTTCCTCCTGCATCCTCTCCTTACTCCAGCACTCTGCTCTTGCATTCTCTACATTTCTTCTGTAGGTGCTGTTTCCCCCTTTCTTACACAGCCCACACAGGCCTCATGCTCACAGCATCTGTCCCCTCCTCCCCCCATTCAGTTACAGCCTCTGTATGTCCTCCTATTCACAAACTCACAGAATTTACCCCACATCATACTCCTCCTCCTCACATGGCTCTATCTCCATCTTCCATTTTCACTTCTCCATGGCTCTCATGGTTTTTCCATTCCACTCACCCAATTCCTCACTCACCCCTCCACCCCCACTTCTCCATCTCCCTGCTCTGTTGCCACCTCAGACCAATTAGCAAACCTAAGCACAGAAAAACTGTTGGGGAGGCCTCCCTTGTGCCCAGAGAGCACGGCAAAAGCAGACAGTGAGTGAAAGTCTGAACCAGCACATGCTCATTGGTCCTGCCTCCTGCAGAGAATCCAGCAGGAGGCATGGTCAAGGAGCATATGTTCAAGATCCTCCCTCCCAGCCTGCTTCTGTTGCTGCTGCGACTGACTGAGCAAGCATACCTGGGAACTTTTGATTTCCTGTCGCCTGAAGGGAGGTAGCAGCATGTGCACAAACTTTCTCTCTCACATACTAGCACATTCACATATTCACTCATACACATACATGCCCATTGTCACACACACACTTCTCTCCCTTGTCCACACACACATGCATACTCACTACTCTCCTTCTTCCACACACATGCACTCATGCCTCTCCCTTTTTCATAGAGACACTCAGTCTTCCACACACATACATGCACACTCACTCCTCTCCTTCCACCCACATGCACTCACTCCTGTTTTCCACACACACTCACATGCATACTCACTCCTCTCCTTCCACCCACATGCACTCACTCCTGCTTTCCCACACACTCACTTCTCTTCCTCTTCCATACATATACATGCACACTCACTCCTCTTTCTTTTCCACACACGCCCATAAATGCATACACTCATTCTCTTCTCTCCCTCTTCCACACACACATGCACTCTCATTCTCTCTTCTCACCTCAGTTCTAATTAGCCACAGGCGCCTTCTCTTTCCCCAGGCCCACGGGACATGCACTACACTTCCTCCTCCTCCTCCTGCAGCATCAGGCCGCTCTGCCCTTGTATTATTTTCAGTGCGCCGCCTGACGCTGTTGCTCCTCCTCCTGAATCCGAGGTTTGTTTCCCGTGGGGGAGGCCAACGCTCCTGCTGGTCTCGCTGTTCACGTCATCTTCCTGAGGCACGGGGACTGATGCTCCTTCTTCCTCAAGCCTGCGCTACCCCAGACCCTTGTTCTTGCGGCCTTCTGCAGCAGGGCACCTGGAGTTTTCAGGTGTTGGCCCGGAGACCCAGCAATTTGTTCAGAATTCTGGAGTCTCCGGGCCAAATCCAGAGAGTTCCCAGGTATGCGACTGAGGGCCATCCACCACAGCATTCCCATAGCCTTTGCGTGCGCTCCTGGAGCACTCCTGTCAGACAGCGTGCTGACATGCATGACCAGAAGGAGGTATGGGGTAAGGGAGAGTGTGATGGATGATGTAGAGGGGTTTGCTGATACTCAGTTGGGGCCTGAAAGCGGAAGGGAGATAGGACCCAGGAAGTGGGAAAGCAGTCGGTGTCTCAAATATTTTCCAACATACTGGTCTGTAGTTCTACAGTGTTAAAGTCCAGCATGGCTGACAATACTTGGGCACTAGAAAACGTATTTAGACAAGTAAAGGTCCCTGCATACCAACACCCCTGTCCTCACTCCCAGCTGGTGGCACCCTTTGTTGCACGACGACGGCCTGAGCGACTGCCCTATTCACTCTATCCTAAAGCTGGCAATGTTGGCGTACAAGTACAGTGTTTCCCAAGCAATGTGGCTTCAGACCTCCTCAAGAGTGCCATGGAAAAGTCACCACTGCCTGATGCTCGGATCCAGGCCAGCACCTGGGCTCTGCTCTCAGTACTCTGTAACAAAAGAAACACCAGCAGTGGTTCTTAAACTTGTTGGAACTCCTTTCAGAGAACCAGTGTAATCATGCATCCCTCTTTCTCCTAGCTTCAGCATAAGCCCTGGAGTGTGGTAATTTAATGGGTAGCAGGGCATGGATAACTAGGACCTGTTTTATACAGGTGCCGAGCGCATTGTATAACCCACAGTCGGACGCCAGATAAATAGGTGCTAATCCACCCCCTAATGTAATAGGGGGATTAGCGCCTATTTAACGCGCGTCTGACGCAGAGTGAATGAGATAGCACTCATCACATGCAGGAGCAGGCATTAATAGCTGAGCGCATTGAAAAGAAGTACAGAAAAGAAGAAAAAACTGCTTTTCTGTACTTTTTTAAAGTAAAAATAAATAAATAACTCGGCAGATTGCCAAGTTATGAAGACTGACGCCGGGTTTTGGCGACCATTTTCATTACTGGCAGACAGCCAGTTATAAAAACCGAGGCCGAGTTTACCGGCGTTGGTCTTCATAACTGGCAGCTGCGGTGGGTCGCGTTAGGAAGGAGGCGCTAAGGTCGCGCAAGCGACCCTAGCGCCTCCTTCCTAGTGTGACCCCCTAATTTCCATATTGCATGGTACCCCCCCTTGCGGGCGTCATGCATGCATTAAAAAAGCGGGCGCTGAAAAGTCAGCGCCCGCTTTCAATGCACATAATTGCATCGGCCCCACATATCTCACCGCACCTCCTCTTCTTCCCCGTCTTTGAGCCCTTCGAGCCTTTGTATTATCTCCAGGCTGAGTGAGAGGGGCAGAGCGTGCACTGAGCACTAGAGGTGACTCACTTGTGGCGAGAAGCAACAGTGTAGGAGCTCTGGCCAGCAGCTAATGTAACTGAGCCAGCTACCCGCACCACACTGACTTCTCCCTTCTCTTCCTTTTACATTTGGAAAACAGTGGGGCTTTCAGTGCTTGCCTAGCTCTTTTGACTATATGGTCCCTCTCCATGTCATACTGCTCTGTGGAGGCTGGTGTGCCACACAGCATTTTTGTTAATGCAGATGCACCTTGGGTGTGAAAAGGTTGTGAAACACTGATCTATTTTATCTGGGCCCAAGATATCTTAAATATAAGCTTCTAAGCTGCATTTCTGAGAGGGTGCTAAAATCTTTACAGGTGATCCTCCCTTCCAATTCCATTGTGGTCTTAGGCAAAGTGAATGGGGTTTTTCAGTAATAGTGCCTTTCTTATGGAAAGTGTTACCAAGAGAAGCCCGCCTAACATCAGACTTCTGTCAAAATCAGTTTATTTACTCTTGCATTTTCCTGATGTTTCTATATTGTCAGTGCAGGATGCGAGTTTACTGAATCTGTTTACTTTTATTAATTTGTGTATCTTAATTCAAAATATAAACTTTCATTAGAATTATATTCTTTTTGGGTTTTATTTGGGGTACTTATTTTTACTTTGCTTTTAATACTGTAATTCACTTACAAGTGAATTTTCAAAGGAATCAGTATGTTACATTTACATGTATATCATAGCAATTTTCAAAAGCCCATTTACATGGGTAACAAAATAAGAACACAAGAAATTGCCATACTGTGTCAGACCAAGGGTCCATGAAGCCCAGCATCCTGTTTCCAACAGTGGCCAATGCAGGCTACAAGTACCTGGCAAGTACCCAAACACTAAGAAGATCCCATGCTACTGATGCCAGTAATAGCAGTGGCTATTCCCTAAGCCAACTTGATTAATAGCAGTTAATGGACTTCTCCAAGAACTTATCCAAACCTTTTTTAAACCCAGCTACACTAATTGCACTAACCACATCCTCTGGCAACAAATTCCAGAGTTTAATTGTACGTTGAGTGAAAAAGAATTTTCTCCAACTAGTTTTAAATGTGCTATTTGTTAACTTCATGGAGTGCCTAGCCTTCTCTTATCTGAAAGAGTAAATAACCGAGTCACATTTCCCCAGTCTAGACCTCTAATGTTTAAAGACCTCTATCATATCCCCACTCAGCCATCTCTTCCCTAAGCTGAACAGCCCTAACCTCGGTAGCCTTTCCTCATAGGGGAGCCATTCCATCCCCTTTATCATTTTATCGCCCTTCTCTGTACTTTCTCCACTGCAACTATAACTTTTTTGAGATGCGGCAACTAGAAATGTAAACTGTATTTAGATGCATAAAAACCCAGTTTTACGCATGTAAATGCTTTTGAAAATCAGGCCCTTAGAGTGCTGGTTGTTAAGTGAGTCATAAATGTAAATAAAGATCTGTGATTGTGTTGGTGTGGTTTATATTTTTAGGTAGGGCTTGTGTATGTAATATGGTATTATGTAAATTGGATTTTATATTGTGTCATCTGAGTTTTCCTGTTGATGCCATGTTTGAGTCCTTGTCCTTTGTTATGTATGTAAATTTATGCATGATGTTACCCGCCTCGAACAAAGAAAAGGGCAGGATATCAATGTTTTAAAATAAAATGAACAGTGATTTCTATTAAATAAATAAGTGTGAGAGAGAGCTGCTTTCAAAGAAAACTGAAGTTCTGCTCCTTGTGAAGAAGTCAAGGCCTCAGCGTGGACATTTTTTCTGTTTGCAGCCTGACAAAAGGATCAGCAGCAAAAGAGCTGTAAAGTTTCCTGTTAGGCAACAGCTGGGTCCTGCTTAGCTTTGAAACAGCTGTCCCTTCATTTGCCTTGAATTTTAGATTAGATATGCTTTTTTTTTTTCCAGACCTGAAAAAATATGATTTTACTTCGTGAGAAAGGTAAGTGCCAGGCATATTTAGACTTTTTATTATTTTATTTTTTTTTTACAGATTTGTCCATGACTCATAACATGACTCAGTAGAGTGTCTGTAAGTTAAGGCCTGGCCACAGCTGCTCCTGAGAGGCTAAATCTTGACTGGCAGCATTTCAGCTGTGCCTAGCATTATAATAATAGCATTGTGGTACATTGTTTTGTCCCAGCCACCCAGGCAGTGAGTTTAAAGTTCAGCACAGCTATCCCCAGTAGAGGAAAGTGATTTAGAATGACTGACAGCAAACTGCTGAGCTGGTGCCTGCTTCTGCAACAATGGAGAGTAGTTGCAGGCATCCACTAGAGCAAACAGTTGCAGGATTTACTTTGAGTCATGCACGCGCATATCCTCCAGCAGCAAAAGCTACGGGAGCCAAGGGACCAAGAGAAATGGTAACGTTCACTGAATTGTTTACACTGTTTTCATCTTATCTATGTGAAACCAACTTTTCAGTGGGTGTACTCAATACGAGGGTACACAGTTGTCCTAGGGCCACAAAACTCCCTATCTTGCTCTCTCTCTTGCTTTTAGGGGCACCTCTTATTCTCACAAAAAACACTGGATACACTGGTGGAGTTTTCCAACAAAACCTTTACTGCAACCAAAAATATCTTCAATCCAATTGGCAACCAAATTCTCCAAATGCTCTTCAACCACTTCAAAAATGTACTTCTGGTCTCAGACCGGTACAGTTGAGTTAGTGTTCCTTCAGGTGGTAGGCACTAGGCAAAGACCCAGTCTTTACACAGCAGGCAGTATGGACATGGAGAGGGATCGTATGGCCAAAAGGAAAGCTAGGAAAGCACTAAAACCCCACCAGTCTCTCTTCCAAATTTTAAAACAAAGGGAGCCGAGGGGGCAGGGACACATGAACCCATCACGATGGACCCAGTGCAGAAGAAGGGAAAAGTCTGTGTGATGCGGGCAGCCGGCTGCCATATACAGTTTCTGGAGCTCCTTCACTGCTGCTATCCTATTGCTCAAAGTGAATCACATCCAGAGCTCAGTGCATGCTGTCTCTAGGAATATGACAGAGGCTGGAAAGACTCAAAGATGTGGAAAAGGAGGAGGTGCTGTGTGTAATGTGTGTGCTGCACAAAGTGAGGTCTGGTTATTTATGCCCTGCATGCTGCCCACTCTCTGGGACTCATGCTGTAGCTAGGAAGAGGTGGCTTGCATGATTACACCTGTTCTCAGGAAAGAGTTTCTGCAAGCTTAAGAGCTACCGCTGGTGGCTCCTGTTGCTGCGAGATCCTGATAGCAGAGCCCAAGAGCTGGCCTGGATATGAGCATCAGGCAATGGTGACTTTTCCGTGGCATGCCTGATCAGGTCTGAAGGCGCACTGGTTGGGAAATGCTGGAATAGGGAACTCTACAATTAATCAGTTTTCTATAAAGCCCAATAGGTGTCACTTTCCCTTTAACTATCTGCAGTACATGCACTTTCCTACTGCAGATGGAAAGAAATGGGCATAAGATGGAAAAGGAATAGGGTTGTTAAGGAATGGAAACTTTGTAAGTGATGATACTATGGCAAAACAGGAGGTTTAACTGTTAATTAGGGATGTGCATTCGTTTGCAACGAA
The DNA here is from genome assembly GCF_901001135.1 of Rhinatrema bivittatum. Lineage (NCBI taxonomy): Eukaryota > Metazoa > Chordata > Amphibia > Gymnophiona > Rhinatrematidae > Rhinatrema > Rhinatrema bivittatum. The sequence continues at coordinate 386,992,644 of NC_042617.1, forward strand.
ATAGGAAATACAGACGATATTTCCTATTTTGTCACGTTTCGGGGGGGGGGGGGGGGAATCGCCGAAACGATAGGGAAACCCACGAAATTTTGTGTGGTTTTATTATCGTTTTGGTGGGGAGAAAGGGCACATTAAAAAAAAAACTCCAAACCCACCCCAACCCTTCAAATTTAATTAATTGCAACCCCCCCCCCCCCCCCCCCAAGACTTACCGAAAGTCCCTGGTGTTCCAGCGGGGTCCCGGGAGCGATCGCCCCCACTCGGGCCGTCGGCTGCCACTAATCAAAATGGCGCCGGCCGTCCATTGCTCCTACCATGTGACAGAGGCCGGCCAATGGCACAGATAGCCCCTGTCACATGGTAAGGGCAAAGGGCCACCGGCACCGCTGGACCACCATGGACTTTTGGCAGGTTTTGGGGGGGGAGGGTCGGGAGAGTGGGGGGTTGTAATTACTTAAATCTGATGGGTTGGGTAGGGGGGTTCGGTTCGGGACAGCCAAAAAAAAAAAATAGGCCCGAACCACAGGAAACAAAATTTCCCACGGCGGGCCGATAACGAAGGCCGAACCAAAAGGTTCGGCCGAATCACATCTCCCTTAGAGAAATTTTTTTCTGACAATTTTGAGCTGGATAACAGGTGGCAATGCAGTGTTCCGTAGTCATCAGCAGCTGGACCTGATGGATTTAATCCCAGAAAGGCTGATGCAGAAATCTAAGCGTTAAGGGGCAGATTTTCAAAGGCTACGTGCATAACATACATGCGTAACCCGAGAAAATCTGCCCCTGCACGCGCTGAGCCTATTTTACACAGGCTCGGAGGCTCGCGCAAGCCCCGGGACGCGAGTATGTCCAGGGGCTTCGGAAAAGGGGCGGGAAGGGGGCAGGTCTGGGGCGTGGCGGCAGTACGAGGGCGGGTCTGGGGTTCAGGGGGCGGTATGGGGGCAGGTACGGGAGCGTGGTGGTGGTCCGGGGGCGGTCCTGAGGTCTCCTTCATTGCGGCCGTGCCGGAGGTTCGCGCGCTGGCAGCCGGCTAGCGTACGCAAGGTACACCTGCCTTGGGCAGGCTTAAGAAAGAAATAAAATAAGGGGGGGGGGGATTTAGGAAGGGCTGGGGGGTGGGTTAGATAGGGGAAGGGAGATGAAGGTGAGGAGGACCGAAAAAAAGTTCCCTCGGAGGGAACGGGGAAAGCCATCGGGGATCCCCTAGGGCTCGGCGTGCACAAGTGTGCACCCCCTTGCGCACGCCATCCCCGGATTTTATAACATGCGTGATGCTGCGCGCGCATGTTATTAAATCGGGTGTAGATTTGGGCGCGCAAGGTTGCGCGCCCAAATCTACGCCCCGCATAAGTTTTAAAATCTGGCCCTAAAACTGTGTGCTGCAGTTCAACGCACAATTCCATATTGCATAAGCTATTTTTTTTAACTCCCAATGCAGTAAGCTAATGGTATGCTAATGCATCTGGAGATAAAATCTGAGCTCAAGGGGGTTCACTCTCCAAGATCCGTTTAAGCAGGCTATCCTTTAAGAATTGCTTATTAAAATCTTTTTAAAATATATCCAAAGCAAGAAGCCTGTGAGGGAGTTGGTTGGACAGTTAGATGATCAAGGGGTTAAGGAAGATAAGACCATTGCGGAAAGACTAAATGGATTCTTTGCTTTGCAGTTTACTAATGAAAGGACTTGAAAAAGATAATGTAAATCAGTTATTTACTCTCTCGGATAATAGGACTAGAGGGCACTCCATGAAGTTAGCAAGTAGCTCATTTAAAACAAATTGAAGACAATTCTTCTTCACTCAGTGCATAGTTAAGCTCTAGAATTCACTGTCAGAGGATGTGGTTACAGCAGTTAGTGTAAGTGGGTATAAAAAACATTTGGATAAGTTCCTCGAGGAAAAAGCCATAAACTGCTATTAATTAATAAGCAATAGTAGCTTGAGATTTACTTAATGTTTGGGTACTTGCCAGGTACTTATGACTTGGATTGGCCACTGTTGAAAACAGGATACTGGGCTTGATGGACCTTTGGTCTGACCCAGTATGGCAATTCTTATGTTCTTATGTAGAATGTTGGGGAGATATCCATTACGGAAATTATTTTCAAGGGTGATGATTCAGATGAACTGAAACAAATCATGGTGGAAGATGTAATAGGGCGGACAAACTGAAGAGTAGCAAATCACCCAGACAGATGGAATACACCCCAGGGTTCTGAAAGAACTCAAAAGTGAAATTTCAGATCTTTTACTAGTATTTTGTAATCTATCATTAAAATTGTCCATTGTACCTCAAAACTAGAGGGTGTCCAATATAACCCTGATATTTAAAAAGGGATCCAGGGTGATCCAGAAAACTATAGACCGGTAAGCCTGATTTCAGTACCAGGAAAAATAATAGAAAATATTCTAAAGAACAAAATCACAAAACATATAGATAGAGATAGTTTAATGGAACACAGCCAGCATAGGTTTACCCAATGGAAGTCTTGCCTCACAACTCTGCTACATTTTTTTAAGGGGTTAATAAACATGTATTTGGATTTTCAGAGGGCATCTGACAAAGTCCCACTTGAGAGACTCCTAAGAAAATTAAAAAGTCATGGGATACGAGGCAATGTCCTTTTGTGAAATGCAAAGTAGTTAAAAGATAGATAGGAAACAGAGAGTTGGATTAAATGGTGAGTTTTTTCACTGAAGAAAGATAAACAGTGGAGTGACTCAGGGATCTGTACTGGGACCATAGTATTTTTTTTTTTACTTTTTATTTAACCAATGGGCAGAAACATCGATCATATAACATTACAGGTCACCAAGGTACACAATCTTGTCAGTATAAGTAATACACATAACAAATAAGTTTACAGCATTTACCTCCTGCATAGGCTAACTTCACAATGCCCCACCATGCAAAATAACAATCCTCCCTTCTTACAGTACATAAACCTCTACGCCAAAACCTCCCCACGTTATGAGACTAAGGTGGGATTGCCCAGTAGGGCCCTCAAATCTTTTCATAAAGAGAAGACTTGTGTTGGACCGTTGCTTTATTTTTTTTTTTAATAATTTATACTTTATTAAATTGTACATCAAATTATAGAATACAAAAATTAAAGAATATAAGAAACGTAAAAGTCTTCATATTCGGTCTTTTCAAGGAATCTTAACAAGTCCACATTACATGGGGCTGCAAACCATATACAAGAAATGATTAAACTAATACTGAATAATGATCTCCCCGTTGATTACATCACTGAGACTTACAGCAATAAATATTTGGAAATGTACTGGATCAAAAAAGTAAACGTATTCCCCTGATAATGTTATCAAGCATTTACAGGGGAATATTGGAAAAAATGTTGTCCCAAAAGTAAGCACATGTTGTTTCAATTGGGGAAAAAAAAAGACTTCCTTTTTCCTGATGTCTCCCTAGAGACATCCAGGAAGATACAAACTTTTTGACCACAAAAAAAGTGAATCTTTATGTTTGAAATACTGATGGAATACAAGCTCTCTATCCATTTCCAGGGAAATCGATACCACCAAAGCAGCCCTAGATGTAACAGTCATCCTGTAAAAACTGGAAAAAATCAGAGCTAGATATGAGGGCAAAATATCTGAAGCTCCCCAGAAACTGTCTTTAAATTACGTAAATAGTAGAAACTGGAGAGAAAAACCCTATCAGACATAAACTAAAGTATTTCAGTAACATAACGCTTAAGAGTTCAACCCCAGAGAGCAATCTAGATCTAGGAAAATTCAGAATTCTTAGACTTTTAAATCTAATTCGATTTTCCAGCAGCTCAGAATGATAATGTATATATTAATTTCAAATTATCTTCAACTATAGCTAACCATGCATTTTGCAATGACTGGGTCAAAGTTTGACTTGATGTTATAGTCCCCTGGTTACTAAATAGTTGAGATTCAAGAGCGTCCACTCTACAGTCCAAATTTAACAACTTGGCAGCTGTTCCCTCTGAGAAGGTACAAAGATCATTCATTGATCTTACTAGGGAGTTATCAATTCTCTTAACAATCCTCCAAATATCTTTTAAGATGATATTTTCAGGTTCTCCAATAAGAAGAGTCCCAGGCTTGAGAAGACCAAGACAGCAAGAAGCCACAGGGACAGTGACAGCTACCACTGAACCCTGTGGATTAATTAAGGAATGATTACTAGTATCATTTTGTGAAAGAGGATCTTCTGGAACTGAAGTGCTCACAGTCTTAGAGGCAGTAATTGATCCAGCTAATTCAAGTCCAAGAGTTGGAGCAGGTGATTCAAAACTTCCTACTGATGTTAAACCCTTGGACTGTTGATTTGGGGGGGAGTTTCAGGCACCAAACTCAAGCAGGTGTCCTCACTTCTGTTACACATATTTAATTGCACTTGTGAGTGAGGTTGATTTACCTTATAAAGTTCGGATGTCAAAGGAGTTGAAGGGAGGCTCTTCCCCATTCCGTTTTGTTCCCATTATAACAGCAAGTTAAAAAATTACTACAAGGGGTGCGCCCCTTTGGCACACGTCTTAGGCATACCAGTGACAGCTATGCATGAATTGGCTCTTATCCCTCCGTAGGGGCCTTTCAGCTACTACCTCCAGGATTGGACTGTCCTCCACACTGCACACAGCGCGTCCTCCTCTCAGGTCCTCCAAGCTCCCTGGTCAGGTGGAATCACCTCATGCTGGCTCTTATCCCTCCGTAGGGGCCTTTCAGCTACTACCTCCAGGATTGGACTGTCCTCCACACTGCACACAGCGCGTCCTCCTCTCAGGTCCTCCAAGCTCCCTGGTCAGGTGGAATCACCTCATGCTGGCTCTTATCCCTCCGTAGGGGCCTTTCAGCTACTACCTCCAGGATTGGACTGTCCTCCACACTGCTCACAGCACGACCTCCTCTCAGGTCCTCCAATCTCCCTGGTCAGGTGGAATCACCTCATGCTGGCTCTTATCCCTCCGGAGGGGCCTTGCAACTGCTACCTCTGGGGTCTGGCTGGCCTCCACACTGCCCACAGAGCATATTCTCTCAAGTCCTCCAGTCTCCTTGGTCAGCTGTTAAAAACATAAGATATGTCGTACTGGGTCAGACCAATAGTCCATCAAGCCCAGTATCCTGTCTCCAACAGTGGCCATTCCAAGTCACAAGTACCTGGCAAGTACCCGGCAAGTACCCAAACATTAAATAGATCCCATGCTACTAATGCTGGCAACAAGCAATGGCTTCCCAGGACCTTTGCTTTTTAATATATTTATAAGTGACCTGGAAAAGGGAACGACGAGTGAGGTAGTCAAATTTGCAGATGACACAAAATTATTCAAAGTTGGTAAATCACAAATGGATTGCGATAAATTGCAGGAAGATCTTGCAAAACTGGAAGACTGGGCATCGAAATGGCACATGAAATATAATGTGGACAAGTGCAAAGTGATGCACACAGGAAAAAGAAACCCACATTTTAGTTACATCATGATAGGTTACATATTAGGAGTTACCACCCAGGAAAAAGAGCTAGGTTTCATAGTGGTCCATACATTGAAATCATTGGCTCAATGTGTTGCAATAGTCAAACAAGCAAACAATCGAGCCGATACAGTACAGAGCGCACTGTTAACCCGCCATTGGACGCATGTTTTCCCTTACCCCTTATTCAGTAAGGGGCTGAAAACGCGTGTCCAATCCCCCGAACCTAATAGCGCCCACAACATGCAAATGCATGTTGATGGCCCTATTAAGTATTCCCACGCGATTCAGAAAATAAAATGTGCAGCCAAGCCGCACATTTTGCTTTCAGAAATTTCTTCAGGCACCGGGAAAGTGCACAGAAAAGTAGTAAAAACTGCTTTTCTGTGCATCCTCTGACTTAATACCATGGTGATATTAAGTCGGAGGTCCCAAAGAGTAAAAAAAGTTAAAAAAAAAAAAAAAAAATTTTGAAGTCGGCCCGCGGCTGTCGGGTCAAAAGCCGGACGCTCAATTTTGTCGGCGTCTGGTTTCTGAGCCCGTGGCTGTCAGCGGGCTCGAGAACAGACGCCGGCAAAATTGAGCGTCGGCTGTCAAACCCGCTGACAGCCGCCGCTCCAGTCCAAAAGGAGGCGCTAGGGACGCGCTAGTGTCCCTAGTGCCTCCTTTTACCTGGTTTTACCACCGGGCCTAATTAGCATACTGAATCACGTGCACAGGAGAGTGGCCTGTGCGCGCACCGGAGCTCTCCCGCGGACTTTACTGAATCGGTCCAAATGTTAGGAATTATTAGGAAAAGAAAGGTGGATGTTTGTATTTTATATATGAAGTGATACTTTTCTCTTTTTATGATTTTGTGATGTTGTTCTCTTGTCAAGTAATTTTACTTTTATTTATGTGAGTTCTAAGCTGCCTAGGCCAGTGGTTCCCAATCTGTAATCCACAGACCCCTAGGGTCTGCGAGATTATGACAGGAGGTCTTCAACTGCCACCGGCGGAAATTAAGTTTTCCCGTGCATCCCACAGCACCCCAGGAAAGAAGGGGCCCAGTTGCGCTACCGCAGCAAAGAAAGGCTCATCAGTGCTGAAGAAGCAGCCCAGAAGAAAGGGGGAGGCCTGGAGTTTCAGCCTGAGAGAGAGTGTGTGTGGAAGCATATGAGGGAGAGAGTGTGAGTGTGTGTGTTTGAGAGAGAGAGAGAAGGAGTGTTTGTACATGACAGATGCATAGAACCTCTCTCCACCTTTCCCTTTTTAATAACAGTAAATGATGGCAGAAAAAGACCCAAGTGGTCCATCAAAGTTGTTAAGAGTAGTACCTGTCAAAGACCCACATACCCTGCAAGTTGTTAAGGGTAATACCTACCACTTTGTGCAGGCTACCTCCATGCCTTCTGTTAAGGGTAGTACCTCTCTCTCCCCTCCACCCTCCCCCAGTCTATTGTGGATCAAATAAATGCTTAGCGCCAACAGCTGTGGAGAAAAAAAATCCTTTTTTTTTAATTAAATGCTACAATTAATTAATGCTACAATTAATATAATAAGGCTGCATAGAGAGAGGAATATCGAGTAAGAAAAGGGAAGTGATTATTCCCCTGTACAGGTCCTTGGTGAGGCCTCACCTGGAGTACTGTGTTCAGTTCTGGAGACCGTATCTTCAAAAAGACAAAGACAAGATGGAAGCGGTACAGAGAAGGGCGACCAGGAAGGTGGAGGATCTTCATCAGATGACGTACGAGGAGAGATTGAAGAATCTAAATATGTACACCCTGGAGGAGAGGAGGAACAGAGGTGATATGATACAGACTTTCAGATACTTGAAAGGTTTTAATGATCCAAAGACAACGACAAACCTTTTCCGTAGGAAGAAAATCAGCAGAACCAGGGGTCACGATTTGAAGCTCCAGGGAGGAAGATTCAGAACCATTGTCAGGAAGTATTTCTTCACAGAGAGGGTGGTGGATGCCTGGAATGCCCTTCCGGAGGAAGTGGTGAAGACCAGAACTGTGAGGGACTTCAAAGGGGCGTGGGATAAACACTGTGGATCCATAAAGTCAAGAGACCGCCAATGTAGAGTGGGTGGCTCACCAGAAAGATGGCTACTGCCCGGAGACAATACCCTTATTAAATAAACATACAGATGCTTACTGTGACTCCAACATCGCTCTAAGCTTCAACGGCAAGAGGAAATGTGGAAAAAAGGATTTGCTATCACAAAGAGGGGAGTAGCTGGCTTGTTACGGCGGTTACTACCCCAAACCAAATAAGCCTAATACTTCACTTTCCAAGCATATACAGCATAGTTCTCTGCTTCAACGGCAGGGGAGAAGAAAAGAGGGTTCGCACTCACAAAGCGGGGAGTAGCTGGCTTATTACGGCGGTTACTACCCCAAACCAAATGTGCCTGATACTTCGCTTTCGATGCATATCCAGCATGGCTCTCTGCTTCATGGCATGGGAGAGGCTGATACATCAAGCATTTCCAGCATAGCTCTCTGCTTCAACAGCAGGGGAATAAGAAAAGCTGAGGCTTCACGCATATCCAGAATAACTTCAACTGCAGGGGAGAAGAAAAAAAAAAAAAAAAGGATTCGCACTCACAAAGCAGGGAGTAGCTGGCTTGTTACGGCGGTTACTACCCTAAACCAAAAGGGCCTGATACTTCACTTTCAATGCATAACCAGCATGGCTCTCCGCTTCAACGGCAGGAGAGAAGAAAAACAACCAATAGGGGCTGTATGACAGTCTGGGTAAAGGGAATAAACATGGGTGTAGCTTGCTTATTGCAGCAGTTACTACCCCTACTACCCCTAACTAATCAAGCTAGGTATTTCACTTGGATGCAGCTCCATCACTGCTCTCTACATTAATGGTGGGGGTGGAAGGGAAATAGAACCAAGAGTTAAGAGAAAATGATAAGTATGAGAGAAAAAAATGTGTGAAGCTTGCTGGGCAGACTGGATGGGCCGTTTGGTCTTCTTCTGCCGTCATTTCTATGTTTCTATGTTTCTACCTTATGGAGAGAGACAGAATGCCACACAAGAAACCAGTAGGAAGCTCTCAGATGATTTTATTGAAAAGGCAACATTATATAGGGTTTACACTTCATACATTTCTGACCCCTAAACCAATAACTGGATTACACAATTGTCAAAATATTTCTATGTCTGGCCATTTATTATAAACAATCCAAATGGCTGCATGTCAATTCACTCTCGCTCTGTATGAAAATGCTATCTATGAGTCTGCAACTAAGCTGAAATGCCAGCACGACATTGGTGTGTCCTAAACATAATTCTGTAATACCGTGGCCTAGTAACCTTCTAGCCTGCATAGCATTTTTATCTAATAACTTCCATTCTGTGGCATCTGTCTGTCTATCTAGCAAAGGAAAAGCATAAAACTGAAGCTTAAATACTATAGCGAGACTAAGAGGGAGGAAAGCATTACTAAGGTTAACAGTCCAGTAAGCGGTTTTTGCCCCTCCTGCAGCCCACAGGTGAATCCCTGGGTTGCAGTATTCGGTATAGTATTTTACATTATGGGGCAGATTTTCAAAGGGTTACGTGCATAACATATGCGCGTAACCCCCGAAAAGCTGTCCCAAGCTGCCCCTGAGTGCACCGAGCCTATCTTGCATAGGCTCGGCGGCACACGCAAGCCCCGGGATGCACGTATGTCCAGGGGCTTTACAAAATGGGCGGTCCGGGGCAGGTCCAGGGGGCGTTCCTGAGTCTTCTGGCACAGCGGCGCCGGCAGCCAGCCAGGGCAGGCGTAACTCGCCGAAACAAGGTGAGGGGGGGATTTGGGTAGGGCAAGGTGGAGGGGAGGCAAAAAACGTTTCCTCCGAGGCCTTGGAGGGAACGGGGAAAGCCATCGGGGCTCCCCTAGGGCTTGACGTGTGCACCCCCTTGCACGCGTCGACCCTGGATTTTATAACATGCGCGCGGCTGCGCGCACATGTTATAAAATCGGGCGTAGATTTGTGCACGCCGGATTGCGCGCACAAATCTACGCCCGCGCATAAGTTTTAAAATCTGGCCTTGTGACCCTACAAAGGAAATCCTTTTCATTAGCATGGCATTCGTACAGTTTAAAATCACTTTGGAATATAACAACTGCACCTGGAACAGTTAACTTTTAATGGGAGGTCTCTTTGCGATTTGAAAAAGATCATTTTCTAGTAGTATCGGATATGATCCAGTGTATATCATCATCAAAGAGTTAATATTCTTGTTCACACTGAATGTATGGTTCCTTTCAACAGACCAATGGTTTTCCCCTGAGGAAGCCACTATTGGTAAAACAAGGGCCTTTTCAGGGATCAACATCACATTCAAGGATTACATCACATCACTCCATAAACAAACACACATACATACAACTGGAAAAATCTATGATGTACTCTCTTTACAGCTGTTTTGGAATCTCATATACTATTGATACTTAATGCACTGGTTCTTTTACAAGTGTTCTAAAACTCTTGATAACGTGACATTGAATCAATGAGAACCTTTATAAGTATTGTATATATGTATTGCGTCATTTAAATAGGATAGCACAACACTATTATATTAAATGTATATGACGAGTGTCTGACTATGCACAATTCAACGATGTTATATTTTATTCCCCTCTAGATTGTTTCAATTCTAACATTCTGATTACTGTAATCCGCTTAGATCTTACAAACATTTGTATAAGCGGTATAAAAATGATTTGAAATAATAAGTAACTACATGTATGAAATTGTTTGCATATAGCCAGAACTTAGGATAGTTCTATTGTGTTTTTTTATGTATGAAATTTTTTGTACACAGTCAAATAAACATTCACAAGTGCTCATTCTATGAAATTTGTATAATGTATTCTTTTAATTGATGGGCATTTCGCATTAGTGCTATTTTTCCTTTCTTTTGGATATTTCTCAAATTCAAGCACTTTAGGTAGTATTTAAATTGCCTAATATCTAGTGGTTTATAAATATATATAGATATATATAAAGACAGAATATTAGATGGAAAGATATAATAATGTATTCCAACTTGGGGGTGGGCACAACCAGTTGCATGGATGGAAGAGGGGCTGCGGCTTCAAATGTTTGCTCAGCCATGGGCTAGACAGGATGGAAATGAAGAAACCTTTTGATGTAATATTTCTATATGGGGGTAAGCTGCACAGAGTGGCAGTTACAACCCTAAATAACTTGATGGACAAACTAGATGAACCAGTTGAGTATTTATCTGCCATTATTTACTTTGTTAACTGGGCATAGGCAAACTTCTTTAGTTCTAAAATACAAAAGTACATAGAAACACAATACATATCTACATTTCAGTATGGAGTAGGGTTGCCAACATTTCCACAGACCAGGTGTAGAACGCAGAGCAAAAGACAGCTCTAGAAGACATAAGCCCGGATTTTAAAAGGGCTATGCGCGTAAATTTCGGAGTTTGTGTGTGTGGCCGGGCCTTGCAAAGCATTTTACGACAGGCTCGGCCATGCGCATAAACCCCGGTACACGCAGAAGTGCTGGTTGAGAGAAAAGGGGCGGGCAATTAGGCCCTATTCCAGGAAAGCGCGAGCCGGAACTTACGTCTGCTTGTTAGAGCACGTAAGTAAAAAGACAAAAAAATATGTTTCTAGTCAAAATAATCATTCAACACATTGTGATATTAGTATACCTGAGGATGATTCTTTTTTTGATAAATCTGTTGTTATGTGTATTTTTGCAATTCAATGAAGATTGAATGTAATAATTAACATAATTGTAAATTGAAAAATCATAAATAAATAATTAAAAAAAAAAGACAAAAAAATGTTAGGGAGAGATTAGGGGTTGGGGAAGAGAGGAGAGGGGAAAAGGTAGGAAGGCCAGGAAGGGGTGTAGGGAAGGACTGGGAGGGAACTGGGAAAAAGGCAAATCGTGTCACCATGCACAATTAAACCCCCCCCCCTGCCCCGCACACAGAAGAGCCCACATGCCCGAACATGCATGCGGATATTAAAATCTGACATGTGCATGTTATAAAATCGGCGTATCCATGTGAGTGTGCGGGTCTTAAAATCGACCCCATAATGGGGTACATTTTAAAACACAGCGCGCGCGCGAACAAAAGTAAGCCGGATTTTATAAGATACGCACGTAGCCGCGTGTATCTTATAAAATCCGGGGTCAGCGCGCGCAAGGGGGTGCACATTTGTGCAACTTGCGCGTGCCGAGCCCTGTGCGTGCTGCCCCCCCCCGCGTGCGTGCGGGGGGGGTGGTGGAACTTTCCTTCCACCACCCCACCGCACCTTCCCCTCCCTAACCCACCCCCCCGGTCCTATTTAAACCCCCCCTACCTTTATCGCACAAGCTACGCCTGCTCAAAGCAGGCGTAACTCGCGCGCGCCGATGCCGCTGCTGCGCCATCACCCGACCCGGGGGCTGGTCCGGAGGCCTTGGTCACGCCCCCGGAACGCCCCCGGGCCGGCACCACACCCCCCGGAATGCCCCCCGGAACATGCCGAATGTCGCGCCGCCCCCGACTCGCCCCCCTAGCAAAGCCCCGGGACTTGCGCGCGCCGCCGAGCCTATGCAAAATAGGCTCGGCATGCACGGGGGGGGGGGGGGGGGGATTTAAGGGTTACGCGCTTAACTTAAGAGCGTAACCCTTTTAAAATCCGGCCAAATGTGTACACACCTAACTGCAGCTGTGGTGCTCATGAGCCGTATCAGAAAAGAAACATTGCCAGCAGGGAGATCTGATAATCAGACAAAAGGGACACATGACAAAAGAGACTCATGATGCCAAAACCACTGACACCAGGTGGGGCTGAAACTCAGACAGAAGGCAGATAACCTGTGGGAACAGGAAAGATATAATGTTGGGGTCAGAATAGTGGATTAGGATGAAAAGGATCAGAACCAGCTGTCATGATGCTGAGATAAGAAGAAACTGGAAAACAAAGAAAGAAATTTTCCATATAAGCAGCTAATATGCAGGCAGAAAACTGAAGGAGCTCCAGCAGTGACTGTAAGGCCCTTCCCAATGCTCTGTCTTATTTTGCATTTGTAGATAGAGTGAAAAATAAATAAATACATGTGTCCTGGGCTGGTGTGGCGAAGATCCACCTTCCCTCGGCTGAGTGGGCCTGTGCAAGTATTGTCCTGATTTTTTTTTAAATTTAAAATAAAAGGAGGGAGGTGGCCCCCATTGTTGTGGAGCTGGAGAGGGGGTATGGCCCCGATATAAAGGAAAAAAAAAAAGAGGGATGCACGTGCAGGAGGCAGAGAGGCATCGGGAGTTGGAGTGGGCCCCTGACAAGTACTTCAGCAACTGCTCCGAGGCTCAGGACAAGCACCAGTGTGCCAGCCAGCGAATGCAAGTGGCACGAGAGAGAGGGGACTCCCACCAGCACTGACTTGTAATAACAAAAAAAAAGAAAACCGCGTGCATGGGGGAACCTAGGGCAGGTGGCGGATGGCGTCACTGCCCTGATTTGGGTCTCCTGTGTGTAGGATGAGTAGACCCAGCACCACCACAGGGATCCCCCGTATAGTTACGGGGGATCCCGTAACTATACTGGGGAGGGGAAGTGCACTCAGTGCCGGGAGCCTTGGGGAAGCTCCTGGCGCATTGTGAAGTGAAGGCCCTTGCTGATGTCATCAGCAGTTGACCAGCAGAGTGCCTGAAGGTGCTTTTTAAAACAATTTATTTCAAGTTTAAAAACGCAGAGATTTTGGTGAGCAACACCAACAGAGGCTCCCATAAATGTTTTACAGGGATACACACTCATTTTATACCCGCTGTTGGAGAGGGGGGGGGGGAGATGGAGGACCCTTAAAACTTTAGAAATTGAGGGTTTTGATGGTTGTGATCGCGAGACGAGTTCTTTAAAATATAACCCATGTAAAAACTGGATTTTGCATTTATTTAAATAAAAAAAGAACGTTGTTTTCCTGGGTGGCTCTGAAGGCCAGGTGGAAAGGTACAGATATATAGAAAATATGTAGAATTAATAAACATCTAGGGAAGTTCTGAGAAACCTCTGGTTAGTTTTGAATTTATTCTGAAATATTTTTAATTTTGGATATGGAATTGGGGGAGTCTGGGGTGGTTTCTGGGAGATTTCAGGAGAGTGAATGCTGTGGTGATCTTATGGATGGAGACTGAATGGGTTTGAGGTGTTTATTTTTCATTTTGGAAAAAAATAATATTTTATTTGAGAAACATGGGGTAAATTTGAAAAAGACTGCACGGGCTTCCTTGTGCACGTGGTTCCCGGCACGCGCACATGTGCACATCGATTTTATAACATTCGCGCGTCACAACACACGTTATAAAATCTGATACCCACGCACACATGCGCGTCCCATTTTTATATCGGCAGGCATATGTGTGCGTGGGTTCCGACGCATGCAGCGACGTGATCGGGCCTTTGCCCAGTTCCATATCCCCCTAACTAACCTTCCTCCCTTTTCTCCTCTCCTCTCCACCCCAACCTAACTATCCTATTTTTTTTGTTTGTTTTAGAACTTACTTGCTCGACGGAGCAGGAGTAAGTTCTGCGCACTGGCCAGCTACCGGTGCGCGCTGCCCCAGCCAGCCCCCACTCCGCCCCTTTTCAAAACCCCAGCTCTTCCGCTCATACTGGGAGATACGCGCGTGGCCAGGCCATTTTGAAAATGCACTCGGCGCATGCTTGACCCAGCCATGCGCGTATCTGCCAATATTGGCGTGTGCCGGCATATTAAAAGTCCCCCAATAGGCTTTAATTTTATTTAAAAATTCAGTCTCTGCCACTTAGAGAATTAAAAGCAATAGTAACAAGGGAAGTCAATAATATGGAGTCTCCTTGTCAACGGTACGCATTCTTGAAGTGAAATCAGATGGACTGAACCAAATCACGGTGAACCTTGAAGATGTGGTAGGCCTGATTGAAAAACTGAAGAGCAGTAAATCACCTGGACCGGATGGTATACACCCCAGGGTTCTGAAGGAACTCAAAAATGAAATTTCAGACCTATTAGTAAAAATTTGTAACCTATCACTAAAATCATCCATTGTACCTGAAGACTGGAGGGTGGCTAATGTAACCCCAATATTTAAAAAGGCTCCAGGGGTGATCTGGGAAACTACAGACCAGTTAGCCTAACTTCAGTGTCAGGAAAAATAGTGGAAAGTGTTGTAAATAGCAAAATCACAGAACATATAGAAAAACATGGTTTAATGGAACAAAGTCAGCATGGCTTTACCCAATGCAAGTCTTGCCTCACAAATCACTTTTTGAAGGAGTTAATAAACATATAGATAAAGGTGAACCAGTAGATGTAGTATATTTGGATTTTCAGAAGGTGTTTTACAAAGTTCCTCACGAGAGGCTTCTAGGAAAAGTAAAAAGTCATGGGATAGGTGGTGATGTCCTTTCGTGGATTACAAACTGGTTAAAAGACAGGAAACAGAGAGTAGGATTAAATGGACAATGTTCTCACTGGAAAAGGGTAAACAGTGGAGTGCCTCAGGGATCTGTACTTGGACCGGTGCTTTTCAATATATATATATATATATATATATATATATAAATGATCTGGAAAGGAATACGACGAGTGAGGTTATCAAATTTATAAAAATATTTTAAAAAGTTTCATGCATGATGATAATGGCTGTTGCAAATTACTTAGAAAGCCATTGTAGGGTGCAGTATATGGCATTATTTATCAATTAGAATACAATTAGTAGGTCTCAGACTGCATGCCTACAACCTACCCATGTTAACCTTGTGCTCACCCCAAAAAAAAAATCAATTCTAGCTACGCCACTGCCTCTGGGGATAAGAAATACTTATTGTGCCTGAATGTAAGTGACCTTGAATTACCTTGGGCTAAACATAAACTAAATCAAAAGATTATTGTTCATCATCTTTTAGTGCCCCCCCCCCCCCCCCCAGTATGTCTCACATAAGAGAAGTCACATTTGGAACAAGCATGAAAACACAGCACAAGTCAACATTCACTCCAGACGCCTGCTAATGCATGATTTTCCCTATCTTGTTTTTCCCTATCCTTCCCACTGCCTTTCTGTTCTACCCCCGCCCAGTTACATTCTCCTTGTTGAAATGTATTTTCCAATCTTTCAGTTATTATGTGAACCGGTATGATGTCCCCACAAATTCCGGTATATAAAAGTTTCTAAATAAATAAATAAATAAATAAATCTATCTTCTGCATAAGAAATGAAAGCGAGACCTGTACTCCTTTCGTAGTAGTGTGCACTGGCAGAGTCTTTCAGGAGCTCCTTATTAGATTTTAAGGGAAAGGCTCACACTCATCAAGTGAGGGACATGTGAAAGCCCCTCGTCAGGTAACCAGGGGCATATTAGGGAGTTTTTCTATCCTTTTCCATCTCTTACCAGCAATAGTTACATTAGTTTGGCATTTGTCCATGCTCTGAATGGGTGCCGTTTTGGGTAAACATATGCCTCACCGCTTCTCTCACCCTTCCAGACTGTTTTGGTAGAAAGTTCAATTATTTTATCATTCCTTCTGAGCCATTATTGGAGAAATTACTTACCTGATAATTTCGTTTTCCTTAGGGTAGACAGATGGACTCAGGACCAATGGGTATAGTGTGCTCCTGATGTCAGCCCTAGTACATATACCCCTGCAGGAAGCTCTGCTCTTCAGTATTCTCTTCGAAAAGCAATTGTGGATATTTGTGTGACTGAATAACTTGATTAACTTGGTTAACTTTGATTAACTGGAATAACTTGGTTAACGTGATTAACTTGAACTGGTTGATGTGGTTATAGCTGGAGTCCGCCAGTGCACTCAACCGAGAAACGCCGACACCCGGTAGGTATGGGTGTCTTAATTAGAGGGAAGCTTGGCTTACCCGTGTTTGTCTTGCTCTCGGGGACTGTCATCCAAGGTTTCCGTGTTTGTTGGCAGCCGTGGTTGGAATGCTGAGATCATCTGTCTACACTAAGGAAAATGAAATTATCAGGTAAGTAATTTCTCCATTTCCTAGTGTGTAGCAGATGGACTCAGGACCAATGGGATGTACAAAAGCTACTCCCGAACCGGGTGGGAGGCTGCCCGTGGCCCACTTAGTACTGCCCTTGCGAATGCCATGTCCTCCCGAGCCTGAACATCCAGGCGGTAGAACCTAAAGAAGGTGTGAATGGAGGACCATGTTGCCGCCCGACAGATCTCGGCGGGTGACAGCATTTTGGTTTCCGCTCAGGACACTGCCTGGGCTCTAGTGGAACGGGCCTTGACTTGTGGAGGTGGAGGCTTGCCTGCATCTATGTAGGCCGCCTTGATAACTTCTTTGATCCAGCGGACTATGGTTGCCCGTGAGGCCACTTCCCCTTGTTTCTTCCTGCTATGAAGGACGAATCGGTGGTCCGTCTTTCGTACGGATTCCGACCTTTCCAGGTATCGGACTAGGAGTCTGCCGAAGTTAAGATAGGGAAGGCGGCGAGATTCTTCAGAGTCCTTATGCTCGTCTGGCGATGGCAGCGAGATGGTTTGGTTTAGATGAAAGTGAGAAACCACTTTTGGGAGGAAGGAGGGGACCGTGCATAGCTGTATGGATCCCGGTGTGAACCTGAGGAATGGTTCTCGACAGGACAGTGCTTGAAGCTCGGAGATGCGACGGGCCGAACAGACTGCCACTAGAAATGCAGTCTTCAATGTTAGTAGTCGGAGGGACAGTCGGTGGATCTGAAGGAGGCTCCTGCTAGGAAGTCTAGGACTAGATTGAGTTTCCATAAGGGTACCGGCCACTTTAGGGGTGGTCAGATCTGTTTGACCCCTTTCAGGAAGCGGGAAACGTCTGGATGAAAGGCTAGGCTGCCGCCCTCCACCTTGGCTCTGTAGCAGGCCAACGCGGACTCCTGCACCTTGATGGAGTTGAGAGACAACCCCTTCTGTAAGCCGTTCTGCAGAATTCCAGAATCGTGGGAATTTGGACCGTCCGTGGGAGGATGTCGCGGTCTTCACACCAGGCTTTGAATATTCTACATATTCGTATGTAGGTTAGAGATGTGGAAAACTTGCGTGCTTGGAGCAGAGTGTCAATCACCGCCCCCAAGTATCCACTTTTCTTCAGGCATGTCCTCTCAATGGCCAGACCGTAAGAGAGAATCGAGTTGGGTCTTTGTGGAGGATCGGGCCTTGTTGGAGCAGATCCCTGTGTGGAGGTAGAGGGAGAGGGCTTCCTGTCAGTAGTCTTCGCATGTCTGCGTACCATGGCCTTCTTGGCCAGTCCAGGGCCACTAGAAGTACTGGTCCCCTGTGGTGTTCTATCTTGCGGATGATCCCGCCCAGAAGCGGCCACGGAGGGAAGGCGTATAGCAGGATTTCCTGTGGCCAGGCCTGAACGAGGGCATCGATCCCTTGGGATTGTGGTTCCCGTCTGCGACTGAAGAAGTTAGGAACTTGGGCGTTGGACCGGGTTGCCAGGAGATCCATGACTGGTGTTCCCCAGCGGTTTACTATCAACTGGAAGGCTGTGGCAGACAGCCTCCATTCCCCTGGGTCTAGACTTTCTCTGCTGAGGTAATCTGCAGTGATGTTGTCTTTTCCCGCAATGTGGGCGGCTGAGATCTCTTGTAGGTTTGACTCTGCCCACGCCATTAGAGGGTCTATTTCCAGGGACACCTGTTGGCTTCTGGTTCCTTCCTGGCGGTTGATGTAGGCAACTGTTGTGGCGTTGTCCGACATGACTCTGACCGATTCGCCCCGGAGTCTGTGACTGAACCATAGGCAGGCTATCCTGACTGCCCGTGCTTCCAGTCGGTTGATGTTCCATCCCGACTCTTCCTTGCCCTATTGCCCCTGGGCGGTCAGTTCCTGGCAGTGGCAAAAGGGGTAAAGCTAGTGCGTCGAAAACGCACGTCCAACCCCCCCGAAACTAATAGTGCCCGCAACATGCAAATGCATGTTGATGGTCCTATTAGTTATTCCCGCGCGATACAGAAAGTAAATGTGCAGCCAAGCCGCACATTTTACTTTCAGAAAGGTTTACCCCTTATACAGTAAGGGGTAATAGCATGTATTCGATGCGCTATTACCCCTTACTGTATAAGGGGTAAAGCTAGCGCGTCCAAACCTGGGCTAACAGTACGCTCTACTGGAGCGCACTGTACTGAATCGGCCTGTAAGTTGGTAGCTGTATAGGTGGAGATCCCAGCAGGAAGTAGTTGTATACAGGCACCGAGCCAGGGAAAGCAGGCCCTCGAGGAGCGAGTACCTGATCCCAGATAGGCACCTGAAAGAAAGCAAAGGACCCCCGAGAAGCAGGTACCCAAGTTAGAGAAATACCCTGAAGGGCAGAGAGAGCTTCCAGCGACAGCAAGGAAGCGGCAGAGTAGCTCAGACCGGAGGCTTTCCATCCATTCACGATCCTTGCTAACTCAAATAGCTGGCAAACAAGGGCAGGCTAAATACCCGGATGGCGTGACATCACTCGAGGGGGACGCCCCCGAGGTTCCCGCCATAACGTGGATAAAGACGTGGGTGGCGTGCACGCGCGCACCTTAGGAGGCCCTAGGAGAAACATGGCGTGAGGTTTTGCTATTGCCATTCCAGGGACGCCAGAGAGAGTGGCATGCAGACGCAGCGGTAGCCATCTTCCCAAGGCTGGTGGGGAGAGCAGAGAGAAAGGTGAGGCACAAAGGTCGAAGCCGTCTGAGACCGACGGACACAACAAGTGCCCAGTATTTTGTTGATGCGTGGGCACCGGCATTATGGCCTTTAAGTCGAGCAATTTGGTCAGTGTGGTCTCCACTGCCGTCCTCTTGGAAGGGTCCTGACAGGGAGATTTCACAAATTTGTCCGGAGGAATGTTGTGGAATTCCAGATAATCACCCTCTCGGATGATGGTTAGGACCCACTTGTCCGAAGTTATCTCGACCCATCTTTGGTAGAATAGGGCAAGTCTGCCCCTATGGCTTCTTCCTGTGGATGGGTCGGCTAATCTTCATTGCGGGGTGCAGCTGGGGCATGGACCTGCACCGGCTCCCCTTTTGCTGTGTTTGTTCCGAAAGGACTGGTCCCTGCTTGCGAGGCGAGATGCTTGATATGTACTTTTGTACAGTTTGAAGCGCTGTGATCCCCTGCCCTTAGATATTCGGGGGGAGGGGCACTGGCTTCTCTTGTTCTTGTCCTCCGGTAGCCCCGCTATTGGGGATTCGCCCCATTTGTCGGCTAACTTCAACAGTTCGCTTCCGAACAGGAGGGTTCCCTTAAAAGGCATTCTCATGAGTCTCGTCTTGGACATCGCGTCGGCTGATCAGCTTCGGAGCCAGAGTTGCCTTCTTGCTGCCACCACGGACGAAACGCCTCTGGCTGCGGTACGCACCAGGTCGGAGGTCACATCTGTGAGGAATGATACTGCTGGTTCTAGTGCTTCGATGGGTGTGGTGGTGTTCCTGGTCTTTGATAAGCAGGCACGAGTCACCATGGCACAGCAGGCCGCAATCTGTAGCGACATAGCTGATACATCGAATGACTGTTTGAGGATGGATTCCAGACGTCTGTCCTGGGCATCCTTGAGTGCCGCTCCTCCCTCGACTGGGATAGTAGTGCACTTTGAGACCACGCAGACCATGGCATGCACTTTGGGAAATGCCAGGAGATCTTTGGCAGTGGGGTACAGGGGGTATAGGGCTGCCAGAGTCTGTCCCCCATTGAACGTGTCCTCCGGAGCCTCCGATTCCAGGTCAATCAGCTGTTGGACGGTTTGCAGCAAAGGGAAATGGCGGGAAGCCTAACAGAGTCCCTCGAGGAGGGGGTTCGTCTTCGGTTCCCCTGTGGCACTCATGCCTGAGTTAGCGAGCTCTTTCAAGCTATGAGCCACAAGGTCTGATAGTTCGTCTTTGGTGAAGAACCGCCTCATGGTTCGGTAAGGTTCCATTCCTGGGGGAATTTCCCCTTCCTCCAGGGAGTCTTGATCCTCATCCGAGGTGTCCGTGTCCCCAATGTTGGGGCTTTTGGGTGGGAGAGGCACTTCTCTGGGTTTAAAGGGTCCCGGGATGTTAGGGTCCTCTGGGGGGGGGGGGGCGCTGTGTCATTGGAGGTGCCGGTTTCATGTGGACAAAGGTATGTAGGCCTTTGAAGAATTCTACCCAGGAGAAAAATGCTGGGTCTAAATTAAGAGGAGCTGCGAGGCTCCCACTGGGGGTAGAGAGGTCCGGTGTACTGTTGGTGGATCCAGATCCCAGTACTGGCTGGGGTGGACCTTGACCTGGTTCACCCAGGGCCTCCTCGCACTGTAGACACAAAGCCATGGCCTCTTCGTGCTGAGCAGCTATGTGGCATGCTGGGCAGAGGACCTGAGCCTTGAGCTTCTTGTCTGGTGGCACCATGGCTTGTGCATGTAGAATTGCAGAAACCCCCGGTTTGTGCGTTCAAGTGTACGCTGGGAGGCTTAGTTATGCACACCGGCCGTGCTGAAGTTGTGCATGTAGGTCGGATGCTCGCTCAATAAGATGTGTGCGCTGTTGTGTGCACAGATTTAACTTATGCGCCCGGCACAGTTGAGCGTGTGGCTGTGCGCCCGGCACCCTTGCGCGCGTCGCTGTGCGCATAGCACTTATGCGTGCGCCGATGTGCGCACAAGTGATTTGTGTGCCCGGCTCGCCTCTGTGCGCATGGATCGGATCGGTGGACAGGGTGGCGATCAAGGGAAAATGGCGTCGGGGACCATGTGAGCAATATGGCGACCACCTCGGAGGGTCTCCACGTGGGAGGATCCTCGTATCGGACCGGGGTCCTAGTCCAGACAGGGAGGAGGAATATCCTAGTGGTTAGAGCAGTGGGCTACGAACCAGGAGACCAGGATTCGAGTCCCGCTGTCGCTCCTTGTGACCTTGGGCAAGGCACTTTACCCTCCATTGCCTCAAGTACAAAACTTAGATTGTAAGCCTTCTGGGGATCGAGAAATACCTACAGTACCTGAATGTAAACCAATGTGATATCTCAGATCGAATGTCGGTATATAAAAATAAACAAAACCCAGTAGCGCTGCTGCTGGCTGGCGATCTGTGCGGCTATTCGAGCCTCGGAGACCAGAGACTTTTAAGAAGTTTTCTACCGTACCTTGTCTCGGCGTTTCCCGGTCTCGTTCCGGGCAGTCTCCGGCTGCGGGGGGAGAGGGAAAGGTACCTTCACCACCGCGCTCGAAGTTGCACCCGTTGCCTCTCAGCCGCAGCCATTGCCGGGGGATAAGTCCAAGCTGGGAACCGGCTGCCGGACCAAGGCCTACCTCTGAGGGATTACGGAAATCACCTCAGGAATTCTCAACTGGGGGAAGGACCAGTAGGTATCACCACAGGAGAGCAGAGCTCGTCTATAGAGGTAAGATTTCTTTGGTTAGAATACTCTAAAGCTGAGCAAGCGTGTATAGAGTCCCGAACTGCTATGGAGACGGAAGAATACTGAAGAGCAGAGCTTCCTGCAGGGGTATATGTACTAGGATTGAAATCTGACTCCATCTCCAACTGCTATCAGGAGCACACTATACCCATTGGTCCTGAGTCCATCTGCTACACAAGTTTTATGATTCAGAAACTGAAAATCCAACACAACTATAAATGCAAACCCTTCCTCGCTCTTCACATAGCACTTTAGCAACGTACATTCAGATTAAACACCACAGAACTGGGCCATACGGGGGTGTGCAGCGACTGCTTTGACGACCCTAATCTACAGGTAGGCTCCCTGGAAAAATCGCACTTGCAACTAAATCCAGACAAGGCTTAATTTTCAGGCGTAGTCACCGTTTCCTTCACACTTCTTCCTAGAGGGCTGCAGCAAAGAGTTTAACAAGCATTTGATCAGATTGCAGGCCGTCTGTTCTTTACCTCCCGGGAAGCTAGAGATCATTGTGACCATCAAGACTATCGGCACCCAGAGAAGGCAGGGCAGAAAGGTGAAAAGGCAGGGGAGGAGGTGCTAAGTGTAGATAAAAAGGAAAAAACATGTGGAGACAATCGCAGGCAAACAGGGATGAAATACAAATGACGAAAAAGAGTAACAGTTCAATCGGCACCCCTTTTTTAAGGTTTCAAACTTATTTTCAAATATTCTAAAGATATCAGGTTACTTCATACAGATTTAGCACTGCAGATATTTTTACCTGAGGTCACAGTCAGCTTGACCTGCATAGGTGCAGCTGTCAATGTTTTACTATCATTATCATGTTTTCCTTTCCTCCGTGGAGCACACTGTGTGATGTAAGCCAGGGAGGGCTTGGAGTTCCTGAGGGAGTATAAACCCCGAAGTAAAGAAACAGAACTAGAAATGAATCCTTTTCTTCCTTACTGTACGGGGGTCAAATCTGGTAACTTTGGAAGAGAAAAAAAAAGGCCTGTGGGGGACAATTCTGGGAAGGAAATGTAAAAGCTGGTAGATTCTATAAAATGCACCCCCCCCCAAAAAAAAAAAACAAAAAAACAACCCAACAAAACAAAAACAAATAAAACACCTTTCCCATTTTTTTCATTCTTGCAGCCTCTTTGAATCTTCTTTTTTGTCTGTCTGTTCTTTCCTCGCTATACTAGGGTTGCCGACTGGACAGCCAGGTTTTTAGCACGCTGTGTAGTGTCCAGTCACACCTACTGACCGGACGCTAAAAGTCCGGATTTGCAGGTGGCGCCTCCTCTCCCTCACAGTCTCCTAGTTACAGGGAGAGAAAGGCAGGGTTGGAGTCTCTCAGAGGAGAGCTGCCTCGTATTTCGGCCCCCACATCTATTTTTATGCTGTGATTGGACAGCATAGGGAGAGGAGGTGGGGCATGGCAGAGCAGCAACCAGCGGTTCTACAGATTTCTGCAGTAATGACCTTCTTGGAACCACCCCCCTCTCACAGCATGCTGGGCAAGGACCTGAGAGGGGCTGCAGTGAGCCAGCTCAGACACAGGCACAGAGGAGATGGTGGAAAAACAGACAGACAGATGGAGGTCCAGGGTGAGGAGAAAGGAGACACAGAGGGGACAGACAAAAGGGGAGGAAAGGGTAGATAGACACATGAGGGGCATGATAGGCTTAAGATACAGAGAGGAGCATGGAGGAAGGGAATGAGTCATAGGGACTCTTGCTCAGTCCAGTTGACAACTGAAGCTGTTTGGGAAATTGCTCTAGGGGCTGTACCTTCCCTGCTCAGGTCTCACACTGGACACTGGTCTCTTAACAACTTGGAATTTACCTGATGTTGAACAAAAACCTATAGTGTACTGTGGTGACCCCCCTCTTCCCCTCTCTGCCCATGCCTTTACCACTTTCCTGGCCCATCCCCTGTCCAGCAGCCTCTGCTCTGAACCCGCTGCCTATTATCTCACTGCTCCCCTCAGGCCTATTGCTGGGCTGCTCAGTGCCCCAGACAATGTAGGCCATATGGCTGGTTGTGGGGGCCCCTGGCAGGCAGTACCTCCACGGATGACATGACTGGCCCACTACAAAAGTGGCATGCAACACTGGTGGCCAGTCCCCTGATGAGATGCATTAGTGCCCCCTGGACTTGGCACTCTGGGCAGTTGCTTGCCTCTTCTGACAACCCTAGTTTTCCCCTCTCTCCGCCCTTCCCTACCCAGCATGCTTCTGACCTTCTGAGCTCATGTGTGAAGGCGTGAGTGTGTTTGTGTGTGACAGAATGAACGTGTATGTGTATGAGAGGACACATGAAAATGTTTGTGTCACCCATAACTACTCCCTAATAATCCATGAGATAAGAAATGGGCAGCAGCTGCGGGGGTGGGGGTGCCCCGATCATTGCCAGAAAAGGCTGGAAGAGAAATTGTTGCCTGTGTGTGGCCTGTCAATTCATTATTGCTCTTTAATGCTACACAGATACAGTTCACTGCCAGGATCTAAAATTTATGCAAATGAGGGACACTATCTCTCTTCTCCCTACCCCCAGTCTTCAAGTGTCTAGTCTTGCGAATGAAGGCTTCTTACAGTGCTTATCTCCTTATTTTTAGATTAGCCTCTCTAGAAGTGAATACAGCAGGTGGATTTCTTATTAAACTCAAGGTTCCTAGTACAACCAGAATGTGATGTTTTAAGTTCTATGGTTTTGTTTAAGATGCAGTTATCTTTCATTCAGGGTGTGATTTGCTAATCTTTTATCCCAGGAAGAGAGATAAGTCTGGCACCAACATCCAGACTTGACTTATTCTTGTGGCACCACTTAGAGTAGTGTATATTTGTTTATTTAAAATGATTTATATCTCACACAATCCAATGTACTGGGCAGATTTCAATAAAAACATACACATTCATTATACATAAATAAAACATGACTTTCCTAGTGTGTAGCAGATGGACTCGGGACCAATGGGTATAGTGTGCTCCTGATAGCAGTTGGAGACGGAGTCAGATTTCAGTCTGATGCCAGCACTACATATACCCGTGCACGAGGCTCTGTTCCTCAGTTTTTTCCGTCCCCATAGCAGTTCGGGACGTCACAAACGCGTGTACAGCGTTAGAAAACCAAACTCCAAATTCAAATAAGAAAGAAAGAAAGAATCTTACCTACAGACGAGCCCCGCTCTCCTGCGGTGACACCTAAGGGTCCCTCCCCCAGTCGAGAATTCCTGAGGTGATTTCCGAGATCCCTCAGAGGTAGGCCTCGGTCCCGGCATGGACTTAGCCCCCTGAGAAGGGAGCAGCTAAGAGGCAGCCTTGGTTCGGTCGCCGACCCGGCGTGGACTTAGCCCCCTGAAAAGGGAGCAGCTGAGAGGCAGCGGGTGCAAGACCGAACGTGGCGGTGAAGGTATTATCCTCTTCTCCCGCAGCCGGAGACCGCCCGGCAAGAGACCGGGAAGCGCCGAGACAAGGTAAGGTAGAAAACTTTTCTCTAAGTCTCTGCTCTCCAAGGCTCGGATAACCGCACAGATTGTCCCTCCAGCTTCTGTCTAATCGGGTTGAGCAGCCCCATCCGGGCTAGTCCCCGATCCGACTCGAGGGTCCTCCCATGTGGAGACCCCCCCGGGGGGGCCGCCATCTTGCCGCATGGTCGCCGGCACCATTTCCCCCCCCCCCCCCCTTAGTCACCACTTGTCCACACAACTGAGCTGTGCGCACAGCAGCGAGCTGGGCGCATAAAATACTTGTGCGCACAGCGCCACATGCTTATACACCGTGCGCACAGTGATGTGCACAAAGGGTGCCGAGCGCACAACTAGGCCCATGCGCAAAGCCATACGCGCATCTTCCGTTCTTAGGCGCACAACGTAGGCACACCCGGAACGCATAACCAGGCCTCCCAGCATGTGCATCAATACGGGATACACGCGCAAGTCATGGCACCGTCGTCCAAGACAGCTAAAGGCCCAGTCCTTTGCCCGGCATGCCACCTGAGAGCGGCACAGCCCGAGATGACCTCTGCCCTGTGCCTGTTGTGCAAAGAAGCTCGGGGGGAGACAAGACAAGTCCCCCTTAGCCTGTAGAGGACTCCGAATCCACCAGCGAGGCTACCCCGGACCTCTCTATTCCCGACTCGGCCCTCCCACAGTGGGGGCCCTCGGGGAACGCCGCCGGACCCAATGCGGTCCCAGGCAACTTCACCTGGGCAGGATTCTTCGTGGAACTACAATCCTACATCCACGCACAGACAGGACCACCAGCGGCACAACCACAATCCCCGCCAGTGGCCCAGAACCTCCCAGGGCCCTCCCGGTCTCCACCAGATGAGCCACCCCTGGACAAATATTCCCCTTAGGGGACACAGATGATTCAGAGGAGGAACCAGAACCCCTGGAAGAAGGGGAACTCCCTCCAGGAACGGAATCGCATCGCACCATGACGCGCTTCTTCCCAAAAGACGAATTATCAGATCTCGTAGCCACGAGTCTGAAGGCATTGGCCATCCCAGAAACATGCAACACAGCAGAGTCCAAGGCGAGCCCCTTCCTGGCCAGGCTCCGCCAAACCTCACACCACTTCCCTATGCTACAGGCCGTACAACAACTGATCGACCTGGAATGGGACGCCCCAGAGGCCACCTTCAAGGGGGGTCGAGCCCTAGAAGCTCTCTACCCCTTGGACCCCGCAACAAAGGAATTTCTGAGGTTTTCCAAGATCGATGCCTTGGTCTGCGCCACCACAAAGCGCACCACCATACCAGTCGAGGGTGAAGCTTCCCTCAAGGATGCCAATGGCAGACAGCAGGAATCCATCCTCAAGCAGTCTTACGATGTATCAGCTATGACCCTACAGATCGCTGCTTGCTGCACCGTGGTATCATGCGCCTGCCTGGCGATGGCCAGGGACGCAACTATGCCAATCAAGGCATTAAACCCGGCAATATCATTTCTCACGGACGCGACCTCAGACCTGGTGCGCACCTCAGCCAGGAGCCTCTCGTCCACAGTGGCAGCCAGAAGACAGCTCTGGCTTCGAAGCTGGTCAGCCGACGCGTCCTCTAAGACGAGGCTCACAAGAATGCCCTTTAGAGGATCACTCCTCTTCGGAAGCGACCTGGACAAACTAGCCGACAAATCGGGCGAGTCCCCAGTACCCCATCTACCGGAGGACAGGAGTAAGAGGAACCAACGCCCCACTCCCCAGGCACCCAAGGGCAGAGGATCCCAGCATTATAGATCATACAAAAACACTTACCAAGCCCCCCGCCCTGCCGGCAAGGGGCAGTCCTTTCGGAACAGACACAACAAAAGAGGAGCCGGCTCAGGACCAGGCCCCTGCCGCAACACGCAATGAGAATCAGCAGACCCATCTACAGGAAGAGATCATAGGGGGTAGGCTTGCCATTTTCTACCAAAGATGGGTCGAGATAACGTCGGACAATTGGGTCCTATCCATCATCCGAGAGGGATACTACCTGGACTTCCACAGCATCCCTCCAGACAAGTTTGTGATTTGTCCGTGCCTCGATCACTCCAAGAGGAAGGCAGTGGAAACCACACTATCAAAACTACTTGCCCTAAAGGCAATAAAACCAGTGCCTCTGCACCAACAAAATTCGGGTACTATTCCATCTACTTCATCGTGCCCAAGAAAGAGGGAACATTCCGGCCCATACTGGACCTCAAGACCTTCAATCGCTACCTGAAGGTACCCTGCTTCCGCATGGAAACCCTGCGTGCGGTCATAAGGGCGGTACAACCGGGAGAATTCCTGACCTCCCTGGATCTGTCAGAAGCCTACCTCCACATACCGATCCATTGCATCCACCAGCATTTCCTATGCTTCGCAATATTGGGCCATCACTACCAGTTCCAGGCCCTACCATTCGGGTTGGCTACGGCTCCCCGAACGTTCACCAAGATCATGGTGGTAGTAGCGGCAGCACTGAGGAGCTGATCAGAGCGAAATCGCCAGAGGAAAGCCAGCAAGCAACCACCAGAGTCAAGGAACTACTGCAGAACCTCGGGTGGGTCGTCAACACACCCAAGAGCCACCTGCAGCCCTCCCAATGCCTGGAATACCTGGGAGTCCGGTTCGACACCAAAGGGAGCAAAGTCACCCTTCCCCCTACAAGGAGAAGGAGATTGATGGAACAACTACGAGCATTGTTGAATTCCACTCTCCCCACGGCTTGGGACTATCTCCAAGTCCTCGGACTCATGGCATCAACCATAGAAGTCGTCCCATGGGCAAGGGCCCACATGCGGCCCCTACAACATTCCCTACTGTCTCGATGGAACCCGATGTCTCAAAATTACTCTGCCCCCCTCCGGCTACCGGCGAAGGTTCGGAACCAACTACGATGGTGGCTACAAGAAGACCACCTGAGCAAAGGAACAAGCTTATCCCCACCGGAATAGACCTTGCTCACCACGGACGCAAGTCTGTGGGGATGGGGAGTCCACTGCCAGGAGCTAACGGCTCAAGGGCAATGGGATGAAGAAGAGTCAGCATGGAACATAAAACGACTGGAAGCCCAAGCAATCAGACTAGCCTGCCTACGGTTCAGCCACAGACTCCGGAACAAATCAGTCAGAGTCATGTCGGATAACGCCACAAGAGTGGCCTACATCAACCGCCAGGGGGGAACCCGGAGCCAGCAGGTGTCCCTGGAAATAGAACCCCTAATGACGTGGGCAGAATCAAACCTACAAAGGATATCAACCGCCCACATCGCGGGAAAAGACAACGTCACTGCAGACTACCTCAGCAGAGAGAGTCTGGATCCAGGGGAATGGACACTGTCGACAATAGCCTTCCAGCGGATAGTAAACCACTGGGGAGCACCAGCCATGGATCTTCTGGCAACCAGGTCCAACACCCGGGTTCCCAAGTTCTTCAGCCGAAGACGGGAACCGCTGTCCCAGGGAATCGACGCTCTCGTCCAGACCTGGCCTCAGGAGGACCTACTGTACGCCTTCCCTCCATGGCCACTACTGGGCAGAATCATCCGCAAGATAGAACACCACAGAGGGCTGGTACTTCTAGTGGCCCCAGACTGGCCAAGAAGGCCGTGATACGCAGACATGCGAAGACTTCTGGTGGGACACCCTCTACGCCTACCTCCACACAGGGATCAACTCCAGCAAGGACCGATCCTCCACGAAGACCCAACGAGATTCTCGCTTACGGTCTGGCCATTGAGAGGTCTCGCCTGAAAAAGAGTGGATACTCAGGACCAGTGATAGACACACTGCTCCGAGCGCGCACGTTCTCCACCTCCTTAACATATATACGAGTATGGAGAATATTCGAAGCCTGGTGCGAGGACTGCGACATCCTTCCACAGACAGTCAAAATCCCCATGGACCTGGAATTTCTACAGGACGGCATGAACAAAGGGTTGTCTCTCAACTCCATCAAGGTACAACTGGCCGCCCTGGCCAGCTTCAGACCCAGGGTGGACGGCAGCAGCCTAGCGGCCCACCCAGACACCTCCCGCTTCTTAAAAGGGGTCAAGCACATTCGACCACCTCTAAAGTGGCCGATACCCCTATGGAATCTCAATCTAGTGTTAGACTTCCTAGCGGGAGCCTCGTTCAGACCAACTCGCGGCCTGTCCCTACAGCTCCTGACCTTGAAGACTGCGTTCCTCGTGGCAATCTGCTCAGCTCATCGAATCTCCAAACTTCAAGCACTATCATGCCGGGAGCCGTTCCTCAGATTCACGCCGGGAGCCATACAGCTGCACACTGTACCCTCCTTCCTGCCAAAGGTGGTTTCTCACTTCCATCTAAACCAAACCATCTCACTGCCATCTCCAGATGAGCATAAGGACTCGAAAGACTCACGCCTCCTTCGCCACCTGAACGTCGGCAGACTTCTAGTCCGATACCTGGAAAGATCGGAACCTGTACGAAAGATGGACCATCTGTTCGTTCTTCACAGTGGGAAGAAGCAAGGGGAAGCGGCCTCACGGGCAACCATTGCCCACTGGATCAAAGAAGTAATCAAGGCGGCCTACATAGAGGCAGGCAAGCCCCCACCTCTACAAGTCAAGGCCCATTCCACAAGGGGCTTTCACATGTCCCTCACTTGATGAGTGTGAGCCTTTCCCTTAAAATCTAATAAGGAGCTCCTGAAAGACTCTGCCAGTGCACACTACTACGAAAGGAGTACAGGTCTCACTTTCATTTCTTATGCAGAAGATAAATCATGCATTAGCAGGCGTCTGGAGAGAATGTTGACTTGTGCTGTGTTTTCATGCTTGTTCCAAATGCGACTTCTCTTATGTGAGACATGGGGGGGGGGCACTAAAAGATGATGAACAATAATGTTTTGATTTAGTTTGTTTAACCCAAGGTAATTCAAGGTCACTTACATTCAGGCACAATAAGTATTTGGATCAGCTTCTGCAAAGAGAGGAGTAATGGTCTGATGTGGTTAGCTCCCACAGAGTGGTAGATGATAATTCCACTCTATTAGTGTAAGGAGTAACACTTAGTAGAAATAGTGAATCCCTGGGCCGATGGCAGATGACAGCGCCCTCAAGTAGAGATCCTGAGAGGGACCACCAGCTAGGCTGGAGTATTGAGACAAACA
This sequence comes from Rhinatrema bivittatum, assembly GCF_901001135.1. Classification (NCBI taxonomy): domain Eukaryota; kingdom Metazoa; phylum Chordata; class Amphibia; order Gymnophiona; family Rhinatrematidae; genus Rhinatrema; species Rhinatrema bivittatum. The sequence goes on from NC_042617.1 coordinate 387,023,063, forward strand.
TAGATAGTTCTTTATTAGACTGGAAGTAGAACCACCAGAGGTGGCAGTAGTGAGCTGAAGTGCCCGGCAGGGCTGAAGTCCCTCTGATACTGGTAATACGATCTCTGAGTTGCTGAGCTGTAAGGAGAGACTATAGGTAGTGAGTAGACAGGGTATGCTGACCATAACCAGTGGTAGATGATACACTCACACTTGTAGATATTTGCAATGTCTTCTTATGCAATAGAGAGTCTTCAGTATTCAGGAACAGGAGCCGCAGGCGAGTACTGGTTCCTATAGGCAGTCTGAAATAGAACTCACAATCACTATGTATGGGATGGCTTCTGGAATAGAAGAGAGGCGAGGAGAGATTTAGGAACATAAGCCCTTGTGGAGCGAGTACCGGTTCCTATCTGTTAATCTGTAATAGTAATCCATAAGATATAATTATGCTTTATCTTCTGAGGAAGAAGGGAGTTTGAGAAAAGTATTAGGAACATAGGCTCTCGTGGAGCGAGTACCGGTTCCTATATGCAATCTGCAATGGTAACTCACGATCTCCGTACCTGCAATAACGTCTTAGATTGAAGAGAGTCTTAGAGATTAGGAACATGGGCCCTCTTGGAGCGAGTACTGGTTCCTGTCTGTATTAGGACTCACTGAGTTCAGGTCTGCGATCGCCTCCAGGCAATAAGAGTCTTCTGAGTCCTCGGGAACGTAGGCCCTCGAGGAGCGAGTACCGGATCCCGTTCAGCAATCTGAAATCAAGAAGAGAGAGAGCGAAGCCCCCGAGGAGCGGGTACTCCTAGTAAGTTGGAAAAGGCCGAGCAGTTTCCCCTTGCTGACTCGGATCGTAGTTGCAAGTAGCATGGACTGCCGAAGCAAGTCCCGTTGGAGTTCCTTGCTAACTCGTTTGAGGTTAGCAAACAAAGACCTTTTAAATTGAAAACGGATGATGTCAGGGGGGACGCCCCCGAGGTTCGCCCCTTGCCGGTACATCTCTGGAGCGCGTGCGCCCTTACGTCATCAGGAACATGGCGGATCTGTGGCATCAAGCCAGCCCGGAGATTCCAGGAAACAAATGGCGAGAAGCCGCAGCAGCATCTGTCCGTCAGACTCAAAGAGAGTTGCCATAAGGTAGAGAGGGTGGAGCAAGGGCGAGAATAGGCACGAACGCAACAGTACCCCCCTTTAAAGGGCGGTCTCCTCTTCGGTTGCCAGGTTAAGTACCAGAGATGCGCGAGGTGGAACTGATGAAGCATCTCTTATCCAATAGGCCTGAGGCTCCCAAAGATGGTTTTGGGCTGAAGCCTTTTCAGGCAACAAAACTCAGTCTCTGTATAACATCCAGGGTCTCCAAGTTCTTGAATTCAAGTTCGTTTAAACACGATGACAGGTAGATGATGAGATTTGAAGAATCTCGCAGAATGTATAATGAAGTCAGCAGCAATGAGATGGGCTGCCGTAGACATCACTGAGGTTTCAGTGGAAGTGGTGATGTAGACACTGGTCCATGATCCACTTCTAAGTCGCTCTTCCGCAGGATGCTGGAAGAGAGATGATGGCAATACCAGCAAAGTGAATAGGCTGATGGATGGGGACATCTTCATCTTCGGAATCAGCAGTGCTATAAATCTCCAGCACGACCTCCGAGCAACCAAACGTTAAGTTGATAGATAGAGATATCTTCTTCTTCTGAATCAACAGTGCCAAAGACTTGCGGCACGACTTCCGAGTGAACCAACGAAGTTGATAGTGAAATATCTTCTTCTTCGGAATCAACAATGCCATAGGCTTGCGGGCACAACTTCCGAATTAACCAAATACGAACTTCTTCATTGGAACTGACGATGGCACAGCAGAAAGTCAGGCTGGGAATGAGAGATATCCTCTTCCTCCTTGGAATCAACAGTGCTGAAGTACTTCAGCACGACTTCCAAGTGGATAGAATGTGGTGAATATCTTAATTTTGTAGTCCAGGAAGACATTAAGGATGTAGAGCGCCACCTAGCTATGGCGCACATAGCAACCACTATGTAAAAACAGCAGGAGATGGAAAAACTGCTGGTGATGTTGGTAAGATCCTCAAAAGAAGTGGTGATGAAAAGAATCGTACAAGGCCCACTTCAAATTGTGATACAATAGTGGATCTTCAAATTTACCAAATGGACTCCTCAGGTATTCCACAAAACATCTGAGATTAGAATAGTCTCCTGTCCCTGAGTCCTTCAGGGCAGAGATTCGAACCGTCACTGGTTCAGGGTTCACTGAGATTGGACGAGAGAGTGGAGGAGATATTGCTGTATAGCCCAAGATCAGTCTTCCCGCGGGACTCAGGCTTGTCCGTTTCCTGGACGAATAGGAAAAGCAGAAACATCATGGCCTGGCTGACCACAGTACATGCACAGGCTGTTCTTCCTTCCTATCTCTTCTCTCTTTAAAAGTCAAGTGTTCGTGACTAGGTTCCTTCGGTTCCTTCTTCTCTACAGCAGGAGGTGCTGTACCCCCTCATAGTGCCGGAGCACAGGTTTGCTTCAAACCCAGGTAACACCTTAAGCCGAGTTCCTTTACCTTGTCTCGGAGCCGCCAGTCAATCCGAGTGGCTAAGGATATTAATTCTTCCAGCGAGTCAGGTGTCTGATGAGCAGCCAGCTCATCCTTTATACGGGTGTCCAGGCCTCTGCAAAAGAGTGCCTTCAGACATCTGGGGTCCCAGCGAAGCTCTGCTGCTAGAGTTTTAAATTCAATGGTAAATTGTAAGCTGTACTGGTTCAAGAAGCCTTGAGTCTTCTGGAGTTCTCCGGAGAATCGAACAGGCGCCGCCAGTGGTACAGCTGACTTTAAAGTTACCTTTGGTAACTGGACTTCTTGTATAGAAGCTGTGCTTTGAGTCTTCTGCGTATGAAGCTGGTGAAAAGTTGCAGTAAGTTTCTCCAGGGTTTCTTGCTGTTCTGAAAGGCGTTGAGCTAAGCCTGGAATAGCCTGCAAGGCAGAAAGATGAGCCGGGTCCATAAGCCACAAACTTCAAATACCTTTAGCTGAATCCTGAGTTTACTTAGGGAATAGCCACTGCTATTAATTGCATCAGTATTCACCAACCAACCTCTTTCCCTATACAAAATATACTCCAAAGAACAACCACTTTGTGATTGTCCCTATTTATAGCCCCGTGTTTTACTCTTTATTGTTCACTCTTTATGTCCATTTTTCTCTTTTTTTCTTTTTTACTTTCTTTTTATTTCTTTTACACTTCTCCCTGGCTGCTTATCCGACCCAATTATCAGTTTTGCCTTTTGTCATGTACTTATCAAGGCTGCCGCCCTGCCTTGCAGGGCAGGCGGATCCGAACCCGTGAGAAGCATGTAGGTTCTGTGTAGGAATCTATAGCAGTCTATCTTGGTGTTTTAGCCTGATGTAATATTTGCAGTATTGCCTTTTCATAAGTAGCATTGTTACTGTTTGATTGCTGGCAGTTACTGCTGTTTTGGCATGGGAGGTTTACTATATTGTAATTGCAATTCAGTTTACTCATGATTTGGTTTTTTTGGGCCAAGCCCACACCAAAGACCATTACAATAGGCCTAATACTATATGGGTTCCAAGTGACATTTTCCTTTTTTTTTTTGCTGAGCTTTCTGGTTGGCACTACAGTAGTGCATGTAAATATAATATACATGTAATTTTTTAACTCTGAAGATTGTACTTTGAATATCCTTTTTTCATGTAAAATCTGTTATTAGGAAAGGACCTAGGCTGGGGCTGGGGGAAGGGGAGGACCTGAGGGAAGATGAAGAAAACGCCCTAGGATTTTTCATGTGCGATTAAAGAATTACAATTGAATTTAAACCAAAGAAAGCTAAGTATTATTTTATTTGCTCTTTTCATTTGCAAAGCAATAGAATATTCAAATCTTTCCTGATTTATACCACAGACACACCATCTGAAAAAGCTCACCCTTTGGCCTTCAATCTCACTTATTGGGACAATAAATCTCACTCTGGTATGGGAGGGCGGGGTAAGGACAGAGAGAAAGGGAAAGTTAGGTGATTATACCAGGCAGTGGGGTGGGGGAGGGGGAAGGAGAGGAAAGGAATGTGATAATATCCTGGGGGAGAGGGGAAGGTGATACACTTTGAATGTCACCTCATGCCCCTGACTGGTAGAGAGCATTACATTGTATCGATCTCCATATCCCCCTCCAATTACACCATTCAACAAGACCGACAAGAGATGCTTACAAAGGATCACTTCAAGTACCTCCAGCCAAAACTACCAGACACATCACGCTTAGAGATCGGGCATTCTCCACAGCCGGTCCAACTTTATGGAACTCCATTCCCCCGGATCTTAGAATGGAACCCAGCATCTCAACATTCAAGAAAAAACTCAAGACGTGGCTGTTCACGCAGGCATTTCCTAACTCCAACATTATTTAACTCCCATCAATCAACACGCTTCGCTAGTAATAACGTTAATAAATGTTATTTATTCAATGCTATTTATACATATATATAATTATCTGATCTTCATTTTCCTTCTCACTCCAAGTTATTGATTTCCTTGTTATATGTAACTGCTTTTCTGCACTATTGTTCAAATTGTAAAGTTTTATTATTATTGCACCCCTGTTTCTTGTGAACCAGCATGATGGGACTATCGTCCTGAATGTTGGTATATAAAAAAACGTAAATAAATAAATAAATAAATAAATAAATAATAAATAAATGTGGGACTTGGCTTTGCCTGTCACTAAAGAGTTTTTCTCCAGTAATTTTTCATCATGGGCAGTGGAAGGAGATTTTTTTTGTCCTTTTTGAAATTCTCCCCTGGCTGCAACACCACCTTTCTATGGAAGGTTTCAGTGGGGTATACATCCACCTGGAGCATGCTCAGAAATCAGTGAGAAGGAGAAGAAGTGAGAGTTGTATTACAGTTAGTTTAGCTGTGTTTAAAAAAGGATTGGAGGAGAAGTCCATTACCTGCTATTAAGTTCACTTAGAGAATAGCCACTGCCATTAGCAATGGTAACATGGAATAGACTTAGTTTTTGGGAACTTGCCAGGTTCTTATGGCCTGGATTGGCCACTATTGGAAACAGGATGCTGGGCTTGATGGACCCTTGGTCTGACCCAGTATGGCATTTTCTTATGTTCTTATGTTCATTGCCTCATCCTTGGAGGTTATTGATCAAAAGGAAGGGAAGGTGTTGCTATTAATCGCTGGAGAATGTTTTGGAATTTTGACCAGTCTGGAAAGAAGGGATTTCCTTCCCCCATTTGTCCAGGAGGGCTGGTCATTGATCTGTGTCCAGCTAGGGTGAAGAGAATTTAAGAGAACTGAGGAGACTTTTGAGAGTTTTGGATATTACAGTTGGAGTTTTTTGACTTGTTGGATTTTTGAAGACTGTTTTTGCACTTGGGAATTTTTGTCACATTTTGCCCAGCTTATGCTGGAGTTGCATTGCATCTACTCTACCCTTCTAGGGGAAGGTTTGTTGAGTATGGATGGCGGTGCAGAAGTGAGAAGACCAATTAGGAGGAACTAAATGGACAAGGAGACTATGATTTTCTTGACATTGACATTGTTTATGTTGTTTCTCATCTTCACTAATCTGCTTCTTGGAATAGAGGAGCAGACTAAGGGTTAGAATAGTAGGCCATGAACCAGAGCAGCCAGGGTTTCAATCCCACTACTGCTCCTTGTGATCTTGGGCAAGTCACTTCACCTTCTATTGCTTTAGGTACAAAACTTAGATTGTGAGCCCTCTGGGGACAGAGAAATATCTACAGTCCCTGAATGTAATCCAGTTTCAAGTGCCCGAAAAAAAGCAGAATATAAACTCTGTGGATCCATAAAATCAAGAGGCCGTCAATAAAGAATGGGTGGCTAGCCAGAATGATGGCTACTGCCTGGAGACAATACCCTTATTCAATAAACATACACATGGTTACTGTGACTCCAACATCGCTCTAAGCTACAACAGCAAGAGGAAATGTGGAAAAAAGGATTCGCACTCACAAAGTGGGGAGTAGCTGGCTTGTTACGGCGGTTACTACCCCAAACCAAATAAGCCTGATACTTCACTTTCAATGCATATCCAGCATAGCTCTCTGCTTCAACGGCAGGGGAGAAGAAAAACTGATACTTCACGCATATCCAGCATAGCTCTCTGCTTCAACGGCAGGGGAGAAGAAAAACTGATACTTCACGCATATCCAGCATAGCTCCCTGCTTCAACAGCAGGGAGAAGAAAAACTGATACTTCACGCATATCCAGCATAGCTCTCTGCTTCAACGGCAGGGGAGAAGAAAAACTGATACTTCACGCATATCCAGCATAGCTCTCTGCTTCAACGGCAGGGGAGAAGAAAAACTGATACTTCACGCATATCCAGCATAGCTCTCTGCTTCAACGGCAGGGGAGAAGAAAAACTGATACTTCACGCATATCCAGCATAGCTCTCTGCTTCAACAGCAGGGGAGAAGAAAAAAGGATTCGCACTCACAAAGCGGGGAGTAGCTGGCTTGTTACGGGCGGTTACTACCCCAAACCAAATAAGCCTGATACTTCACTTTCAATGCATATCCTGCTTCAATGGCAGGGGAGAAGAAAAACTGATACTTCACGCATATCCAGCATAGCTCTCTGCTTCAACGGCAGGGGAGAAGAAAAACTGATACTACAAGCATATCCAGCATAGCTCCCCTGCTTCAACGGCAGGGGAGAAGAAAAACAACCAATAAGGGCTGAATAACACAGTCTGGGTAAAACAAATAAGCATGGGTGTAGCTTGCTTATTGCGGCGGTTACTTCCCCCTACTACCCATAACTAATCAAGCTTGATATTTCACTTGGTTGCAGCTCCATCACTGCTCTCTACATTAATGGTGGGGGTGGAAGGGAAATAGAACCAAAGAGCTAAGAGAAACAGATAAGTATGAGAAAAAAATGTGAAGCTTGCTGGGCAGACTGGATGGGCCGTTTGGTCTTCTTCTGCCGTCATTTCTATGTTTCTATGTTTCTATAGAATATAAATAAATGCTTGGATGGATCCTTATTTTTAAACTAAAGTGAATTTTTTCTTTTGAACATCAATTGGACTCTGGCTATTTTATTTTTACTCATTTCTCTTGTGGTGAATTGAAAGTGATTGGAGTGACTGGTACTGGACATTGTCGTTTCCTTTCTCTTCCTTGGTCCTTTTGTGGTTTCTTCTGTACCTTCTAAGCATCACCCAGCATACTGTGGGGTTTTGAGGATTGGACTTACTGACCATGCCAGGAGCCAGGAAAGTGATTCTTCTCCCCCTCCCTGCCAGATGAACCCAGCAACTGCAGCTCCCTGGATGAAGTCTAACCACCAAACTGAAGTTGCACTACATATGGGATAGAATTCTTGACCATATCAGAGAAGGGGACCAACATGATAAAGGGGATGGAAGGGCTCTCCTATGAGGAAAGGCTAAAGAGGTTAGGGCTGTTCAGCTTAAAGAAAAGATGGCAGAGAGAGGGGAGGATATGATAGAGATCTATAAAATCATGAGACGATTAGAACTGGTAAATGTGAATTGGTTTACTCTTTCAGATAATAGAAGGACTATGGGGCACTCCATGAAGTTAGCAAGTAGCACACAAATCAGAGAAAATTCTTTTTCACTCAATGCACAATTAAGCTCTGGAATTCGTTGCCAGAGGATGTGGTTAGGGCAGAGTTTAGTTGTGTTTAAAAAAGGTTTGAGGAGCCCATAAACTGCTATTAATCAAATTGACTTAGGGAACAGTCACTGATATTACTGATACAGTATTAGTAGCAGGGGATGTATTTGGGTACTTGCCAGGTACTTATAACTTGGATTGGCTACTTTTGGAAACAGGATTCTGGGCTTGATGGACCCTCGATCTAACCCAGTATGTCAATTTCTTATGTTCTTATGTGAATCTAATTTATGCCCATTATGATCATTCCAACTCTCAACTGAACTCTGAGTTATAAACCTCTTAATACATTCTCTTCACCCTGAACTGCATACCCTCCTCTTTCAACCTAATAATGCTCTCTGGACTTGATATGCTTATTTCTGATATTGTTCAAATTGTTTTTTATTGTTGCACAACTGCTAAGAAAAATGTATATTTTTGTAAACCATTATGATGGCTCCACAGAATGACGGTATATAAAACTCAACAAATAAATAAATAAATAAATAAAAAGGATTTGAAAATCACTTTTTTTTATTTTTAACCACTGAGGCTCCCTTTGCTGTAACAACTCACGGGATATAAAGTGAGCCTGATTGTACTACTGTTGGTGCTCTTCTCGCCCCTGCCAGAGCAATTTAAAATAACTGAAACTTGACCCGAGCAATTTCTGTTGAACTGTTGCCCGCAGGGGATTTTGTGACAACTTTGGCCTGCTCGATTCTGTTTACATATACAGTTGCCTTACTATTACACTTACCATACTTACTGGCTGATGTGACTGACTTGTGATCTGTGATCCTTTGAAAGCAAGTCTGGGTTTTACATAACGGGTTTGAACTACTAGCACTTGGAAGCTGATCAGTTGGAAGAAAGGCTCAGGAGAAACAATCAGGTTTTAAAGAGTACCACTTCCCGTCATTGAGTTCATTCAGCATGTTATCTATATTGAAAACTTTACTTGACTGAAGTAAGATTACTGCAGCTGCTTCTAATTCAAGTATGTAAAAACTATATTTCAGCCGTTATATTCTCTAAATCAGCGAGCAAGTTGCAGGAGAGCGGGCGATTCAGGGGGTAGAACATGCAAATTAGGGCCCATGGTAAAAAGAGGCACTAGGGACACTAGCACGTCCCTAGCGCCTCCTTTTTGACAGGAGCGGCGGCTGTCAGCAGGTTTGACAGCTGACGCTCAATTTTTCCGGCATCGGTTCTCAAGCCCGATGACAGCTACGGGTTTGGAAAACAGACACCAGCTAAATTGAGCGTCCATCTTCCAACCCATGGGCTGCCGGCCGATTTACTTTTTTTTTTTTTTTTAATTTTGGGGCCTCTGACTTAATATCGCTATGCCGGCTGTTTATTTCTGAAAGTAAAATGTGCGGCTTGGCTGCACATTTTGCAGGAATAACTAATAGGGCCATCAACATGCATTTGCATGTTTCGGGGAGGTTGGATGCGCGTTTTCGACGCGCTATTACCCCTTACTGTATAAGGGGTAAAGCTAGCACGTCAAAAACACGTGTCCAAACCCGGGCTAACAGTGCGCTCCACCAGAATGTACTGTATCGGCCTGTATGTTTGTTCATGGCCGATCGTGACTTTTCCCAAGGTCAAAGGCATAGTGTATGTCAGAGCCAAAGGAAAGCACGTTGCTACTGTAACCATTATATAACTTGCTCTTCCTAATATTAGAGAAACCGTATGAACAAGCGCTTGAGAATGTTGCTGTGTATGCTCTAACTTTAAAGCACTGATGTATCTTTACTTCTCTATTCTATCTTATCCAGGATATTAAAATTAAAAACACATGTAAAGTTGTGCTGTAATACATTCGAACTTTGTATATTAGTTGTTCCAACTCTAAACGTTATCGTTTGTCTATAATTGGGCCGGTATCACAACAGACTTTGATAACTTTCAAGTCCAACCGTTTCCACGAATTCAGCCTTTGAAGGCATCACTAGTTTGAAAATCCACCGCACCATTACCATAGTTTCAATGAAAAAGTTAAAAAGACTCTTTATATGTATTGAAATTCCCAGAGCGAGCGCCCTCACACTATCTAGGGGACGCGGTTGCCTGGGACTGATGTAATAAGCGGAGTTAGACAACGGTGCAGGGCGTGCAAGGTTCACGGAGCGGCGCGTGGCCACCACTACCTCAATTTCCTGACGCTCTTTACGTCGCGCATGCTTAGTCAGTCTCCAGGCACACAGAGTATTGCAGTCGATTGCGTTTCCGCGCGTTCACGAGAAGCCTCTTCTGCTCCTGGTGCGAGCTTGGCGAGTATTCGCACGGCGTGGACCTCGCCCCTCGTTGTGTGTGTGGTGTGGACTTTGCACGGTACCCCGGTAGGGCGCTTACCGTACTAGGTGAGAGACGGAGTCTGTGGCCGCGGCTGTATGAGGTACACAAAATGGCAGCTCCCATTGTGCAGCTGCCGCTGAAGGACGCAGCGGGAGAAGACTTCGCCCGCGGTATTCAGCTCAGTTCGCGCTTCTCCGTCTCTCTGTTTTGGTGTTACATTTTTTTTTTAAACAAACGATTCGGAGATATTGAGAGCGGGTGGACTCACGAATAAGACGCGTTCCATGTTGGAATTAGGACTGGAAACACTACAGTCTTTCCTATGAGAGTCCTGGAGTGTGTCGCAAATCTTTGCTAGGTTCAGGCACCCCCTTCCCCCGCCCCATAAGAAATCCCAACCACCGAAGGCCCTATGTTACATTTTTATGTATGAAGTTCATTCAAGGGACAGATAGCTGGACACACAGTTAGATTTTTTAGTTTTTATGGACAAGAGGAGTTCACGATTTTAGGCTACACGAGAACACGAAGTACTTAATCTCCTCACTGCCATCCTGTTTGCTCAGGGTTCCCTTAAACCATGCTGAGGAAGGGGCGTCTATCGCGCGCAGAAGTTGCGCTTTTGTATGAAAGTCGGGTCCGTGTTAGTCGTCCTAAGGCGCTGAGGATAGATTTAGAAGACAGAACTTATCAATTACTAGACTACGCGAAAGAAGAGAGAAGATGTGTACATTACACTTTCATGGCAGTTTCAAAGGGCCCAAACTATTTTCAGTATGGCTAAATAATTCTAGTCGTTAAGTAGGCCGCAGAGCAATTCCTAGCCCTAGAGGCCACAAGGCCCCTCGTAAACATTAGAAGGTGTATGACTGCTGGTGAAGCTATTGACCCTGAGTATTGCCAGAACGAAACTGAGTGGATAATTTATATTGAAAGTTATATTATAAATAACCCAGTCTGGTTTTACTTGTTCTCCAATAGCGCTTTTAAAACTTTAAGCTGGTAGTGATTTCTCCTTTAGTTTCAGGGCCTCCGCCCACCGCTTTGCGAAGAGGGGTTGGAATGCTGGCTAGTAATGACGTCAGTTCTGGCAGCCCCGCCCGGCGGTTGACTATATAAAGCGCGCGCCGCTCGTTCTCGCTCTTTTTCGTACCGGGTTTGTCGCCAGTTCACAGGTAAGAGAGAGCCGGATGGTTCGCAGGAGATGGTGGGCTGGGGTGGTGGATTTGTGGCGCAATCGGGTCTCGTGGACGCTTTGGTAATGTTGGATTTTTTTTTTCCCCCCTAAAATTTTTCTGTGTTTCTTGTATCTTAATGTGGCCCCAGTCTGTGCTGGGGCTGGTTGGGACTCCCCAATTTAGCCATGGCAAACCGGCCCAGGCCGAATTGGAATCCGAAGGATATCTGTGCTTCCCGCGGCCATCCGGGCCCAAGTATCTACTGAGACGGGGCCTCGGACCTGGGATGGGCCTTTGCCCTGCGTTATTGGAGGAGAGTGGTAGCGCACCGGGTTCATATTTTCCGGTTTGGCGGAGTGGTAACTGTTCGTAATTGGGTGGTAGTGAAGTCTTTTCTTCCCGCCCTGGTCGCAGTGTTTGGCGTGTAGGGGGGGAACCCCGGAGGGGTTGGGTAGCGGCATAACTCTCTGGTCCTGTGGTAACGGGAGAGGGTGGGTTGGCGCCATACCCTTCCCCGGGTGTGTGAAGAAAGGTTTAGTTGATATCTCCAGACCGGTGATGGGAAGCCTGAACCTTCATGTAGGAGTCGCTGTTTGTAACGCGTATCTTCTCGGGCTGGGTTTTTTGCGTTTCATTGGGGGGGGGGGGGGGGGGGAGAACAGTAGAAGTGGCGGTGGCCTCACGTGACGGGCCCGGCTGCGAAATGGCGGCTCTGGGGCTCTGTTTCTTAGCCTGGCGCTCCTAATCCAGGCGCATTTCTAAAGAGATGGCTTACGTGTGTAATACTTTTAGTTCTGAGATTTTTAGTGTAACCTTTTTTTTTTTTTTGTAAAAGCTGACTCCTAGGGTTCGCTTGTTTTAATGGGAGGAAAAAACATGGCGTCTTGTCTCGGCTGGCGAAAGGCTTCCACAAAATGGAGGACGGCGGCTGAGTCAGACTGCGAACACAAAGGGAGGTGGCGGCGGCGGCGCCCCCGCCCGCGCCGACACGTTCGCCATTTCCTCGCAAACTCCTTTCTCCAGTCTCTTTTTGTAACGGAGCTGCAGGGCTGAGTTTTAACGCCGATTTTCCTTATTTTGTACTGGGTGAAGCCATGTGTTCAGTTTTGAAGAGGCCCGGCCCACTTGACTTCATTTTATTTTAATGTTTTATTATTTTGGAAGGGTAATGGTTTTAATAAGGCACGTTAACTTTCGTTTTTAAGGTGTCAATCGGGAAACATTTAACTATCAAAAATGGGGAAAGAGAAGACTCACATTAATATCGTTGTCATCGGACACGTAGACTCCGGAAAGTCCACCACTACTGGCCATCTTATCTACAAATGTGGCGGCATCGACAAGAGAACCATCGAGAAGTTCGAGAAGGAAGCTGCTGAGGTGGGTCTGCTCTCCACTACCCGCGGTGGGGGTGGGGTTTCTACCACTATTACCTACATTTCTTGAGAATTGAATTAGTGGTGAATTCCTGTTAACATCAGTATTTGCTCAGACCATTAGAAAGCTAGTTTGACAACGTTATATATAGCAAGTTTGGGATTTAACAAGAGACAACCTCAACCAATTTTGAGCTGGAAGTAGCAAGTTCTGATGCATTTCTGTGGATATTTATCAGTTTTGAAGATGTACTGTTTTGGGCATAATATAGGAATTGATCCCATTCCACCCCATATAGTTATTTAAATTCATGTACAGACATAGTTTTTAACTTTAGTTTGGACAAATGGTCACAATTTATGTTGCTATGAAAAGTATTTACAGTTTATTTGACTTCTGGCCATTATGTCATAATCACATGTGGACTTAGCCCAGTAAGAGATTCTTAATGTCCATTTCTTAAATTTGAGATGTAGTAGTACATGATTAAAGGGCATTTACAAACTGAAGCACCTAGCATGCCAAATAACTGAAAGGGTGATGAGTGGAATCTGTCACCATTTATGCCAGCTTTACTTGAGCCAAAAATATAACAGTATTGGTTTCCTGAGACAGGGGAATAGTCTTGTGTACTGCTGTTCAGAGGTTTGCTTTTCTTAGTGTTCCTTGTGACATGCATTATTTTTTTTTTTTTACATATGCTTCATATTTTCCCTTTGTATTAGATGGGAAAGGGTTCCTTCAAATATGCCTGGGTGTTGGATAAACTGAAAGCTGAACGAGAGCGTGGTATCACCATTGACATCTCCCTGTGGAAGTTTGAAACTAACAAATACTATGTCACTATCATTGATGCCCCTGGTCACAGAGATTTCATCAAGAATATGATTACAGGCACATCTCAGGTTTGTATGTTTTTGGTATTTTGGGGTGGGAGATACAGGTATTTGTCAATGTTACCATAAACATCCAATTTTGATCTAATATTCGCAGAGTTCAGTGGGGTTGGGTGGCCATTGTAACCCCAGTATTTAAAAAGGGCTCCAGGGGTGATCCAGGAAACTTGCAAGGTACTTGTAACCTGGATTGAACACTGTTGCAAGCAGGATGCTAGTCTTGATGAACCCTTGATCTGACCCAGTATGACAGTGTCTTAGGTTCCTAATTTTTATGGGAAAATGTTTTACTGAAATACTTGTTCCCTGTAAATTTTTAGGCTGACTGTGCAGTCCTGATAGTTGCTGCTGGTGTTGGTGAATTTGAAGCTGGTATTTCCAAGAATGGACAGACTCGTGAGCATGCCTTACTAGCCTACACTTTGGGAGTAAAGCAGCTCATTGTTGGTGTTAACAAGATGGATTCCACTGAACCACCTTATAGCCAGAAGAGACATGAGGAAATTGTCAAGGAAGTTAGCTCTTACATCAAGAAGATTGGCTACAACCCAGATACTGTTGCTTTTGTACCAATTTCTGGGTGGAACGGTGACAATATGCTTGAGCCTAGTTCCAATGTAAGTATAACTTTCCTACTGTTTTGTTTTTTTTTTAAATTTATTTTCCTCTTGGCTGACCAATCATCTGGAAATGGGGCTGGGATCCCTGGTGCCATGAGCCTTCATTTGCAGCTGCCCAGGGGAGGGGAGAATAAGGATGTTGTAAAAGCTAGCCATACAGAATCATTTGTTGAACTGAATAGTGGTAGATACCTGATTCTGTCAAAATTGGAACATTTCGCACTTCACTACTAAGCTGGCCATCCTCAAGGGAAAGGGGGGCAGTGCTAGAGCTGGGGATAAAATAGCTTTTTTTCCTTCTCAATAAGGTAGTGTTGGTTAATAATGAGCAAACATCTTAATTCATGTTCTAGTCAAAATTTTCTGTTCCTATTTAGTCTTTATTTTGGTGACAGGAAGTAACAAATACTTTCTATGGTTATGTCAAAGGAGTAGTGAGGCTTTGTGACTAACTTGTTTTCTTTTGAACAGATGGCTTGGTTTAAAGGATGGAAAGTCACCCGTAAGGAAGGTAGTGCCAGTGGTACCACCCTGCTTGAAGCTCTGGATTCCATTCTGCCACCAAGTCGCCCCACTGATAAGCCTTTGCGGCTGCCTCTTCAGGATGTCTACAAGATTGGTGGTAAGTAATTACAGTGTGGCTAATCTACATTCCACTAAGGTTACCTATAGGATCAAGCAGAACAATCAATGAGGTTATAATAGTCCACACTTTATGCTTGTAAGTAAAATTATGGTAGTGATATTGCAGACTTGATAGTTACAGATGTGTAAATTGGTCCAATGTGCAGCTTTAGCCAGCTCATGTTCAATTATCCTGAATGTTCAACTAAGTAGAGAGAAACATTTTCTTCCAGGTATTGGAACAGTTCCAGTTGGTCGTGTGGAAACTGGTGTTCTGAAACCAGGCATGGTGGTAACTTTTGCCCCGGTCAATGTCACAACTGAAGTAAAGTCTGTTGAGATGCACCATGAAGCTCTAAGTGAGGCCCTTCCCGGTGATAATGTTGGCTTTAATGTTAAAAACGTGTCTGTCAAAGATGTCCGTCGTGGCAATGTTGCTGGTGACAGCAAAAATGATCCACCCCAGGAGGCAGCTGGCTTCACAGCACAGGTAACATGATATTTTTGGCTGATTTTTTTTTTTAATATCTTAAGATTTCATATTAAACTAAACTACATTGAAATGGTGGTCCTTGTTCATAACAAATCAGAATGACTTCAATTTACATCCAAGACTTCGTCTTGGTTCTCATGATTTTTAAAACAATTTAACATTTTTGATTTAGAATTCTCCTTCACATCTGAAACCTGCATTTTAAGACCTGTTATTGCTTAACCTATTTTAAACGTCTTTCTGAGGGATGTAATGAGCAACCCATCTGGAAGGGGGGGGAGGGCAATCTGGTCGACTCAGGCTAGCAAGTTGACCTAGAAAAGAGAACTTGGACACTTAATAGCAAGTTAGACAAATGAACAGCTACTGTAGAGAAATGGGTCTTAGATTGTATAGGGGAAAATGGTTAACAGTGGTAGAAATGCTGGAAGTTTAGGGAGGTGAGATCCTCATCTAATCTGTCAAAAACCTAAAGGTAAGTGAGTGGGGGGAAAAGTGCAAGTTGGAGGCAGGAGGCTGAGCTTCCTTGCTGTTCATTTTTCCAAAATGTATGTATTTTAGTTTGCAGTTCATGCATATTAAGACAATTTTTTTTTTTAAATTTTACTCAAAAGGTTATCATCCTGAATCATCCTGGCCAGATTGGTGCTGGTTATGCCCCTGTGCTGGATTGTCACACTGCTCACATTGCTTGCAAATTTGCTGAGCTGAAAGAAAAGATTGACCGTCGTTCTGGTAAGAAACTAGAAGACAATCCCAAGTTCTTGAAATCTGGTGATGCTGCCATCGTTGATATGGTCCCAGGCAAGCCCATGTGTGTGGAGAGCTTCTCAGATTACCCTCCTCTTGGTAAGTTAACATTCCCAAATTTTTTTTGTCTTGTTTTTAAATAAATTGGTGTTTTTAATAGATAACATCACAAATATGTAATGTAGATATAAAGGTATAACCAGGTCATTGAAAAAAACTTGGTCTCAAGTTCCTTTATTCTTTGACTTACCTCCTTGTAGGTCGTTTCGCTGTCCGTGACATGAGACAGACTGTTGCTGTTGGTGTCATCAAGGCAGTTGATAAGAAGGCTGGAGGAGTTGGCAAGGTTACCAAGTCTGCTCAGAAGGCCCAGAAAGCCAAATGAATGTGTGCATCGCCGACCACCTCTGTCTCCACCAATGGTGGAAGAAGGGTCTCTGAACTATTTGTCTCAATTGGCCATTTAAGTTTAATAGTAAAAGACTGGTTAATGATTACAATGCATCGTAAAAGCATCCGAAGGAAAGGAATGTTTGTGGACCATTTGTTTCGTGGCAGTTTTAAGTTATTAGTCTTTTAAATCAGTAATTTTTAAATGAAAACATCTTGACCAAATCTGTCACAATTTTTATTTGAGACCATTAAAAAGTTATTGCAAAAATGGTGTGTTGGTTTTGATATTGGCTAAAAATCCTTTTAATGCAAAATGGTATTAGTTTTTTATCTTGCATTAAATGCAACATTGGATTAATTTTTATTTTATCTTGCTATCAGACAGTCTGTACCTTAAAACATTTATTTCTTGTTTTTAAATAGTAAATGCAAAGCCAATACAGTTCTACAAAATGCAGGGTAACTTAACTAACCTTAATTTTTTTACATAAAACAATTTGAGTGGAATTTTCAAGTAAACTGTATTGTAAACAGTGTGCAGGGTGTTAAGTTAATGTAGGCTGTCTAGCTGTCTAAACTGATCACTTATTTCTGATGTGATAGAGAATGTAAACAAGTTTTTTTTTTAAATTAACAAATATAAACCAAATATGACCTTAAGGTCTGTCTTGTCTACCCTTTCTTCTGTTGCAATACCATAGACCCCACCTCATTTTTGGCTCTGCCTTCCATCCTTTGTAATGAAAATCAAGCCTCTGTACTACATAAGTTGTGATATTTGAGCCTTGTTGGAGACCATTTGTATTTCATATTCCCTGGCTTACTAATTGTACAAATGGCTGGCTTGTCTGCATTAAAGCTGCTGATCCAAACTTCTGACATTTCTAGTATGAAGCAAGTGGATCCATGTAAAGTATTCAAACTACTTCAGATATTACCATTTGTTCTGTACCCCTTTTATCATCCTTCAGGCTTGGCTCAAAAGAATTATGGGGAGGCAGTTGTGCTTGAATTGGAAGGTTAAAATGAAAGTGACAGATGGTTTCTTGCTCAAATGTTTCATGGAGAGGCATGCTTTATGGCAATTCAGACTTTTGAAATAAATGTAGTTCAAATATGGTTGTTAGGGTTCTATGTATAGTGTTAATTAGGTTGGGAACCAGTGATATGTGACTTAAGCTTAAGTTCTCTGCAATAAAGAAAATATCACACCAAAACTATAAATCTGGTTCACCTCATTCTCCCCAACCTCTTACAATACAAGGTGATGAAAATGGTTGGGGAAACATTTGTGTGAATATTATATATTCACTGGGGTATAACCTTGAGGAGAAAAGTTGTTAATGTGATCCATAAGGGCAGAGTGGGTATTATGATGGGTGTAGTTTTAAAGTGAAAAGCTAGGATTCTTACAGGGAGATTTGCACAGTTCTGCATAGTGCAAGGTCAGCTTTACATTTATAAGCTAACTATAGATTATAATGAGGTAAATTCAGGATGATTTTCACTAAATGTAAAAAAAACCCATACAAACCTGATAATTATATTGACTGCAATCTGCATATAAACCAGTTTGTGTATACAGTAGATACACTGCACATGTAAATATACTTTGCAGTTATCTAGTTTCATAAACCTGATTTTTATTTTTGGACTATTTGCTAACTTCTGTTCATTTAAGTGGAGTAATGGCAACAAACCTAATGTACATCTGCTTTAAGGCTTTAATTTTTTTTATTTAAAAATACTTGTAACTTCCAGATTTAAAAATTAGCCAGGGCCATTGTATTTTGGATCCTCTACTTGTTTTATGCTTCTTGAATTCTGTTTTAACCTAACATATGCCGTGGTCTTGTGTGGTATTTCCGTGTATTTTTAGTTAAAAGATGCTGGGGATTTTTTTTTTTTTGCATTGACTTGATTGTAAGGGAGTTCCTATTTCCATGGCCAATGAGACCCTGACACTAACCCCACAGAATAAAAGCCTAGCTAGCGTTAGAAGAAAATGGATATGATTTCAGCAACACTGTCAAGTAGGGTTTAATATAGAAATAAACAACTCTTGTCTTTGACTACCACAAGCAAAGATGTCTACACTGAATATCGAGACAAATGGAAATATCTCCATCTTGTTGTAGATAACTGAAAACTGACAATTTGGCTGGCATGAAAGTGTTGTGTATGCTTGACTAGGGGCATAGGACTACCTTACAACTGTACTTATTAATCTGAGACATGAGGTAGCTTGCTCTCTACTATAAATGTAGACGTATCTTTTTACTCCGCTTGTTCATATCATCCCTTTCAGCACCACTGATCCATAATTTCAATTTTAGTGCCACAGAATGGAAGTATGTTTAGCTGAAGTGAGTGAAGAGGAAATACATTCACAAGTGGTATACCTCTACCAGCAGATGATAAAGCTGACTTGCTAATGGCATGGACATACAGCCCTGCCATATCTGCCTGCTGCTATTCTGTCTCAATGGATGGATCTGCCTTGCTAGTGGTAAAAAGAAGGTAAGATGTTGGAGCACTGCTTGAGCTCCTAAGGTGACATCAGTTCCCCTGTATATACCAGATCAGTCCAGATGCCTGGGTTTTGCCCTCCACCAGAGGAAGACATCACAGTTTGGATCCATCCTTTGCCTTGGTGGAATTTTTCCACCAAGGCACCCTCTGGGTGGACATTGTTCAAACCCTAATAGCTTCTACCTCATCCTTTGGCAACAAATTCCAGAACTTGGTTATGCATTGACAGAAAATATTTTTTTAATTTTTTTTATTTTTAGATTTTTATATACCGGTGTTCCTATATGAAATAAAGATCACATCGGTTTACATTGAAACAGAACATGAAAATTGCCAAAAGGCATTACATAGAACAAGGTTATGAAACTTGGAACAGTGTACATAAGTTCAAAATTTAACAATAACGTTGTAACATTGATGACCAAAAGATAAAGGAGAAAAAAAAAAAAGACTTAAACAATTAAGTTGACAGGTCTTATTGAGCATAAAAATTATAACGTATAAGTGAGAAAGTCTCAAGTGTCCTGCAGCAAGAGATTAGATACCGAAGTAGGTAGTGGTATGGAAAATGGGGGTTTGTGAAGAAGATATGTTCTTGCTGGTTGGAGGGGAAAAAATGATGATCATGGTCCTGGAAAAGCTTGGCTAAAGAGCCAGGTTTTAAGTTTTGTTTTGAATGAAGAGTGGCAGAACTCAAGCCGAATGTCTGGTGGGAGCGCATTCCATTGAATGGGGCCTGCTGTAGATATGGCATGTTTATGATGCGAGGATTTTGTTGAAGGTACATAGTGTGCCTTTATATGCTCCTCTGATGGGTCTAGAGGAGGAGTGAGGGCGTAGTTGGTTACATAATTGAAGAGGAGAGATATTGTGAATGGATTTATGAATTACGGTGAGTACTTTATATAGGATCCTTTGCTTTATAGGCAGCCAGTGGAGGAGCTTGAGAATGGGGGTGATGTGATCTCTTTTATTCGTATTGGTAAGGATTCTGGCTGCAGAGTTCTGTAGCATTTGGAGGGGTTTGATGGATGAATATGGAAGGCCAAAGAGAAGCGAATTGCAATAGTCGACTTTTGATAGAATAATGGCTTGTAGGACCATCCGAAAATCGTTGAAATAAAGAAGAGGCTTCAATTTTTTTAAGACTTGTAACTTATAAAAACAGTCTTTGGTGGTTGTGCTTATGAATTTTTTAAAATTGAGCTGATTGTCTAGCATGATACCTAGATCTCGAACATGTGGTGAGTGATTTAATATGGGAGTGGATGAGTTGAGTAGGTCAGCTGGGTTTAGAAGTTTGATGTTGATGTCTTGATTGATGATTAGGATCTCAGTTTTGTTGTTAAGAATGAGGCAAAGGCTGGAGAGAAGATGATTGATCTGTTGCAAACAATTGTTCCAGTGAGCCAAGGTTTTTTGTAAGGATTCTGAGATTGTAATAAATTAAATTTATTACCTAGTAACTTCATTGTGTGTGCCCTTTTTGAAAGAATAAACTCCTTAAAGTTTACCCTTTATTTTATAAGCCCCCCCCTCGGCTATCTCTTCCAAGCTGAAGAGTCCTATCTCTTGTCTCTTAATTCTGCTATATCATTTTTGAGATGTGCTGACTAGAACAGTACACAATACTCAAGTTGAGATCACACCATAGAGTGATACAGAGGCATTATGATATTCTCTGAGGACAAGCAGGATCATAGTCCTCACAATGGTGACAACAGAAAAGGTTTCTAGAATTTTGACTAGGCATACTGAACGTGCCCTTTATACCATGTATCCATGTGTGATTCTCCAGTCTCTTTTCCTCGCTGTGTGAGCTTGCTTTGACTGGGGTTTTTTTTTTTGCCTCGTGGAAAACTTGCTCAAGTCCGTCCCGCGCCCCCCCCCCTTTTTTTTTTGCAGTTTTTCTTTGGCTTTCTCTCTGTGCCTTCCTGTAGTGTCACCAGTCAGGGTTCTTGGTGTTTTGGTTAAGTTTCCTTTCACAGCCCCCCCCCCCTGTGGTGGTGGTGCCTGCTGGCAATTGCTACCTGCTGCCATTGCTCTCAACTTATGGCCCTTTTGCTCTATCATTTATTTAATACTTTTTTATACTGACATTCATGATACAGATCATATTAGTTTACAGTGAACAGGGGCTTATAACATTAACAGAGGAAAAGGCAAAAGTTATGTTAAAACAAGGGTACTGGAACTAGGGAGAAGAGAAGCCAGGAGCAGAAGGTAACTAACAAATCATTTACAGTGTCAGTAATGGAGTGCATTGAATAGAAGGCATTGGTGTAAGATTATAGCTGAGATAGCTGTGATGGGCCTGAGTTAAGGGAAGGCTTGTTGAAACAGCCAGGTCTTGAGTTTTCTGAAAGTCAACCGGTAGGGTTCTTGTCAGAGATCAGGGGGAATAGCATTCCAGATGGCTGGCCCTGCTGTCGAGCAGGCCCATTTTCCAGTGGTTGAATTGAAGGGTGGATTTGATTGGAGGGGCATGCAGAGATCCTTTGTAAGGATAGGTTTTGAGGTGTGGAGGCTGAGTGGGAATTGAAGGTTGATGGAGATCTGGTTGTGAATGATGGTGAGGGACTTGTTTAGGATTCTAAAGGTTATAGGTAGCCAGTGTAAAATTTTGAGGATGGGCGTGATGTGATCTCTTCTGTTGGTATTTGTTAGGATTCTAGCGGCTGCGTTTTGAAGCATCTGAAGATGGTGGAAAAGGCGGGGAGACCTAGCAGAATAGAGTTGCAGTAGTCTAACTTAGAGAATATAATGGCCTGGAGAACAGTTCTGAAGTCATGAAAGTGCAGAAGATGTTTAAGCCTTTTTAGCACCTGTAGTTTGTAGAAGCAGTCCTTGGTTGTTTGAACTTCTTTAAATTCAGATGGTTGTCAATTATTACTCTAAGATCTCTTGCTTGAGTGACTAGGGTGTTAGGGTGGGTCAGCTGCAAGATATCGCTGTAGTCAGGAGATATAAGGAGGAATTCCGTCTTAGCAGAGTTCAGCACAAGGTTTAGGCTATTGAGGAGGAGTTTGATATCTTTGAGGCAGTTGTCCCAGAACTTAAGTGTTTTCGTGAGGGATTCAGTTATAGGGATCAGAATTTGTACATCATCGGCGTAAAGATAGTGTTTTAGTTCTAGGTTTGTTAGCAGCTGGCAGAGGGGAAGGAGGTAGATATTTATTTATTTATTTATTTAACATTTTTCTATACCGAACTTCATGACAAGCTTCATATCAGGCCGGTTTACATCAAACTTAGGGATTAACTGAACATAACCATATAACAGGAAGGCCGAAGCGCAGGTACAAATAACAGGGAGAATGAACTTGGGGGCTAGAGTAGCCAGGAAATAAAGGACAGAAAAAACTGGAGAATCATAACATTTAGTTCAAAAAAATGCTATTTCAGATACCATGGAACACAGCATGGATTTACCCAAGGGAAGTCTTGCCTAACAAATCTGCCTCTTTTTTTGAAGGGGTTAATAAACATGTGGATAAAGGTGAGCCAATTGATGTAGTGTATTTGGATTTTCAGAAGGCATTTGACAAAGTCATCATGAGAGGCTTCTAAGGAAACTAAAAATATTGAAGAGAGTGGGGGACAGGAAGCGGCCTGAGGTATTCCTAGTGAAGAATTGATGTGTGGGGACTCTTTGTTGTTTTTGACTTTATAGCCTCTATTACTGAGAAAAGAATCAAACCAATGTCGGATAGTCTATTTAAGAGAATGGAGTGATTCACCGTGTCAAAAGCCGCCGAGATATCAAGAAGTACTAGTAGGAAGGAGTGCCCTGTGTCCAAGCCCGTGATAAGGTGGCCTGTGAGGGAAATTAGGGTTTCGGTGCTTAGCGATTTGTGGAATCTGTATTGAGTTGGGTGGAGTATTTTATGGTCTTCAAGATAATCTGACAATTGGGTATTGACTAGTTTTTCCATAATCTTGGCGAAAAAAGGCAGATTGGAGATGGGATGGAAATTGTTGGGTTCCCTGGGATCTAGGTTCGGTTTCTTAAGAAGGGGTTTGAGAGTGGCGCGTTTTAGAACGTCAGGGAAGATTCCTTGTGATAGCGAGCAATTTATAATATCAGCCAGATGCTTGGGCATGGTGTCTGGCACCGATGGTAGTTTAGTTGGGATATGGTCGTAAGGATGGGTAGAGGATTTCATTCTCTTTATTAGGGATTCAATCTCCAGGGCGGATGTAGGTTCAAATGATTCAAGTGAGGCTCTTGTGTTTGAGGAAGAGGAGATGGAGATAGGAGTTGAGGTAGAGCTGGGGGGCAGGAGTGTTAGAAGGTTGAAGATTTTGCTTTGGAAGAAGGTTGCAAGTTCGTTGGCCTTTAGATTGTGCTTGGTTGTCCAGGATGGACAGGTTGGTGGTTTTTGTGAGATTAGATACATAGGAGAATAGGGCCTTAGCGTCGAATACGAGGTTGTGAATTCTGTGAGTGTAAAAATCTTTTTGATTATAGAGTGGAGTTCCTGTAGAAGTGGAGGGCGGATTTGTAGGCAACTAACGTGCTGGGGCAGGGGGCCTTGCGCCATTTGTTCTCTTTCTGTCTAAGGTTTTGTTTGTTTTCGGAGTTCATTGGAGAACCATGGTTGTTTTCTGTTTGAGGCCGGACTGATTTTTTTGGCTGATAGAGGGCATACAGGTCGATCCAGTAAAGTTCAGTTGAAGATTTCTCGTCTGTAACGAGCTCGCTGCGCACAATTCGGACGCATAAGGCAAACCAGCGATACAGTCTCCAGTTTTGCGCGTCCGTAGCGCTTCTTAAAACAGACGCGTAACCCTTCCCGCACCCGGCATGTAAATGAACGAATTAGCTGTATAATGAAGGAATTAGCTATTCCCCTCCGATACCGTAACGGGCACTCAGGTTCTCTCATTAGTAACGCACTGTTTTGCCGCGGCCGTAACGTGTTAGTTTACCGCCTCCCCCTAGTAGGAGTTAGGACTGTGAGTCTAGTAACAAATCCATCGACACCGCTTAAGATACTCAAAACAATAAAACACAATTTAAAAAAAAAGCGATACAGAGATGATGGAGAAAATGTAATGATGTGGGACACATAAAACCTGTCAGAAGAAAAAATACCTGTCGGAGGGCCGCGTGGTTCCAGGCGGCCGGCGGCGGCGGGAGCCGGGTGGTCGCGTGTTAAATCTAGGCCGCGGGCGGGTGGGCGCCTGTTCCGGGCAGCGGCGGCGGGGGGACACGCGTTAGTTCGAGGCGGGCGGCGGGTGGTCGCGTGTTAAATCTAGGCTGGGTCCGCATAGGCCGTGAGCGCCGAATCGCAGGGGTCGCACAGGCGCGCATTCATTCATTCACTGCGCACAGGCCGTGAGCGCCGAATCGCAGGGGTCGCACAGGCGCGCATTCATTCATTCATCCAGGCGGAGGAGCTGGCTGCTTTCGCCACCGGCTCCTCCGCCTGGATGAATGAATGCGCGCCTGTGCGGACCCGGCCTAGATTTAACACGCGACCACCCGCCGGCCATCTCGAACTAACGCGTGTCCCCCGCCGCCGCTGCCTGGAACAGGCGCCCACCCGCCCGCGGCCTAGATTTAACACGCGACCACCCGGCTCCCGCCGCCGCCGGCCGCCTGTACCCACGCGGCCGTCTGAAATGACAGGTACCAGCGCACCCAGGTTAATGTATAGGCGCTGTATTAAGCACCTATACAGTAAGATGGGTTACGCGGGCATAACCCTTCCCTACCGCTTTAAAGCCGCGGCATGCATTTGCATGCGATTAGAGGAGAGTATCGGGGAGTTAGTGAAGAGAACTGTGTGTGCGGGGAGGAAGGGTGCGCCTGACACTACCGCACTGTTTCTACCGCGGCCTTACTGGATCGACCTGATAGTTTGTTAGCCATCGATTCTGTGTCCACCTTATGGCCATGTCTGGTTATGCCAATGCCCGCCCTGCCCCCCTGCTCAAGGACCATGTCTTGAGGTTCATCCTGTGCCTAGGGCCATTGCATGATGTCTGGATTTTCCACTTGTGCACCCAGATGACACCGAAGGGACATCTGCATTAACTCGACAAGATGGATCAGCTCTTCGAGTTGAGGAAGTTCAAGCCATCAGCATTGCTGGCATTGGCTTTGAAGGACCTCTGAGCTACAGCGATGGATACCACGCCATCGGTGGGACAGTTTGTTCTGTTGATATCACCGGTGGATTGGGAAGTTGGAGACCAAGCATTGTTGTTCTCCTATGGGCTGAGGACACTGGGTTCAGATTTGTCATCTTCAACCTCTGCAAAAGGGAAAGACCAGGCCGAGCATCAAGTGAAGCTTAAACAACATTGGTATCTTTCCCTGTCAATGGCCTGGGGTTGCACCAGCTTTTGCTGTGATGACCCTGAAGCGGCCCAGAGCTAAGGACCCATCCTCTATTGATTGCTGGGGTCCCTGCCAGTTTCTACCAGAACGGTGCCAGTTGCTGATTTCCAACCCCCCCCCCCCCCTCCTCCTCCTCTCATGGTTCCAAGGAAGATTTGGCCACCCCCTCCTTCCTCCCAGTCTATTTGCATTGGCAATGTTTAAGGAGGATACATCCTAACTAGACACATAATACTGACTAGCCAGTCAACATTCACCCCCATTCATTCATTAAAAACCTCAAAGTATAAATAACACATAGGCAGGTATAAAGACAGCGTACATTTATCACTTTCTTATAAATCCTATTCACAAGGAAAAAATAAGGTAATAAATAACATATAGAGACTAATCTCTTCCTCCAAGTGTATTACACTCTCAATTTATCCTTTGTTCACAATTAACTGCTGTCACAATGTTGTTCAAATACTTCTCAGCCACATGGCTATACTCCTTTAAGCGCTGCCACAATGTTCATTCAAATACTTCTCGGCGCAGTTTCCCTCTCCGTTATCCACTGCCACAATGTTGTTCATTCAAGTACCGATCCCCGTTCATTCATTCCAACGAAGATCTCCGTTTCACCCGTCTAGCGGGCTTCCTCAGGGGAAAACTTTTACCAATCTGTAATAACCAATATACTAAACCCAACACTATTAACAAACACAATACTTACAATCATTACCTTAAACCCTTACCGAACAAGTCCAGTGTTTCAACACCACAAATGCTTGCTTCCAGTTAATTGGTTTTCCCAAAAACTTTGAGCATGTATCATCTTCTCCAAATATTCATAACCATTCATCAACTAGTCGCGAAACTGCAACCAAAAAATAATGTTCTCATGAATCAATAAACTATAATCAGAAAAGGAGGACACTACACCATACCTGAACGGACGCCAACAGCACATGCCTTCAAAATCCAGAAGTGACGAAACCACTTCCTTTCTCCACTGCCATACAAACACTCCACTCCTTATATTGCCACCAAACACACAATTATTCAATTGAATAACAACGACCTGTAGAGGAGGTCTCAAATCCCACTCTATAGGACCATTAAGGCCATAGGGACTCACAGTGTTCCAATTAAAGATAAAACGTTGTTCAACCTGCCTCAAAATTGACGATAAATCCCCACCAGATTCAAGCTTGATCTTTTTGATAACAAAAAATTTCAAATCTTCAAAAGAATGATATAAATCAGACCAATGCTGCACCAACGGAGCATTCTCAACATGAGATTGAATTCTACTTCTATGTTCCCCAATACGCAATTTGACAGCTCTAGCTGTCTGTCTAATATAAATAAATTGGCATGGACAAATTATCGCATAGATCACTCCACTAGAGGCACATGTAAACAACACTGGAAGAACATATGATCGAGTTAAGTTGGGATGATGAAAAACCTTCAAAGATAAAACATGGGAGCAAACTGTACAAGATCCACAAGCCAACTGGCCGTGCTCAGAAACTACCCTTGCACATTGATCACCATATTGTTTTAAATTGTCACACAAACTCTTTCGTTTCTTCAATGCAAAAATAGGTTCATCAACAAAAATCTTCAAGGGAGTGAGCACATGCCAATATTTTTTAATATCTTTAATTTGAGAAGCCTTTGTAGAATATGGAATGGTGCATATCATTCTCAATGGTGTCTCGCAATGTGACTTAATCAGTAAATTATCTCTATTGGAAAATAAAGTGCGTTTATATGCCCTTTTAACAACTGGCTTAGAGTATCCCCGATTTCTAAATCTATCACCTAAACTTTGAGCTTGCATTTTAAACTCATCCACCGTGGTACATAACTGCCTGTACCTAAGGAACTGTCCCACTGGTATGTTATTCTTCAATTGAAAGGGGTGAAAACTTTGGTAATGCAACAATGTGTTTTTGTCCGTGGGCTTTCTATATTCAGTGGTCAAAATATTGGAATTACGGTATGTAAGTTGACCTTCACATCCAAAAAAGAAACAGTATGTCTATCCATAGTAACTGTAAATTTCAAATTTGGATCCCCACTATTAATTTCCTGAAAGAATTGTTCCAAATGTTCAATTCCACCTCGCCAGGCCAAAAAAATGTCATCAATGTATCTACCCCACCAGAGGACCTGCGCGTACCATACAGAAGAATAAACAATCCGTTTCTCAAAGGAGGCCACATAAAGACAAGCCAAAGTGGGCGCTATGGGCAAACCCATAGGAATACCCTTGATTTATAAAAAATAACGAGATTTATAAGAGAAATAACTGTTCATGAGAGTGATCTCTGCTATAGAGATAAAAAATCGATACTTTTTTTCAGAAAAATTCATAAACTTAAGCTCTTCTTTAATTATCTCCAGGGCAGTGGATTGTGGGACATTGGTATAAAGAGCAGTAATATCGGCTGTGGCCAAAAGCCAATCTTGTTCCACCACAGGCAACAACTTTGATTAAGAAAATCAATAGCATCCCTAATATATGAGGGGATAAGGAGTGTCCTAGGTTGTAGAATTTTATCTAGATATTTCGCTAGAGGCTCAAAAATAGATCCTATTCCCGATACTATTGGCCTACCAGGAGGAGACGTAAGCGACTTATGAATTTTTGGTAAAATAAAAAAATGAGGACTAGATGGACAAGCTACTGTAAGAAAATTAAAATCCTTACCAGAAATGATCTTATCTTTAAGTGCAGCTTGTAAAATTTTATTAACCTTCATATGAATATCGGGAGTCGGATCAATGTCCAATTCTGTATAAAATTGGGCATCCTCTAACTGCCTCAAGATCTCACAATCATAATCTACCTCATCCAATACCACAATCCCTCCGCCCTTGACCGCTGATACAATTTTAATAGATGTATCATTTCGTAAATCTGTCACGGCTAACCATTCCTCTTTAGATAAATTATACAAAGGGACCTCTTTTACTTTGTCTAACTTGTTCAAATCATCTAAAACTAAAGATTGAAAAGCCTGTAGCAAGGTACTTGGGGGCAAAGGAGGAGACCACCCAGATGGTTTATACAACACATTCTTATCCGGAATAAAATCACTAGGTCCAAAAAATTCTCTGATATGAAGGCTGCGAAAAAAGTTTTGCAGTTCAATGCGAGTCTGGAAAGGATCATATCTACAAAACGGAATAAAGGAAAAACCCTTATCCAACACATTAACCATGGCTGCAGATAGATGTTTTGAAGACAAATTAAAAACAGCAGCACGGTCATACAACTCATTATGTAATACACCTTGCATACCCCCATTTTGATTCAATATCAACGGCATAAGTTGTAATTTGTCTGCGTTCGAGAATACTTCTGCGTGCGTGATTCCTTTACATTTTTGTTGCCCCGGGTGCGAGACCCTAAAAAAAGATGAATGCAGTTCAGTGTTATCATTAGTAGATTCCTGAAAATGGACATATCGTGGATCTTTCCTATTTTTTATTGAACTCTCACTATAATCATCCCCTGAATCATCCAAAGATGAAAAATCCCCACGTTTTTTCAAACCCTTCTTCCTATTAACATTCATCCACGGGTACACATAACCACCTGTGTAATCCCTTTCATCACGTCTAAACTTGTCAATCTTCAATTTTTTGGTCTCCTTCCTAAATTCATCTAGTTGTACCTGCAAATCCACTAACTGATTTTCCACTGTTTCTTTAAGACAACATTCAAAAACGTTTGTCAACTCATCCTCAATTTCCTTCTTCACATTATCAATCTTAGTTTTGGTGGTTTCCACAAGGAGAACCATTAAATCGTGGGAACACTTGTTTAAAATGGAATTCCATTTTTGTATGAATGCCTCATCATCATTAAACATCGACAGTTCTTTGTTAAGTCTCAAACCACGAGGTATACGCTTAATATGGCAATATTCAGCCAATGTGGCAGCATGCAATTCCATTCGAATAGCTTTTTTTCTGTTCTTAACATAATTTTCCCAATTACCACTGGAAGTTTCAGTGGAAACATTATCAAATAAATGATAACCAGCCAAAATTTCAGTGGCAGCCTGTTCAGAGTATGTGTGCATGTCATCCATGTCCCTCTATTGTGGAAACCACCAAGGCAATACAAATACTGAGGGCAATAATAAAAATAGGTTCTCTAATATTCAATTAGTATTAACCCCACAACCAATGAGAACCCAAATATCATCACATCCCACAAATTATATATAACCATAAAAAAATGTTTATTAAGATTAATACATCCTAACTAGACACATAATACTGACTAACCAGTCAACATTCGCCCCCATTCACTCATAAAAAACCTCAAAGTATAAATAACACATAGGCAGGTATAAAGACAGCGTACATTTATCACTTTCTTATAAATCCTATTCACAAGGAAAAAATAAGGTAATAAATAACATATAGAGACTAATCTCTTCCTCCAAGTGTATTACACTCTCAATTTATCCTTTGTTCACAATTAACTGCTGTCACAATGTTGTTCAAATACTTCTCAGCCACATGGCTATACTCCTTTAAGCGCTGCCACAATGTTCATTCAAATACTTCTCGGCGCAGTTTCCCTCTCCGTTATCCACTGCCACAATGTTGTTCATTCAAGTACCGATCCCCGTGCATTCATTCCAACGAAGATCTCCGTTTCACCCGTCTAGCGGGCTTCCTCAGGGGAAAACTTTTACCAATCTGTAATAACCAATATACTAAACCCAACACTATTAACAAACACAATACTTACAATCTTTACCTTAAACCCTTACCGAACAAGTCCAGTGTTTCAACACCACAAATACTTGCTTCCAGTTAATTGTTTTTCCCAAAAACTTTGAGCATGTATCATCTTCTCCAAATGTTCATAACCATTCATCAACTAGTCGCGAAACTGCAACCAAAAAATAATGTTCTCATGAATCAATAAACTATAATCAGAAAAGGAGAACACTACACCATACCTGAACGGACACCAACAGCACATACCTTCAACATCCAGAAGTGACGAAACCACTTCCTTTCTCCACTGCCATACAAACACTCCACTCCTTATATTGCCACCAAACACACAATTATTCAATTGAATTACAACGACCTGTAGAGAATTGATCAAATCTAATTACTCACAACCACGCTATTGAAACTAACTTTATTTAATGAATGCAGACCACTCTATAGGACCATTAAGGCCATAGGGACTCACAGTGTTCCAATTAAAGATAAAATGTTGTTCAACCCGCCTCAAAATTGACAATAAATCCCCACCAGATTCAAGCTTGAGCTTCATGGTGCATCTCAACAGACTTTACTTCAGTTGTGACATTGACCGGGGCAAAAGTTACCACCATGCTTGGTTTCAGAACACCAGTTTCCACACGACCAACTGGAACTGTTCTTTGAATGTATTTATTGTAGTGGAGACATCTGGCATCTATTCTTCTGTTGTTTGTTTCCTCCAAGGCTATTATCAATCACCTTCCTCTTTGCATCTTGGGTCCATTATCTGTCAGGTGCATAAATTAAATCTATCTGTCCTGTCCAATTGCCCCCTGTGCCCACAACCTGATCTGGACCACTTCCTGACACAGGAGGTACAATTCCGTGCTCCCCTGCTTGTTGACATGCCACATGTCTACTGGGTCGTCGGGCTGGATCAGGACTTTGTTGGACAGCCGGTGTCTGAAAGCTCACAGCGCAAACCAGATCACTCCAGGAAGTTGATTTGACAAGAATATTCCTGAGTGGACCAAAGACCCTGCGTACCGAGCTCATCTACATGAACTCCAGGATAGATGCATCCGTGGTTAGAACAGCTTGAGTTGTTCCAGACTGAAAAGTACCTGCCCCAAGGACAATGAGTCCATGAGAGCTGGGGCAACTAGGAGGCTGTGAATGTCCTCTGGGTCCATTAGACTCCTTGCATGTGTAAACATGCCAGGGAAGTAACAGACAGTTGCAGCCACATGACCCAACAGCCTCAACCTGTGCCAAGCTGATACCTGCTGGCTCTGTCAATCTCTGCTGTAACTGTTGCCACAGGGAAGGCCCTCTGGCTGTGTGGAAAGGCCTTGACCTGAGCGTTGACTAGTAGGGTTCCTATAAAGTACAATTGAGATGAGGGGTTGAGATGGGACTTTGGGTAGTTGAGAACGAACCCTAATGACTTCAACACCCAAATGGTTAAGCGTCCTGAGCTGTTCGCCTGTGTGAGGCAGCCCATCATCCAGATACAGGAAGACATGCATTCCCAGTCTTCTAAGGTGCACTGCCATCACAGCCGTGTTCCCACAATAAATTGGAGATACATCCTTTGGTTAGGGAAGATCTCGATGTGAGTGTATGCATCCTTTGGGTGAAAGAGCAAAGCCAGCCCCCTTTTTGCAAAAGGGGGATCAAGGTGCCCAGGGCAACCATCTTGAACTTTTCCCTTTTAAAAACTTGATCAAGGTCCTTAGGTTCAGGATGGGATGGAGTTCTTCTGTTCTCTTTTGAATCAGGAAGTACCTGGTGTAGAATCCCTACCCTCTTTGCCTTAGTGGAACAGGATGGAGTGCTCTGGCTGTTAAGAGGCCCCCTGTGCCTCCAGGCCCTCTTGTTCACAGCCTGGATGTTGAGAAGTTGATTCTGCAGCACTGGATCTTTCAGAAGATGTGTCTCGGTTCCTGGTGGCTTCTAGAAACCCACTAGAAAGTTCTGTGGACTGAAGTGGAGGAGGTTTTCCATGTAGTATGAGCTGAAGGCCCTAGATTTGTTCTCCTGCCTCACACAAAAACTGCTTGATTACCTTCTACATCTATCAGAGGCTGGCTTGAAAACCAAGTCTGTTAAGAGTTCATTTGAGTGCAATTGGCACATACTACCATGGTGTAAATGATGTACCCCTTTCTGTACTGCCTATAGTTTTACATTTCATGTGGGGCTTGCTTCAATTGAATCCTCAGGCCGTCTGCTATGTCATGGGATATCACCGCGGTGTTAGCTCAGCTGAGCTCCTTTTGAGCCACCGCGCACCTGTGACCCGACGTTCCTGACCTGGAAGCTTATATTTTTGGTGGTGGTCACTTCAGCGTACAGGGTCAGAGCCCTATGCCATAGTGACTTGTCTACCTTATACTAAATTTTATCATGACAGGATGGTTTTGCATAAACACCCAGGGGTAGATTTTAAAAGGGTTACGCTCATAAGGTACGTGCGTAACCCTTTTAAAACGCCCCTGCACATGCCTAGCCTATTTTGCATAGGCTCGGCAGCTTGCGCAAGCCCCGGGACGCGCGTAAGTCCCGGGGCTTCGCTAGGGGGGCGTGTCGGGGGCATGTCGGGTGGGCGGTGTGACGTTCGGGGCATTCCGGGGGGCGTGGCGCTGGCCCGGGGGCACGGCCGAGGCCTTCAGAAAAGCCCCCGGGTCGGGAGATGGCGCGCCAGCAGCCCGCTGGTGCGTGCAAGTTACGCCTGCCAAAGGTATATGGCTACGCGCGTATCTTATAAAATCCGGCGTACTTTTGTTTGCGCCTGGTGCATTAAGAGATACTAATGTTATCTCAACCATTGGTGATACATTTTAAAAAATATATCATATACCCTGAATGCCAGTCTCCAGCCTGGTGGTTACCAAATAGTGCATACACAAAAGACCAATTCCCATTTACCATTTCCCTATTAACCCCCCCCCCCCCTTTCCCTGTCCCCAATCATAGCCATAAGTGAGGTCCCCATCCTTACCTTGTCAAAGAGGAATGATGTCTCCTCGCAGGGCCTTAAAGAAGCTAATCATCTAAAGTGGTAAAACAAACTGTAAGTCTCCCCCCCCCCCCCCCGACAAACCTCAGATAAAGCATAGCATAACATCTCCTGGTACCCAGTGTTGTCCTGGCCGTTTCATTAATTTAATATGATTATAGGAGCAACAATCCTCTTTGGTGACTATGAATCTGTAAATGTCCCTGCAGGCCAATGAGCCTCATCCAGGGTTTATCAATCAGAAAACTAACTAAGGGTCTCCCGCATATCTCAGTTACTGATGCCCACTTCCAAGGAACTGCTTCCCAAATTTCTTCTCAGTCTTTTGCCTCCTTTTCTGGCCCTCTGCCAACATGTTGCTTCCTTGCTCGTGGTGGAAAGCACTGGTTCCTGATTTATTTTAAGTTCAATGCCATTCTGCCTGAAGAACTTTTCCGCCGCTTCATTAGATCTCGCAAATCAAGAATGGCCACTGATGGTAAAAGAGAGACCAAATGGATATAGCCACTTGTATCAAATATTTTCAGCCCGTAGTGACTCATATTTCATGGCTTTACATCTATGTAAGGTTAGAGCTGAGAGATCATTGTAGATTTGTATTTTTGTGCATTTCCTTAAGATATTCCCCAGTGTTCTCGCTTTATTCATTATTGCCTCCTTCACCGGGTAGTTGTGCAGGCACGCAATTATATCTGGGTTGGTTATTATTAGGCTTCCCCAGCGATCGATGGGCCTGATCTTTCATGATCACTTTGTCATAGGGTGTAGTTGAGTCGGAATTAAAGATAGCCTTGCAGATATCCTGGACTAGCGAAAAATAGTCCGTATTACCCTGTTCTTCCGGCACACCTCTAATTCTGAGGTTATTTCTTCTATTACTGTTCTCCAAATCATCTAATTTGGAGGATAAGTCTTCAGTTGTTTACTTTAGGATTTGGGCTTCTTTTGATTGCTGCATCAAAGCAGAGTCCTGGTCCTCTGTGGCCTGTTCCAATTCCTGGACTCGGTCCTCCCAGTTCTTCCACCTCCTTTCACAGGTCCCCAATCGCTTCCTGTATCTCCGTTTTAATAGCTGCTATGATCTCTGCTTTTAAGTCCTTAAACCAGGTCTGAAACTCTTTTCGCTTTGGGCCTGTCTCTGCGTCAGATTCCGATATAACCCCGGCGGTTTCGTGATCTTCCAGTGTATTTCCTTCGTCCTCCTCGGAGGCCGCCAGTATGTTGTGTGCGGCGCTGCCGATGTAGGAGAAATCGGCCAGGTCCACCATTCGCCGACGTGTTGTCATCTGCCTGGGTGTTTTGAGTATTATATTTTCGCCCGGAAGGGTCCTCCGCTCTATAATTTTATGTCACAGCCATGCGGAGCTGGAAATTCAGGCGGCCATCTGCTAAGGCTAACGTCACTTCCTCTCTCATTCTGCTTTTTAATTCTTAGGAATAAATTGGAATTTTTAGCTCAGGTGACGTTTTAGTTACAGGCAGTTGGATTACTTTTTTATTATTGGAACCTCACTGTTGGGATGCCCTAATTCTAATACATCATTAGAATCCTTTGAAGATACCTCCCTGAGTGACTGTTGGCTTTCCCCTTTGATCTAGTTGAAAAGTGTAGCAGTAATGAAGAGCTTTCATGGCAGGCAGGAGGAGGGAAGGCAAAGAGGGCAAAGAGGGTTTGACCTCCCGAGCCTCTTCCTTTTATTGTACATTCATACAAAGGCAGATGATGTGTCATTACATGATTGGCTACTTTCCCATAGCAACAGAAGAGTCATTACACCATTGGCTTTGGCTCAGGGGGTGTGCACGGATCATATCATTGGCTGCTGAAATCTATACCTCCTGACTTTGTCCTGCCTCTGACTAGGGAACACCCAGCCCTTCTTTCAGGCTAACAGGATTAATTATAGGCCAGAGAAATACATGAAGTCAGGTATCCTCTCCTAGGCAGAGGGGCTTAAGCACAAGTGATGCTTTTATTCAGGCAAATGTCAGGGAGAAGGGAAGTTAGTGTTTAACCCTGAAATGGCTTGCTGGCAAGCGCATATTTCCCACATCTCACCCTTTCTGTTTTTGTTTAGGGCAGCTCAGTAAAGCTTTAGACCCTAACTGAAATCTGTTATGTCTTGGTATGGGCTGGAAATAGGGGAAGAGGGATTATGGAGAGAAGAAAGCTATAATTCGACGTGGTGTGCCAGCTGTCGATGAGCTTCTGAATCTCCATATCACCCAGAGCTGGTGCAGGTGGTGTGCCAACTCTGCATGGCTCAGGATTCCCTATTAGGCATCGTACAAGACATCTTTGTATTCGGGCTGAGAGCAAGGTTTCAATATGGATATGAGGGTTGGGTATGCACTGAATACAGCATCACAGGCAAACAATTAAGATAATTACGGTCATTATAATAGAAATCACCCCTTTTGAGACCAGAAATATCAGGGAGTCAGGACCATAGCCAGTCCCATGGAGAAGTAGGTATTCTGCCTGAAAATGGTGCATCAGCAACCATGGTTTCTATCTGCTCTATGGTATGTGTGAGGTTTGCTTTATAGTCTGATATGTACACACAGCAATGAGATCCAATTAATGCACAAACACCACCCTTAAAGGCTAAAATGGTTTCTAAGGTATAGCTGTTCTGAATGCTACTTCTCTAATCTGAGAGACTTCTGTTGTGAGTAGTTTTAATGCATGGACTGTCTGATTAAATATGGCAGTCGTCCAGTTAGCTAGAATGTGTAAGTCTCTGTAATTCATAGCTGTCCCCATTGGGGGAAACTGGCTTCTAGCTATCTGAATTTCTGTATACTTTTCTATGGGATTATTTATCGCCTCCCTTTTGTTACGGAGCCTTGCTTTGGGTAAATTTATGACTGCATAGTATGAGGGGAGGATGAAGCCTAAAGTGCATCTGTCTCTCCATCTTGGGGAAATGTACATATATGCTCTACGCCCACATAACATCCATATGTTTCCTAACAGATTAGTGGACATGTCATTGGTTATCATTTGGGCTATATAACTACAAAAGGTAAATCCTTCATCCCCTCTATACTTTCTGTACTTGCTTGGGTCTCCCACTGCACATCCTGAAATCTGCCAATTGCATACATATATGTGGTATAACTATGCAAGTGTTCAGTGATTAATACAAAAGTTCAGTTACAATATGGATATTTCCCACCTGAATTCCCTTTCCATCCCCTGTATCATAGTCCCAACAAAGAGCGGCAGTCTCTTGAATACCGCTACCAATGTGTAGTATGGTAGTATTAACTGGAGAGTTAATGAAAACCTCTCTGTAAAGGATAATTAGTCCATACTGTAAGGTTAAATGGTACAGCATGCATCAGTAGTTCTCCGCAGGCTTGGGTTGGCATGTGTGTGCAGATCTAACAGTCTGTTCGATTCAACAGGTGTGAAAAGTTCTGATTCGAGGATGTACATGTTGTCCTGTCAGAGTCCTTGTTCTGAAATCGCCATAGCTGGAGAAATAAGGCAAAGGAGGAGGATGCAGAACACAATTGTTAATGAGTTGGCATTCAGGCAAGAAAAAGCGGCTAATAAGTTCTCTGGAGTTTTCTCAAGGCCTTGCTGTTCTAAGAGTTGTGCAGATTGGTTGGATAGGGCCTTGATCTGTCCCCAGGTCATGTGGTGCTGCTTTTTGCAAGGAGTCCGGTCTCTGTCCTTCTGAGGGCTGTGGAGGCTCAGGGAGAAGTTGGGGTCGGGTCCTGTAGACCTGGACACCTTTCCATCTTTCCACGGCTTGATTGAACCTGTGGAAGCAAGCAGAGAAACATATCCTCGTTCCCCATTTTAAGGGAACGGGATCGTACCAGACATTAAATATTCTATACAAAACTGATGGCTGTGGGTGACTAACCCTAGTCCCATAATGATTACTCATGGCTGTGGTCTTAAATTTATTTTAAGTGATTTAAAACAATACTTTGTTCAGGGGGAAAATCCAGGGGCAATCCCCCTTTTTTCTTTTTGTTTGGTCCAGAGCTCTTAAGGGTATGATTTGCTCTCTCCACAATGGCTTGCCCTGTGGTGTTGTAGGGGATGCCAAATAAGTATTTAATATTCAATTAACAAAATTCATGCAAAGGAATGGCTGCAGTAAGCAGAGCCATTTTTAGTTTTCAGAACATAGGGTAGGCCCATTATCAAGAATTTTTTATGCAGTGATCAATTTTCATTCAGTAAAATAGCAATAAATGTAAATTAATCATTTAAAGGAAAAGTCATTTGCAGTAAGCAGAATCAAATGACAAGTATATTAGACATTACATTAAACATATGTTACACAAGACTGACATATATTCATTCATCTTGCAAATATTAATTTACACAAAACTGACACATATTCATCCATCCTGTAAATATTTCTTGCATCAAGACAGACAACAGATAACACATAATATGAGCTAAAAATCTTATCAAAAAGTTATCAAAAACAAAATTAGATCAAGGATCAAAAGTCAAAAGGTATTAGAAAAATGTTTGAAAATGTTAAAATAAACTGCAAAGTGTCCATCTTCACATCTCTTCATGGCAGGAAGGCTGTAAATCTGGAAAATATTAAAAACTGGCATACAGCAAAAATTTACTAAGGTAAGGATAAAAGTGAAATTCTTACTTTTTTAACCTTGAAGAAATCAATTCTATGATTCAATTTAATAAAATCAATTTGGATTTGCAAGAAAAGGCTTGGGAGGGATTGCTTTAGATGTAGCAACCTCTGTCAGTAAAAATTTTAAGGTTCAGAATTCTGTAAAAATTTTGTGAAAGAAAATAAAACTGAAGTGTCCTTAATACAGAAGGTCTGTAGGCCTGAAAAATAAAAACTATTATACAACAGAATTATTAAAACAATAATATAATATAACTTGTAGAATAACATAGCGCCTCCTAGTGGAGACCTCATCATTACTTTATAGATTGCAACTATTGTTCCAGGTTGCAATCAATAATACTCTGAGCTTAAATTCAATGTGGAATATCAGAATAGAATTTCTTCTTATAATTATTAGAATAGGAAATTAAACACGCTGTTTGCTCAGCTCTGTCTGCTGCATGCTAAAGTTTGAAAGTATTAAAAGATTAAAGACATATAGAAAGTAGAGAGAGAAATTGCAGGACTAAGTCCAGGTTTTTTTCTTTCTTTTCAAAAGTTCTCCCTCCCTCCCCCATGAGTGGCTAGCAAGAGTTACAGAAAAAGGGGGGGAGGAGCAGTGTTTCTCAAAAGAAAAGAACTACACCCAAGGAGTTAATCCTTCAGTCAATAGAAACTTAAAGATAGCATTGTTTAACAATTGACCACAGACAATGGCTGGCCCAGGATTTGCTGATTCTTTGCAGACAGATACTATTTTTTAATTTACTTTAGGGAGAATCACAGTAAGTTCTGTACGCTAGCAATTCAAACTATAAACTTAAATCTCAGAGAAATGGAGTCATTTTAAATGTGAGCCAAATAAACTTTGCAAAAGGGAAATTTTCACATGTAATTTACACAGAATATTATTCAAATTTCAGTACAGTTTGTAACATAAGCTCTGCATACACTTTGTGGGGGAAAATATTCTCAAAGTATGCAGATTTTTTGTAACAATTCAAATAGG
Source organism: Rhinatrema bivittatum (assembly GCF_901001135.1). Classification (NCBI taxonomy): domain Eukaryota; kingdom Metazoa; phylum Chordata; class Amphibia; order Gymnophiona; family Rhinatrematidae; genus Rhinatrema; species Rhinatrema bivittatum. The sequence continues at coordinate 387,061,643 of NC_042617.1, forward strand.
AATAGAAACCATTTTTTCCAAATTTGTACTGTTTGTAAAGAGAAACCATTTTTTTTTTTTTTTTTTCATAGTGATATTTTCTTTGCTTGTAACGCAGGAGTCTAATTAAATCCTTTTTTTCATAATGATATTTTCTTTGCTTGTAACACAGGCCCAAGATCTTACACGCTGATTTCTTTGAAGACCTGGGGGCATAGTCACTGCACATGGCACTCAACTCTATTGCTGCCACACCTAGTTCTTTGTTTCTTTCTGTAATGGGAAGGGCTTGAATCCCTTTCAATAATTCCTCTCTTGTGAGATTTCCATGTTCTAGGTGAAATCCCATGGTGGTTGGTGGGGGAAGGGCTTGCAGGCAAGATGGAGGAAGGCTAGTTTTTCTGACCTCAGTGTTTTCTATTTCCTGGGGCATTTTCTCTGAGGTGGATGCAGAGGAAGCCACAGGAGCCATGTGAGTGTGTGTCTCCAGATGTTCTATTTCATTTTCTGTCCCCCTTTGTTCATGGTTCTTTTCTGAGATGGGGAAGGCTTGAAGTCCTTCTAATAATTCTGTTTCTGTAAGGTTATCTTTCTGCAGTTTCTGCTGAAATTCAATGCTAATCGCCCCACCCAGGCCAGGTGGTGGCTCTATTGTTCTCAAGGGTTGCTTTTCTGAAGAAATGGGGAAGGTGTGAATTGCTTGTGCTTTGGGTGTAGGTATGAGGAGCTGAGGATACAAAGAATTTGCTGTCTCTGAGGAAGACTGAGAAGATGGGGGAAGGGTATGTCTGCCTGCTTCTAAAAGCACATGGTGTTCAATGGCTTCTGTACATTTTTGCCAGATTAATCTTAGCTTTATGGGAGCTCTGGGAGCCGTATGAAGATAATTGCCGATTGAAATCCAATTCTGGGTATTTAGAGTTCCAGACTCCATGGAATACCAAGGGCAACGGCAAGCTATTTCACTTATTAATTTTTCTAAGTCCCCCAGGCTGACTTGCGCTATTTTTCTTCTGGTGATGAAATAATGATTATTGATGATTTGCTGCAACTTTCTGGCATGTAGCCGCTGCTGTACAGTCAAATCATTACCCATTCTTACGAGTGTGGGGAACAAACTTGCTGAGAAATACTTAAATATACTAAAAAGTACTTTAATATACTTACGATTGCAAATCTGTTGAACGATACGTATCTAGGCTATGACCAGCCGAAATAAGCATGGAGTTTATCATCACTGTCGCGGGTCACCAGATGTAGCAGTAATGAAGAGCTTTCATGGCAGGCAGGAGGAGGGAAGGCAAAGAGGGCAAAGAGGGTTTGACCTCCCGAGCCTCTTCCTTTTATTGTACATTCATACAAAGGCAGATGATGTGTCATTACATGATTGGCTACTTTCCCATAGCAACAGAAGAGTCATTACACCATTGGCTTTGGCTCAGGGGGTGTGCACGGATCATATCATTGGCTGCTGAAATCTATACCTCCTGACTTTGTCCTGCCTCTGACTAGGGAACACCCAGCCCTTCTTTCAGGCTAACAGGATTAATTATAGGCCAGAGAAATACATGAAGTCAGGTATCCTCTCCTAGGCAGAGGGGCTTAAGCACAAGTGATGCTTTTATTCAGGCAAATGTCAGGGAGAAGGGAAGTTAGTGTTTAACCCTGAAATGGCTTGCTGGCAAGCGCATATTTCCCACAAAAAGCTGCTTTATCTCCTTTTTAAAGGTTAGTGCCAGCAGTCTGGATCCACCCTGGTTAAGGTGGAGCCCTACCCTTCAGAAAAGACTTCCCCTTCTCCAAAAGGTCCTCCAGTTCCTTACAAAACTGAATCCCTCTTCCTTGTACCATCATCTCATCCACGCATTGAGACTCCGGAGATCTGGAACCTTCTCTGAAGAGAGAGCGGTTTTAAGAGGTGTACCGCAAGGATCGGTGTTGGGACCGGTCCTGTTCAATATCTTTGTGAGCGACATTGCGGACGGGATAGAAGGTAAGGTTTGTCTTTTTGCGGATGACACTAAGATCTGCAACAGAGTGGACACGCCGGAAGGAGTGGAGAGAATGAGACGGGATCTAAGGAAACTGGAAGAGTGGTCGAAGATATGGCAGCTGAGATTCAATGCCAAGAAGTGCAAAGTCATGCATATGGGGAGTGGAAATCCGAATGAACTGTATTCAATGGGGGGGGGGGGGGGAAAGGCTGATGTGCACGGAGCAGGAGAGGGACCTTGGGGTGATAGTGTCTAATGATATGAAGTCTGCGAAACAATGCGACAAGGCGATAGCAAAAGCCAGAAGAATGCTGGGCTGCATAGAGAGAGGAATATCGAGTAAGAAAAGGGAAGTGATTATTCCCTTGTACAGGTCCTTGGTGAGGCCTCACCTGGAGTACTGTGTTCAGTTCTGGAGACCGTATCTACAAAAAGACAAAGACAAGATGGAAGCGGTACAGAGAAGGGCGACCTGGAAGGTGGAGGATCTTCATCGGATGACGTACGAAGAGAGATTGAAGAATCTAAATATGTACACCCTGGAGGAAAGGAGGAACAGGGGTGATATGATACAGACTTTCAGATACTTGAAAGGTTTTAATGATCCAAAGACAACGACAAACCTTTTCCGTAGGAAAAAAATCAGCAGAACCAGGGGTCACGATTTGAGGCTCCAGGGAGGAAGATTCAGAACCAATGTCAGGAAGTATTTCTTCACGGAGAGGGTGGTGGATGCCTGGAATGCCCTTCCGGAGGAAGTGGTGAAGACCAGAACTGTGAAGGACTTCAAAGGGGCGTGGGATAAACACTGTGGATCCATAAAGTCAAGAGGCCGCCAATGAAGAGTGGGTGACTCGCCAGAATGATGGCTACTGCCTGGACACAATACCCTTATTCAATAAACATACACATGCTTACTGTGACTCCAACATCGCTCTAAGCTTCAACAGCAAGAGGAAATGTGGAAAAAAGGATTTCCACTCACAAAGAGGGGAGTAGCTGGCTTGTTACGGCGGTTACTACCCCAAACCAAATAAGCCTGATACTTCACTTTCAATGCATATACAGCATAGCTCTCTGCTTCAACGGCAGGGGAGAAGAATAACTGATACTTCACACATCCAGCAGAGCTCTCTGCTTCAACGACAGGGGAGAAGAAAAAAGGGTTCGCACTCACAAAGCGGGGAGTAGCTGGCTTGTTACGGCGGTTACTACCCCAAACCAAATGTGCCTGATACTTCACTTTCGATGCATATCCAGCATGGCTCTCTGCTTCAACGGCATGGGAGAAAGACTGATACATCACGCATTTCCAGCATAGCTCTCTGCTTCAACAGCAGGGGAAAAGAAAAACTGATGCTTCACGCATATCCAGCATAGCTTCAATGGCAGAGGAGAAGAAAAAAGGATTCACAATCACAAAGTGGGGAGTAGCTGGCTTGTTACGGCGGTTACTACCCTAAACCAAATGTGCCTGATACTTCACTTTCAATGCATATCCAGCATGGCTCTCTGCTTCAACGGCATGGGAGAAAGACTGATACTTCACGCATATCCAGCATAACTCTCTGCTTCAACGGCAGGAGAGAAGAAAAACTGATACTTCACGCATATCCAGCATAGCTCTCTGCTTCTACGGCAGGGGAGAAAAAAAACCTGATACTTCACGCATATCCAGCATAGCTCCCTGCTTCAACGGCAGGGGAGAAGAAAAAACAACCAATAAGGGCTGTATAACATAGTCTGGGTAAAACAAATAAGCATGGGTGTAGCTTGCTTATTGCGGCGGTTACTACCCCTAACTAATCAAGCTAGATGTTTCACTTGGATGCAGCTCTATCACTGCTCTCTACATTAATGGTGGGGGTGGAAGGGAAATAGAACCAAGAGCTAAGAGAAACAGATAAGTATGAGAGAAGAAATGTGTGAAGCTTGCTGGGCAGACTGGATGGGCCGTTTGGTCTTCTTCTGCCGTCATTTCTATGTTTCTATGTTTCTACCTCTGGGGACCTGTGAGTGGAAGAGGGAGCATTTTAGAGAATGGTATCCTGGAGGTTCTGAATTTCAGCTTTCTACCTAAGAGCCTAAATTTGGCTTCCAGAACCTCCCTCCCACATTTTCCTATGTCATTGGTGCCCATCCCAACCCTTTAAATTTAATTAACCACAACCCCCCACCCTCCTGACCCCGCCAGGACTTGCCAAAAGTCTCTGGTTGTCCAGCAGGGGTCCTGGAGCGATCTCCTGCACTCGGGCTGTCGGCTGCCGGTATTCAAAATGGCGCGATAGTCACAGGGGCTACCGATGCCATTGGTCGGCCCCTGTCACATGGTAGGAGCACAAGATGGCGCCAGCTGTCCATTGCTCCTACCATGTGACAGGGGCTGACCAATGGCACCGTTAGCCCCTGTGACATAGTAAGGGCAAAGGCTATCGGCGCCATTTTGAATACCGGCAGCATTCGCCATACGTTTCGTGACCCCCATGAATACAACGAATATTGCATATATGTTGCGAATTGCCAATATGTTGCAAATGAATGCACACCTCTAGTAGGCATGTTACCAGGCGATCCTCAATCCCACCAGCCACCCGGCTGTCCATTATTTGATGTATCTGTTTTGAAATAATTTATGGGTGTATGGAACCTTTTTGTATGAGTTTTTAACTTTATTTTTATATACCGACATTCAAACTAGTATATCATATCGGTTTACAAAAAATAAACAGAGTTGCTTACAGTAGCATCTTCACAATGTTTCTTAAAATAAGACTTAAAAACAGATTAGTTGAAAATTCAAGTAAAGGTAAAATCATTTAGTATTGCATACATTCTTATCTAGAGTAATCATAGGTAAAAAGGCAGGTAAAATGCCAATTTCAACACTATAATCAAGCATTATTAAAAACAGATCTTATCACATGATATCAACTTCATCAGGATAGTCAAGCATCAGGCAAAAACAAGCATAGCATTTCTTAACAAATATGCACTATGGGAATATGTATTGTATGGGAATATGGCAGTTATTGTAAGCCTAGTTACATTCAAACGAAAGATTTCCGGAAAAGCCATGTCTTTACATTTTTCTTAAAGGTTTGTATCAGGGGCTCCATCCTTAGTTCTGTTGTAGGTTGTTCCATAAGATGGGACCCGCCAAAGATAGGGCGCGCTCCCTGACTGTGTTCAAGTGTGCTAATTTTGGGGAGGGGATTGGAAGAAGTCCAGTATTTGAAGAACGTAAGCTCCTTTGAGGTATCTAAAAATGCAAAGCAGCATTGAACCAGTGTATATTATCGTTAGAAAGTGTTTTATGGATGAGAGTCAAGGCTTTGTATTGGATTCTGTCTAGGAGGGTAACCAATGTAACTCTTTACTGTTTGTGAGCATTTTTGCTGCTGCATTCTGTAGCAGTTGCATTGGTCTTAAGGTGGACGCCGGAAAGCCCAGAAGAACAGCGTTGCAGTAATCTAGTTTTGGGAAAAGTATTGCCTGTAGTATAGTACGGTAATCCTGATTGTATAGGAGTGGTTTGAGGTTTTTTTAGTACTTGAAGTTTATAGTATCCGTCTTTTATCACGATGTTAATATATTTTTTGAAGTTTAACTCACTATCTAGGAAAATTCCTAGGTCTTTTACTGTAAAAACAATTTGATTTTTTGTAGGACATGTTTTGAAATCAGGGCTAAGTACTGATGTAAGTTTATTACATATATATAATATTTCAGTTTGTTATGGTTAAGTGAAAGGGTTCATTTGTGATAATAGCTGTCTTATTGCTGAGAAGTAGATGTCCCAATATTTTTAAGTATTCTCAAGTGTATCTTTTATGGGGAGCAAAATTTGCACGTCATCAGCATAAATGTAGTGAGAGAGGCCTAGTCCAGTCAATAGTTTACAGAGGGTTAACATATATGGGGCAGATTTTCAGAGCCCTGCTCGCGTAAATCCGCCCAAAACCGGGCGGATTTACGCGAGCAGGGCCCTGCGCGCCGGTGAGCCTATTTTACATAGGCTCACCGGCGCGCGCAGAACCCCGGGACTCGCGTAAGTCCCGGGGTTTTCGGAGTGGGCGTGTCGGGGGCGGGGCCGGAGCGCGCGGCGTTGCGGGGGACGTGTCGGCAGCGTTTTGGGGGCGGGTACGGGGGCGTGGCTGCGCCCTCCGTACCCGCCCCCAGGTCGCGGCCCGGCACGCAGGAGGCCCGCTGGCGTGCGGGGATTTACGCCTCCCGGAGGGAGGCGTAAATCCCCCGACAAAGGTAGGATGGGGGTTTAGACAGGGCCGGGCGGGTGGGTTAGGTAGGGGAAGGGAGGGGAAGGTGAGGGGAGGGCAAAGGAAAGTTCCCTTCTAGGCCGCTCCGATTTCGGAGCGGCCTAGGAGGGAACGGGGGTAGGCTGCGCGGCTCGGCGCGCGCAGGCTATACGAAATCGATAGCCTTGCGCGCGCCGATCCAGGATTTTAGCCGATACACGCGACTACGCGCGTATCTACTAAAATCCAGCGTACTTTTGTTTGCGCCTGGAGCGCAAACAAAAGTAGGCTGTTCGCGCTCGTCTGAAAATCTACCCCATATATGTTGAATAGAGTGGAGGATAAGGATGAGCCCTGTGGGAACGCCTTATGGAAGGGGTATTTGCTTAGATTCTGTATGGTTTATTCTTACCTTATATGACCTGACTGATAATTGTAATATCATCTAATCCAATTTCCCTTAATCTGTTCAGCAGACTTTTATGATTGATGGTGTCACCTTATTCTCCACTGCCAGCAGGTGACGGCAGAGAATAGCATTTTCTTTGATATCATTACTATTTACATGTGATGCAGTTCAGATAAATCCAGTATCCTTTACCTCTAGCAGATGGTAGAACATACTGATGTGCAGCTGGAATTTTTTACACTGGGGTCTGCCTGATGGGATTTTTAAGCAGGGGATCTTGTTTCCCAGTCATTGGCGAGCCAGGCACCTGATTTCTCTAGATTAGGCACTGTGAAGGTTTCCCGCCTTAGAGAGGTTGATCTCTGCAGAATATATATTGAAAACAATTAGAGGGTCCCCGAGACTGCCTTTCCTCATTTCCTTTCTCCAGTCCTCCTCAATTTATAAAAATAAGGGAAAAGGCTTGTGAGTAAGGCAGCCTCAGAGGACAGTTTTGTTGAGAGTAGTGCTTTCCTTCGGTTATTTGTTTTTGTTTATGGATGGAGAGTTTGTTCAGCTGACTCTTGTCTAAGAACTGCCCCTTGCTGCATTTGCTGTTATGGAGAAGATACATCAAGGCTCTATTTGTGGGGCCTGCAGATGCAGCACTCCTCCGGTCCCCTTTGTGCCACATGTATAAAGAGAAGTCTCCCCCATATTTTCCCCGTTAAGGGTTTTGAGCCACTCTAATCAATGGCTATTGCAGGGTCGCAGCCTGCTCTTGTTTCCCGTCTGAATCATAAAGCAGTTAAGGCCTCAGAAACAATAGTTTGAGTAGGAACAGCTGCCATTTTAATTTCAATGCAGGTGGAGCAAATGACTTCTCAGGTGCTGGTAGATTTGTTTGGGGATCTACCTCTCCCACTCTCTGATTGAAGATGGATCTAGGATGCTGTTCCGCACCCCACCCTGGCCACTTAAGGGATTTTACCCTAGAATTTTATTGATTTCTACGTCAGGCCTTCTGTGCAATATAGAGGCCTGTTGATGAGGTGAGACCTGGTGGGTCAGCGAAAATGTGCGCATCTTGTTTGGCCTGCGCCCAGGAAAACAGCTATTTTATAACATACACGTGTATATGCGCGCATGTTATAAAATAATCTGAACGCGCACATGTGCGCACAATTTTAAGTGGATAAGCGCCTATGTGCACAAAAGCCGCTTCTCCGCATAAGTGGGAGGATTTTAAAAGACATGCCCGCCGTTGCCAGGACTTTCAGAAATGGTTCGGTGATCTTCGTGCAGATATGGGCCAACTAAAGCAGGAACTTAAAAATATAGTTTCAGAATTGAAAGCGGAATACACCGAGCTGGGCAACCACATGGAAGCACTTGAACAACGACAAGAGGAGCAGGACACAATGAATGAGGAATTTCAGCAAGACCTACAAAATTTAAATGATGAGAATAGCAAGTTGAGGGACTGGGTCGAGGACCTGGAGAATAGGTCCAGAAAGGGGAACTTGCACGTGAGAGGGGTTCCAGAAGCACCAGCGTACATAGACAAAAGTTAGTGCTGGATATATGCAGCCAGATATTGTACCTTGATGCGACATTGGAGGAACCCGCTACAATAAAATTGGCAAGGGCTCACAGAGCTTTAACCATATTGCGCAATGGACAACCCCGTGATATTGTGGTATGTTTTCATGAGTGTGCAGTGAAGGAACGAATCATGACTCAAGCACGGCAACTTCAAGATATACAATGGCACGGGCACAAAATTGAACTGTTTCAGGATCTATGCCCGGTGACGATAAAGAAAAGGAGGGATTTCCATGAGGTGGTGCAGGTGCTGAGATCCGGGAATCATAAATATAAGGGGCTGTTTCCATTTGGGCTACATTTCATGATTAATGGAATCTCATCAAGAGTGCAAACAGTGGAAGAAGCGAAGACAATTATGAGGGCAGCAGGCCTACAGGTAGGCCTTAATACAAAACTGTGATCCTCCAGTGTTTCACTAAACAAAGATCCCAGCACTCGTTGGCAGAGGGTCACCCATGGAGGAAAGAGACTACGCAAGCAATCAGATGAAGGCAATACACAACAAGAAAGTGCAACCCGAAGCCTCAATGGGAAGCTGAGCTGAGTCCTCGAGTTTACATGAAAATGTGCTGGCTTTATTGAGGCTAGTAAACCCAAGTTTTAAGGGCTTTAAATCTCTATTTCACTGTTGTTAAGCTCATATGATCTAACTTACCCTGCTCGCAGAAAGGGACAGTTTTGTTGTTATCATACTAATGGGTGGGGGGCTGGGACTCTTCATGGGCTGATGGAGTACCCAGTGTCGTCATTCCTCCAGGAAGAGGAGAGTATATCAGAGGGAGAGCGGGGGGGGGGGGGGGGAGTAAATACCCAGGAAATGAAGGGTACTATATCCATACATCTCTATGAATGGCATGCTATAGGTAACGGGTCACTCGGCCACTCCCATTTCTAAGGATCTATTGAACAGGTCACGCAGCGGACCCACCAGCACATCTCTGAGCTCCCTCAATATCCTGGCATGAACCTCATCAGTCCCCATGGCTTTGTCCACTTTCAGTTTTCCTAGCTCTTCCCATACATTCTCTTCTGTAAACGGAGTTTCATCTACTCCCCTCCAGTTTCTTGTTAACTAGCGACGGTTCTTCTCCAGGGTCCTCTTTAGTGAACACCGAACTGAAGTATTCGTTTAATATTTCTGCCATTTCTTCGTCTCTCTCCACACATTGATCCTTTTCACCTTTCAATTTTATTATACCACTTTGGACTTTTCTCCTTTCTCTGATGTATCTGAAAAATGTTTTGTCATCTCGCTTTACATCTTTGGCAATCCTATTTTCCGCTTGACTTTTTGCTGTCTTGATTACTTTCTTCATCTCCCTCAGTTCCACCAGATATTCTTCCTTGTGATCCTCCCTTTGGGATCCTTTATATTTCTTAAACGCTGTTCTTTTAGCTTTTATTTTATCAGCCACCTCCTTTGAGAACCAGATAGGTTTCATTTTTCTCTTGCTTTTCTTTACTTTTCTAACATATAGATTAGTTGCCTTGGCAATTGCTCCTTTTAGTTTGGCCCACTGTTGTTCCACTTCTCTCTTGTTCTCCCAGCCTTCTAGTTCTTCCTCCAAGTACTTCCCCATTTCAACAAAGTCCATGTTTTTGAACTGCAAAACTCGGGTCTTCGTGCGATTTCTCCGTATCCTATTTGTGATATGAAACCATACCATTTGATGATCACTAGTGCTAAGGTAGGCACCCACCTGGACTTTAGAGACATTATCTCCATTAGTGAGCACTAAATCGAGTATAGCTCCCTCCCTCGTGGGTTCCAGTACCATTTGTTTGAACAGAGCTCCTTGCAGGGCATCCACTATCTCTCTACTACTGTTAAGATTCTGCAGAAGGGATTCTCCAGTCTACATCCGGCAGATTAAAATCTCCAACTTCTCCCTTCTTTCCCATCTTTTGGATGTCTTCAACCACATCTCTGACAAGTTCTTCCATTTGATTTGGAGGTCTGTAAACCACTCCAATAAAAATGGATGCCCCATCATCTTTTTTTAGGTCGGCCCATAGTGCTTCTTCTTTGCCCCATCTTCCTTGCAGCTCAGATACTTGGATATCTGAGGGCTACAATTCCAGTACCACTATTACCAGTTCTAGGCATTGTCCTTCGGCCTGGCAACTGTCCCCAGAACATTCTCCAAAATTGTGGCGGCGGCACTGAGGAAAGAAGGGATCCTGGTGCACCCTTACTTGGATGACTGGCTGATCTTGGAGAAGTCATTGGAAGAGAGCCTCCAGGTGACCAGCAGGGTCAGCTCTCTCCTACAGCAACTCAGTTGGGTCATGAACATGGACAAGAGCAGCCTCAAGCCCTCCCAGTCCTTAGAGTACCTGAGGGTCCGATTCGACACCAAGCAGGACAAGGTCTTCCCTCCTGCCCTCGTCCAGAACTGGCAAGAAGAAGACTTACTGTTCGCCTTTCTTCCGTGGCCTCTACTGGGCAGGATCATCCGCAAGATCGAACACCACAAAGGACTAGTCCTTCTGGTGGCCCAGGACTGGCCCAGATGCCCATGGTATGCAGACATGCAGAGGCTTCTCATGAAGAGTCCCCTTTGCCTCCCCCTGCACAGGGACTTATCCAGCAAGGTCCGATTATTCAAGAAGATCCAACTCAATTCTCTCTTACGGTCTGGCCCTTGAGAGGGCTCACCTGATGAAGCGTGGATATTTGGTGGCCATTATTGCCACATTGCTCCGTGTACGGAAATTCTCAATATCCCTGATGTACGTACGGATCTGGAGAATATTTGAGGCCTGGTGCAAGGAGCACGGGGTGCCCCCGCAAACGGCCAAGATCACCATAATTCTGGAATTTTTACAGGATGGCCTGAACAAAGGATTGTTCCTAAACTCTTTGAAGATCCAGGTGGAAGCCCTTTCCCGCTTCAGGGCTGAGGTGAACGGAACCTGTCTGTCAGCGCATCCGGACATGGCCCGTTTCCTAAAAGGGGTTAAACAACTCTGACCACCCTTAATGTGGCCAGTCCCCCTATGGAATCTCAATCTTCGCCATCTAAACATCAGTAGACTTTTATTGTGGTATCTGGAATGTTCAGAACCAGTGCGCAAGACAGATCGCTTGTTTGTTCTTCATAGGGGAAAGAAACAGGGCGAAGCGGCTTCGGAGGCTACGATAGCTTGCTGGATCAAAGAAGTAATCAAGGGAGCTTACATAGAGTCAGGTAAGCCTTTACCCCTCCAGGTCAAAGCTCATTCTACCAGGACCCAGGCAGTATCCCGGGTGGAAGCTAAACTACTGTCTCTCCAGGTTCTACCGCCTGGATGTCCAGGCCTGAAAGGACACAGTCTTTGCGATGGCGGTGCTAACCAGACCACGGACAGCCTCCCACCCCGTTTGGGAGTAGTTTTGTACATCCCATTGGTCCTGAGTCCATCTGGCTACACGCTAGGAAATGGAGAATGTACTTACCTGATAATTTTGTTTTCCTTAATGTAGACAGATGGACTCGGCATCCTGCCCATGGCTGCCCATGAAAGGTACCAAGAAATCGCCTATGAGGCAAATCTCAATCCCATGAGAGTGCAGGTATGCCGTCGCCTTATCCCCAGATCAGGCATCTATAGTATTACTGGGATCCAGCGCTTTCGTGGTTGAGTACAGTTACGGTCTCCAGTTTTTTAATCAAGTATTAAGTTGTATCCAAGTTCAAATTAGATTTTTCAATAGTATGTCCACAATGTCTTTGGAAGAGAATACTGAATGGCTGAGGTCACTGCAGGAGTATATCTGGGGTGAGGTCAGCTTTGAAACCTGACTCCATCTCTATCTGCTGGCAGAGGAGCACATAACCCATTGGTCCTGAGTCCATCTGTCTACACTAAAGAAAACAAAATTATCAGGTAAGTGATTTTTCCATTTTCCTCATTTTATCAAAGTTTCCCTTTTGAAAATTTAGTATTAAAGCTATAGATTTACATATTGTCCCCCTTCCAGTCATTAGTTCAAATTTGATCATGTTATGATCATATTGTTCAATAATCAAGTTATAGTACTCAAGGCCAGACTGAATGGATAAATTACTACTTACCTGGTAATTTCCTTTCCTCTAAGAAAGGCAGGCCAATCCACACCAGTGGCTTATGCACTGCTACCAGCAGATGGAGATGGAGTAAAGCTGGCTCGCTGACATCACTGACATAGAGCCCTGCCCTGACATCAGCCTGCCAGTATTTCTAGAAAAGCCAAACTGTGGACAAACTGATTAGTCTTAAACATGACTAACAACAGACAACCACTCATGTTTCCAGCCAATTGGGAAACATTGAGCTGAGCCAAAAAGATAAGATTCTCTAATCTTAGGGCTGGTTATGTCACTTACTAGTAGTTCAAACGAATTAACAGAAATAACTCTCTTCGTCGTCCGCATATAATGGACAAACTAAAAGTAAGTAGGCAGCCCAGGGAGGGTTATGGATTGTCTTGCCTTCCTTAAAGGAAAGGAAATGATCAGATAATTAGTAATTTCTCCTTCCTCTGCACTCAGGCAAGCCAATCCACACCAGTGACAAAAGCTAATCCCAAAAAGGGTGGGAGGCTGCCCAGGTCCCGTCAACACGACATGCAAGAAAGCTGTGTCCTCTTAAGAAAGTGTGTAGGGAGGACCATGTTGCTGCTTGGCAAATCTCGATAGGAGACAACCACCAAAGCTCCGCCCACGAAACTGCCTGAGCCCTAGTGGAATGTACCTTGATCTGTCTAGATAAAGTGAGATAGGCGGTTGTGATGAACACTTTCATCCAATGGGCTATAGTTGCCCGCGTCGCTGGTTCACCTTCTTTACCCCCACCATGGAGTACAAACAGACTTCCTGAAAGAGCACGTAACCTTCAAGTACTGCACCAGGTGCTGCTTGACATCCAAGGCATGCAACAGACAATAATCCTGTTATTACTTAATAAGCAATAATAGCTTGAGATTTATTTAATGTTTGGTTACTTGTCAGGTCGTTGTGATTTGGATTGGCCATTGTTGGAAACAGGATACTGAGCTTGATGGATCCTTGGTCCGACCCAGTATGGCATATCTTATGTTCTTATGTATCTTATCTGTATCCCTGTCCAGAGTGGGCAGGGAAAGAGACTGTTGCACTTCCCGGCCGCGGAAGGCCTGCGGCTGGCTCCACTCACCCCTGACACTGGGGCCCCAGATTTGGCCCATCCTCTCTGGCAGCGGTACCTACGTGCTCGCACTCTGTCTGTGCTCCCAGGCCCCTCTGTCTGTGCTCCCAGGCCCCTCCGGTGCTGCTTCCCGGCGCTGCTTCCCGTTTGACCTCGCATCCCGACAGTGGGGACCCATCAACACCACCTCGGGCCAAGAGTCCACCTCCACAACAGAGACTGTTTCAAATGAAACTCTGAAACCACTTTTGGCAAAAAGGAAGGTACAGTCCTAACCTGTACCACTCCTGGAATCATTCGTAGAAACGGCTGATGGCAAGAAAGAGCTTGCAGCTTGGAGACCCGACGTGCTGAACAAATTGCTACCAGAAAAAACTGTTTTCAAGATGAGCAGCCGCTAAGAGAGACCATGCAGTGGCTGAAACATAGGACCCGCCAAAAACGCAAGACCAGATTAAGGTCCCAAAGAGGCATTGAGAACCTCAAGGGAGGATGTAGATGTTTAACTCCCTTCAAAAACCTAGATACATCTGGATGGGAAGATAAAATTGCACCATTAACTCACTCCCTAAAGCAAGCGAGAGCTGTTATTTGCACCTTGAGAGTGTTAAGGGCCAAGCCTTTAACAAAGCCCTCCTACAAAAATTCCAATATCAGTGGAATTCCAACCTTGAGAGGTGGGTCCTTGCTCCTTACACCAGCTTTCGAACACTCTCCAAACTTTAACATAATCTAGAGATGTAGAAAACTTCCTGGCCTGGAGCAAAGTGGAAATTACTGCAGAAGAATAACCACATTTCAGCAACCAAGCCCTTGAGAGAGCTAAACCGTAAGACAAAACTGACCCGGATCATCATGTAGAATGGGTCTCGGATGCAACAGAACCTTCCGGACTGGTAGTCTGAGAGGACTGTCCACCAGTAGCTTCTGAAGATCAGCATACCACGGCCTCTGGGGCCAATCTGGAGCCACCAGAAGTACAGTTTCAGTATGACTTGCAATCTTACTAATGACCCTGCCTATCATCAGCCATGGTGGAAAGGCATACAAACTCCGTGGCCAAACCTGAACAAGAGCATCAATACATAGAGCTCTCAGATCTCTTATGTGACTGAAGAACCATGATACCTTTGTCTTGTTGGAGGTTGTCTGTAAATCCAGGTATAGGCAACCCCAGCACTTCAATATGAGTCGAAAGGCTTAGTTTGCCAACTCCTACTCTTCCAGATCCAAGATCTGTCTGCTGAGGAAGTCGGCCCTGACATTGTCCTTCCTGGCAATGTGGAAGGCAGATATGTCCTGGAGATGCTGTTCTGCCCACCCCATGAGCACATCTACTTCCAAGACACCTGTTGGCTTCTGGTTCTGCCTTATTGATTGATGTAGGCTACAGTCGTGGCATTGTCCGACATTATCCATACCACTTGAGTTTTCAGTCGCTCGGAGATCCAAAGGCATGCCAGTCGAATTGCATGTGCTTCTAACCGATTAATGGTTCACTAACATTCCTCGGCATTCCAGCGGCCTTGTTCCACAAACTCTTAACAGTGAGACCCCCAACCCAGAAGGCTCGTGTCCGTCCTGAATGCTAACCAGTCCGGTATCTCCAAGGATATCCCCTTTCTGAGATTATTCATTTGTAAATACCACTGCAATTGCACATTCACCTCCAGTGACAAGTGGAGTCTCACTGTGTACCCTTGGAACTGCAGATTCCATTGGGAGAGCAACGTGCACTGAAGAGGCTGCCATCGATCCCAGGACCTGGAAATAAGGCCACATCATCAGGCAAACGGTCCTTCTCAGGACCAGAATATGAGTGATTATCTTCTGAATGCGTCTGTCTTGCAGAAACACTCTGCTCTGCTCTGTATCGAATCACAAGCTGAGATACTTAAGCATCCGAGATGGCTGTAAATTGCTCTTAGCCAAGTACTCCACTCAGCCTAGCTCCTGGAGCAAGGAGATCACTTTTTGAGAAGCCAAGTGACTGTCTTCTGCACTTTTGGCTTGAATCAACCAGATACAGATGGACCAGAATGCCCTCCTTGTGTAGAGATGCTGCTAATACCACCATGAATTCGGGGGAAGGTCCTGGGTACTGTATCCAGCCTGAAGGGCAGGGCCTAAAATTGGTAATGACATCCCAGATAGGCAAAGCATAGAAAACGCTGATGTTCCCGTTGAATGGAAATATGTAGATAGGCCTCTGTCAGGTCTGGAGATGTGAGAAATTACCATTTATACTGCCATTATAATGGAATGTAGTGCTTCCATTCTGAAATGAGTGACATGCAAATACCGATGGCCCCCTTTCAGATCCAGGATGGGCTGAAAAGACCTCTACTCTTTCTTGGAAATGACAAAATAAATGGAATAGCACCCTGTATTTTTTTACAATCAAGGAACAGGAATTATGGCCTTCAAATCCAA
The DNA here is from genome assembly GCF_901001135.1 of Rhinatrema bivittatum. Lineage (NCBI taxonomy): Eukaryota > Metazoa > Chordata > Amphibia > Gymnophiona > Rhinatrematidae > Rhinatrema > Rhinatrema bivittatum. The sequence continues at coordinate 387,077,446 of NC_042617.1, forward strand.
CAGCCTCCTTAACGTAGTTTCCACTGCCATTTTCTTCTGTAGAAAGTTACATGGAGAGGCCATAAAGGCACCTGGAGGAATTCGGAGAATTTTTAGAGCATAGCCATCTCTTACCACTTCCAGGACCCATTAGTCTGTTGTAATCTGGGCCCACCTTTCAAAAAAAAACAGATAGATGTCTGCCTATCTCCTGATCCAGTAGGTGAGCTACCACACCTTCATTGTATAGATTGAGGCACTCTGGCTATGGAGCCCGCATCTTTACGAGGCTTCTAAAGCCGAAAGGACTGAGGTCTTCTGAAGGGACGAGACCTTTGAATAGTTGCTCCTCTGTAAGTATGAAACCAACAGGAATCCCTGGAGCAGCCTCTTGCCCCAAAAGGATGTGATGCTCCCTTCTTGTCCTCTGGCAATCAAGGGACCTAGGATTCCCCCCAGCTATTCGCCATCTTCTCCAATCCACTGCCAAATAAAAGAGAAAGGGTAACCTTGTGAGTTTAGTCTTAGAAATAGTATCTGACGATCAATTTCGCAGCCACAACTGGCACCTAGCTGCTGTCATGGAAGCCATCCCTCTAGTGGCCGTCTGCACCAAGTCAAAGCCCATATCAGCTAAGAATGCGGCCCCTGATTCCATCACCGATCTGCCATCGGACTCCGTCCTTGTGTCTCCTGAGAGTGAGACGCAAACCAGCCCAAACTACCAGGCAGCAGCAAGAATCAATTTGCAAATTCATTGTCATGGCCTCAAAGGCCTGCTTAAGGATAGCTTGAATCCTTCTATCCTAAGCATCTTATACAGCTGCCCCCTCCTTCCACTGGAATAGTGGTTCGCTTGGTCACAGCATATACCAAGGCATTCACCTTCGGGAATTGCAACTGATCCCCTGCCTTCAGATCCAAGACTAAACTGAGTCCCCCCTTAATACTTGCTTCTGGGGCACTCCACTGAAGATCAATTAACTCTTGAATTGGATTCAGGAGGGAAAAGAAACAAGACGCTTTGTATAAGGTGACCAATATTTATCCAGGGATGTTAAGATAATGTTATCTTTGAGTTTGTTCTCTACTGTGAGTTGAAGTCAGGATAGAGACCACTCAGTCCAAATAGAGAACTGGAATAGAGAGGTATGGTGTGAGAATCCCTCAGTACAGCAAAATCAACAAAACATACATTCCCTTTAAAATAAGATCAGGCTGAACTTTGGGGATCTCTCTTTTCACCAGTAGGTGGAAGCAGAGAACTTCCTTCTTTTTTTTTCTTGCTGATATATCTTCTGGGATAACCTGCAACTCGTCAGATGGTGGAGGTTCTCATGTGATAACAGAGATTTAAAAAAAAAGTTTTTGAACAGAGCAAGAGCAACATATGCATGGGCCCTTGGTAAAATCCAGACCTTTTCAGGCTTGTGCAAAGTTCCTCTTTCCCCTACAGAGCGCAGGGGAGTTCAATTGGAGCAGGATATTGTAAGGGGACACTGAGGAGAAGTAATTCTGTAGCCCGGAGGTGCACATCTGCAGGATGGCAGACTGGTGAAACAATGTCCCCAATGTGTCCACTGCAAACACAGCAATATAGCAGGATCTTACTGCCGCAAAAAGAAAAAACGTCTCATCGTATTTATCTAACTACCGTCCAATTGCAACACTTCCCTCTATGGCAAAAAGAATAGAATCGGTTGTACTACATCATAAGAACATAAGAAATTGCCATGCTGGGTCAGACCAAGGGTCTATCAAGCCCAGCATCCTGTTTCCAACAAAGGCCAAAACCAGGCCACAAGAACCTGGCAATTACCCAAACACTAAGAAGAACCCATGCTACTGATGCAATTAATAGCAGTGGCTATTCCCAAATCTCTGACTATACAGAAGACAATAACCTCCTGCATAATAACCAACATGGCTTTAGAAAAGCTCACAGTACAGAATCCTTGCTGATATCATCATTTGACACCATCATCAGAGGATTTGACTCTAATACCAACTACATTTTAGTACTAATTGATATATCTGCAGCATTCGATACTTTAAATCATAATATCTTAATCACCAATCTATCTCAGATTGGAATTTCTGGAACAGTACTACAATGGTTTTCAATATTTCTCAAACTGTCCCCAGAGAATCACAATGGGAAAAGCAAAATCAGAATAGTATACCACCAAAATGGGTGTTCCACAAGGTTCATCATTATCTGTGATCTTATTTAACATATATCTTTTACCGCTGTGCCTTTTATCTGGACTTAATCTAAATTTCAAAATCTACGCTGACGACATTCAGTTTACGATACCTTTCTCCGACTCATGGTCCAAAACACTTTCTTCTTTATACATTTACCTAAAGACAATAAAAGCTTGGTTATCTCACAATAGGCTAAAACTAAATGCTGCAAAAACAGAACTAGTATACTTATCAACAGTACCAGATTCAAATAACCAACCCCCACAAACATTTACATTTGAAAACCAACACATACCCATAAAACAATATGCAAAAAACCTAGGTATGATCATAGACTCCAAACTATCAATGACCACGAACATATCTGAAACAGTTAAAAAATCGTTCTTTAAACTATATATGCTCAAAAAATTCAAAGCCTTACTATCACAAACCGACTACCGGACAATTACACAAGCTTTAATATTAACAAAACTGGACTATTGCAACTCTCTATACCTAGGTCTACCTCTATCAACGATACATCCACTGCAGCTTGCTCAAAATGCTACAGCCAGAACCATTTTTAATTTATCACGAAGAGAACATATAACACCCATACTACAACAGCTTCATTGGCTACCAATAACCCACCGTATTACATACAAAATCTTGTCAACTATCCATAACCTGTTATACAATACAACTTCCGTCTGGCTTTGCTCTTTACTGCAAATATACAGACCATCCAGACAACTTTGGTCCATGGACAAATGTATTTTGGAGATTCCCTCAATCAGAACAGTAAGTTTAGCACTAACCTGAAAATGGGCCTTTTCCGTGGCAGGTCCAACTCTGTGGAACACTCTCCCTGAACACATCCATTTGACTGCAAACTCTAAAGATTTTAAGAAGAAACTGAAAACCCACCTGTTTAACAGTGCATACAATATACAAATACAAGCCGTTAACTACATTACATTTTTGTTTTCGGTCCATTTTCGAAAACAGCACCTTCCTACACTTTTTCTCCCTCATTCCTCCTTCCCCTCAGTCACTCACCCCCTTCCCACCCCTCAGTCTTACTCACTCTCTGTCTCCCACTGCCTCCTTCCCCTCACTCTCACCTCCCTCCCCTTCCCTCAGTCACTCCCACCTCTCTCCCCCCACCCTGAGACAGTCACTCCCCACCCTGTCTCAATCCCATCCCCTCTCCCTCAGCCCTCCTCCACTCCCTTTTTCTCTGCTCCACAACTTCTTACCCTTCCACTTACTCACATCCCTGTCTCTCACCTCTCCCTCATTCTCCCTCTCCCCTCACTCTTCTCCCCCTCTCAGTCCCTCCCCCTCCAACTCAGTCCCTCCCCCTCACTCAATCCCTCCCCCTCACTCAATCCTTCCCTCCCTCTCACTCAGTCCCTCCCTCCCTCTCACTCAGTCCCTCCCTCCCTCCCTCTCTCTCTCTCTCCCTCCTCCCTCCCTCTCTACTGGCTGCCGCTGCTCCTCGTCGTCGTTCGCTGCCGTCGCCGCCGCCGCTGCCACCCGCCGCCGCCACCCAACGCCGCCATGTTTGTTTTTTTTTTACGCTGGCTAAGACCGACGTCCTTGCCCGCACATGCGCAGTAGAGCTGCGCTCTACTGCGCATTTGCGGGCCGTCGGTCATGGCCCATTTATAAGGTAGATAGTAGTAATGACAGTATGTCCACTAATACTACCAATCAAGACAAAATTAATAATCTGCTTTTTGATGTTTTTACTTTTTATTTTTCTGTGAATGTTTTGATAATTGATATATTGAATGTAACATTGCAAACCGCCTAGACGGGCATATACATGCCTTATTTGCACGGTATATTTATTTATTTTTATTTATTTAGCTATTTTCTATACCTGCTTTCACTGGAACAACTGGAACAACTAACTGGTGCAGAAAATACAGTTACAATGAACAAGGAATTATACAACTGGGAGAGTGGGAAGAAGAAGAAGAAGAGAGTATAACAATTAATAAAAATGCATTTACAATGGATCTTTACAAAATATGTAACTTAAAGACCCAGACTGAGAGCAGTCCTGGTCTGGAGTAGGTGGTGGATGATTAAGACTTTATAGTATATATAGTATATAAAAACTTTTAAATAAATAAGTGTGAAGCACTGGACCCGCTGAAGGAAATAGCTCATGTAGGAATGGGGAGCCAGGAGGTGGGGCAGCAGGACACAGATGCATGTGAAATGCTCCAGGGAGAGGAGCTAATGCCTGCACAGAGAAACAGCCGATAGCGGCAGTGGTGCAGGGGTGCAGTGCTGGGGTGCAGTGCTGGAGCAGACAAGCTCAAGTAACCCTACCAGCAATCCAAAGTAGGAAGAAAGTGAAAATGAATTATTCTCCTCTGCATAAGGCATACTGTGAACTGAAAGGTGGTGATATGAAGCAAAACCATCCCCCGGGTAAGCCTGGAGGAGAGGTAGATATGAAGATAGCCAGAAGACGGGCCAAACTTCACCCAGCATTCTCCCCAGTAGAGGAGATTGACCCTCTAGAGTCAGGAGAGGACATAGAGGCAGATGAAGAGGAGATGGGGGAAGGTAAGAACATGGCACTAAGGTTGTTTAGGAGAGAGGAACTGGGCCTCTCATACAGCAAGTGGTGTCCTCCCTGGAGCCGGTTAAGAGACAGGGAGACTCCATTCTTAAAGGCATAAAAGGCAGGCTAAGGCATTCCCCCTAAATCAAGAAATTGCAGATAATATAAATTTGGAATGGGACATCCCAGATACATAGTTAAAGGCTAAACGCACTATGTGTAATCTGTATCCCCTGTATCAGGAGAAAGTGGAGCAGTTTTTTAAGTTGCCCAGAATTGATGTCCCAGTAGTAGCAGTCTCAAAGAAACACTATTCCTGTAGAAAGGGGTGTGGCCCCCAAAGACACACAGGATCAGAAAATAGACTACTTCCTAAAAAGATCCTTTGAGGTGGCAAGTTTCTCCCTGCAGGCTGCAGTCAGTGTTGGATGTGAAAAAAGTAAACAAGACACCTAAGAATTCCTAGCTTCAAGGTGGCAACCATTTTCAGTTCAAGGCATTACCATTTGGTTTGGCGACAGCACCACACACATTTACCAAGGTAATGGCAGTGGTGGCAGCATTTCTGAGGAAACATGGAATTTTGGTCCACCCATATCTGGACGACTGGTTAGACAGGGCCAAGCCCCGCCAGGAAAGCAGCAAAGGTCAGACAACTATTAGAGAGATTGGGGTGGGTAGTGAACAAAAACAAGAGCCACTTGGAGCCCGCCCAGTCCCTAGTGTTTTTAGGGGCACAATTTGACACAAAGGTAGGGATAGTCTTTATGACCCGGGAGACGACCCGGAAATAACAACCAGGTGACGGGCCTCAGAAGGAGAAACCCCCCAGTTAGGCTGTATCTCCTGGCGTTAGGGTCAATGACAGCAGCCATAGACTTAGTTCCCTGGGCAAGGGTCCACATGTGCCCCCTGCAGTCAGCCCTTTTGGCAAGATGGTCCTCAGAGGCAGGACTACAACAGGAGGTTGAGGCTTCCAGGTAGCACCAAAAGAAGCGTATGGTGGTGGTGGATGCTAGACTGGAGGACAGTGACAACAGATGCCAGCCAGACAGGAGGGGGGGGGGGGGGGGGCACATTACAGCAGGCAGACAGCACAAGGCAGAACTCAGGGCAGTCAGGGTGGCCCTCAGGAAATTTAGCTCCAACCTGCAGGGGCAAGCAGTAAGGATATTCTCAGACAACGCCATAGCAGTTGCATATATAAACAATCAGGGAGGTACTTGGAATGCTCAATTGCAGAAGGTGGCAAAAGCCTTGATGAGAGTGGACAGAAGCCCACCTAGTGGCCATATCAGCAGCACATGTAGCATGAAGGGCCAACAGACAGGCAGATTACCTCAGCAGACTCATGCTAGATCCTGGGGAGTGGGAACTTGTGGAGGAAATGTTCAGGAGGGTAGTTCAAGCATAGTGGATCCCATGCTGGAATCTGATGGCAATACAGGACAATGCCAAGGCAGAAAAATTCTTCAACTGAGATAAAGAGCGGTTGTCAAGAAGGATATATTTATTAATCCAAAAGTGGCTGATGAGTTACTGTACATCTTCCTGTCGTGGCCAATATTAGGGAGGATCCTCAGGAGGATCTCTTATCACAGGGGCTGAGTCATCTTGGTGGTCCCGGGTTGGACCAGGTGCCCATGATACGAAGATCTTGTGAGATTACAGGATGGCCCAATCAGGCTAAAAAGCAATAGAAGCTCCCTAAGTCGGGGTCTGGTGTCCTTGGAGGATCCACCAGAACCCTACTGTCTTACAGCCTGGCTGTTGAGAGGAGAGGATTGAAAGCCAGGGGGTTTTCAGAGGCAGTCATTAACACCTTATTTAAAGAAAAGCTTGACCTCCCTAGCATATGGTAGCATGGGGAAGCTATTTAAAATGTAGTGTAAGAGTAAAAAATATGGTCCCCGCTAACACAGAGATAGGATCGATCCTACAGTTCCTGTAGAAAAGTTTGGAAAAAGCGCTAGCACTAAATTCTTTGAAAGTCCAGTTATTGGCCCTGGCATTCTTTAGGGGCCAAATTGAGGGGTCCTCATTTTCTGAGGGCTGTGAAGTATGTCTGCCCTCAGGTTCGCCAGGTAAAGCCAGCTTGGAATCTGAATCTAGTCCTGAAGATCTTAGCAGAATCCCCTTTTGAACCTTTGCAGGCAGCATCAGTGAAGGAGTTGACATTAAAAACAGTTTGCCCGGTAGTAATTTGCTCTCCAGGCAGAATCTCAGCGCTCCAGGTGCTCTTGTGTAAGGACCTGTATCTGGTTTTTCACAAAGATAGGGTTACAATAAAACCAGTCCCCTCCTTTCTCCCAAAAGTGGAATCAGAATTTCATATGAAGCAGGAAATCATACTCCCAACATTCGAGAAAAGGAATGCAGAGGAGAAGATAAAAGTTACATTTACTAGATATTAAAAGAATCCTCATGAGATATCTAGACATCATGAGATATCTAGACATCACGTCATGAGATATCTAGATGTCACGAATGATTTCAGGAAATCCGATAGGCTATTTGTATTGTTCAGTGGCCAAGAAAAGGACAGGCAGCTTCGCAAGATGGATCAAGGAAGCAATAGCAGCAGTTTATATTAGTCAGGGCAAGGAGGTACCAGTAGGCCTGAAGGCACACTCTCCTAGAGCCCAGTCGGTGACCTGGGCGGTATGCAAGGCAGCATCTCCTCTGGAAATTTGCAAGGCAGCAAAGGTGGATACATGTTTTGGCAGGAAAGTGCTGCTTCCAGTGGTAGAACCGGTACCCCTCCCAAATTAACACTGCTCTGGCACATCCCAGAAGTTCAGACTGGTCTACAGGATAAAAGGAAGGTGAAATTTAATCTTACCCGTTAATTTCCTTTCCTTGAGTCCTAGCAGATCAATCTACATCCCAAGAGAAAAATGAATAAATATTAATGAGGGGATAGAATAATTATTAGAAACTAGACAAGAGCGAGGGGGAAAATGTGCTCATATAGGCAAAGTCTTGCTTTCTCTTTAGGTGTCTCAAAAAGAAAAGGGGAAAGAGGGGAATTTCATAAATTCAGTTATTACTTGGATTTGCTGGCCTACTAATCTGCTTCCTCTTTGTCTCCTAAATGTGTTTGAGTAAGTTTTTCTATCTAGAGCAGCAGCAGGCTCACTGACGAGTTGCAGGCTATCCCAAAAGATATAACAGCAAGAAAAAAAAAAAAAGAAGTTCTCTGACTCCATCTGCTGGTGTAATGAGGGATCCCAGAAGTTCAGACTGGTCTGCTAGGACTCAAGAAAAGGAAATTAATGGGTAAGATGTAATTTCACCATTTCCAGCAGCCATACAGATCAAAATGGGGCTATCATATAATATCTAAGGCACAGTTGTACAGACTCTGTGTCATCTCTATATAATATGTCCCAAAAGATATTTTTATCTCCTTTTTTATTGTATAAACAAATGTAAATAACAAAAAAAAACCCATATAAAACCCTGACACCACCCATGTTTGCAAAAATGTCTGGCTCAAAGAGATTATTTTTACCCTAAAAATTAATATCAAGTATACACAAAGTAATCTCATGAATCGCTGTCAAATTCTGGACATTTCCTAACAGAGCTATGTATAATATATTTACTTACTGATCATCTTTTATGAAATTGTTCAAAGGTTACACTAACACTGTACAGGTAACTTTTAAAGGAGTTAAGCACGTAAAAGTGGCATATATCATAACAATTTTCATAAGCCCATTTATATACGTAAAACATTTTGACAATTCAGCCACATGAAAAGTAGCAATTTTCAAAAGTCCATTTATGTGCATAAAACCTTTTGAAAATTATCTCCTGTGTGTATCAAAACAGGGCCTGTGAAGAAACTGGGATCATCCAATGAACAATAGGCAATCTGTGTATTTTCTTTAGGCCACCTCTTGTCTTTCACTGAGTGTGGAGCTGGAATAGAATGGCACAGGTCCAGACCTTTCATTGGTCGCTGGAAGGATTCCAATTTTCTTGAGAAACTCTGATTTGATCTTCATAATCAGAGAGGAGCGAGTGGGGGGTGGGGGTGGGTGGGAGTAAAGAATCTACTGGTAGTGATAAAGACATCTGAACTACAGACAATGAATTCCCTCATTAAGAGCCATGAGATCAGCCGGGGAACTAGCAGAGGAGGCTCTATTAACTCTGTACTGTTATGTTAGCAATAAAATAGAGGTGGGGCTGGCTAGTCCAGCACTGCAAATATAACATTAGGTTAATGGAGTGATGCTGGCAGGACAGCAGGCAGGTTGGGGGGGGGGAGGGGGACAAGTATAGTCAGGAAAGAAAGGGGAGGGCTGCCGGGGGGGGGGGGGTGTAGGATCGGTGGTTAAGAGGCATAAATTCAAATACAGGGCCAGGATTGAAAGGGAATGCAGTGATGTGGACCTTATCCACAAAACAACAATCTAACACTCCACAGCACCTTTCCACTATTCACTTCAGGAAACCATGTGCTTCAGACATTCTCAGTGAGCATCTCACCAAGGAACTCACAAACCTGGATCTCTCCGACCCTAACTCAGCTATGCTCTCCTGGCACAAGATCACTGAAGCAGTAGCAAATAAATTATGTCCCTCAGTCTCCAAAGTAATTAACCCAACTAAAAAAGGAAACCAACCTTGGTTCTCCAGCGAACTCAAACAGTTAAAACTTGAACTAGACAAAAAGAAAACAGATGGCGCAAAGCCCCCAACCCGTCCTCTCTATCAACATACAAAGGAACCCTACATCTGTACAGAACCTCAATTCTAAAGTCAAAAAGAGAATACTATGCAAATAAAATCCACAATCTCCAATATGATGCAAAGGCACTTTTCTCATATGTATCACAAATTACAAAGTCACTACCTCCGACAATTCCAGACGAACAAGCTCAATCTAAGGCTAACGAGCTCATGGTATTCTTTCAACAGAAGATTTCGAAGACTCTCGCACTCCTTCCATCCAACACTACTCCCCTCGCAACTTTCACGAATATCCACACTCTCAAGGGAGCCAAGCTCGACAACTTCGAACTTACCTCCCCCAAGGAGATCGAATCCCTCCTTAAGAGGCAGAAACCTTCCAGCCACCCAACAGACAACATCCCTTCCAAACTTCTGCTACGCATCCCTAACACAATATCGGGACCTCTGATCAACATTATAAACTCCTTCTTATCTCAAGGAATGTACCCAGACAGTCTAAAAAATGCGGCCCTTAAACCCCTTCTCAAGAAACACAATCTAGACCCCAGTGAATTAGCTAATTACCGCCCCATCTCTAATCTACCATTCCTAGCCAAACTTACAGAGAAATTGGTAAACTCCCAGCTTTCTGATTATCTAGAAGAGAACAATATCCTTTATCCATCCCAATATGGCTTCCGCAAATCACGCAATACGGAAACCCTCCTCATTTCTCTGACAGACCATATTATCATGGGACTGGACAAAGGCCATTCCTTTCTTCTAATCCTACTAGACATCTCGGCGGCTTTCGACACCGTCAACCACTCCATCCTCCTGAATCGCCTATCAGACATAGGCATATCCAGATCAGTCCACAGATGGTTCAAGTCTTTCCTCAGTAACAGGAGTTTCAAAGTCAAAATCAACAATAAAGAATCACTCTCGACAAATTCTTCTCTGGGTGTTCCTCAAGGATCCTCCCTATCTCCCACCCTTTTCAACATTTACCTCCTCCCCCTTTGCCAACTGCTAAAAGCCTCAATCTAATTCATTACATCTATGCGGATGACGTGCAAATTCTGATCCCCATAACAGAATCCATCGCTAAATCACTCGCGCTCTGGAATAACTGCCTAAAATCTATCACCAGTCTTATCAACAGTTTAAACCTGGTCCTTAATGCCTCAAAGACCGAACTCCTCCTCATCTCTTCCAACCAAGACAACCTCCTACCACAGTCCTACAGCAACTCCCATCTCACCCACACTCATGTAAGAGATCTCGGAGTAATTCTCGATAATCGTCTCAACCTAAAGAAAATGATCAATTCCACGACCAAAGATTGTTATTACAGACTCCAGGTTTTAAAAAGACTCAAACCACTACTATACTTCCACGACTTCAGGACAGTTCTTCAGGCATTACTATTTTCCAAAATAGACTACTGCAGCGCTCTCCTCACAGGCCTCCCCAGCTCAACCATTAAGCTGCTACAGATGATACAGAACGCGGCAGCCAGAACTCTGACCAACACCAAGCGTGGGGAACATATTTCTCCCATCCTCCGTTATCTACACTGGTTACCAGTTAACTACAGAGTTTTACACAAATCACTCACGTTAATGCACAAATCCATCCATAATCACCTGCAACTCGACCTCGAAATCCCACTCAAACTTCATACATCAAGCAGACCGATTAGAGAAATCCACAAAGGCTCTCTACAAGCCCCTCCTACCAAAGCCACGCGCCTCACTTCGACCAAAGACAGAGCCTTCTCTACAGCAGGACCAGCCATGTGGAACAACATCCCTTCAGATCTCAGGCTGGAACCTTGCCTACTAGGGATGTGAATCGTTTTTTGACGATTTAAAATATCGTCCGATATATTTTAAATCGTCAAAAATCGTTAGAGGCGATATTTAATAGGAATTCCCCGATTTATCGTCAAAAATTGTAAATCGGGGGAAGGGGGAGGGCGGGAAAACCGGCACACGAAAACATCCCTAAAACCCACCCCGACCCTTTAAAATAAATCCCCCACCCTCCCGAACCCCCCCCAAAATGTCTTAAATTACCTGGGGTCCAGTGGGGGGGTCCCGTTGTGATCTTCCACTCTCGGGCCATGGGTGGGTTGATAGAAATGGCGCCGGCGCTGTCATATGACAGGGCAAAGGTAGCGCCGGCGCCATTTTGCTTCCTGTCCCCCGACGTCACGAGCATAGGAGATCGCTCCCGGACCCCCGCTGGACCCCCAGGGACTTTTGGCCAGCTTGGGGGGTCCGGGAACGACCTCCTGCACTCGAATCGTGTTGCCGTACGGCTGGCGCCATTTTGCAAAATGGCGCCGGCCGTACGTGTTTTGGCCAGCTTGGGGGGGCCTCCTGACCCCCACAAAAATCGTTAGAGGTGATATTTAATAGGAATTCCCCCGCACCCAGGCCTGCTCACCTCACCTCTGCTCCAACGAGTCCCGGTTCGTCCTCCCCTGCTGCTGCTAGCTCGGCTCGGCCTTGGCGTCTTGTGGTGGTGACTGCCGGGCCTTCCACCTCCCACCAGGCTTCACGGTGGGGCTTGTCGTCCTCCATGGTGTCGGCCCGCCCCTAGATGCACACGCGCGGTCCGCCCGGCCTCTTAAAGGGCCAAGGGTGGGTCCCAGCTCCGCGGTGTGCCCTGATTGATGCGTATACTTAAGGAAGTGGTCAGACACCACTTCCTCGCCTTGGCAATTGGGGCGTACTCTCCGGTGTGTCTAGTTTGCCTTCCAGCGTCTCTTGTTCCAGCGTCTCCTGTGTCTCCTGTTCCAGCATCTCCTGTTCCTTCGTCTCTCCATCCTTGGTAGTACCCTTCGGATTGATCTCATGGTACTGACCTTTGCTTGACTATTCTTGTTTGCTCCCTCGATCTGACCTCTGCCTGTTCTCCGACTACTTTTGATCACTGCCAGGAACCGACCTTTGCCTGACTACTGACTACTCTTGATCGCTGCCTGGAACTGACCTCTGCCTGGAACCTGACCTCTGCCTGACCTACTTCCGGATTGACTACAGGTACTGACCCCTGCTTCGGCTGACCATTCTGGACTGATACTCTGGCCTTGATCCTTGCTATACCCTCGGACTCTCTGTTCTGGCCTCCTGTACCCTTTGGACCTTTTGCTCTGAACATCGACTGTGCACCCTTGTTCGTGGTGGGCACGCCCCTGCGCTTCCTCTCTAGGAGATCCTGCGAGGCCCACCTAAGACCAGGCGGCCCGGGTAACCAAGGGCTCAACCTGAGGGAACCCCTGGTAGCTATTGGCAAAGCTCCAGCTAGCCTCTGTCTCCTCCTGTGCTCTGCCTCCTGGTGGAAGGCGCTCTCCGGGTCCAACCGGAGGGCTGTACCAACCCTGCACCAGGCCCAGGGTCCACCTCCAGTGCAACAGATTGGTATGGATGTGACCCTTTACCTGTACCCAACTGTTTATTTATTTGTTCATTCTTTCAATTTAATGTACTACTTGTTATAATAAAAAATCTCTGTTTTCATATCTGCAATTGCAACATTATGTTATCTCTCTGCCAACTTTGGGTCACAATTTACCCCCATCTCTTTCCCACTACTATAAACATTTAGGGGTGCATGATGGTCAGGGGTTGTGGTGGTTATTACAAGACCGATGGGAATCCGAACGCAATTTACAATTGGCTGATAATATGATTAAAGCTGGATTTCACTCCATTGCGGGGGTGACTTCTAACCAATATTATAGGGAAATGCAATTTAAATTCTTGTGGAGATCCTATGTTTCCACTTTGATGGCCTGCCGCTCTCAGTTAACATCTTCGTCCCTATGTGGGAAATGTAATCGTCAAGTTGGATCTTTGATTCATTTGTTTTGGGATTGTAAATACATCAGGAAATTTTGGGCACAGGTGTTACGCTATTTAAATGGTTTGCTGCAGGTATCTGTTTCTCTCTCTCCACGTGCTCTGTTATTTGATTATTTCCCTTTAAAGACGATACTTACTGTTTTGATACGTTTCCTTTTTCAAAAAGCGTGTTATGTAGGGAAACAACAGATCTTAATGCAGTGGAGGGAGTCGACTTCTCCATCCTTCTGGCAATGGCGAAACCACTTTTACTGTCTGATGCATATGGAATCTCTCTCGCTTCACCTGTCCCCCACATACAAGAGGAAGTTTCTGAAGATTTGGGAACCCTATTTACAGTCTCTGCCTCACAGAGCACGCAGTTTAATTCTCAATACTACTTGAAATAGCCCACCTTGTGCAGGCTTCTTTGGATGGGCTCCCCGTCCTGCAGATTTCAGTCTTTTTTTTCAGCGACTTTTGGAACATCTGTTGACTCGGAGTACTGGTTGGAGAAGGGTGGGGGGGGAGAGGGGAGGGGGAGAGGGATGGGTATTTGAGGGACTGTCATTTAATTTTACTCTGTTCATGTTCACAGTGGGGTCTGCAGAAACCCTTTCCTCACTGTGCTGGTTGTACTGGTTTATCTAAAACTAATAAAATGCTTTTCCTTAAAAAATCTCTAAATTGTACTAAATAATTATAAAATCTACAACCTATCCCAACATATTCTAAAACAAAAATGATTTCTTTTTCGTATAAGCAGTAGGGATTGAAAAAGGTGTGTGCCTTAAACCATAATGTCATGCCTTTTTCTCTTCTATTGAATTATGGTAATTTTTTTATATTAAATTAATTAGGGACTAGATTTCACTGACAACAAAACATTCTCTCCACTACCAGGCGCATTGTGATGCACTACAAATCACTACTAAAAACATACTCAAAACCTTTGTAGCAAAGTGCCATACTATGACAGCAATAACCTTACTTATGAGAGGGAAGCACTACAATTACTGCTATAGGCTCTAGAACACCAATAGACCTCCTACTGGAAAAACAGAACGAGCTATAGATATCTACACAGACACTACATGCTAACAGAATCCTCTCAGTGCAGTCCCCTAATACAAAATAGGGGTCCACAAATTAGATTCAGAAACATGCAGACAAAAACTAAAATGGAAACCACAGTGCAACATGGGAAAAAGAGAAACAGATTTAGAAATGCAACATATAAAGATATAAGAAATGCACATTCCCAAAGCTTGACACATTCCTCTCTCGTTAAACTGAAAATAAAATGTTTTATTTTCTACCTTTTTGTGGGCAGTTAATTTGGTCCTGGTCTCTTTTTCATCTTCTCCTACATTCTTTCCTTAACTCCATCTGTCTCTGATGTTGATCTTTCCCTTATATCTTTATTTTTGATTTCTCTCTTCTCTGCCCTCTAATCTCCTAACTTTCAAATCTCCTCTTCCCCTTCTAATCCTCCAGGCCTCAGTCTCCCTCTTTTCACCTGCCGCCTACCTACCAGCTTTCTATTTCCCACACTTCCCATTCGCTCCATCTTTCATGCTTCCCCAACCTCTTATTCCTTTTCCATTTTTCACCCATTCCTTAGTCCCTCATTTCCACCTTCTGTACTCATACCCAACCCACCCCTCGTCTACCTTCCTCTGCTCTCTCAGCTCCAGTTCCCTTCCTTGTCGTGCTTTTCCTCCTTGGCCCATACCGAGTCTTCTATTTTTTGTCTTTCACTGCCTTCTGAGCCCCCTTTCCACCCTCTCTCACCTTCACAACATCCAACTCCTTTTCCACTACCTCTCATACTCTCTTCAGTATTCCAGGTCATTCTCACCCTCACTCATACCTTCCCCAGCTCATCTAATACTGCCAAGTTTCTAGTACTGTCTGCCCCAAATGACTGCTCAGTCTATATCCCTGCTCTTGGCATCTCCAAGTCCTTGTTTGGTTCCCACCCCCCTCGTACACACACACACACATACTCTCTCTCTCTCTCTCTCTCTCTCAGATTCCCTGCCTTCCTGAGTTCCCATATCCCCAGACCCTGAGTTCCTGCTCATAACCCCCCTCCCCCCACCATGTTCACAGAGTCCTCGCTCTTCCCCAAGTCCCTGTTCTATCCCACACTCCCACCACACAGTATCTGAGTCCATGTTCTTCATCTGCTCTTTCTCCCTAGTCCCCAAGTGGCAGCCCTGTTCTTCCCTGATTTCACCCCTCCCCCCCAGTCCAGTTCTCCCCTGCTCTCCCACCCTCCAGTCCAGTTCTCCCCCTGCTCTCCCTCCCTCCAGTCCAGTTCTCCCCCTGCTCTCCCTCCCTCCAGTCCAGTTTTCCTCCTGCTCTCCCTCCCTCCAATCCAGTTCTCCCCCTGCTCTCCCTCCCTCCAGTCCAGTTCTCCCCCTGCTCTCCCACCCTCCAGTCCAGTTCTCCCCCTGCTCTCCCTCCCTCCAGTCCAGTTCTCCCCCTGCTCTCCCACCCTCCAGTCCAGTTCTCCCCCTGCTCTCCCTCCCTCCAGTCCAGTTTTCCTCCTGCTCTCCCTCCCTCCAGTCCAGTTCTCCCCCTGCTCTCCCACCCTCCAGTCCAGTTTTCCCCTGGCTTCTCCCACATTCCAGTGCCCCTTTCCCCACCTGAACTCTACCATAGTCTCCAATCTTGCCCTGTTCTCCCACCCCCAGAACCTCAGTCTCCACCTGATCTCTTCCCCGGTCCCCATTCCTGCCATGCTTTCCCACTCCCCAGTGCCTCAGTCCCCACCTGATCTCTCCCCTCGACCCCACTATTCCCCTGCTCTCTCACTCCCCAGTTTCCCAGTCCCCATTCTTTCCTTTGCTCCCACCCCCAGTATTGATGTGACTGTCCATTCTTCCCCTGCTCTCCCGGTCTCCCTTCTAAACCTTATCTTCCCACAAATCTGCACATCCTTTCTTTAGCAGGCTCCTACTACAAATATAACACTTCTTTCTTCTTATGACCCATCCTGAAATCTCAGCCCTGTTATTTGAGCCGTGGGGTTCTGCCTCCTTGGAGCCCCATGTGGTTCAAACCACCGCAGTTTGAACTGCAAGGTGTCAAACTGCTGATGTTTGTACCCTGTGGGGATCTGTAGGGACAGAAAGCCCTGCAATTCAAATAGTGGGGCTGAGGTTTTAGTCATGGGGTGGAAAAGGTGCCAGCTGCCAAGGTTGGGTGGGAAAGGGGAATCATGCACTCCTCTTGCCTCACCAGCCCCGTGATGGATTTGTCATTCACGCAGTGGGCTGGAGGCACCCTTGAGCAGTAGCGCCTATGGCTGAGACCATATTGGCCATAGGCTAGCTATAGCTCTGGTGCCAGGGAATTGCACAAAAAAAAAAAAAAAAAGCCAGGCCAGGTGGCTGTTCCCATTTCATGGTAAGCAGCTTCAACACTTTGCTTTGCCTTCTCTAGTGGCTGGGAAGGGGGGGGGGGGGGGGGGCAGAAATGATCTGTTCCACAACTGTTTCTACTCCATTTCTGGTGGGAACTGGTACTGATTTTCACCACCAGCTCTGCTCTGTTTTCATGGGGAGCCAGAACTGATTTATACCACCAACTCTACTCTGCCTCCTTGGATCCTGGAATAAAAGTGGCATAATGCCACTCAGGGTAACAGACACCAAAAAGGAGTTGAAGTGGCACAAGTCTGAAACTTGTGAGCAGTAGTTTTATCAACAAGGCCAGGGTTGAAGCCTTCATGAGACTTATATTGCTCATCAGTTTCAAACATGTGCTAATTCAAGCCCCCCTTTTTTTTTCTATCTGCTTCAGTATCATCCCAACATAGAAACATAGAAATGATGGCAGAAAAAATCTGCCCAGCAAGTTTCCCATGGTAGTATCTGCCGCGCCGTGCAAGTTACCCCCATCAGCGCTGCTTGATGTCCTTTGTTTATGGACTTGGCCGTAGAAGCAGTCCTGTGTTTTTTCCTTAATGTCTGCGCATCAGTACCCCAGACTGTAAAAAAAAGTTATGGCTGGTGATGGTTGCCTCTGAATCCAAATGCCTCTTCCTTCCATCCCATACCCCCTTCTCCTTGGAAGCAGAGAGTGATGTTGCAGTTGTCCCCTACTCCCCTGTTCTCTGTAAAAGAGGAGGGGACAGGCTGGATTAGGGAACAGTGGCCTCACCCATTCCAGGAAGGACGCCTGAAAAGAAATAGCTAAATTGCATTCCAGGTTGTTACCTGAGAAATTTGATCCCTGGAAGAGGCTGCTAACCCACAGCCTCTGGTGCAGGGAAGGGAGGGGAAACCCAAATATGTATTTTGGCTACATTCTCATACCAATAACGTTTCCTGAAATCGGGGATGAAACTGCCGATTGTGAACTAGTATAATTTTTTGCTCCTCAAACAGGGGAGCCTGTACGTTTCCTCAACCGAGCTGCCAGGGCATCGGAATGACCTCAAAGGCGCTTCAAGAAACTTTCGTTTCCTGACGAGAAGTTGGTGTCCTGCTGTGGGCGGAGTGTGGGGGGCGGAGTGGGGAGGGTCAGCTCTCGGTGACAGGAAACGCGGGGCGCCGGGCTCTGCTTCAGTGCGCGCGCGCGTGGGACGGGAATGGGGGAGCGGGCGAGGAGCACAGCGACCCCGGGTAGGGGAAGGGGAGGGAATGGGAAAAGAGCGGAGCAGCCTCAGTCATCGGGGAGAGGGAGGGAAGCGGGAAAGACTCAAGCACCGGAGCAGGAAGGAAGGGTCCCGGCCAGAGTAACAGGGAAAGGGAAAGAGGCTTCGGGCAGAGTTCCGGAGCTGGGGCAGGACAGAGGGCGAGGGAGAGCGGCGGGCAGGGGCTCTGGCGACCGGACTCAGTCCCCGGAGCCCGGGAAGAAGAGTGGGCGAGGGAGAGCGGCGGGCAAGAGCACTGGCGACCGGACTCAGTCCCCGGAGCCCGGGAAGGAGAGTGGGCGAGGGAGAGCGGCGGGCAGAGGCTCTGGCGACCGGACTCAGTCCCCGGAACCCGGGAAGAAGATTGGGCGAGGGAGAGCGGCGGGCAAGGGCACTGGCGACCGGACTCAGTCCCCGGAGCCCGGGAAGGAGAGTGGGCGAGGGAGAGCGGCGGGCAGAGGCTCTGGCGACCGGACTCAGTCCCCAGAGCCCGGGAAGAAGAGTGGGCGAGGGAGAGCGGCGGGCAGAGGCTCTGGCGACCGGACTCAGTCCCCGGAGCCCGGGAAGGAGAGTGGGCGAGGGAGAGCGGCGGGCAGAGGCTCTGGCGACCGGACTCAGTCCCCGGAGCCCGGGAAGAAGAGTGGGCGAGGGAGAGCGGCGGGCAGAGGCTCTGGCGACCGGACTCAGTCCCCGGAGCCCGGGAAGAAGAGTGGGCGAGGGAGAGCGGCGGGCAGAGGCTCTGGCGACCGGACTCAGTCCCCGGAGCCCGGGAAGGAGAGTGGGCGAGGGAGAGCGGCGGGCAGAGGCTCTGGCGACCGGACTCAGTCCCCGGAGCCCGGGAAGGAGAGTGGGCGAGGGAGAGCGGCGGGCAGAGGCTCTGGCGACCGGACTCAGTCTCCGGAGCCCGGGAAGAAGAGTGGGCGAGGGAGAGCGGCGGGCAGAGGCTCTGGCGACCGGACTCAGTCTCCGGAGCCCGGGAAGAAGAGTGAGAGAGCGGCGGGCACTGGCGACCGGACTCAGTCTCCGGAGCCCGGGAAGGAGAGTGGGCGAGCGGAGATGGCGGCCCCAGAGCCGGTGGGAAGGAGGCGAGGAAGCAAGAAAGGTGGGAGCGGTGACACAAGACTGCGAGAGGTGGAAGAGAGACTCCGGGCGCGCGCGGAGAAATGCTCCCGCGAGGCGAAGCGCGTGAGCCATTTGGTGGACCAGCTGGTCCGGAAGATTCAGGAGTGCAGTCTCTTCAGCAAACTGGAGCGAGCCCCCACCGGCAGCTTCCAGGAAGGGGTGCAGGTGAGCCGCCTTATTCGTGCCTTCATTCTCTGCCTGAAATGGTTTGGTTGTCAAATCTGGGAAGATGATCCAGGCTGTAGCAATGGTTGATTTTGATGCAGTCTGTGTTTCTCTAATAGATTCATTTATTCTCCTAATTTGCAGGATATTTTATAGTGGTAGTGTTGCATTGCTGGAGGAGGGACATGATGGGAACTGTTGGGGTATTGATTGAATGCTTCTCATCTCTAGCAAGTGGGGTGATAAAAAGAAACACTTAAAAGATGCAGGGTATAGATACGAATTTCAGCTGTGCTTGCTATAGTGCAGAGAACCTGAAGAAAACTGAACTCTTGAAGTTATTATACCTTTTTTTTTTGTACCAACCTAATTATCCAGAAATAATGAAGGTGAGCTTTCAAGACCTCTTCAGATGTGGTCTCATGCACATGATTATATTTGGATAATTATAGGCCAATAAAAGGTATCCCAACCTGCAGTGACTCTTAAACAGATTTGAAGGCATACCCGTTCCACAATGATCTCCTCCCACCAGGGGCCAATACATTCTAATACATTGAGAACAGGTAATTGATAATGGAGCACTTCTTACACTTGTCCAGGCCACTTTATTTTAAATTATGGTACTTCCAAAACATTCCCTCCAGGCAATGTTTCTTCTGCAGGTTAGAGTTAGAAGTAGTTAGAACCATAAAACAGGTTAAAAAAATATAGAGAACAAAAACAAATTTACTGTTGGTTTTTTTTTTCCCCAATTAGAAAAGAGCAATTTAGTTTTCAAAATTTGATTGCAGAAATTGATTGTCCATCCTACTACAATGTTCTAAAATCTTCCTGACTGTTTTCAAGATTACTTCTGTGCATCTTGAAGATTTTGGAACATTATAGTAGCTAGACTTTAGAATCGATGTACTTTGGAGATGTCATTTGATTAGCTAGTATCTTTATTTTTTTTTTCTGATGCACCATCATTAGGGACCTTTGTTTTCATTTTTTATTTTATTTTGCCTGGTAATTTGTCAGTGTTTATTACAACAAATACAAAACAGGAAGAATCAGTGGAAAAATGATGTAAGGGGCACTTTTATTTCAGGGTAGGTTTGAATCATAAGAACATTATCCAAACCTTTTTAAACCAAGTTACACTAACTGCCATAACCACTTCCTCTGACAATGAATTCCAGAGCTTAATTATCCATTGAATATAAAATAATTTTCTCTGATTTGTTTTAAATGAGCTACTTGATATCTTCATGGAGTGCTCCCTAGACCTTCTGTTGTCTGAGAGAGTAAATAACCGATTTACATTTACCTGTTCAAGTCCTTCATTCCCTCCCCCATGGCCAGGGCACAAGGGTCTGTAGTGCACCAATATAACCAGGACCGATCCTTCCATTAGGCAAACTAGGCAGTCGCCTAGGACACCAAAATTTCGGGGGGGTCAAAATCATGCCAGTACAAGGAATAGAAGGGCGCTGTGCCAGATCTAACACTGCTAAAAAAAAAAAAAAAAAGGGAGCACTGTGCTGGAGCCACTGCCACTGCTAAGAGGGAGTGCTGTGCTGGAGCTGCCATTAATAGGCAGCTCCAGCACAGCAAAGGAGATACATGACCAAAGGTTCGTCTAGGGTGCCAAATACTCTTCCACCGGCCCTTAATGTAACACTGCACACGCCAAATCCACCCTGAGTTGAAAGTGCCTCTTACAGTGGTAGCTATATATATATTATATATATTAAAAAAAAAAAACAACACTCCAAAGAGTGGGAAAAAAGCACCTATAAAATTATTGAAAACCTAATTACAAAAAAAACTTTTACTATAATTCTTTATTCAAATGTAACTATGTACAAACATGAATAAACATAAACCACTCAATCCTCACATAAAAACATTCTATCACTTATAGCACATTAGGTACACTGTATCACACACATAACCCTATTAAATATGCACTTTATTTAGTCAACCTTACAACATGGGATGGCTAATTTAAACTGCTGCTAATCTATAGCTATCACAAACTGGAAAAACCAGTATACACAAATATTAACTTGCCACTAAAACCAAATAAATGCAAAGGAGTAGATTTTAAAAGGTGCGCGCGGGAGAAGATTTGTTCGCGCAACCCGGCGCGAACAAATCTACTCCCGATTTTATAACATGCGCACGCTGCCGAGCCGCGCAGCCATCCTCCGTTCCCTCCCTCCCGCCCCCCCACCTTCCACTCCCTTCCCCTATCTAACCCACCCCCCAGCCCTAACTAATTCCCCCCTACCCTTATTTTACAAGTGCCGGCTGCCGGTGCACCATGTTCTGGTCCGGGGGTTGGCCTGGAGGCCGCAGCCACGCCCCCGGAACGCCCCTGGGCCGGAACCACGCCCGTGGCCCGCCCCGGAACTCCTCCCCAATGACGCGCCGGCCGCGACACGGCCCCCGACACACCCCCCCCCCCAACACGCACCCCGCATGTCCCGGGGCTTGTGTGCGCCGCCGAGCCTATGCAAGATAGGCTCGGCGAGTGCAGGGGGTGGAAGGGGCAGCTTTTCGGGGGTTACGCGTGTAACCCTTTGAAAATCTGCCCCAAAATGTGGCATCACTCATGATGATAACATATTAGCAAGACATCACTTGAAATCATTGTATAACAAAAACAATTCTGAAGAACAGGGTTCCTGTGGATATGATGTTGAAATGACCCGACAAGGCCCTTGTTTTGCCAATCTGGTTTCCTCAGGTGAAGTAAACCCTGACGATGTGGACGCCCAAGAATTGTTTAACAGGAAGTTGCTCATCAAGCTCCCTCCATGCCGCCACAGGGGAAGCTGAAAATATAACTAAGTTTAAATTTTGGAGGAGTAGCCTAGTGGTTAGAGCAGTGGGCTATGAGCCAGGTGACCAGGATTCGAGTCCTGCTGTCACGCCTTGTGACCTTGGGCAAGTCACTTTACCCTCCATTGCCTCAGGTACAAACTTACAAGCTGATACAGTAAAAAAAAAACGCGGGAGGGCGAGCGCCCGCTCTCCCAGCGCACGCCCAGGACACTCTCCTGTGCACGTGATACAGTAAATACATTTATTTAAATTAGGCCTGGTGGTAAAAAGAGGCGCTAGGGACACTAGCGCGTCCCTAGAGCCTCTTTTCAGACAGAAGCGGTGGCTGTCAGCAGGTTTGACAGCCGACGCACAATTTTGCCGGCGTCGGTTCTCGAGCCCGCTGACAACCACGGGTTCGGAAACCGGACGCCGGCAAAATTGAGCATCTAGTTTTTAACCCGCGAGCCCCGGGCCTGTTTGAATTTTTTTTTTTTTTTACTTTTTTAAACTTTCGGGATCTCCGACTTAATATCGCCATGATATTAAGTAGGCTTGGCTGCACATTTTACTTACTGAATCGCGCGTGAATACCTAATAGGGCCAGCAACATGCATTTGCATGTTGCGGGCGCTATTAGGTTCGGGGGGGTTGGACGTGCGTTTTGGACGGGTAAAGCTAGCGTGTCGAAAACGCGCATCCAGATGCCGGCTAACAGTGCAGGAACATCAAATAACACCCAATAATTAAAACTAGCAAGAATTTAAAAATCTCCTGCTCCTCATACCTGGGATCTTTTGATTTCCAGTCTCCCTGAGACCATTGTGGATTGGAGGAGGTAGGGCCGTACAAATTTTATCTTCCCTCTCACTCACATGCACAATATCACATTAATTCTCTCACACATTCTCTCTCTCACATACACAGGCTCCTTCTCCCTCACAGATACATTATGAATGTGTGTTTGTGAACTGTGAGAGAGCCTATATGTGACACAAGGGCTCTCACAGACACATTCACAGGCACATAGGCTCTCACACAGACTCACGCAAACACACACAGGTTCTCACACACACAGGCTGTCACACAGATATACACAGATAGGGGTAGGTTTTTAAAGAAGCGCGCGTGCACACATGGACACACCAATTTTATAACATGTGCGTGCATGTTATAAAATCCGGGGGCCGCACGCACATGTGCGCCGGATTTTATAATCTGCAACCGCATGTGCATGCGGCTCGTGCAAGGGTGGGGGGGGGGGTAAATTATGCAATCCTTGCGCGGCAAAGCATCCCAGCCTTCCCTAGTTCCCTCCCAGTCCACTCCAATTAAGGAGCCTATATGTGACACAAGGGCTCTCACAGACACATTCACAGGCACATAGGCTCTCACACAGACACACCAATTAAGGAGTGGACTGGGAGGGAACTTCCCTACTCACTCTCCTAACCTCCCTTCCCTTCCCTTCCCCTCTCCTCCCCAACCCCTAAATCCAATTTTTTTTTTTTTTACCTTTCTTGAGCAACTTACTTCCCGAGCTGAAGTAAGTTGCACGCGCCAGCAGCTGAGACAGCGAACAATGGCGCTGTCCCAGCCTGCCCCTTCCAAGAGTCTCAGCACTTGAGAGCATACTGGTCTTTACATGCGTGGCCGGGCCTCTTGGAAAATTCGCCCGGCGCACGTAAAAGTCGGAATTTATGTGCACCGGGCATTTAAAATCTGCCCAATAGGTCCAATAGGCTCTCACACAGACAGACAGAGATACAAAGCACTGTCTGTCATACAGACACACACCAACACACACACAGGCTCTCACACATGCTCTCACAGACACACACGGGCTCTCACACAAACACATGCAAGCTCACACATATACATATACATACAGGGCCTCCTATTATCATCAGGCCGTGGTGGGATGCGCTCAACCACTGCCCAACGGCCTTCTTGCTTGGGGGGAGGAGTGGAAGTTGTGAGCAGGCATGACACACAAAAACACGGGCCTCTCCTTCAGCTGCCGCCGGCCTCTCTCCTTCAGTCGTCGGCGAGTTGAGCTCCACTGGTGGTTTGCGGCCTTGTCTGCTGCCGCCGGCCCTCCGCCCCATGCAAATGCACAGTATGTACACCCGGTTGCGCCGGGCCTGAAGACACATACTACAGACACAAAGAGAGATACAGGCAGAGAGATCACATCACACAGAGACATGGACCACACACACAGACTAAAGCGCCAACACACACACAAGAAAATTATTTTTCATTCAGAGCATAATTAAGCTCTGGAGTTCATTGCCAGAGGATTTGGTTACAGCAGTTAGAGTAACTGGGTTTAAAATAGGTTTGGATAAGTTCCTAGAGGTTAAATCCATAAACTGATATGATGGTAATTAATAAGCAATAGTAGCTTGTGATTTATTTATGTTTGGGTGCTTGCCAGGTACTTGTGACTTGGATTGACCAGTGTTGGAAACAGGATATTGGGCTTGATGGACTATTGGTCTGACCCAGTATGGCATATCTTATGTTCTTATGTTCACATAGACAGACATACACCAGCACACCATAGCTAGATACACAGGAGTCACACCACAATGGTAAGGGCTGGAAAAATTTTAAAAACTTAGATCCCAGCCAAAATATTTTAGGAGCTGAGAGAGACTCCATCCCACCCTGCCCACTTTTTTTTTTTTTTTACCTTTTTGCTATTTTCACTAATTTTTCCTCCTTTTCTCTCAATTTTTTCTCATGTTTTGATTTTATTTATTATTATAATATTTTTTTTTTTTTTACAGTTTTTGCCTTTATTCTCCCTTCCCCACCTCCTCCCTCTTTCCCCTCCACTTCCTTATTCAACTATGATCTCTCTCTATCTTGGTAAGGACCCGGCAGCAACAGGAACTGCTCCTAGGCCGAGCCCTGAGGGTGGCAGCTCTCCCTGGGTTATGGAACATTGCACTGGCTGTTCCCACGTCCAGTTCTACTGCAGAGTAAGCAGCTTCCCATGCTGCCTCAGCAGAAGCATTTCCTCTCCCTGGCCCGTCGAAAGATGCATGGCTAAGCCGTGGCATTCTTCCAATGTTGTCACTATGTTCTGGTAGCTCCTTCTCTCCTGAGCTTGCAGTGCCTCCATGGCACTGAGATTTTGACTCTGTAGTGCTTTTTTTCTTCCTGCTTGGGCAGCCAGT
Source organism: Rhinatrema bivittatum (assembly GCF_901001135.1). Lineage (NCBI taxonomy): Eukaryota > Metazoa > Chordata > Amphibia > Gymnophiona > Rhinatrematidae > Rhinatrema > Rhinatrema bivittatum. The sequence goes on from NC_042617.1 coordinate 387,102,676, forward strand.
GTGCCTCTGTTCAAGCCCCCTCCCTGAGGGAGCCCACTTCCTAATTTTCTCACCCCTGGGCCAAGGGACTAATAGAAAGGGAAGAAGAAGAGAGAGCAGAACAGGAACAGGTCCAATTAGGAAGTCCAAAACATTCAAACAGCAGCTAACAATAACCCAATAAGGGTAAAGGATTTATAACTGCTACAAAGGATTTATAAATGCTACAAAATTCGGCCGCTAGAATTTTAACAAACTCCAACAGAAGAGACCACATTACACCCATCCTAAAAAACCTGCATTGGCTCCCAGTAAACTTTAGAATTCTTCACAAATGTCTCACCATCATCCATAAAACCATTTACAACAGAACACCCATCGATTTACAGTACCCATTCACGCTGCACTTCTCTTCTAGACCCATCAGAGAAGCATACAAGGGCTCGCTACCCCCCCCCCCCCCCCCCCCAGCCAAATCCACACATTTCTCATCCACCAAAGATCGAGCCTTCTCGACAGCGGCTCCAACCATCTAGAACTCCATGCCTCCAGACCTTAGACAAGAACCTTGCATGCTGACATTCAGAAAGAAACTCAAGACTTGGCTATTTCTACAAGCCTTCCCTGATCTATGACCGCCCCAACTATAATAACTCGCCATGGTTTTCCAGTCGACGTACCCCATCCCTGACTTGGCTTCTGACTATACATTAATTAGTCCCGAGTTTTTTTATGAACTGACACTATTTAGTCAGGAACATATGATATTATTACAGCCCTGAGTATATGATATTTATATATTTGAAATAATCCAGTCCTGAGTACATGTTATTATAATCCTGAATATATGACTAGATATTATTTATTTCTGAGTTAGCCATGTCTCTGGCTCTTCCTCCTCCCAGTTCATGTGCCCCTGTTTTATTGTAACTTTGTTCACTTGTTCTCTCTTCGCCTATTGTTCATGTTGATGTTAATGTTTTTTGCACCATTGTTTCTTGTAAACCGATATGATATGATTGGTATCATGAATGTCGGTATAAAAAAGCCCTAAATAAGTAAATAAAATAAATAACCTGCCGAAAATCATCTAAGCTAAGCAATATTACAAAATGAGACAGGGAGGCAGTGTAATAAAGAAACATATAAATACACTATGGAGACAGAATACTGCCACTGTTCCTTTATATGTTGATCTGGGTGGAAATACTTACATAGCTTGACAGAACTATTAAAGTTTTGCTGTAGCCAATGAGAAGTTAAACACTGGAAGTAAAATTTTAAGGAGTCAATCAAATTGACTTATTAATGGCATTCAAATTGGGAAGACTCAGTCAAGGCAGCCTCAGCAAAATAAGCTTATGAAGGGCAGAAAAGTCATGACTAACTAGAACAAAAAGGGGACAGTAAAGGGAGAGCAGCTGGAATGCAAAATTACTAGGGTTGTGAATCGTTTTTGAACGATTAAAATTATCATCAGATAATTTTAAAATCGTCCAAAATCGTTAGAGTGCAGATACAATACAAATGCCCCCGATTTATCGACAGGGGCATTTGTATTGTATCGTGAAATAGGGCGTGAGAAAACCGGCACACCAAAAAACCCCTAAAACCCACCCCGAACCTTTAAAAGAAATCCCCCACCCTCCCGAACCCCCCCAAAATGTTTTAAATTACCTGGGGTCCAGTGGGGGGGTCCCGACGCGATCTCCCTCTCTCTCTCTCTTTCTCTGGCCACAGCTGCATTGAGAAATGGTGCCGGTGGCCCTTTGCCCTTATCATGTGACAGGACAAAGGTAGCGCCGGCGCCATTTTGTTTCCTGGCTCCCGACGTCACGCCTGCTGGAGATCGTCCCCGGACCCCCGCTGGACCCCCAGGGACTTTTGGCCAGCTTGGGGGGGCCTCCTGACCCCCACAAGACTTGCCAAAAGTCCAGCGGGGGTCCGGGAGCGACCTCCTGCACGCGGGCCGTATTGCCAATCTTCAAAATGGACATAGTGAGGGCAAAGGTAGCGCCGGCGCCATTTTGAAGATTGGCAATACGGCCCGCGTGCAGGAGGTCGCTCCCGGACCCCCGCTGGACTTTTGGCAAGTCTTGTGGGGGTCAGGAGGCCCCCCCAAGCTGGCCAAAAGTCCCTGGGGGTCCAGCGGGGGTCCGGGGACGATCTCCAGCAGGCGTGACGTCGGGAGCCAGGAAACAAAATGGCGCCGGCGCTACCTTTGCCCTGTCACATGATAAGGGCAAAGGGCCACCGGCACCATTTCTCAATGCAGCCGTGGCCAGAGAGAGGGAGATCGCGTCGGGACCCCCCCACTGGACCCCAGGTAATTTAAAACATTTTGGGGGGGTTCGGGAGTGTGGGGGATTTCTTTTAAAGGTTTGGGTTGGGTTTTAGGGTTTTTTTAGTGTGCCGGTTTTCCCGCCCTCCCCCGATTTACGATTTTTAACAATTTTTTAAAACAAAAAAACCAGACGATAAGATTTCCCTCCCCCCCAGCCAAAATCGATCGTTAAGACGATCGATCACACGATTCACACCCTCAATGCATTGAACCCAGGAACATGAAATGCATTTGTCTTCAATACATTTATCATCAGAGTACATTGCTCAATATCGACGCATCATGCTGCAGTGCTTCAGGTGTAGCTGTATGCTGGCTTGTACAGAATTTTGATAGGGTCATAGGGGGATATGATACCCCCATCTCCAACAATTACCATGAGATTCCTTATCCAATTTGCTCTCTGGTACCTCTCACATCTAACTGGCCTCCAATTAAAATTTTGCAGGATTCCATTCTGGTATCAAAAGAGGATGCCCAACTACCCATGCCAGGACAAAGGCGGGTCAGCCACCTGACCAGATAGCAGAGTTGATGAAGGATTTCTTTTACTCTGTAGTGGCTAAGGAGGAGGCTAAGGAGGAGGATACCTTCCAACCTTCCAACCTCTCTTTTCTAGGATATTGGATTTACTCCAAAAAGGAAGTGTCTCAGTATCTCCGGTTCAGGGGGATAATCCATCGGAACCCCTGCAAGGTGGTTCTAGTCCACAGCATTTAATTACAATGGAGTCCAGCCAGTCAAAGGATGTCCACCAGGAGTATATCCTTCAGAGGCGACCAAGCAGGGCCGGTGCAAGGGGATTGGGCGCCCTAGGCACCTTCAGCCTTGTGCCCCCACCCCCCCCCCCCCCCGGTCCAGGTGGGGGCCCGGGAGCAATCTGCCGCTCCCAGGGCCTCGGCTGCCACTAACCAAAATGGCGCCAGCGGCCTTTAGCCCCTACCATGTGACAGGGGCTACCGGTGCCATTGGTTGGCCCCTGTCACATGGTAGGGGCTAAAGGCCGCTGGTGCCATTTTGCTTAGTGGCAGCCGAGGCCCTGGGAGTGGCAGATTGCTCCCGGGCCCTCCGCTGGACCACAAGGGGGGCGTCGGGAGGATGGCACGGTGAGGCTGGGGCTGGCAGAATTTTGAAAGGGCACTTTTTGCCCTTTTAAAATTCTGTCGCCTGCCGTGGCGCCCTAGGCACAGGCCTAGCTCATCTAGTGGTTCCTCCAGCCCTGTGACCAAGGACTCTTTTTCTGTCACCTTCTTCATTATTGGGGTTCTGAATCAGTATTCCCGTACCGGTAGGCTCTGAAGAGGGGACGACAGGGATCCCTTCTGACCCCTTTCCAAACCCTCCAGAATATTTGTCTTCACCAGAGCATCTTTCTTACTCCAGTTTTCTGGACATGCTGGGAAAAGTACTCCGAGCTAATATGTGTAAGGACAAAGATCCTTTGTCCTTACAGCCTCCCCCAAATTCTGGAAAGACCAATGGAGCCATCAGCAATCCCAATCCATGATATCTTGCAAGAACTGCAAATCAGAATGTGAGAAAATCCTATTTCCTGTGCCCCAGTTGCAAGGAAACTAGTTCTCAAGTAGAGAGTACAAAAATCTCCAAGGTTTGGAATAGTGCAATTACCCCACTAATCAGTTGTGGTAGAATCGGCTCTTAAAAGAGCAAAGAAAACAAAAATATACTCAAATACTCTAATTACACAAATGTATACAAAAATAAACTTTTTTTTTCCAGCCGGTGAAGGTGGAATCACATACCTTTAACCACTTTTAGATGTAGAAGAGTGTATTCGCCATCTTATTTGATCAATCTATGAGGCATTTGATACTACAGCATGCTCCTCATCAGATAGCTTGGTTGAGAGCCAGTAACTTGCACAGTGATGTCCATGACAGTTTGCAGATGTTCTCTGCCTGGGTGACCATCTTTTCAGATAAAAGTTCAGAGAAATAGTAGCTCAAGACAAGAACACTAGCCTTCTGCAAGGCACACCTACTATGCTTTTAAAAGACTGTAATTCCAGCAATACCCCAGTTACAGGTTCACCGTGTGCTTTGCAGCAAGACACATGATAGAAGAGTCTCCCATAGCACTTCCCTGGCGAGATCCACCCCTCCTGAACACAAAGCAGTATCCCTCAGGCTCTCTCCTCCCCCCTACCTCCCCGGACAGGATCCACTGACCCAAATTGCACATGTACTCACTCACACTCTTGAGTCAGCACAAAGTAGATTCTAGAATAGCAGTGTTTTATTATAAGCCTAGCAAAAGGAATGCAGCAGAGAAAAAGCAATAGCGTGGCATTGCTTTATTATTGCAACTACCCTCTCTCTGTTGTCTCTCTGTTGTCATAAGAGCCCAGAAGAGCAGCATGGCTCAGGTGCTTCTAGATGTTCATTCAACATTGCTAAATCGTCTCTCCCTTAGTTATACCCCTCTTTTCATCTACACATCTGAAACGTATGCAGGTTTCCCAAAACATACTGGCTTTTTCTTGTGATTCTGCACATCTGTTGTTTACCTCTTCCTTTCCCATACTTGTGTGATGTGGGGTAGACAGATGTAATTGGTATCTCAGAGACCTGGTGTAAGGAGGATGAACAATGGGACACTGTGATATCAGGGTACAAATTGTCGACATAATAGGATGGATCAAATTGGTGGAAGGATAGCACTATATATTAAAGAGGGCATTGAGTCAAACAGGATAAAAGTTCTGCAGGAAACAAAATACGTTGAATCTTTATGGATAGAAATTCCAGGTGAAAAGGGGAATAAAACAGCAGTGGGAGTGTATTACTGTTCACCTGGCCAGAATGAACAAACAGACAATGAAATGTTAAAAGAAACTAGGGAAGCTAACAAAAACACTAGTACTTTAATAATGGGCAATTTCATTTACCCCAGTATTAACTGGGTAAATGTCACATCAGAACATGCTAGAGAGGTAAAGTTCCTAGATGAAATAAATGACTACTTAATGGAGCAGTTAGTAAAAGAACTAACAAGAGGGTAAAATATTTTAGACCTAGTTCTTAATGGAGCTCAGGATTTGGTGCAATAAGTAACAGATAAGGAAGACAAAAAGAGAATTTGAAAATAAGCTTGCCATGGAAGCAAAAACTCATAATAAGGACTTTAACAGGTACATTTGAAGTAAAAAGCCTGCGAGGGAGTCAGTTGGACCATTAGATGATCCAAGGGGTAAAAGGGGAACTTAGAGATGACAAAGACATAGCAGAGAGACTAAATGAATTCTTTACTTTGGTCTTCACTGAGGAAGAAGTAAGAGAGCTACCCATGCCAGAAATGATATTCAAGAGTGATGATTGAGAGGAAATGGTACAAATCTCAGTGAATCTGGAAGATGTACTAGTGCAAACTGACAAGCTAGAGTAGCAAATCACCTGGACCAGATAGTGCCGAAAGTACTGTAAAATGAAATTGCGGACCTGCTATTGGAAATTTGTAAATGATCATTAAAATCGTCTATGGTATCTGAAGACTGGATGGTTGCCAATGTAATATCAGTTTTAAAAAAAAAGGATCAATTAAGAACAAAATTGTTGAACATATAGGTTGGCATAGTTTAATGAGACAAAGCCAACATGGAAGGCCAAGGAAAGTCTTGTCTCACCAATCTGCTATATTTTTTTGAGGGTGAAAATAACATCTGTATAAAGGTGAGCCAGTTGGTATAGTGTATCTGGATTTCCAGAAAGCATTTCACAAAGTCCCTCATGAAAGACATTTTAGGAAATAACAAAAATCATAAGATGAGTATAGTTTGCTATTGTGGATTGCAAGCTGATTAAAAGACAGAAAACGGAGAGTAGGGCTACATGGTAAATTTTCTCAATGGAGAAAGGTGAATACTGGCATGCCTCAGGGATCTGTTCTGGGACCACTGCTTTTTAATATATTTATAAACAATCTGGAAATGGGAACAACGAATGAGGTGATCAAATTTGTCGATAATACAAAATTATTCAAAGTTGTTCAGTCACAAGAGGATTGTGAGAAATTGAAAGAGGACCTTGCAAAACTGAGAGACTGGGCATGCAAATGGAAAACGTAATTTAACGTGGACAAGTGTAAAGTGATGCACTTAGGGAAGAGTAACCCAAACTATAGCTACATAATGCAAGGTTTCACATTAGAGGTCACCATTCAGGAAAATAATCTAGACATTATTGTTGATAATACGTTGAAATATTCTGCTCAGTGTGCAGCAGTAGCAGCCAAGAAAGCAAATAGAATTCTAGGAATTATCAGGAAAGGAATGGAGAATAAAACAGTTATAAATGTATAATTTCTAATTGTGTGTGGGGAGGGGCAGTAGGCTGTAAGTTTCACCTAGGGTGGCTCATACCCTTACATTGGCCCTGATACTCAGTTATTCTGTTCACACTGCCAAGGATACATCTGAGCTGCCATCCAGAGAGTGTGATGACTTGCAAGATTTCTTCCTATCCAGGGGCATGGAATGACTCCCCTATGAGGAAAGGCTAAAGAATTTAGGGTGTTCAGTTTGGAGAAAAGACAACTGAGGAGGGGGGGGGGGATATGATAGAGGTCTACATTTACAACAAATTGAAGAAAATTGGTTTTCACTCAGTGCATAGTTAAGCTCTGGAATTGCTATTAATCAAAAAGGAATAATAGCTTGATATCTATTTAAGGTTTGGGTACTTGCCAGGTACTTGTGACTTGGATTGGCCACTGTTGGAAACAGGATACTGGGCTTGATGGACCCTTGGTCTGTCCCATTATGGCATATCTTATGTTCTTATGGCCACTACCCTCCATATCTGCAGTTCTGTCACATCAGGGTGGTTCTTCGTACTCGCCCAAAGTTGCTACTGAAGATGGTCTCAGCTTTCCATATTAATCAATTTGTTGTACTTCCTACCTTCTTCCCAAGGCCACATGCACATGACGGGGAAAAAGCCTGTATGCCCTCCATAGTCTGGACTGCAAAAGAATCATGGCATTTTACAAATGATGTACTCAACCCTAACCATCTTCTTATAATGGTTACCAAACAAACTGTATCCTAGCAGGAATTTAACTTAAAGCCTCAATCATAGCTCATCAAGTTAGAGCCATGGCTGCTTCTGTTGCTTATCTCAAAGAAATACCAGTGGAATATATCTGCAAAGTTGTGATGTGATTCAGTTCACACATTCACATCCCATTCCTGTCTTGATATCATTTCAAGAACTGACAGTAGATATGGACAAGCAGTTTTTCAAATTCTGTTCTTGTTGTAGTCCACTCCCTATGGTGGAGTCTGGGTTGCTTACTAAGTAAATGTTCCACTGCAACCCTCAGCTTGGGACTTCTCACATATAATGCCTTATCAACAGAAAAAGCATGCCTACTTACTGTAAATGGTATTTTCCATAGATAGCAGGATGAATTAGTCATGGAATACCTGCTTACCTCCCTGGAGAGTTCACTACACAGCTACATTTAGCTCTGTTACTGACTGAGAAGGCTTACAAGGAAATGCCCATGTGGGAACTCGTGGACATGGCTCAGTAGAGCTCAAAGCTCTAGAGCTTGAAGAGACAAGTCTGTTTGGTGCCACAGGATAATGTCACCCGCATATAATGGCTAATTCATCCTTATATCTACGAAAAACATCATTTACGGTAAGAAAACATGCTGTCAGTGCAAGGAGCCCACATAGGTTTTCAGCATCATGTGCCTTTTTTCACATTTTATCCAGTTGTGCTGCAGAAAACAAGACGTTGCTATTGCCATGCTGCAAGATAGGAGGGCCCACTGCACTAATTAACAGTAATCCAAGCCCCAGAAGGGGGTCTTTAAACTTGTCTTTTCATCTATTTATAAAGTATTTTATATTAGATTTATTTTGGTAAGGAGAAGTATTTGTACAGCTCAAAGTTTATTTCTAAGATATCCTGGTCCTTTACCACTTCCACTTGGACTCTGAAATTATATGGATTTTAAAATGTCTACTGAAATATTACTCTGTATTCATGTAGGATGGTAAATTTCCTCAAAGTGCATATCTACGGTATTTATAGTTATGTAATCCCTGGGCTGATAGTCCCAGATAGGGTACCAGGAACCACACCTCAAACACAATCTTAAATGTCCAAGTCTTCCCATGATATTAATTCTATCTGTGTGTCCAAGATTTCCTGAGTAGAGGAAAGATTATTCTTCTAGGCCCTGTGCATAGCTTTAAGTCAGATCCCACTTTAAAGTTCTTTGTATACAGCCCGATGATGATATCTTGGTTGTAAACAGCAGCAATCATGCCAGAGACTGTCATGGTTTCCAACATAACTTATACTGGTGAACTATGTAATTGATAGAAAAGTTCTTTACAGCTTTGAATTTTCCCAGAACATGAAGTACAAGTTCAAAGATTTTCTTTCAATAAATTTGTGACCCTTGTCTTTACTTCAGTTGCCTCTGATATTAATTGAATGCCAGCTGTCAAATTTAGTTATTCTCCTGTCCAATCAGGTGGTGGGGTTACCTCCCTTCCAACTGAAAAGGGATATATTTTAATCAGTTCAATTGTCTCTATTGAAAAAATTCCAATATTCTTAATTCTCCTGTAATTCTTCTTTTCTCTTATCCATCCTGTTGGTGGTACCTGAAGGGCACTAGTCTACTACTACACGTTTATAAATGGATTTGGGTCCAACTGACATTCCATCAATCGGAGCTGCCCATCTTGAGTCAACTAGAGAAAGGGCCTTTTCCTTTGCAGGCCCAATATTATAGAACTCTCTCCCTGAACCTCTTCGTTCCATCGCTTATACAAAAACAATCAAAAAGGCATTGAAAACATGCTGCTTTATGTAAGCATATGGGAAATCAGAATCATGTTGAGCTTGAACATTGCAATTCTTAGTTGCTTTGAGCTGTGAAACTATATTTTGTGTGGATGGCATGGCTGTGTATGTTCCTTAGTCTAAGGAACTTCAAAGCGTAATATCTGTTCCTGTACATACCCAGATCAGTCCAGACCAGTGGGTTATGCACTCCCACCAGCAGATGGAGTCAGAGAGCAAAGCTTTGAGGCACTTGTATCCCAAGTGTGCCATCCGCAGCTCATCAGTATTTCTCTGACTCCAGTATATGGTGGTCGTGTATACCTGCAGCTCTGTGTGAGACTGATTTTTCTTGCTCCCTGAGTTGCTAGGTTCAGTGTCTGGGCCATCCCTCAGGTAGAACCGGGCGAATGGGGGGGTTGGTTACCCCTGGTGGTGCTAGCCCATGTGGTTCTGGGTCCCTTGATAGCCAGGGGACTGGCTCCCTCAGCGACCCAAAGGCTGTGGTATAGGGAAGTAGCCCCTTTGGGGATTTTTTTCTATTATTCTTAGCTTAGGCTTAATTTTTTTTTCTGTTACTAGAAGTTAGTTTTTGTGTGAACCCCCCCCCCCTCCCCCCCAAAAAAACCTCAGCTCCAAGTTCCCTGTGGCTCCCGGGGTAAATCACTCTGCCCGGTGGTGCAGAGCCAGGCAGACCCATGAAAAGGAGGGGAGAGTTTTTCAGCCCTGGTAAGAACCTCCGAGGATGTTTTTAGGCTCCTTGCCTCATTTTTACCACAGGCTCCGGAGCTATTTTTACCGTGGTGACATTTTGGTTTTTCTTTTTCGACCTCCCACGCGGCTGCCCAGCGTTCCTGGGGTCAATTTTCGCAGCGTTTTTGGTGGGGGGTCACCAGGGCTGGGTGGCAGCATCTGTTTTCTTCTGGGGGGGGGGGAGTTATATGCCCCTTTTTGCAGGAGGAACATGGCAGAAACTCCTTTGGTGGAACCCTGTAAGGCTTGCGGGGTATGATCAGCTTATTTAGACCCCCTGTCACTGTGCATGGACTGTGCACTGGGTGGGGAAGGGGCCTCAGACAAGAGGACCAAACCTAAAAAGTCTGCACGCAGGTCAGGCTCAGCGGCTGGGTCTAACGGAAGGAGCCCAACCCCCACTGCGCACCCTGTGGAAAAGATCTCCCAGGATGACTCTCCCCCGCTCTCCCCCATATTGCTGCGGACTCTGAGACCGGAGGAATCTAGAGACACGGACACTGATTCTAGCAGTGATGAGACGGAACCGGGGGGATTTTCACCGGAATTTGTGCTGCTCATGCATGAAACATTTCTGGCTCGGAAGCTCACGAAGCGCAGAGCCCAGGATGGGAGCGTGGGAGTTCCCAATTCCCAAGCGTCCCCATCTGCGAACTGATGGTCGTCCGTCCCAGGCATCTTTGGCTTGGGAGGATCTAGTGGGTGCAGTCGACCAGCAGGGGAACGACTCCACTCTGCCCCCGAGGGACACTGCTGCAGATCAGAGTGAGCCCCCTCCAGATGTAGATACGGGTGACGACGATCAGGATCCGGTAGAACCTAGTGCGGAGGGGGATAACCCCAGCATAGTCTGGCTGTTTAAGAGGGAGGAATTGTGCCCCCTTATTCCCCAGGTGCTTGAGGAATTGGGGGTGAGACCCTTGCTGGAAGATTCCGACAGCAAGGGAGTGAAACCCAGTCCTGGACGGTCTCTGGGGTCCACCTAGTGCTTTTCCCATCCCGAAGAAGATTCAAAAGCCCATCAGCCGGGAGTGGGAATCCCTGGAGGCAGGGCTTAAGGTTAGCCGGGCGATGCAAAAACTCTACTCGCTAATGGAGGAATATTTAGAATGCCTCAAGGTACCTAAGGTGGATGCGGCTGTATAAGCGGTGACCAAGAAGACAACCATTCCAGTGGCGGGAGCGGCTGCTCTCAGAGATGTGCAGGACCGCAAGCTGGAGCTGCATCTGAAGCGGGTATTCGAAGTCTTCTCCATAGGACTTCAGGCGGCGGTGTGTGCCAGCATGATGCAAGGAGCGTGTTTATGTTGGATTCAAAAACCGCAGGACCCATTGTCTTCTGGGACTTTGTCAGCTTCTCAGGCGGCTCATCTGGAAGCAGCGGTAGCATATGTGGCGAATGCCTTATATGCTACCGCATTAAGGGAACAATGGATCCCCTTAATATCTCCAAGCTCGGATTAAGAGCCGACCCTGACTCTAACAGCTGTTAGTTTTATCCTAAGCACTACGTTCCTTAGTCTTTGCTTTCCAGCAGTCTTTGCTTCCAAGTTTTACCTCCCTTGTTGAATGTAACTTTGTTCTTCCTGTTAACCACGGTTTTTTGTTACAGTTCCCCCCTTTCGATGTAAACCGACCTGATATGGTCCCTACCATGAAGGTCGGTATAGAAAAGTGTTAAATAAAATAAAATAAATAAATATGACGGTGCATTCGGTGGCCCGGACTATGGTCTCCTCGGTGGCGGTTCGGCAACTCCTATGGTTCCGCAGTTGGACAGCGGATGCTTCCTCCAAGTCGCAACTGTGCAGTCTGCCTTTTCGAGGGAAGTTGCTGTTTGGAGAGGATTTGGATCAGCTGGGATGACCTGTTTGGCTCATTCCAAACAGTTGAAGCCGTTGGGGGAATGTCACAAACATATTTCCTGTTGTCTGTGCCAGGTCCTAAGAGATGTATGCAGCCACATTTATTATTACATAATATTCCCTCATGGAGGCCAGGATGACGGGACCGAACAATGAGTAGAGGCATTGAGTAGAGAAAGTTTGGGAGCTTGTTTGCATGTGTGCCTGTGAGAGAGAGAAAGAAAGATTGAGAGCCTGCTTGTGTGTGTGTGTGTGTCTATCTGTGAAAGAGAGAGAGTGAGATTGGGAGTCTGCTTGTATGTGTGTGTGTGTGTGTATGTATGCCTGTGTAAAAGAGATTGGGAGCCTGCTTGTGTGTATATGTGTGTCTGTGAAAGAGAGAGCGAGCAATTGGGAGCCTGCTTGTGTGTGTGCCTGAGAGAGAGAGAGAAACTGGGAGCCTGCTTGTGTGTGTGTATGCCTGTGAAAAAGAGATTGGGAGTCTGCTTGTGTGTGTGTGTGTGTGTGTGCATGCACGTGCCTGTGAAAGACAGAATGAGACATTAGGAGCCTGCTTGTGTGTGAGTGCCTGTGAAAGAGTGAGAGAGATTGGGAACCTGCTTCTGTGTGTGTACCTATGAGAGAGAAATTGGGAGTCTGCTTGTGTGTGTGCGTGTATGCCTGTGAAAAAGAGATTGGGAGCCTGCTTGTGTGGTGTGTGCGCCTGTGAAAGTGAGAGAGAGATTGGGAGTCTGCTTGTGTGTGTGTGTGTATGTTTGCCTATGAAAAAGAGATTGGGAGCCTGCTTGTGTGTGTGTGTGTGCCTGTGGAAGAGAGAGAGAAATTGTGAGCCTGCTTGTGAGTGTGTGTGCCTGTGAAAGAAAGTTAGACAGATTGGGAGCCTGCTTGTGAGTGTGTGTGCCTGTGAAAGAAAGTTAGACAGATTGGGAGCCTGCTTGTGAGTGTGTGTGCCTGTGAAAGAAAGTTAGAGAGATTGGGAGCCTGCTTGTGTGGTGTGTGCGTCTGTGAAAGTGAGAGAGAGATTGGGAGTCTGCTTGTGTGTGTGTGTGTGTGTGTGTGTGTCTGTGAAAAAGAGATTGGGAGCCTGCTTGTGTGTGTGTGTGTGCCTGTGAAAAAGTTAGAGAGATTGGGAGCCTGCTTGTGTGTGCCTGTGAAAAAGTTAGAGAGATTGGGAGCCTGCTTGTGTGTGCCTGTGAAAGAGAGTTAGAGAGATTGGGAGCCTGCTTGTGTGTATGCCTGTGAAAGAGAGAGAGAGAGAGATTGGGAGCCTGCTTGTGTGTGTGTGCGCGCACGTGCCTGTGAGAGACAGAATGAGAAATTGGGAGAGCCTGCTTGTGTGTGCCTGTGAAAGAGAGAGAGAGATTGGGAGCTTGCTTCTGTGTGTGTACCTGTGAGAGAAAAATTGGAAGTCTGCTTGTGTGTGTGTGTGTGAAATAGAGATTGTTAGCCCACTTGTGTGTGTGTGTGTGTGCGCCTGTGAAAGAAAGATTAGGAGCCTGCTTGTGTATGTGTGTGTACCTGTGAGAGAGAGATTGGGAGTCTGCTTGTAGATGTGTGTATGCCTGTGAAAAGAGATTGGGAGCCTGCTTGTGTGTGTGTGTGTGTGTGTGCTTGTGAAAAAGAGATTGGGAGCCTGCGTGTATGTGTATATGCCTGTGAAATACAAATACAAAATGAGAAATTGTGAGCCTGCTTTGTGTGCCTGTGAAAGAATGAGAAATTGGGAGTCTGCTTGTGTGTGTGTGTGTGTCTGTGAAATAGAGATTGCGAGTCTGCTTGTGTGTGTGTGTGTGTCTGTGAAAAAGAGATTGGGAGCCTGCCTGTGTGTGTGTGTGCATGCCTGTGAAAGACAGAATGAGAAATTGGAGCCTGCTTTGTGTAAGTGCCTGTGAAAGACAGAATGAGAAATTGTGAGCCTGCTTGTGAGTGTGTGTGTGTGTGCCTGTGAAAGAAAGATTGGGAGCCTGCTTGTGTGCGTGTATGTTTGTGTGTGCCTGTGAAATAGAGATTGTTAGCCCACTTGTGTGTGTGTGTGTGTGCGTGTGGGTGTGTGTGTGTGCCTGTGAAAGAAAGATTAGGAACCTGCTTGTGTGTGTCTGTGAAATAGAGATTGGGAGCCTGCTTGTGTGTGTGTGCCTGTGAAAAAAAGATTGGGAGTCTGCTTGTGTGCGTGTGTGTGCTTGTGAAAAAGAGATTGGGAGCCTGCATGTATGTGTGTATGCCTGTGAAAGACAGAATGAGAAATTGTGAGCCTGCTTTGTGTGTATGCCTGTGAAATACAAAATGAGAAATTGCGAGCCTGCTTTGTGTGTGTGCCTGTGAAAAACAGAATGAGAAATTGTGAGCCTGCTTTGTGTGTATGCCTGTGAAATACAAAATGAGAAATTGCGAGCCTGCTTTGTGTGTGTGCCTGTGAAAAACAGAATGAGAAATTGTGAGCCTGCTTTGTGTGTGTGCCTGTGAAAGACAGAATGAGAAATTGGGAGCCTGCTTTGTTTGTGTGCCTGTGAAAGACAGAATGAGAAATTGGGAGCCTGCTTTGTGTGTGTGCCTGTGAAAGACAGAATGAGAAATTGGGAGCCTGCTTTGTGTGTGTGCCTGTGAAAGACAGAATGAGAAATTGGGAGCCTGCTTTGTGTGTGTGCCTGTGAAAGACAGAATGAGAAATTGGGAGCCTGCTTGTGTGTGTGTCTGTGAAATAGAGATTGTGAGCCTGCTTGTGTGTGTGTGTATCTGTGAAATAGAGAGTGGGAGCCTGCTTGTGTGTATGTGTGTGTTTCTGCCTGTGAAAGAAAGATTGGGAGCCTGTTTGTTTGTGTGTGTGCCTGTGAAAGAGAGATTGGGAGCCTACTTTGGTGTGTTTGTGTGTGTGTGTGTGCGCGCCTGTGATAGAGAGATTGGAAGCCTGTGTGTGTGTGTGCCTGTGAAAGAGAGAAAGAGATTGGGAGCCTGCTTGTATGTATGTATATATGAGAGAAATTGGGAGCCTGCTTGCATGTATGCATATTAGAGTGTGTGTGCAGGCATGAGTGTTTGGTGTTATTTCAGAAGACTGAATGGCCTTTTTTTATGTAAAATCTTATTACAAATACATAATTTTTTAAATTATGTGTGCAGAGGGTGGGCTGGGGTTGCAAGGCGATAAGATTTGCCTAGGGAACCTAATACCCTTGCACCAGCCCTGGCTCCACGTGAGAAAGCAGAATTCTATCTGGAACTATGCTATTGTGGGCCAGGCTCTCCCCAGTCTCTGCTGCAGCAGTGATGCATATAGTATTGGCCAGGGCTTATTTTCCTTTTTCTTAAGCCCTGGAGAAGGCAGGCAGTGTGGATCACTTCTGGTCAAAACCCCACCACCACCACCATACACACTAGGCAGAATAGAGCCTAAGGAATCATAAAAACATACAGTCAGTGAGAATGTGCTGGAGTGGGGAGGCCCTGAGAAGTGGAGGCAAGTTACTGTCCTAGATAGGGAGGGGGTGAATCAGAAGGAGATGCCAGTGCAGTGTTAGGCTTCAGTCTGAGGTGGCTGAGTTGAGCTCTTAGATGGGTAGCTGGCTGCGGCAGTGCTTGGGCAGGAAGGCACTCACTGAATGAGCACAAGAGAAGTAGCACAACAACAAATGTCTTTGTGTGTGTGTGTGTGTCTGATACACTGGCTAGCAGTACGGTTGTCTCATTACTTGGCAACTGGTTCAAAAGCTGATTGGCTGGCAAGAGACTTTAACACCAGACTAGGAATCCAGGATATATGACTGATGTAACCAAACTTGTGGGGAACCCAACCATTTGCATGGATGGAAGGGGATTGCAGCTCAGTTTCCTCATCCCTGGTTTAGGATGCGCTCTACTTAGTTTTTTTTTAGAAAAAAGGTGAAATTTATGTTGGAGAATTTTTGTCTCAATTCTGTCAGGCTCTAGGTCACGTGATGTACTTCTCAGTGATTAGCTCAATGTACTTTTGGGAGGTGTTGAAGCAACTGCTGCACAGAAAGCACATGAGTGAGTCACAGATACCTTGTGGGCTGGTTTTGAAAAAAATCCCCCGAACTAATATTTGACTGCAATCTACACCTGCTCTCTGGCAGTCAGTATGTGTGGGTGAGGGGGGGGGGGGGGATATACTCCTTGAGTGTTTATATGCAGCTTGTTTGCTCATGTGTATGTATCAATAGAATCTTCTATGCAAGATTAAAAATAGCAAAAGTGGGCCTTTCTACCAATGTGAAGCAGCTTTGCTGCACTGTAATTAGCAGAGATGTATTTATGATACACCAAAAAAACCCTACATACATATATGTATGTGAGGAATTTTGAGTAGACAGCCATACATTGCCTGTAAGGGCCCATTTTGATGATGATAATGAATTGCCCAAAGGCACACTCTGAGTGGAAGAGAGCTAGACACACATCCAGACATTAACATTCTAAACATATATACAATAATGTGCATGCCTGGTGTCAGTATATATGCACACAGTTACACATACATATCTTAACCTTCGTTTGGAAGCCACCACTACTCGATATGCATGAAGGGGGCCTTGGGTGCCATTATTTCCAAGGCCCTGACTTGACCCACTAGAATATAGTATATACTCCATCAGGCATACAGTAGTTTAACAGGCCTAGATGTGGTGGAAGACATCTACTGTCAAGATGCACACCTGCAGTGTGCTGCTAACCCCGTGGTACACCTTTTGTGTAGGTGACCAGGACTAGATATCAGCTATTTGTTCTTGTCCTTGAAAGTAGACCTTCCCAAGAGAGTCTACAAGCATCCTATGGCTTTTCAGCACAGACTGTCTATGTACAGTAAAGTGTACAATCTTGGGGGAGGGCTACTACTGAAAACCTTACTATACATGTACACTATGGTGGTTCAGCTATGGCTGCACCGGATTGCAAAGTAAGAAGCACTGGGACAACATGCACATGCCGGGATCTCCTATGCCATTTTCTGCGCAGAAGTTGGCAATTCTATTGTTACTCTTTACACCCCTTCAACTGATTGAAAATTGTGCCGCCCGACTACTTAACTAATACTTCTTGTAAAGAACACATAACCCCAGTCCTGAAACAGTTACACTGGTTACCCGTCCGCCAACGCATAATGCTGCATCCATCTGGTTACGCTCATCTTTACATTTCTATCAACCTCCACGTAACCTGTGCTCAGCAGAAAAAAAGCTATTTACAAGTACCCACTGTAAAAACTGCCAGACTGGACCTAACCTGCAAACATGACTTCTATGTTGCAGGTCCAAAACTTTGGAATTCATTGCCCAATTTCATTCGCCAATTCACCTCGAAAAATGAATTTAAAAAAGCAGTAAAAACCCCACTTATTCTCATTCGCCTTCCCTGACTCCCAAACTTAGGGCTGGATTTTCCATTCTTGCAGAGAATGGTGAATCCCAGCGTTAACGGGGGCGGGGGGGCAAAGGGGGGGGGTGGGCCTGCGAAAGCTGGCAGCGATCGCACCACCGTGGTGTTATCGCTGCCGGCTTTCGCACCCAATAGCACCACTGTGAAAGGTGGTGCTACTGGGCGTGCTACTGGCGGCGATAACGGTGTTTACTTTATCGGCGCCAGCGAAGATAGCACCGCGTCCACCTCCTCGCCGCCCTGACTCCTCCCCTGCCCACCCCGACTCTGCCCCCGGCAAGCTATTGCACGCGAAAAGGGACTTTTCGCGTGCGATAGGCTTAGAAAATGACCCTCTTAGTTTCCGATTATCTCAATCACAAGTAGATAAAACATTGGCGACAAAAAGTAGGGAAGGGTGGGTTTATCATATGCACTCTTAATTATTATGTTTTTAATTTATGCTTTAGTATATTTTAGTTCTATATCTGTTGATTATGTATGTTTTTAGTTGTAAACCGCTTAGATCGCAATTTGCATGTATAGGCAGTATAGAAAAACTTAAATCACTGAAAATAAATTCTGCATGGGAGGGGGGGAATTCTGCACAAATTCTGCGCTCCTCAGTAGTGCAGAATTTCCCCAGGATTAGAAAACAATCGCCACCATTGAAATGCAACCTGGAATTGACTTGTATGCTAATAAAAGACCCCATCAAAAAACATGGAAGAGAACCTCGCTCCTCTTGCCCTCCCCTCCCCTCCCCTCTCTGGACCCATGTTTTCATAGCAATCCCTACCCTCCCAACAGCCAGCACTGCGATCCCACAGCACCCCGCCCCCACCCAGCAGACCTGCACATCCCTCTGAGCTGCCCCACTACTACTTAACATTCCTATTACCTCCAGTGGTATGCAGCACTCCTTGGAGGTAGGAGCAATGCCTAATCACTCCCGCCCCTGCTGGCACACTGTCCTCGCAGTGTGCAGCCAAGCTCGGGGAAACTCACAAACACCGAAGCTGGATCCCCAATTGCCTTTTATAAATATGATTTCGGGCAACACCGTTTGTAGCTGCTTCTGCATGAACTTGATGAAAAGGATCATAGCTCCCTAAAGCTAGTCACAAATGTATTAAGTTAATCCAATAAAAGGTATCGCCTACAATTTGTTTGTTGACCTTTATATATATTCTCTAATCTCAAAAGGAATGTACTATTTAAAAAAAAAAAAAAAAAAAAATATATATATATATATATATATTTAAAATATATGTATAATTTTATTTTCTTTGTGTTCTGCAGATTTCGGAGGGAAATGAGTTTGAGATCATGCTGAAAATGCCTATTCCAAGAATTGAATTAAAGTCAGAGTGTGGTGGAGATGCTTTTTATTCTGTGAAATTTAAAAGGGGACTGAGTAAACATCCTCTAAAAGACTGCCTTGATGAAAATGAGAATTTATCGTCCAGTATGATGCTCTCTAAATTGAGAAAAATTATAAAAGAAAAAGCAAAGGAAGGTAAGAAATTTAATAGACAACACTTTTAAAGAGCTTTAAAGATAAACTGCCACAGAGTATAATAACCATACAGTGACTATAAAAAAAAAAAAAAAAAAGTATACTTCCCCTTCGAAAATGTTTGCCTTTTGTTGCCTTATAGCCTGGAAATAAAATGTGTTAAGAGTGTTTGTTCCATGTATCCACAATTCTTACTCCACAACTGCCAAGTAAAAAATATATTCCAAAATTCCTTACAAAAATGAAGTAGAAATAAAAAAAAAACATAGAATAGCTTGATTGGATAAGCATCCACTCCCATTTTGCTTCTGTAGCAATCCTAAATACTTAAAACTCTGCAGTAACCAATCGGTTTTAAAAGTACACACCAACTGAATTGGTATCACCAATCTATGATTAAACCTTTGTGCACTATTGCTGTGTGCACATATTAAAATACTAGTGTTTTGGTTAAAGTGGTATTATCCAGTTTAATTGATTGCCGCACATTATTCTGCTGTTGTTTACCTAAATGTGCGTGCTCTTGACTCCGCTCCCCCTGTATGCTTGATTCAGATAATGACAGGATAAATTCAGCAGTTTCTTTTGGTTCTCTCTGCTGGGTAGGAAATTTCAAAGCAAAGTCCCAACCATAAAAGCACCAAGAAACTGTCAAAAAAAAATGACAAAGTTATGGAAAGGCATAGAATTAGAGATGGGTATAAAAGAATTGTAAAGTCCTTGAGTATCCCTCAGAGCATGATTTGTGCTTAGAAGAATTTCACTGCCTATAATGGGCATCCTAAATGCATAATTCTGCATTTTTTAGCATTAAAATCTTACGACCTGATTTAAAATGGCCCGCGCGCGTAAAAAAGGGGCCCAGCCACGCGCATAACTCCTGTTACATGCACAAGAGCCGGGCTTCAGCAAAGGGGCGATCCGAAGGGCGGGGTGGAGCTGGAGGCGGCCAGTACAGCAGTCATTTGCCGCTGTGCCGGCGCACGCAACCTGCTAGTGCTCCTTTGAAGGAGCAAAAGGTAAATGTAAAAAATTGGGGGTATCTAGGATAGGGATAGGGGACGGGTAGGAAAGGGGTAGGGGGTAGAGAACTGGGGAGCCCCGATCTCGTCATTGTGCAAATTTAGATAAATTCAGAAATAAGAATACTGCTACTCAAGTCCAAATCTGCAATATCAACCTATGTTGACTTTGTACCGTACAGTGCCTCTGTAAACAATGGGAACACAGAGGATGAACTAGAGTACAACTACCACCAGTTTTCTATAGCACTAGAAACATTAATGTAGCAACTAAGAAACAGCTTGGGAAAATGGCCCGTATTATGAAGTTCATGAAAACTATATCCTAGCTCCAAGCTGGACAGACAGGCACAGCATTAGAGGTCGAGCCCTGGTAGGGACATAAGGCCTGGATGAACAGGCACAGCAATCGAGGTCAAACACTTGTACGAACACAAGGCCTGGATGAACAGGCACAGCAATCGAGGTCAAACACTTGTAGGAACACCAGGCCTGGATGAACAGGCACAGCAATCGAGGTCAAACACTTGTAGGAACACAATGCCTGGACAGTTGACGGTCAGGCACAGTGATTCATGTCAGGTACATGTGCTGCAGTGCTTATATTATCTGGAGCATAGGAGGCAATTGGAGCTGCTGCAAGGCTTTGAATTGCTTTTATTCATCTTGCCATTCACAGGGAAAATTTGGAAACCCAAGCAAAGGCAGGTTTACTTTAAAAAAAAACACTAGCATTTCCATCAACTCTGGTGCCAGCCTTGAGCGGTGAGGGCTCATGATATCCCCTGTCATTGAAAAGACACATTCACTGGGCACACTGGTTGGTGGACATGACAGATATCGCTGAGCCACTTTGGCTAGGTGTGGCCAGACAGTGGACTTGTGTGCCCAATATGCCAGCGGATCTGTCTGCTTTTTCTCTATCGGCTCTGAGAGATACCGTGTCACTGACAGCTGTGCTGCTGTCTTCTCCTGTGCTTGGGCGGGTTCAGAGTCACTCAATCCAGCTGCTTTCTCTCTCGCCCGTTGCACAACTGATGAATCTTTATGGCCAACATGCCTTGGGTGTTCTGATGTGGAGGAGGAGGTACTATCTGTCGCTGACACAGTGCTGCTCCTGCTTGGGCTAGCAGCACAACTCTCTGACGTGCCTGCTGTTTCCACCTCTGCTTCAAGCCTAATCTGTCTTTGCCTATGGTGCTCCTGTTCATGGACCTTTGCTAACAGCAGCTCCTTCACAAATGACAGACAATTGGTTTGTAGGGCAAGTTTACCTTTCACACGGGGATCACAGACAGAGGCGAGCATGTATGTGCGGTCGTCTGTTAAAGGCCTTAATCTGTCTTTCACCTGCTGCTGCAAAACATCCAGACACTGCAGCACCTCAGCAGTCATTCCCTCTTCCCGTTTAAAGGCCTCCAAATGTTCATCCAGGAAATTAACTATAGGGATGATGTCAGCCAAGATGGCACTTCTGGAACTCAGCTCCTCCGTGACATCCTTGAAGGGCTGCAGGATTTTTACCAGCTGACTCATGACTAACCAATCATAATGCCCTAGGGGATTCTGCACACCTATGTCCATTGTACCAGAAAGTTCATGAATGGTGTCTGCAGATCCAGTAACCTCTCCAGCATCATAAAGGTGGAATTCCACCGGGTGGCAATGTCTTGAATGAGACGCTTGTGAGGCATATCCAAATCAGTCTGCTTTTGTCGGAGAACCTGCCCCGCCTTGACACTTCTGTGGAAGTGTGCTGCTATGTTCCTGCACTTCTGTATTAACCTATGCAGGTATTCATTCTCCTTGTCATTGGACTCCAAGCCCAGAGCTGACTTCACTACCAGTTGCAGTGTGTGCAAAACAGCGGATGTTCTTAAACCGCCCATCAGTTATTGCCTTAACCATGTTTGCACCATTGTCTGTGACAAAGAACCCTGCCTGCGTTTTCCTGTCTCGCTGGTGTAGTTGCCAGCCATCCAGCATCTTTCTGATGCATGTTAGAAAATTGGCTGCGGTATGGGTCTGGACCGTCAGGTGGGGTGTGCAGTAAAGCCCACCTCCACCCTGATACTTCTTCAGTAATAGAGCTGCTGGCTGCCCCTGCCTCAGCCATGTCCCACCAGTGTGCTGTCAGAGAGAGGTAAGAGTGTGCAGCATTCAAGGCGGTCCAGATATCGCAGGTGAAATGCACTCTTCCGTCTGCCTTAGCTAGCAGTGCTTGCATGCGACTGCGACACTGCTTGTACAGGTTGGGGATGACCTTTCTACTAAATGTGGTTCTGCATGGGATTTTGTAATTTGGAAGTACGACCTTCAAAAAACGCTTGAAACCCACATTCTGCACTAGCTGCAAGGGCTGGTCATCAAGGGCAATCATTTCCCCAATGGTCCTGGTTACAACTTTTGAGGCTGCCTGCCTCCTACCCGGGATAGCGTTACCGCACTCCACCCCATTTCCTCCATGGTGGATTGTCGCTTCTGCCACATGTCAGGGGGTTGCTGGCCTGCCGCCTGACTGCTAGAAGGGTATGAGGGCGTGGGCTGACTATTCTGCTTTCCTACCACTGCACACTGGTTGGAAGGGGTCCCCCGACTGGAACTGCCACCATCCCCAGATGGCAGTAATCTTGTTGGGTGTTGCCTCTTCATATGATGGTTCATGCCAAAATTAGATAGATGTCCCATTTGCTTGCCTCTGCTAATATCCCTGGCACAGTAATTACACAGAGCATAACGCGGGTCTTCCGTCACTTTAAAGGGTTTCCAGATCGGAGATGTCTTTCGTGATTCTCCCCTCTCTTAACACCTTGGGGGTGGATGCTGGCACTGGAGTTGAGGTAGTGGGTGCACCCTGAGAAGCAATGCCAGAGGGGGCATCAGTCACCCTCTGTGCCAGTACTGACTGCTCTTCCTCCTCCTCGATATCACTGTCATCTCTCCCCTGCTGCACATTTGTGGAGGCTAAGACAGGACTAACTGATTCTACCAAAGATTCGTCAGCTATTACTTCTTCCGTTTCTGATGGGAATCCCACACAAGAAGATTCTTCATCTGAATCAGAAGCAAACAGTGACTGCGCTACCTTGTGAACGCTAAGTGTTAGCGTTCACAAGGTAGCGCATCCATCCCCAAGGTGTTAAGAGAGGGGAGACTTCTGTCCCCCTGCTGCTTTTGGGTGTCTACATTTTGTCGGGGATGACTCTGCCTCCCCTTTCCTCTCCTCCAAAACTACAGGGCCAGAAACAAGTGGTGGCGAAGGCGATGTATCATGGTCGGATTTCATTTTTTTTGGCATGGAACTGCCATCCCCTACAAAGAGTTTAGATTGCGACAGTTGCCTTTTTAGCTGTACTGGTGGTGTTGCACTAGTGTCTTTTGAGGTGCCTCCTCTGCCAGTCCCAATCACTCGATTACATCTCTCTTTCCCTGACATTATGGATTTAATGTCACTGAGTAGTAACACTGCCCACTGTCACGGTGCCTGGCTGTGCACTAATGTGTGTGGCGTGTACACAGAAGCTGCTTGCTTGTAAGCACAAAAGAGGCAGACTCCCTGGGCACTTGACTGCACAGACCCACTCAATAATAAGGTTCAGTCTGTTTAAAATGCCCACTGCCCACTGTCACGGTGCCTGGCTGTGCACTAATGTGTGGGGCGTGTACACAGAAGCTGCTTGCTTGTAAGCACAAAAGAGACACACTGCCTGGGCACTTGACTGCACAGACCCAGCCTGTTAAACTTCCCAGTGAAGCCCAGTGCACTGAGAGACTAAGTAATTGGAATTAAAAAAAAGCAGGAATTTTTGTCACTCCAGAAAAATGGATGAAATTGAAAATAATATATCTCTCCAAGCCAGCCCAACACCCTAAATGGTGGTCAGTGCTAGCTGACCTAGCACAGCTTCTCTTCTCAGTCAGAGATGACCAAAATATTAAATAAACAGCTTGAAAGAAGCAGGACTAGTAGTAGCTGTAGCTGACCCTGGCACTGCAGCAAAACAAAGAATATTTTTTTTTCCTTTACTAGTAGCTAGCCTATCTCTCTTAGTTCTGCCTCCTCCCTCTTCCATCCAGCAGCCCACCTCCCCACAGCATCGCTGGAAATAACTGCGTGGCTCCTCATGCTGATGTTTATATACTGCTGGCTCATCAGTAAAATCCACAGAGAGCACTGAATGACAGCGCTATTGGCTGCATTCAGTGCAGCTCAGAAAATGTCAGCGCGGATACGCTGCGTTCCGGTATCCATGCTGACCTGTCCGACCCTTTCCTGTGACTCACTGTGACTCACAGGTTGGCATGGTTACCACAGGGGCGCCGCCATTTTGTGCAAATCATAGGTAGCAAGCAGCTAATGGGGGCGAAGAAAAGCGCGCGCCGCTGGGCGCGCCGAATTAAACAGAAAATATGTTAAATACGTGGGGAGTCGCGATGCGTTTCGCCTCCCCACGTATTTAACAGATAGGACAAAATACGTTGCGGATCACAAATACGTGGAAAACGGATGCACACCCCTAGAAAATGCCCTCCTGAAGTAACTTGGATCTCCACTGGAGAAAGTACTGTTTTCTTTGATGAGTACTCCTTGCAAAGTCAGGGAAATCTTTTATCTTACAGTTAAAAACAAAAAAGACACCTCTCTATGTATAAGATAAATACAAATTCGGTATCAGATTACACTGGGAAGTAGCCAAAGCAGTTGATTGCCCCTCTGACTTTTCTATCAATGCTGAAATATCTAAACTATCACATTCAAAGCCAGGAATCTGAGAAACCTCTTTCTTGAGGACACTTTTTTTTTTTTACGGAAACAAATGTATTCTATAAATGTGGAGGTCGGGGGGAGAGATTCAGAAGGAATAGACAAAATTTCAATCATACAACCACGGAAGATAGAAATAGGGGTTAATGCAGGCAGTTTTGGTAAAATTATAAACCTCAAAGTTGTCGTTTGTATCATATTCTCTGTTTTCAATTTCCCCACATGAGACCAAATTGTCCTTTAATAATGGTCACCACTTTTTCTTCACTATTATTTAGCTTAGTTTCCACAGTAGTTATTCTAGTCCCATTCTAGTCACAGTCTCAAGGTTGCGGCATTTCATGCTCATCCCTTGCAATTGTTCCAAAAGCTGATGAAAGTGCCCCATAAGAGATTTCTCCAGGCCAGCAATAGTTTTCTTTATCTCTTCCAGCATAAAGAATAGGGGACTTAACTTCAATCGCTCTCACACACACAGGGACGGTCTCACACAGAAAAGGCATTCACGCTCTCGCACAAACAAAATGCACACTCTTGCTCATACACATGCACACTCATATTCAGTGGTTCTCTCTTCTTCACACACATTCACTCTCAGTGGCTCTCCTTTACACACATGTACACATACACGTTCAGTAGCTGTCTCCTTCATATACATACACACTTACCCTCACTGGCTCTCTCTCCTTTACAAACATACACACACACAATCAGTGGGTCTCTCTCCTTCACATACACACAGGCACTTTCTCACATTCAGTGACATTCTTACTGTCCATCACACACACACACACACACACACACACACACAATCACTTTCTCACACTCAGTGGCCATCAAACACACAGGTACTCTTTCATACAAAAAGTGCACTCTTTCCCTCATAAGAACATAAGAAAATGCCATGCTGGGTCAGACCAAGGGTCCATCAAGCCCAGCATCCCGTTTCCAACAGAGGCCAAACCTGTTATGTTCGTGGACCCTTGGGCCGGTTGGGACCGAAGATGGAGCGCTGTAGGGGTACACAGCAAGGATCCCAACCAGGAGGCGGTTCGGAGGCTCGGAGCAAGTGGGGATACTGGACTATGGTGGAGTCCTTTGCGACCAAGGACTCTGTACTCACTGGGAGGACGGACGACGTTGGACCCTGGCGATAGCGGAGTCTTCACCCTGGAAACCGGCACTCCCCCGGGGGGAGCCCTTAGGAGTCCGGCCGCTGGGACTTTTGGAGATTCACCCTGGAAGCCGAAGTCCCCCCAGGAGGAGCCCGTAGGGACACGGCCGCTGGGACTTAGGCGACTACCTGAATGTGGAAGATGGTCCGGATGCAGGTGCCTCCAGCAGGTCGTAGGTAGTCCAGAAGTCGGTCCAGGAGTCTGAGTCCAGGAGCGGTCCAAAGCCAATCCAGAGGTCGAAGTCCAAAGCACGGTCCAAAGCCAATCCAGGGGTCGGAGTCCAGAAGAATCAATCAGTGAGAAGGGCAAGGCAGAAGTGGGACGAAGCAAACCAGGAACACAGCTGCAGCAGGCCAAAGACCAGGAACCTTGTTGCAAGGCACTGGGGTAATCTAGATGCAGGGTACTTATACCCTGAAGGCGTCTGATGTCATCCACAGCTGCAAGGAGGATTTTTCCGCACTGGCCCCTTTAAGAGGAGCTCCTCCCCGCGCGCGCGTCAGGGGGCGGGGCCAGCCGCGCCGGATCGTCGGCGTCTCTCCCGAGGAGGGAGAGACGTGCTGGAGGGCCTGCAGGCCCGAAGAAGCTCCGAAACGGCCCGGGCCGCCCCTGAGGTAGGTGGAGGGACCGGGCCCGGCCCGGGACCGCAACAAAACCAGGCCACAAGAACCTGGCAATTATCCAAACACCAAGAAGATCCCATGCTACTGATGCAATTAATAGCAGTGGCTATTCCCTAAGTAAACTTGATTAATAGCAGTTAATGGACTTCTTTTCCAAGAACTTATCCAAACCTTTTTTGAACCCAGCTACACTAACTGCACTAACCACATCCTCTGGCAATAAATTCCAGAGCTTAATTGTGTGTTGAGTGAAAAAAACCTTTCTCCAATTAGTCTTAAATGTGCTACTTGCTAACTTCATGGAATGCCCCCTAGTCCTTCTATTATTCGAAAGTGTAAATAACTGAGTCACATCTACTCGTTCAAGACCTCTCATGATCTTAAAGACCTCTATCATATCCCCCCTCAGCCGTCTCTTCTCCAAGCTCAACAGCCCTAACCTCTTCAGCCTTTCCTCATAGGGGAGCTGTTCCATCCCCTTTATCATTTTGATTGCCCTTCTCTGTACCTTCTCCATCGCAACTATATCTTTTTTGAGATGCGGTGACCAGAATTGTACACAGTATTTAAGGTGTGGTCTCACCATGGAGCGATACAGAGGCATTATGACATTTTCCGTTTTATTAACCATTCCCTTCCTAATAATTCCTAACATTCTATTTGCTTTTTTGACTGCTGCAGCACACTGAGCCGACTATTTTAAAGTATTATCCACTATGATGCCTAGATCTTTTTCCTGGGTGGTAGTTCCTAATATAGAACCTAGCATTGAATAACTACAGCAAGGGTTATTTTTCCCTATGTCCAACACCTCACACACATTCACTCAGTGACTCTCTCTTCCTCACACACATGCACATTCAGACTCAGTGGCTGGTCTTCCCTCTCACTCAGTGGCTCTCACACACACATTCACACAGGCACTCTGTCACATTCAGTGGCTTGCTTGCTCTTACGCACTCACACTCTCATTTACACAGACTGAAGGCCTCCTGGTCACTTGTCTGCCTCTGTCATGCTGCAGAGTCGTGGATCCTTTCTTTGGCCGCTGCAGTATAGGTTCTGCACTAGCTTGCCAGAACTCATCTTCAGCCGTCAATGGGATGGGCTCTGCTGGCGGCCACGGGGTTTACTCTCTTCTCCGGCAGGCAACAGGATGGGCTCCATGGAAGCCTGCCAGATCACGGGTTGTTTGTAGTATGGATTGTAGCAGCTGTTGCACTGATGCAACGTCATCTGCTACCGCGTGTTACACGTCCTGGCCGTGGTAGGCCCATGCCCAGGCCTACTCACTCCAGGAATCTAGCTGCCAGCTCCGGTTCACCTTTGCTCGAGGCGGTGGGCAGCCACCTCCGTACCCGAGCGCTTGCAGCCACCTCTGCCGCTTCTGACTCCTGCGCGGTTTCTCCTGGCGCCCGGCGGGTCTCCCCGCACGGGCCGCGGAGTGACGCCACCATCCTGCTTCCTCTGGCCCTGGCTTAGGCGCGTGTGCGCACGACTCGCACACTGTTAAAGGGGCCGTGGTGGGAAAGTAGCCCACGGCCTCGGATGATGACATCACTGGGCCTCTGTTTAAAAGGCAGGGCCCAGCCACTTGTTCCCTGTCTTGGCAACAGGACTCCACGCTTGTCTGTGTGCTCGTTGCTTGTTCCTGGTTCCTGTCATCATTCCTGTCTCCTGTTCCTGTCGTTAATTCTGGTTCCTGTTCCTGCTTGTTCCTTCGCCTACTCCTTTTACCCTTGGACTGATTCCCTGGAATTGACCCCTACTTTGCCTGGACTACGCTTGGACTGATTCTCTGGTCTTGACCCCTACTTTGCCTGGACTACGCTTGATCTGGCTCTGACCTCAGCTCTGCTTCTGGTACCTCGCCTTCCAGCCGCCTGCCCTGACTCCAGCTTGCCTTGGACTCTTCTTCGGTATCCTATGGACCTGGCCTCTCAGGCTTCGGCCTATCTTTACCTGGATGCTCCCTGCTTCCCTCTGTTCCTATGGGCGTCTGGGTCTCTGGAACCCTGCCTCGTCTGCACCGTCCTCTGCCCTCTAATACCTCTGTTGGTTCCTGGCATACCCTTGTCTACTCCAACTAGGAGTCGTTACATGGAAGCCCGCCTAAATCCAGCTGGCCCTGGCACCCAAGGGCTCAACCTGAGGGGAATGTGGGTTGGTATTGGCGAAGTTCCAGTTGGCCTCTGTCTCCGATGGTGGGGACCCGTAGGGCTTGCCCTGCGGGTAGCATTAACTCCACCTCGGGCCAAGGGTCTACCATCAGCGCAACACCGCAGGGCTGATCTCGTGATTAGAGCTGCGAGGTTGGCACCAAGGCAGCAGGAGATGATGTTCACTTAAATGTGACTCCTGCTGCAGGGCTGCCTCTGAATAGTGTGATTGAGGGCAGTATCAGCTTGATTTATCGCTGCCCGATTCGAAAAAACAAATGTTAAAAAAAATAAAACAAATACATTAAGGAAATTGGTTAGGACAGGGGATTCACTGAATCCCTTAAAGGCCCTGATCAGACGCCACTGATTTTGTTAAGGAAGTCTTGTCAAAAATAGGGCAGAGGTGGCCAACATGTAGGTCAGGAGCCACATGTAGCTCTTTTATATTCAAAATGTGGCTCTTGCCCTCCTGTTCAAATGGCAACTGGGTAGCACTACGGAGAACATGAGGGGATGGGCTAAAGCAGAAAGCACACACAACAGAACAGAGAAGAGCGGTTTGCTCCCTGCTTCAGCTCCTCCCCTTCCTGCCCCTTGTAATGCTGATAGTTGCAATGGAGACAGGAAGGGAGGACCCGGAACAGAGAGCAGAGATTTTTATCTGTTCTTCATTGCTTTGCTTTTCTCCTCCTGTCTGCAACCAGCAGCACTGGAGAAGAGGAGGGGAGGCAGCGAAGATGGAGCAGACAGGACAGCAAAAAGAGACAATCTTATTCCAGCTCTCTCCATCCTATCTGCTCTCCATGCCACCTGCTGCTTGGAGTAATGGATTCTTTTCGATTTTGTGGTCTGGAGGCTAGGAGCTGGAGTGGATACTGTCCCAGGTCCAGCAGATCATTGTATTCTCAGGACAGGATTCAACTAACAGAAGGGGAGGAGGGAGTCACTTGCTCTAGTCAGGCCAGAATGATATATAGCAAAGGGATTGAATGCTGAAAGGAGGTAAGGAGAAAAGGGGTGAATGCAGGTGGTAAATGCTTGGCGGCGGCAGTGTGAGAAGAGGAGAATGTTGGGGAAAGTGGTGAATGCTTGGGAGAGGAGTAAATGATTTGGGGAGGGGGTGGTACAAGAGAGGGGTTAGTTCTGAGAGAGTGACATGAAAAGGGGTAAATATTGGGATGAATGAGGAGGAGCATGAATAGTGGGGAGAGGGTAGGGAGGGGAAGACAAGTAAGGGGTGAATGTTATCGTCCTCCCTTCTTCCTGATGTCAGTAATGCAAATTGGCCTGAATGGCAGTTTATTCATCATAAGAACATAAGAACATAAGAAATTGCCATGCTGGGTCAGACCAAGGGTCCATCAAGCCCAGCATCCTGTTTCGAACAGAGGCCAAACCAGGCCACAAGAACTTGGCAATTACCCAAACACTAAGAAGATCTCATGCTACTGATGCAATTAATTCTTCAACATACATCGATATAAGGGAATACTTGTGTAATGGTGTTTTTTGTACGGTGGCTATTTTTAAGGGCAACCAATCTATGGCTGTCCTTGTATTCGCCCCGTCTATTGCTCTTTATTATCAAAATCTTAAAGTCATGTAATTTTTCTGTCACAATTTCTTTTTTTTTTTGATAAAACCCCAACTCCCTGTTGGCTGAGGCGACCCGTTAGTGAGTGAATAAATACTTATCGAGGCATCTGTCTCTGTAACTTCTTACAGGGTCGCTTCTGCTTGCCCGACATGGGCCATGTTTCGGCACAGATGTGCCTGCTTCAGGGGCTACAGGAGGGGTAGCTACTGCGTCCTGCTGGGTACACAGTGGCTGGTATATCTACAAGTTTAAATTTGCCGTGCTTCTGGCCATGGACGACGCCTCATTTTCATGTCTCTGATGCAATTAATAGCAGTGGCTGTTCACTAACAGGCCGATACAGTAAGGGCGCATAAGAAAAAGTGCGGCAGTGCCGGGCGTCCGCTCGTTTGCCGCGCGCACAGTTCGGATCACATACCGCTCGATACAATATTTAAATGGCATGCAAATGCAAGCCGCGTCCAAAGCGCGTCCATGAAGTGCAATCCATTTTACTGTATAGAGCGCTATACAGCGCCTATACAGTATCCTGGGTGCGCTGGTACCTGTCATTTCAAATGACATTTGAAATGACATGATATTTGAAATGAAATGATAAAAAAAACAGTAGAAAACTTGTATGATCTTTATTCTGTTGGACTCTATACCCTCCCGGACATAAAGTGCCACACCCCCACCAAGTTGATCCTCCCTATCATTGCGATATAATTTGTACCCTGATTCCAATTATGTCAATCTCATCATTTACTGCTATACTCTCTAACTCTCCCATCTTACTTCTTAGACTTATGGCATTGGCATACAGATATTTCAAAGTGTGTTTTTTGTTTGTTTTAACCACCTGCTTTTCATTTGTTTGGGATAATTCAGAAATCATTAGCTTTGGTGAGTTTTTACATATAGGCATATGGACTATATTTGCTTTTAGTGGAATCTCTCTGTTGGGATGCCCTAATTCTCCTGTTTCATTAGTATCCTTCAAGGATACATTTCTCCAAAGCATGCCACATGTTTTGTAGCAGGTGTGAGTGGGTTAGGGCTAGGATAGGAATAAAGGGAGTAAGAAAGGGCTGGGATGGGGGGTTGTATGAGAGCTGTGTGTGTGCAGGCATAGGCAGTTGACAGGGTGCCAAAGTTTGAAGGCGTCAAATACCTTGGGCCAAAAAGGAGTGCAATTGTGCCAAAGAGGAGTCTGCTTCAAAAGGGCACTGCTATGACACTCTGGGACTTGGGGAGATGATAGTGGGAAAGGGACTTCCCTCAGTTGTCAACCCTGTCTATAGATGCAGAACTCTTAAATCCAGCCCTAGCGCCGAATACTCCCTCTCCTCCATATGGAGATGGGGTTAACTCATCTAGACCATTGGATTTTGACCTTACTACATCTGGGGAAAGGGTCCCACAAGGAGGATCTGGAGTGGGACCAAATAAACAAGGAGAAGGAAGAAATCCCGACACAAGTAAAGATCTGGTTAGTGTCGGAATCTCAGAGTTGGCTGCCTGTTTACCCAACAAAATCGACAAGCCCGCAGTAATTACTCTTGACAATGTTTGGTCAGCTATTATAACTTTAGAAAAATCTATATCTACTCTGACTAATGTTGTTATAGATGTGAATACTAGAATGTTGAGAATGGAACAACAGACTGAATCTCAAAAGATACAAATGAAAGATCTAGACCAGAAAGTAGAACAAATGGGGAAAATACAACATGGATTAATACAAGGGGAACTCGCCCAGCAGAAAAAGATGGAAAGAATTGAAAATGAGTTGAGATACTTGAATCTGAGGGTGATTAATTTCCCCTTGGTTAGATGCATCTCAACCCATGAACAATTCAAACAATATATGAACAATGTATTAAAGATACCGACTGAATCTACACCACCCTTGGCAAAAATATACTTCCTAAATGATAGAAAAGCTAAAGAAAAAGAGGAAGAAAAGCAAGAGCCTCTCAATGTGACGGAGTTGCTTGAATTATCTAGTGAAGATATGGTTGAAAAGAGGGGAACAGTCCTGGTCAAATTTATTTTCTCTTCAGATAGAGATATGGTATTGAAATTGTTTTTGAGGAACCGGACTGTTAAGTACTACAACCAACAAATTTGGATCTTCCCTGATGTTATCAGAGAAACTCAGAAAAGGAGGAAGGAATTTTTAGCTTTGAAACCACTGGTGGACCAAGTCGGTGCACAAATGACCATTCGTTATCCAAGTAAATGTATATTAAAATTGAATAATGTTAATTACATTTATTATGAACCTATAGATTTGAAAAAATTTCTGGAGGCAAAGAATTTGATTGGGGATATGTCAGCCAATTAAGGGATAAAGGTATTCGCAATATTAACAAGAGAGTAAAAGTATTCCAGTTTTTTTTTTCTTTATTTAATTGTAAATTTCTTGGGTGTAAGCTCAAATTGGAATTTGACCCCTACTTACTTCATTGATTAAAAGGATGTCAAAAGTGGGATAATATATGGTTTATATATGATTGATTGAATATTATATTGTTTTCCCAATTTTCCTTTTATAAATATTTTATATTTATATTGTGTATGATGACATTCGAATTGTAATATGGCAATGTATTGTCAAGTAATATATAAATTAATAAAGCATAAATCCAGCCCTATGTGTGTGAGAAATTATGTGGGAAGAATTGAGGGTGCATGAAAGAGTTAGAAATGGGGGTAGAAGGAGTTCAAAGGAACTGGGGGAAAGGAGATAGAGGGGTGCAAGAAAGCCAGAAGGGGAAAATATGTGTTAATGAAAGCCAGAAGTGGTGATGGATGTGTGCATGAGAGAGAGAGCCACATATTGTTGTAGGTTTGACTTGTTTGTGGACTTCTGGTTGCTGTGTTGATGACTTCTCCCATGGGGAGGGGCCCCATGGGGAAAACACAGCAATAGGCTGACTCTCAGTAAAGACCACAGAGAGAATAGAAGCTTTATTATACAGCAGTTGGCAAGACCTGAGAAGCGGGCTGTGTTTCTCAGGTCTTGCCAGGTCTCTGATGATAGTTCAGTCCAGGCACTGAGTTGTATCAAGTGCAGAGAAGGTCTCACCAGACGCTGGAAGTGAAGGGTCCGGTAGTGGTCCGCGGAGTGTGGTAGGCCGAGAACCCAGTCACTCATGACGTAGGCAGCAATGGTAGATCCGGTAGTGGTCTGTGAAGCGGGGTACGCCGAGAATCTATTCTGTGATGAGACAAGGCAGAGAGACTGAGAGAGAAGGTACTCACGAAGGCTGGTAGTTGTTGAAGAGATGGCCTCTGTTGAACGGAAGTAGAGATGATGCAAGGCCCGGAGTGCCGGAGCCAAGATGTCCTTTACATAAGAACAAGCCATACTGGGTCAGACCAAGGGTCCATCAAGCCCAGCATCCTGTTTCCAACAGTGGCCAATCCAGGCCATAAGAACCTGGCAAGTACCCAAAAACTAAGTCTATTTCATGTTACTGTTGCTAGCAATAGCAGTGGCTAATTTCTTAGTCAACTTAATTAATAGCAGGTAATGGACTTCTCCTCCAAGAACTTATCAAATCCTTTTTTAAACACATCTATACTAACTGCACTAACCACATCTTCTGGCAACAAATTCCAGAGTTTAATTGTGCGTTGAGTAAAAAAGAACTTTCTCCAATTAGTTTTAAATGTGCCACATGCTAACTTCATGGCATGCCCCCTAGTCTTTCTGTTATCTGAAAGAGTAAATAACCGATTTATATCTACCTGTTCTAGACCTCTCATGATTTTAAACACCTCTAACATATCCCCCCTCAGCCGTCTCTTCTCCAAGCTGAAAAGTCCTAACCTCTTTAGTCTTTCCTCATAGGGGAGCTGTTCCATTCCCCTTATCATTTTGGTTGCTCTTCTCTGTACCTTCTCCATAGCAACTATATCTTTTTTGAGATGCGGCGACCAGAATTGTACACAGTATTCAAGGTGTGGTCTCACCATGGAGCGATACAGAGGCATTATGACATTTTCCGTTTTATTCACCATTCCTTTTCTAATAATTCCCAACATTCTGTTTGCTTTTTTGATTGCTGCAGCACACTGAACCGATGATTTCAATGTGTTATCCACTATGACGCCTAGATCTCTTTCTTAGGTGGTAGCACCTAATATGGAACCTAACATTGTGTAACTCTAGCATGGGTTATTTTTCCCAATATGCATCACCTTGCACTTATCCACATTAAATTTCATCTGCCATTTTGATGCCCAATTTTTCCAGCCACACGAGGTCTTCCTGCAATTTATCACAATCAACTCTTGATGTAACTTCTCTGAACAGTTTTGTATCATCCGCACATTTGATTACCTCACTTGTCGTATTTCTTTCCAGATCATTTATAAATATATTGAAAAGTAAGGGTCCCAATACAGATCCCTGAGGCACTCCACTGCCCACTCCCTTCCACTGAGCAAATTGTCCATTTAATCCTACTCTCTGTTTCCTGTCTTTTAGCCAGTTTGTAATCCACAAAAGGACATCCCCACCTATCCCATGACTTTTTATTTTTCCTAGAAGCCTCTCATGAGGAACTTTATCAAATGCCTTCTTAAAATCCAAGTACACTACATCTACCGGTTCACCTTTATCCACATGTTTATTAACTCCTTCAAAAAAATGAAGCAGATTTGTGAGGCAAGACTTGCCTTGGGTAAAGCCATGCTGACTTTGTTCCATTAAACCATGTCTTTCTATATGTTCTGTGATTTTGAAGTTTAGAACACTTTCCACTATTTTTCCTGGCACTGAAGTCAGGCTAACCGGTCTGTAGGTTCCCGGATCACCCCTGGAGCCCTTTTTAAATATGGGGGTTACATTAGCTATCCTCCAGTCTTCAGGTACAATGGATGATTTTAATGATAGGTTACAAATTTTTACTAATAGGTCTGAAATTTCATTTTTTAGTTCCTTCAGAACTCTGGGGTGTATACCATCCGGTCCAGGTGATTTACTACTCTTACGTTTGTCAATCAGGTCTACCACACCTTCTAGGTTCACCGTCATTTGGTTCAGTCCATCTGAATCATTACCCAGGAAAACCTTCTCCAGTACGGGTACCTCCCCAACATCCTCTTCAGTAAACACTGAAGCAAAGAAATCATTTAATCTTTCCGCGATGGCCTTATCTTCTCTAAGTGCCCCTTTAACCCCTCGATCATCTAACAGTCCATCTAACAGTCCAACTGACTCACTCACAGGCTTTCTGCTTCGGATATATTTAAAAAAGTTTTTACTGTGAGTTTTTGCCTCTATGGCCAACTTCTTTTCAAATTCTTTCTTAGCCTGTCTTATCAATGTCTTACATTTAACTTGCCAACGTTTATGCATTATCCTATTTTCTTCTGTTGGATCCTCCTTCCAATTTTTGAATGAGGATCTTTTGGCTAAAATAGCTTCTTTCACCTCCCCTTTTAACCATGCTGGTAATTGTTTTGCCTTCTTCCACCTTTCTTAATATGTGAAATACATCTGGATTGTGCTTCTAGGATGATATTTTTTACTTTTTACTTTTGTAGCTGCTCCTTTCAGTTTTTTCTAACTATTTTTCTCATTTTATCAAAGTTTCCCTTTTGAAAGTTTAGCACGAGAGCCGTGGATTTGCTTACTGTCCCCCTTCCAGTCATTAAATCAAATTTGATCATATTATAATCGCTATTGCCAAGCGGCCCCACCACCGTTACCTCTCTCACCAAATCCTGTGCTCCATTGAGAATTAGATTTAAAATTGCTCCCTCTCTCGTCAGTTCCTGAACCAATTGTTCCATAAAGCTATCATTTATTCCATCCAGGAACTTTATCTCTCTAGCGTGTCCCGATGATACATTTACCCAGTCAATATTGGGGTAATTGAAGTCTCCCATTATTACCGCACTACCAATTTGGTTAGCTTCCCTAATTTCTCTTAGCATTTCACTGTCCGTCTCACCATCTTGACCAGGTGGACGGTAGTATACTCCTATCACTATAGTCTTCCCCGACACACAAGGGATTTCTACCCATAAAGATTCAATTTTGCATTTAGTCTCATGCAGGATGTTTATCCTGTTGAACTCTATACCATCCCGGACATAAAGCGTCACACCGCCTCCCGGGTACTCCTCTCTGTCATTGCGATATAATTTGTACCCTGGTATAGCACTGTCCCGTTGGTTGTCCTCCTTCCACCATGTCTCTGAGATGCCAATTAAGTCTATGTCGTCATTCACTACTATACATTCTAATTCTCCCATCTTACTTCTTAGACTTCTGACATTAGCATACAGACATTTCAAAGTTTGTTTTTTGTTTGTATTTTAATTCTGCTTTTTAATTGATAGGGATAAGTTAGAATTTTTTAGCTCAGGAGAGTTTTTAGTTAAAGGCACTTGGACTACTTTTCTTATTATTGGAACCTCACTGTCGGGATGCCCTAATTCTAATGCATCATTAGTATCCTTTGAAAATACCTCTCTCCGAACCATGCGCTGCTGAGCGACTGTTGACTTTCCCCTTTGTTCTAGTTTAAAAGCTGCTCTATCTCCTTTTTAAAGTCTGATTGCACCCTGGTTAAGGTGGAGCCCATCCCTTCAGAAGAGACACCCCCTTCCCCAAAAGGTTCCCCAGTTCCTAACAAAACTGAATCCCTCTTCCTTGCACCATCATCTCGTCCACGCATTGAGACTCCGGAGCTCTGCCTGCCTCTGGTGACCTGCGCGTGGAACAGGGAGCATTTCAGAGAATGCTACCCTGGAGGTTCTGGATTTAAGCTTTCTACCTAAGAGTCTAAATTTGACTTCCAGAACCTCCCTCCCACAATTTCCTATGTCGTTGGTGCCCACATGTACCACTACAGCTGGCTCCTCCCCAGCACTGTCTAAAATCCTATCTAGGTGACGTGGGAGGTCCGCCACCTTCGCACCAGGTAGGCATGTTACCAAGCGATCCTCACGCCCACCAGCTACCCAGCTATCTACATTTCTAATAATTGAATCACCAACTATGACGGCAGACCTAACCCTTCCCTCCTGGGCAGTAGGCCTTGGGGAGATATCCTCGGTGTGAAAGGACAATGCATCACCTGGAGAGCAGGTCCTTGCTACAGGATCCTTTCCTGCTGCACCCAGTTGATGCCCTCCAATCATGAGACCTTCTTCCTCCAAGGCAGCACCAGGGCTGCCACTGAAGTTGGGACTTGGCTACTAGGTCCCTGAAGGTCTCATCTATATACCTCTCTGTCTGCCTCAGCTCCTCACTCTCCACTCTAACCCCAAGGCCTTCAGGGCAACATTTTTCTCAGAAAGTTCTTTTACTGGAGCTTTCCCAGACGAGTTACTCTTTGGTATAGGGTGTCCTCCCTCTAGTAGGCTACCAAAACCCTGTTCTATGCTTCAGAAATCTTTGGATGCCTCACAAGCTGAGTCTCCTCTCAGGATCCACAAGACAATACCTAACAGATGCCAGAGAGCATCTTATAATAGACTCTCATTCCTCTTCCCTCCTTCTCTCCTAAATCACACCATCCTTTCAAACATCAGTTCTCTACATCCCCCTAATAGAGAGAAGACTTGCAGATTGCAAGAGCTCTTCCCTTACACAGAACTCCCTGACCTCTCACTGAACTCTCTTTAAACCTGAAGAGCAGAGACCCTCCAGAAACCTTCTAGACATATATAGGGTCACAATCAGGTCTATCCAGTAAAGTGCGGCTGCGTTTACCCCGCTCCTAACCCGCATTCTACTCACTTTCCGGCCGCGTTAGCCCTTCCTGCGATCCCGAATCCCCTTTAACCTACTCCTACCGCGTCCTAAAATCCCCGGGCAACCCCTTCCGCACGCGGCATGTATATTGTATGCAAACGAGCGAATTAGCTACTCCCTAGCATCCCGTAACCCGCGCCCCGACTATCGCTATCTTTCCCTGCCGTTTTGTCGCGCGTTTAACCTGCTAACTTACCGCCTACCCTTACCCCTGCGGTAGAGGCAGGGGTAAGGGTAGGCGGCAAGCTTTCCCCCAGCCTCCGCTCACCTGCCCCGGCCGTGATCATGGGTGCCAGTCTCCGGGGCAGCCCCAGTCCTCTCCCCTCCTCCCGAAGCAAAAAAAAAGCAAAAAAAAGTTGCAGCCCCCTCCGATGTCCGGAGGGGGCTGCAAAAAGTAAGTCGCTTCGCCGCTTCGTACTGCCAGCCCCTTCTTCCCTCCTCCCGGAGCAAGGCTGCTTTTCACGCCCTGCTTCGGGAGGAGGGAAGAAGAGACACTGACAGTGAAGCGGCGAAGCAACTTACTTTTTGCAGCCCCCATCGGACCTCTCCTGCCTCCCGCTGCGCGACTTACTTTTTTTTGCAGCCCTCCGGCCATCAGCAGGAACGGATCGTGGCTCCCCTGCCTCCCGGCGAAGATGGACGCCTGCACGGGGGAAAGCGGCCCCTGTGCGTGCAATTGGCCGCTCAAGACGTGACGTCACATGCCGTGACGCCAAACGTCGTGACGTCACGTCTTGAGCGGCCAATTGCACGCACAGGGGCCGCTTTCCCCCGTGCAGGCGTCCATCTTCGCCGGGAGGCAGGGGAGCCATGATCCGTTCCTGCTGATGGCCGGAGGGCTGCAAAAAAAAGTAAGTCGCTTAGCTGGAGGCAGGAGAGGTCCGATGGGGGCTGCAAAAAGTAAGTTGCTTCGCCGCTTCACACTGTCAGTGTCTCTTCTTCCCTCCTCCCGGAGCAAGGCTGAAGCAGCCTTGCTCCTGGAAGTGTGAAGCGGCGAAGCAACTTACTTTTTGCAGGCGTCCATCTTCGCGAGCAGCTGGAGGCAGGAGAGGTCGTCTGATGTCCGGAGGGGGGGTGCAAAAAGTAAGTCGCTTCGCCTCTTCGTACTGCCAGTCCCTTCTCCCCTCCTCCCGGAGCAAGGCTGCTTTTCGCGCCCTGCTTCGGGAGGGGGGGAGGGGGGACTGGCAGTCCCGACTTCCTGGTATCTGTCATTTCAAATGACATTTGAAATGACAGATACCAGCGTGGCGTGAAGTGTTAGGCCCGCGCACCCAGGATACTGTATAGGCGCTCTGTCCAGTAAAATGGGTTGCGCAGGCCTAACGCTTCACGGACCCTTCTTAGATGCGGTTTACATTTGCATGAAATTATAGTTCAGGATCGAGCGGTAGGTGAGCTGCACTGTGCGTGCGGCAACCGCGGGTGCGCCGGGCACTAACGCAGCTCTTCCTACTGCTCGGTACTGGATAGACCTGAATATAATTAGATTAGAAATGTTCTTAAATATAGTTTTACACTTTCAGGGAGCACCGTCACCTTACAAGCCCTAGAGACCTTCCACCAGCCTGCTTACTGATTAATAAAGCAAGGAGGCTTTTCTTAGCATGAAAGGCTAAGGTCTGTATCTATGCAAATTAGCCTGTCACAGGGGACCTTCACATGAGCAATCTTTTTGCTGCCAGGTGCCTGCTTCAGCTCCTTTACCCCCATAGACTTGTATTGGCTTAGATCACTTCCTGCGTAACACCATTCAACT
The DNA here is from genome assembly GCF_901001135.1 of Rhinatrema bivittatum. NCBI lineage: Eukaryota > Metazoa > Chordata > Amphibia > Gymnophiona > Rhinatrematidae > Rhinatrema > Rhinatrema bivittatum. The sequence continues at coordinate 387,142,192 of NC_042617.1, forward strand.
TTAGTTTCTACAACTTTAATAAAATCTCATTTTGAAATAATTCTATGAGTGGATTTCTCAGTGTTTCCACTAGATTGACACTGATTTAAATTCTTTTAATCTGGCTTTCTCAAAACGATTTACATTGTGAAAGCTCTGTGCTGAAGACACTCCCTGTCTCTCTTCACTGCCAGAACCTGCTGATTCAAAACGAATATTAGCAGCATAGGTACAGCATGTTTCTCAAAGATCTCTCTTGCTTTTTTTTTTTTTTCTTTAAGCCCTGCTTTTTTTACTTTTTTCAACCTAGTATCAGAAGTTGCATCCCCTCCTTCCGGCTTCTAATTTCTGACAACAGGCTGCAGCCTTTTATCATGTTGTCTTTCAAAACCACAGGAGGTAATCAGGCCAGGCAGGGGTGAGATAAGAATAACCCAGGCTGCCAAACTCATCCTGTTTACCAGTGCAGCATTTCTTGATTTCTGTAACAAGGCATACAGAATGTAAGTATTTTTCACTTATTTACTCTAGGCAGCAGTAGGGAGGAGTATGTCTTAATTTGTAGCCCCTCTTCCTGATGTGCTTGGAAAAGTAGGCCTCACATTAAGTCCTGGGGGGTGAGTCCCCATACATTCTCTTACAGTCCTGGGGTGGATTCTCTAATAGGCAGGGGCAGTGATGGGGGTGGATACACCTCCAGGACCTAAGGTGCAGGGGAATACAATTTTGGTGAGTATAAGTTAAGGGGAAACATGGGTGCTAAATAACCAGGATGGACACTCTGAATGGGTGCTCCCAACTTAATTTTACTGTAGCAGATCTTCTGTTCTAATTAACTAGCACCATACACATTTACATACTGTTATATCCATGTTCATCTTATGCCACCAATTTCTCTTTACCTGTGCACATGTCCCTTAGTACAGGGCTTCCCAAACCTGTCCTGGGGACCCCACAGCCAGCCGAGTTTTCAGGATATCCATAATGAATATGCATGAGAGAAATTTGCAAATCATGGAGACATCATGTGCAAATTTATCTCATGCTTATTCATTGTGAATATCATGAAAACCTGACTGGCTGTGGGGTCCTCAGGACAGGTTTGAAACATATAGAAACATAGAAATGACGGCAGAAAAAGACTAATCGGCTCATTTAGTCTACCCAGCAAGCTTCCACACTTATTTTCCCATACTTATCTATTTCATCAACCACCAAGTTCAGGGCCCTTGCTGGTAACTGTTTGATTCAAATTTCCTGCCATCCCCTGTCATTGATGCAGAGAGTAATGTTGGAATTGCATCAAAGGTGAGCATAAGGCTTAATGGTTAAGGGTAGTAACCGCTGCATCAAGCAAGTTACCCCGATGCTTGTTTACCCAGACTGCACATATCAATGCCTTGTTGTATGTTGTCTGAATGTAAATCCTGTTTTCCACATTTCCCCCTGCCGTTGAAGCAGAGCAATGCTGTATATGCATTCAAAGTGATGTATCAGGCTTAACTGGTTTAGGGTAGTAACCACTGTAATAAGCAAGCTATCCCCATGTTTATTTGTTTACCCAGATTGTGAAGTTCAGTCCTTGTTGGTTGTTGTCTAAATGTAAATCCTCTTTTTCCACATTTCCCCTTGCCGTTGAAGCAGAGAGCAATGTTGGAGTTGCATTAACCATGCGAAGGCTTATTGTGTAAGGGTAGTAATCACCAGGTACTAGCCTCCACTCCAGTAATCCACCCCCATGGCTCTTCTCTTCATTTCCATCCTCTAGCCTTTATGGATCCACAGTGTTTTATCCCATACCCCTTTGAAATCCTTCACAGTTTTTGTCTTCACCACTTCCCCTGGAAGGGCATTCCAGGCATCCACCACCGTTTCTGTGAAGAAATACTTCCTGACATTGGTTCTCAGTCTTCCTCCCTGGAGCTTCAAATCGTGGCCCCTAGTTCTACTGTGAAGCAGGTGAGCCAGAGCCTTGTTGAAGCTAAGTGTAATTTTGTTTTGTTATTTACCTGTGATTAATGTACTATGGCATTATTGTTGTATACAAAACATTTGTATACAACAATAAAAATTTTTTTAATGCATTTCTATGTCACAGACAGATGTAAGCCATCTTTGACAAAGAGCTTTTTATTGTTCCATACACGGCCCCAGCCTCCAATAAATCCAAAACTTTGTTCCTTACACCAGAATTTGAGCCATACATTGAAGTTATTAATATGGCTTAGCCTGTCCTTCCCTTTTCCATGAACAGGTAACGTTTCTGAAAAGGCAATGGTTGTCGCCATGTGACTAATCTGCTATGCAAGAGACTGGAAATCTCTCTGTACTGCTTGGATGCTGTTTCTAGCAAGGTCGTTGGTTCCCAGATGGATGATATCAACTTTAGAGTCTTTGCTTTCTTCTTTGATCACTTTGACTATTTGAATAGCATTTCTGCTGGCTGATGATCCTGGGAGGCTTTTAACTGTAGTGTTTCCCTCGCTAAGAGTTCCCAGATTAGTGCCTCTGATGACAGTCACCCAGCACAATGAGCTCTTTTTTTTCCTTTGGTTACTGATTGTATTATGGAATTTCTGTTTGAATTGGGTTTCTTCTTTCTTTTCAGATAACACTTCAATCTCTTTCGCAAGAACTTCTTCAATATCTAATACAGAGAAGGCGTTTTGTACTTGTGTCATTTGATACAGCATGTGTCTCCGCATCACAGGTCTAATTCTACCAGATCCCACTGTAATCCTGTTGTTTTCTGAGTTCCTTAATGCCCTGTGTGAGTGGGGGGATAGATTTGTGGGCTGCACAGCTGTCAAGAATGGGTATAAAAAGTAAAAAGTCATGGGATAGGTGGCGATGTGTTATGCTGTAGGATGTGGACCCTTGATTCAGCGAAGGGTGAGCGTCCAGTCGCTGGAAGGCGAGGCCAATTCCAAGACACTCAGGAGAAGTGGAAAAAGGAAATCTGGATGCAGGCGCCTCATGCAGGTCGTGTGGTCCAGATAGCTGGCGCCTCCAGCAGGTCGTGGGATCAGAGGTTGACGTCTCCTGCAGGTCATGGAAGATAGAGCTGAGCTGGCGCCTCCAGCAGGTCGTAAGATCCGAAGCTGACGTCCACAACAGGTCGTGGAAGATAGAGCTGAGCTGGCGCCTCCAGCAGCTCGGGGAGTCGGTATGCACAGTCCAAAAATCAGAGCCAAGGGAACTCCACAGCCGGTCCAGGGGTCGAGAGCCAGAAGAATACACCGCAGCCAGTCCAAGGGTCGAGAGCCAAGGATTCTCCACAGCCGGTCCAGGGGTCGAAAGCCAGAAGAGTACACTGCAGCCAGTCCAGGGATCGAGATCCAGAAGAGAACACCGCAGCCAGTCCAGGAATCAAACACGGAGGGTCAGACACAGGAACCAAACTCAGGAACAAACCACAGGAGTCAAGATGAAGTCAAGGCAAGGTCTGAGGTGCAGACCCTGCCTTTAAATAGCTCCTAAAGGCTGACACTTCAAGGGGGAAGCCAGTCCCAGTGCAGGGATGACTCCTGTAGCGAATCCTCTTCTGCCGCATATGGCCCTGGAGGGGGCGGAGCCAGAAGCCCCGGGAGGATGACCGACGCCGCGGCCATGTTGAGCAGCGCACATCCACAGACCCGACCCCCTGAAGCAGGATGCCGTCATCGGAGACGTGGCGGTCTGCCGCGCTGGTAAGGGACGGGCCCCGGTCGCGGCCTGCCGCCGCTGCGAGTCATAACAGTACCCCCTCCTTTAGGCCTCCCCCTAGAAGGCTTGGGTTTTTTGGGATGAAGGGTGTGGAAGGTCTTGAGAAGGTCCTTATCCAAGATGTTTGTAGCTGGTTCCCAAGAATTCTCCTCTGGCCCAAAGCCTTCCCAGGCTAGAAGATATTCCCATTTACGACCTCGTCTGCGCACATCAAGGACTTCTCGAACCTGGTAAGTAGTATCTTCTTCAGCCCTTACTAATGGAGAAACAGGCGTCTTACAAGAGGGCCATGTGAGGAGTACTGGTTTTAAGAGAGATACATGAAAGGAATTGTGAATACGAAGTGTGGGAGGTAGATGTAATTGATAAGTCATAGGACCCAATTGTCTTATCACTGGAAACGGACCAATATACCGAGGAGCCAATCTCATAGAGGGAACTCTTAAACGAATATGCCTGGTACTTAGCCACACTCTGTCTCCTGGAAGGAATCGTGGTGCAGGTCGTCTGTGTCGATCAGCGAATTTTTTGGCAGTATTCGCCGCCTTCCATAGCATTTGTTGTGTATGTTTCCATAGTTGTTTCAGTTGTAAAGCAGTAAGCTGAGCCGCCGGAGAGGAGACCGGCAAGGTTAGTGGTACCGGTGGAGCGGGTTGCTGACCATAAACAATTTGAAATGGGGAAGTCCCAGTAGAAGTGCAGGTATGAAAATTGTGTGAAAATTCTGCCCAAGGCAGCAATGCTGCCCAATCATCTTGTCGGGAATTAACATAAGCTCGTAAAAATTGTTTTAAGGCCCGATTGGTCCTCTCAGCCTGCCCGTTGGCTTGAGGATGAAAAGCAGTGGTGAAATCCAGAGCAATGTGAAACTTAGTGCAAAGGCTCCACCAGTATTTAGCTGTGAACTGTGATCCGCGGTCAGAGGTAATATGCTGGGGAATACCATGAAGTCGAAAAATATGTAACATGAAGAGTTGAGCCAAACGGGGAGCAGATGGGAGGGTGGGTAGTGGTGTAAAATGGGCCATTTTGGAAAGTCGGTTCACCACAACCCATATAACCATATGTCCTTCTGAAGATGACAGATTGACAATGAAATCAGTTGAGATGTGAGACCAAGGTTTAGTAGGCACCGGAAGAGTCCCCACGACTTCCCTGTAGGATTCTTATGTTGGGCACATACAGGACAAGAATCTACGTAAGCGCGGATGTCCTTGCACATCCCTGGCCACCAATAGTGTCGCTGCAGAAGGGCAAGTGTTCGTCTCTGTCCTGAATGCCCAGCCACTTGGGAATCATGTCCCCATTTCAATACCTTGTTGCGAAGTCTCCGAGGTACCACTGTTTTGCCAACGGGAACCGTGAAAGTCGCAGAAAGAATGATACGAGCGGGATCGATGATGTTCTGTATGGGCTCTATGATGTCTTCGCTGACAAAAGATCGGGATAATGCATCAGCCTTGATATTCTTGTTGGAGGGTCGATATCGAATTTCAAAATCAAAACGGGTAAAAAATAGTGCCCAACGGGCCTGGCGTGGATTTAGACGTTGAGCTTACTGTAAATAGACTAGGTTTTTATGGTCCGTGAAAACTGTGATGGGATGCTGAGCCCCCTCCAACCAATGTCGCCATTCCTCGAAAGCGAGTTTAATGGCTAGCAACTCCTGGTCGCCAATGGAATAATTGCGCTCAGCAAGAGAGAACTTCCTAGAAAAGTAGGAGCAAGGATGAGACGTACCCGAAGCGGTCATTTGACTCAGCACTGCACCGACTCCTTCAGTGGAAGCATCGACCTCAACAAAGAAGGGACGTCTGGGGTCCGGATGATGAAGGCAAGGTTGTTGTAAAAAAGAATCTTTAAGGGCTTGGAATGCTTCTGTAGCTTCAACTGGCCAGTTCTTAACATTAGCTCCTTTACGTGTGAGTGCAGTAAGAGGTGCAGCTAGCTTAGAAAAATTGTTGATGAAGCTGCGATAATAATTGGCAAATCTGAGAAACCTTTGAAGTGCGCGTAGACCGGTAGGTTGAGGCCAGTCCCGAATACATCTCAATTTAGCAGGGTCCATCTGAAAACCTTGCTTGGAGATAATATATCCCAAGAACGTTAAAGATTTGGTCTCGAAAACACATTTCTCTAATTTGGCATATAATTGATGATCTCGTAAACGTTGCAAAATCTGTATAACATGTTGACAATGAGTTTGTAAGTCCTTAGAAAAAATGAATATATCATCTAGGTAGACCACCACACAGATATAGAAGTGCTGGAAGACGGCAGGGGCGTTGGTTAAGCCGAACGGCATAACTAAGTATTCATAATGTCCGTCCCTGGTATTAAAGGCCGTCTTCCATTCGTCACCTTCACGAATCCGGACAAGATTCTATGCTCCACGTAAGTCAAGTTTAGAAAAAATTCGAGCTCCTAGTAACCGGTCAAATAATTCCTCAATAAGGGGTAATGGGTATCTGTCCTTGATGGTTATAGCGTTGAGTCCCCTAAAATCAATACAAGGTCGTAATGTTCCATCTTTTTTCTCGACAAAAAAAAAATCCAGCTCCCGCCGGGGAGGTAGATCTTCGGATGAAGCCCTTCTGTAAGTTGTCCTGGATATATTCGGACATGGCTCGAGTCTCTGAAGCAGATAATGGATATGTTCTCCCTCGAGGTGGCGTGGATCCCGGAAGCAAATTGATAGCACAATCAAACTCCCGATGTGGAGGCAAGGTGTCGGCGGCCTCCTTGGAGAATACGTCCGCAAATTGTTCGTATTGAGAGGGTAGTTTCCCTAGGCTAGAGGTACAGATGAAACTCTGTGTGTGTCGTTTCTTTTAAACATGCTCCATGACAATTGGATCCCCACTGCGTAAGTTTCAAAACAGTCCAATCAAATTGAGGATTATGACGTTGCAGCCACGGAATGCCAAGGACCACCGGATGAATGGCTTTCCTGAGTACGTAAAAGATAATCTGTTCCGAGTGATCCGGTGCGATATGACAATCCAGAGGTACAGTCTGATGTGTTATAGTCCCTGGTAATGGATCCCCATGAATAGATGAGACGATTAATGGCTTAGGGCAGGATCGGGTAGGAATCCGTAATTGGTCAGCTATCTCCTGAAGGATGAATTCTCCGCCAGCACCAGAGTCCACTAGGGCCAAGGTGGTGAATTTATGTCCATTAACCGTGAGGGTAACTTGTAGCGTGAGTGGGGGAGCTGGAGATGTAAGACCTAGGGTTACTCCCCCCATGGACCCTAGGCTTTGGAGTTTCCCGGCCGGATTGGGCAGCCTACAATACGATGGCAGGAACCTCCACAATACAAACAAAGTCCCTCCCTACGCCGTCTCTGACGTTCTGCAGGAGACAGGGGACCTCTGCCGAGTTGCATGGGCTCTTCAGTGGTTGTTTCATTAGAAGACACTTCTCGGGTGTTTGTGGGAGGAAGAGATTGAGCATAGGAGGTGGTCAGGCGTCTTCTAGCTCCTAGGCTTTCTCGAGCTCTTTCTTGAAGTCACCGGTCAATTCTGATGGCGAGCTCAATAAGGGAGTTTAAAGAAGTTGGGAGCTCCCTGGCCACCAGTTCATTCTTGATCTTAGCAGATAGTCCTTCCAGGTAGATCGTTCGGAGTGTTGACTCTTCCCACTGAAGTTCTGTCACCAAAGTTCGAAATTCAATATTGTAGTCCATGAGAACTCGCCCTCCTTGCCGGAGGTGCAGGAGAGTGGACCCCGCGGCTGCTTTTTTCCCTGGTTCTTCAAACACTGACCGAAACAATTCCAGGAAACGAGGAAGGTCCTGTAATACTGGATCAGCGTGCTGCCACAACGTAGAGCCCCATGCTAGGGCTTTGCCTTCCAACAAAGACAATATATAGGTTGTTCTGGTTATATCATCCGGAAAGAGTGAAGACTGTAGACGGAAATGCATACTGCATTGGTCTAGAAATCCCAGACATAAACGCGGATCTCCAGCATACCGAGATGGAGCAGGTAAATGTATAACTGGACGAGAGCAACCTAGTGGAACTGGCGTAGCAGGTGCGGTCAGTGAACTTACTGCGGGAGGGTTAGAGTGCGTAGCAACCACAGCGTCTAACCGGGCACTAAGTCGTTCAATGGAGGCGGCCATGGATTCCAACATACTCTGTTGTTCGACTATCTTCTGAGCCAGGCCGGGAATTGCTCGTAGTGCAGATGCCTCTGCCGGGTCCATGGCCTTGACTTACTATTATGCTGTAGGATGTGGACCCTTAATCCAGCGAAGGGCGAGCGTCCAGTCTCTAGAAGGCGAGGCCAATTCCAAGACACTCAGGAGAAGTGGAAAAAGGAAATCTGGATGCAGGCACCTCCTGCAGGTCGTGTGGTCCAGATAGCTGGCGCCTCCAGCAGGTCGTGGGATCAGAGGTTGACGTCTCCTGCAGGTCGTGGAAGATAGAGCTGAGCTGGCGCCTCCAGCAGGTCGTAAGATCCGAAGCTGACATCCACAACAGGTCGTGGAAGATAGAGCTGAGCTGGCGCCTCCAGCAGGTCGTAAGATCCGAAGCTGACGTCCACAACAGGTCGTGGAAGATAGAGCTGAGCTGGCGCCTCCAGCAGGTCGTAAGATCGAAGCTGACGTCCACAGCAGGTCGTGGAAGATAGAGCTGAGCTGGCGCCTCCAGCAGTTCGGGGAGTCGGTATGCACAGTCCAAAAATCAGAGCCAAGGATTCTCCACAGCCTGTCCAGGGGTCGAAAGCCAGAAGAGAACACCGCAGTCAGTCCAGGAATCAAACACGGAGGGTCAGACGCAGGAACCAAACTCAGGAACAAACCACAGGAGCCAAGATGAAGTCAAGGCCAGGTCTGAGGTGCAGGCCCTGCCTTTAAATAGTTCCTAAAGGCTGACACTTCAAGGGGGAAGCCAATCCCAGTGCAGGGATGACTCCTGTAGCGAATCCTCTTCTGCCACGTATGGCCCTGGAGGGGGCGGAGCCAGAAGCCCCGGGAGAACGACTGATGCCGCGGCCATGTTGAGCGGCGCACATCCGCAGACCCGACCCCCCTGAAGCAGGATGCTGTCATCGGAGACGCGGCGGTCTGCCGCACTGGTAAGGGACGGGCCCCGGTCGCGGCCTGCCGCCGCTGCGAGTCACAACACGATGTCCTTTCATGGATTGCAAACTGGCTAAAAGACAGGAAACAGAGAGTAGGATTAAATGGCCAATTTTCTCAGTGAAAGAGAGTAGGCAGTGGAGTGCCTCAGGGATCTGTATTGGGACCCTTACTTTTCAATATATTTATAAATGATCTGGAAAGAAATACGAAGAGTGAGATAATCAAATTTGCAGATGATACAAAATTGTTCAGAGTAGTTAAATCACAAGCAGATTGTGATAAATTGCAGGAAGACCTTGTGAGACTGGAAAATTGGGCATTAAAATGGCAGATGAAATTTAATGTGGATAAGTGCAAGGTGATGCATATAAGGAAAAAAACCCATGCTATAGTTACACAATGTTAGGTTCCATATTAGGTGCTACAACCCAAGAAAGAGATCTAGGCGTCATAGTGGATAACACATTGAAATTGTCGGTTCGGTGTGCTGCGGTAGTCGAAAAAGCAAACAGAATGTTGGGAATTATTAGAAAGGGAATGGTGAATAAAACGGAAAATGTCATAATGCCTCCATATCGCTCCATGGTGAGACTGCACCTTGAATACTGTGTACAATTCTGGTCACCGCATCTCAAAAAAGATATAATTGCGATGGAGAAGGTACAGAGAAGGGCTACCACAATGATAAGGGGAATGGAACAGCTCCCCTATGAGGAAAGACTGAAGAGGTTAGGACTTTTCAGCTTGGAGAAGAGACGGCTGAGGGGGGATATGATAGAGGTGTTTAAAATCATGAGAGGTCTAGAACGGGTAGATGTGAATCGGTTATTTACTCTTTCGGATAATAGAAAGACTAGGGGGCACTCCATGAAGTTAGCATGTGGCACATTTAAAACTAATCGGAGAAAGTTCTTTTTACTCAACTCACAATTAAACTCTGGAATTTGTTGCCAGAGGATGTGGTTAGTGCAGTTAGTATAGCTGTGTTTCAAAAAGGATTGGATAAGTTCTTGGAGGAGAAGTCCATTACCTGCTATTAATTAAGTTGACTTAGAAAAAAAACACTGCTATTAATAACAACAGTAGCATGGAATAGACTTAGTTTTTGGGTACTTGCCAGGTTCTTATGGCCTGGATTGGCCACTGTTGGAAACAGGATGCTGGGCTTGATGGACCCTTGGTCTGACCCAGTATGGCATGTTCTTATGTTCTTATTCCTCCTGCTCAGAAAAGAGTGAAAGATTATTGAATTTTTCTTTTTTGTGGCACTGTATCCAGTTATTCCATTCAACATTCTACTGTTATTTCCTGCTGTCTTGTCATTTGGATTTGGATTTACAAATAAAATTCATTTTCTTTTTTGAACCAACTAAGGGTGTGGACCTTTGATTTTATTGCATGGTAAGTCTTCTCTTGTGCCACCCAGAGACAGTCTGGTCCGAAGTTGGCGATCGCTGGTGGACGTTTGCTGTTCCTGGGGCTGCAGCAGTGCACTTCACCACCTCTGCAGCCTCCAAAGGTGACCCCTGAGGAAAAGGGGTGTTGCAATATTAATTGTCAGATTCCTGCCATCTTAAGGGCTTTATAAAGGAGTCCAGTAAGAAGTGTTTAAGGATATATTAGAACCATGTGATCTATTTTTTTGTTTTGTGACATCATCAAAGGCAGTGATCCTCCATGTGAGAAAAAAGACGTGCAGAGAGACTGGTCCTGTGAGAAGAGGCAGGAGCTTACAGCTGGTGATCTGCCCTTGGAATCAGGGTTAGAGAGAAAACCCTGGTTGTTTGAGAGAGGAATAGTGGGTGGAGATAGAAGAATACATCTCTGTAATGATGTGTTTGAGTGAAAGTATGAATGAGACTTTGAAAATAAGAAAATCCAGGGCCAAGGTAAGGAAGAAGTGAAGACATCATTAAAGTTAATTAACTAACAGGGACACAGAATTTACCTATCTACGGGCCAATACAGTACGGTGCGCTCCGATGGAGCGCACTGTTAGCCGGCATTTGGACGTGCGTTTTCGATGCGCTAGCTTTACCCCTTATTCAGTAAGGGGTAATAGCGCGTCGCTGGCCCTATTAGGTATTCCCACGCGATTCAGTAAGTAAAATGTGCAGCCAAGCCGCACATTTTACTTTCAGAAATTAGCGCCTACCCAAAGGTAGGTGCTAATTTCTCCGGGCACCGGGAAAGTGCACACAAACACAGTAAAAACTTCTTTTCTGTGCACCCTCCGACTTAATATCATGGCGATATTAAGTCGGAGGTCCCGAAAGTTTAAAAAAGTAAAAAAAAAAAAAAAATTGGAAATCGGCTTGCGGGTTGAAAATCGGACGCTCAATTTTGCCAGCGTCCAGTTTACGAATCCATGGCTATCAGCGGGCTCCAGAACCGATGCCGGCAAAATTGAGCGTCGGCTGTCAAACCCGCTGACAGCCGCTGCTCCTGTCTGAAAAGAGGCTCTAGGGACACACTAGTGTCCCTAGTGCCTCTTTTTACTGCCGGGCCTAATTTAAATACATTTTTTTACTGTATCGCTCACACAGGAAAGTGGCCTGTGCGCGTGATCGCCCGCTCTCCCGTGTTTTTTACTGTATCGGCCCGCTAGTTAGGAATGATTTACAGTTTAAAGCATCACTAGAAAACTTTAATATAAAAGATTTCAAATGGAAGTGGGGAAATGTCTCATAAGTGAGGCATAGCTCTAAAGCCTGGTACAACACAATGTGAAACTCCTTTCCAGGAGAGACAAAGGGGGAAAGCTGAACTGAATCATTTGGAAAAGTGTCTATACCCCAGGTTTCTTTCTGTGAATTGTGATGTAAGTCCATTAAAGAAAACCAGAGAGACATTGTTTTGAGATAGTGTTACTGATTAGCGAACAGTCAAACATATTAAGGTGGACAATTAAATTAATATTTTGACCCAGACTAGTAGAGAGCCAGAATTCTAAAGAAGAGGCTGAAAAAATTTTCTGTTCCCACAAGAAGAGAAAAGACAACAGTAGTTAAGGACAATTGCTTATTCTTTTATTTCATTAATAGAATATCAGCATATGATAGGTTTCTGCTGCACACGTATTATTTATTTATATATATATTCCACTTTTCACAACACTTCAAAGTGTACTGGAGGTATTTCCTTATCCCCACAGGGCTTACAATCTAAGTTTGTATCTGAGGCAATGGAGAGTAAAGTGACTTGCCCAAGGTCACAAGGAGTGACAGTGGGATTCAAACCCTGCTCTCCTGGTTTGTAGCCCACTGCTCTAACCACTAGGCAAGGCTACTCCTCCACATATTAGGGTTATACTGTAGATTTTCTGAAGATATACAATGAGAGGGAGGTAGTTTCTCTTTTTGATTTCTTAAAATCAGCCGGTAGGGTGTTCCTGCAGTTCCTGTAAAGAAGCAAGGAGATGGGGGAACAAAGTTTGGAGTACATCACTCTTTAAAGAAACAAGCAAACAAATCCTTCTTGGAAGGAAGGAGAATCAACACAAGTTTAGTGAAATAGTAAAGTTTTTATTCACGAACTTGCAAGCACGGGTGTCTCACAAAGTAGGCACACCCTCACAGAATTGTGCCTGTCAATTTATACATTTATCAGCCTATGCTAGCCCCTCCCCCCCCCCCCCCCCCCAATATCTCCCTCTGTGTTTTTACAAATTCCTTTTCCCAGGTGCTGTTCAGCTCCTGCCAAGCCTTAGCTCTCTGACTTCTTTTGTTTATACAAAACCCCTGCAGAAGCTGGTACAAGCTGCAAGAAGGAAGAGACCTGTGCCAAGCTTTATCTCTTTGACTCCTTCTGTTTATACAAAGCCCCTGCTGAAGCTGGTACAAGCGGCCCATCCTTGTTTTTTTCTCTCTGCACGCTGGGTACTGAAAAAGCAAACATTCCATATCACTCACAGATTCCCCACTTTTCTTTTTATCAATTTTTTGCTTTTTCATTTACCAATTTCTGCATGTTGCCTCTAAGGTTTCCAACATTTCATGCGCCCTTTGTTCTTCCATCTCTTTTTCCTCATCTAGCAGCATCATGTTATCTGAGGATGGAGGAGAGCCTAACGGCATTTTCTTAGCTATTGCCGTCTCGGTTAGTCTTTGTACCAGTCCTCGCACACATTGAATAATATAGCATCCTAATGCCACTAATACTCCCGCAACTACTATTAAGGAAATGAATATTGATACTGCTAAATTCTTTCACTTCCCAAACCAAGTCTGTAGCCACCCCGTAAGTGAAGGGTGTATCCCAGAGTTTTCTGCTAGTTCTTCTGCTAGGGTAGTGAGACCTTATAGGGCCTGTATGAATGTTCCATCTGGGGCAGTATTATTAGGTATAAAAGTACATTTTCCTCCCAGCATTACACATACTCCACCCTTTTCGGCTAACATCATATCTAAGACCATCCTATTTTCTCAGGCCATCCTCCTAGTAGCATCTAGTTGCTCTGCAATACCCTGCTCTAACCACTAGGCTACTCCTCCACATATTAGGGTTATACTGTAGATTTTCTGAAGATATACAATGAGAGGGAGGTAGTTTCTCTCTTTGATTTCTTAAAATCAGCCGGTAGGGTGTTCCTGCAGTTCCTGTAAAGAAGCAAGGAGATGGGGGAACAAAGTTTGGAGTACATCACTCTTTAAAGAAACAAGCAAACAAATCCTTCTTGGAAGGAAGGAGAATCAACACAAGTTTAGTGAAATAGTAAAGTTTTTATTCACGAACTTGCAAGCACGGGTGTCTCACAAAGTAGGCACACCCTCACAGAATTGTGCCTGTCAATTTATACATTTATCAGCCTATGCTAGCCCCTCCCCCCCCCCCCCCCCCCCCCAATATCTCCCTCTGTGTTTTTACAAATTCCTTTTCCCAGGTGCTGTTCAGCTCCTGCCAAGCCTTAGCTCTCTGACTTCTTTTGTTTATACAAAACCCCTGCAGAAGCTGGTACAAGCTGCAAGAAGGAAGAGACCTGTGCCAAGCTTTATCTCTTTGACTCCTTCTGTTTATACAAAGCCCCTGCTGAAGCTGGTACAAGCGGCCCATCCTTGTTTTTTTCTCTCTGCACGCTGGGTACTGAAAAAGCAAACATTCCATATCACTCACAGATTCCCCACTTTTCTTTTTATCAATTTTTTGCTTTTTCATTTACCAATTTCTGCATGTTGCCTCTAAGGTTTCCAACATTTCATGCGCCCTTTGTTCTTCCATCTCTTTTTCCTCATCTAGCAGCATCATGTTATCTGAGGATGGAGGAGAGCCTAACGGCATTTTCTTAGCTATTGCCGTCTCGGTTAGTCTTTGTACCAGTCCTCGCACACATTGAATAATATAGCATCCTAATGCCACTAATACTCCCGCAACTACTATTAAGGAAATGAATATTGATACTGCTAAATTCTTTCACTTCCCAAACCAAGTCTGTAGCCACCCCGTAAGTGAAGGGTCTATCCCAGAGTTTTCTGCTAGTTCTTCTGCTAGGGTAGTGAGACCTTATAGGGCCTGTATGAATGTTCCATCTGGGGCAGTATTATTAGGTATAAAAGTACATTTTCCTCCCAGCATTACACATACTCCACCCTTTTCGGCTAACATCATATCTAAGACCATCCTATTTTCTCAGGCCATCCTCCTAGTAGCATCTAGTTGCTCTGCAATACCCTTTACTGCATCTCGGATACAATTAATAAATCTCTGTTGATTATAATAATTATGATTAATCCAGTCTACATTTTTGTTTATCATAACCCACCAAAAGAGGGAAGATTCGAACCCTGCTGCTATTTGATTTCATGCTTAAAATTCATCAGGGACTCCCCAGGGCACTCCAATAGAAACTATATAAACTTTCTCATCGAAGGAGGTGCCAAGGACATTTCTCCTTACCTTTTTACTCATTGCTTTCTACCTTTGAAATGCTAAGGTGAATGAGATTGCCAATTGAAAAATAGCACAAGTACCGGTCCAGTTGGGGGGCAACGTAGGCCTTATTACTCTTCCTCCGCATACCACCACAGATCGGCTCTAGCCACTCTCAGATTCGAGTGGTTTCCAAATGCCCTTTTTCCGCTTACATACCGTATCTCGGTACAAGTTTCCAGTTCTCCCACTGACCAGGTCAACCCCACTCCCCGTCGTGAGAGACAGACTGTGTGATTGCCAGTACTTGGGGAGAAGGCTGGAGGCACTCGTACATCCTTTGGCTTTAGGGCTGGAAACAGGAGCGCCAGAGATCTGCAAGTTATGTTGTTCCAGGCCATTTCATCTTGGTACAGGGCTAGTATGCATTGGTGGGGGAACCAACCTTGAGCATGGTTCCCCCACCCAAAGGGAAACATTACTACATGTGCTATTAGTCGCCCTGAAGCACAGGCATAACAGTTGCTCTTGTTCAGGGTCTGTACTGTATATTTTATCCATTCTACCCAGGCATTTATCTCTCCATATCCTGTCTCTACCTCATTGGTTTGTCTTAGATCTTTTATGGTTACTACCTGCACTACCTTGGGGTCGTTTAGTGGGGGTCTAAATGGTTGAATGATCGGCATTACAATGGAACTTATATTGAAAGCTGGGGTGTCTTCCACAAGGATTCTAAAGCAGCAAGCTGTCGGGTCCTTTCCATTTACTACTATCCCCATCCCGAATCTATTAGCATTGATAAAGTTCCAGTACATTTTCCCCTGGATTTCCTCTTGCCAATAGGTTTCCTTAATGGTCATATATATTGGGTTACAGGCTCGATCTGAACAACTCTGCTCAAAGGGCCTCCTCTGAACACTGAGATCATATCTTTGATATGAGAGCCTGCTGGTGCTGTCCATCCGCCTGGTTCGGTCATCCAGTAGACGTCTGACCAGTATGGACAGCTCTTGTCTATACACAGATATGTCTTCCCTCGCATACTGATGTTGATTATCCAACTTCCCACAATCTATTAATGTACACACGTCAAATTTCACTACCTATGGACTGGTCATACTCTCGACATATATATATCAAATTTTACAGGCCCCTTCTTTCTCATTCCCACATGGGTCGCTCTCCATGCCGGAACCCATAGCCATTGGGTCAGTCCAAACAGAGTCATCCCACACAGTATACACCACTGCATCTTTTCTCTTTCTTCCACACAACCGCCCCCTATATGCTCAACAAAAGATAATCAGTCCAAAAACAAGCAGGGTTACCAAAATCCCAATTTCTAATTCTTCTGTCCACATGGGAGCTGAGGGCTAAAGCAGATTTCTCAAGGAAAAGGCCACCTGATGGCCCCCAAGGCAGTAGCCAGAAGTTCGCCTATGCGAACCAGTTCAAAGAATTTGAGGGTTCTCTCCCCACTTTTCCTTAAGAAATACCATGGGTACCTCCTGCCTCCTAGGTCCTCATAAATGATGTACCAGAATGTTACCAATTCCCCAGTGTTGTCTAATTAATGACACTTCCCCTTTTTCAATTCTTATCCCCCTTAATCCACTAAAATCCCCTTCCCACACTATGAATGTTCTTGGTCCCATAGTCCATATGTCTAGCAATGGTTCACACAGTACATTAAATCTGGTCGTTGGGTCCCAAATAGGGTTATCATCAGGGCTGGGATCCCAGCCCAAAGGAGCATACAAAGTATAACTGTTCATGCAACTTTCTTAGTCTTTTCTAGTGATTCTTATCTTAAGCGGATTGTCTGTGTTTGTCACTTTCCATTGGGAAGGATCTGCCAGCGGCTCCATGGGTCCCTTGACTCAGGAATGGTGAATCCACCCTTTCTCAGCTGTCCGTACCGCTGTTTCTGTGGGAGGAAGGATTTGAAATGGTCCTTCCCACTTTGACTGTAGCTTAGACTCCTTCCACAACTTTATCAATACCCAGTCTCCGGGTAGGAACCGGTGTACCACAAAGTCCAATGGAGGGGTTTGAGCCAACAGCCCCTTCTCCCTTAAATGAGATAAAGAAAAAGACAGTGCCAGTATATAATTCTTTAGGAATAGGTATTTTGTTTTGAAAACTGGAATTTCTCCAGCACCCCCCCCCCCCCCCCCCCCCCCCCCCGATCGGGCAGTCCAAACATCATCTCATAGGGGGATACTCCCAGATCATTTCTGGGGTGGGTCCTTACCCATAGCAATGCCAGGGGTAAGCACAGTCCAGGGCATTTTGGTTTCTAACATAATTTTGGAAATTTGTTATTTCAGGGTATGGTTCATTCTCTCCACTCTCCCAGAGGATTGTGGATGCCAGGGAGTATGAAAGTGCCAGTTGAGCCCCAATCCTTCCATTATTCCTTGTAGGACCTTGGAGGTGAAATGGCTCCCTTGATTTATTTATTTATTTATTTCAAATTTTTATATACCGACATTAGTGCACCACATCATACCGGTTTACAATTGAACTGACAGGTAGGAAAATACAATGAACAGGGGTGGGGTAGGGGAATTGAACCAAAAGACAGAGAGAAATAAGAGGCTAAACGTTGAACAGCAACGTAAGATATAAAATGAAGAATAACGATATGTACAGATATATAGTGGGATGCTATGGGGTAAAAGTATGTACAGGGGTTAAGCTATGTACAGGGGAAAAACTAAAGGAATAGAACTAAAGGGGATCTGAGTCAATGTGTTCGACCAGCCCATATCTTGGGATTATTTGTTCCAGGAGCACTTTCATAACCCCCTTGGCCGTAGATGTCATAGGGAAAGCTTCAACCCATCCAATGAGGTGGTCTACAATTACTAAAAGGAATTTGAGTCGTTTGGATGGAGCAGTTCAGTAAAATCTACTTGTATACTCTGAAACAGCCTTAGGCCTGGATCCCTCCCCCCTGTAGCTGTTCTCAAAATTTTCCCATTAATCTTCTGACATATGGAGCACCTCTCACATATTTTTTTAGCCGCAGTGTAAATACTTATGCAACCATATTTCCTAAGGACCGTGTCACAAAGGGCTTGAGCTCCCCAATGGCTCCCCTGGTGGAGGATTGCCATAATTTCGTTTACCAGTGGCTTATTTAGCATCTGGCATACGTTGGGGAGGAGCCAGGCCCCTGCTTCATTCTAACCTGCCCCTATCTCAGTGAGTTCAGCCTGTTCTTTTGGGCTTAGAATTCAGCACAGTCTTGACTGGGGATAAGGTTGGTACCAATGTATAGGGGTGTGCATTCGTTTTCACCGTATTGGCGATCCGCAACGTATATTGCACTATTCGTAGTATTCATGGGGAAGCGAAACGTATCGCTATTCCCCACGAATACACGAATCTTCGCTGAATTATACGGCCACCTAAATAAAAATTTAAACAAACCCCCCACCCTCCTGAACCCTCCCAAGACTTACCAAAACTCCCTGGTGGTCCAGCGGGGGGTCCGGGAGCCATCCCCTGCACTCACCCTCAGTGCCGGTTTCATCATGGTGCCGATAGCCTTTGTCACAGGGGCTACCGGTGCCATTGGTCAGCCCCTGTCACATGACCATCGGTGCAATCTTGTGCTCCTACCATGTGACAGGGGCTGACCAATGGCACCGGTAGCCCCTGTGACATAATATGGGCAAAGGCTATCGGCGCCATTTTGAGTACTGGCATCGGACGGCCGGAGTGCAGGAGGTCGCTCTGGGACCCCCGTTGGACCCCCAGGGACTTTTGGCCAGCTTGGGGGGCCTCCTGACCCCCACAAGACTTGCCAAAAGTCCAGCGGGGGTCAGGGAGCGACCTCCTGCACGCCGGCCGTCCGATGCCAATATTCAAAATGGCGCCGATCGCCTTTGCCCTCACTATGTCACAGGTACCGACGGTCGGCCCATGTGACATAGTGAGGGCAAAGGCGATCGGCGCCATTTTGAGTACTGGCATGGCGCCGATGGTCGATGGTCATGTGACAGGGGATGACCAATGGCACCAGTAGCCCCTGTGATAAAGGCTATCGGCGCCATGATGAAACCGGCACCGATGGTGTGAGAGTGCAGGGGATGCCTCCCGGACTCCCCGCTGGACCACCAGGGAGTTTTGGTAAGTCTTTGGAGGGTCAGGAGGGTGGGGGATTGTAGTTAATTTTAATTTTAGCTGGGATACGAATAGAAATCGCCGTATTAACGCATCGGGGCGCCATACGGCCGAATGCAACGTATCTGCTCCCCGACGAATCCGAATCACGAATGCAACGTATGGCGTCCCTCTGCACATCCCTACCAATGTATACAGATTTGTGCAATCTTTGCATTTATATTGTAAGCCCGCTTCTTTGGCTGCCTCATCTGCTAATTGATTTCCCCTGGCTGGGTGTTGTTTTTCTGATGTCCAGGTACATGAACCACTGCCACCTCCCTTGGTAGCATCAAATGTTCCAACAGCTGGCTAACCAGTTCTTCATGTACCAATTCCTTACCCCAGCTATTTATCAATCCCCTTTCTTTCCAAAATTTTCCAAAGGTGTGAACTACTCCAAATGCATATTGCGAGTCTGTGTATATTGTTCCCTCCGTTCCCTGCATCAGCTGAAGTGCCCTGTCCAGGGCATACAATTCACAGGTCTGAGCAGACCAGGTTTTGGGCAGTCTCCCTGATTCTATTACTTCCAAAGCTTCCCTGTTCACCACAGCATATCTACTATGCCGATTCCCTTGAATGCATCTGGATGATCCATCCACAAATAATCTCCTTCCCTGATGTAAAGGTTTATAAGCCAGGTCCATTCTGACTTTGGTCTGGTATTCAATTATGTCCAGACAATCATGTGTGACATCTGTCCCTTCCTCCTCCCCTTTTGAGAGGAAAGCTGCTGGGTTTACACCGGGGTCTGTGGTTAGGATTAAATCATTCTGTTCCATTAGAAAGGCCTCATTCTTCAATATTCTAGAGTCTGTGAGCCACCTATGAGCCCGTTGTGTCAAAATGGACCTGATCGAATGTGGGGTACTCACTACTAGCACGCCCCCAAAGGTCAACTTTCTACTCTCTTCCACCAGTAGGGCCGTTGCAGCTACAGCCTGGACACAACTCGGCCTGGATACCGGATCTAGTAATTTGGAGAGGAACGCTACCAGGTGTCTCTTCCTTCCCCATGTTTGTGTGAGGACTCCCAGTGCTCCCAGATGAAAAGGCTTTTTCAAAGAGGGTAAAGCCAGAACTGAGGCAGAGATTAAATCCTTTTTCAGACCCTCTATTACCTCCTCCTCTTCTTTCGACCATTGGAAACTAGTTTCTGCCTCAGTCACTTTAGCATAGAGGAGTTTAGTTTTTTGTGCATATGAATCTATTGAAAGCCTGCAATACCCTATTAATCCAAAAGATTTCCTCAGTCTCTATTTAGTCTTTGGCATGGGCAATTCTATTATTCCCTGGATTTGTTCATGGTTTATTCTCCTTTTCCCTTCACTGAGTAAATGTCCTAAATATTTCACTTCCTTTTCCACATATTGTAATTTGGTCTTGGATACTCTTAAACCTTGCCCATCTAGAAAATTCTATAATTGATTTGTGGCTGTCCTTACGCCCTCCTCTTTCTTTCCTGAGACCAATAGATCATCCACATATTGCAAAAGGTGCATCCCCAAAGGCAACTGTAATCCATCCAACACCTGTTCCAGAACTTGTCCAAACAGATTCGGAGACTCCGTGAAACTCTGGGGGAGCACTTTCCTTCGAAACTGTTGTTTTCTCCCTGTATATGGATCCTCCCATTCGAAGGCAAATAGATCTTGACTTTCCTCTGCTAAGGGACACGCCCAGAAGGCGTCTTTTAAATCTACCACAGGTCTCGCATAATTCTATTCAATAAGGTGTATGGATTCGAAACTTCTGGGTGTCTGACCTGTACTATCTTGTTCAATTCCCTCAAATCTTGCACCAGCCTGTAACTACCATCTGGTTTTCTTACGGGCAGAATCGGGGTGTTATATGGTGACATGCAGGGTCAATTAACCCATCCTGTAACAGTTCATTTATAACTGGCTGCAGGGCCAGAGGAACCACTAGGTGAGCTAGGTCTGTGCCTAGGATGCCGAGAATTAGGGGGCACCGCAGCAGGCGACAGAATTTGAAAGGGCAAAAAGTGCCCTTTCAAAATTCTGCCAGCCCCCCTGGTGGGCCAGCGGAGGGCCCAGGAGCGATCTGCTGCTACCGAGGCCTCGGCTGCCACTAACCAAAATGGCTTCAGTGGCCTTTAGCCCCTACCATGTGACAGGGGCCAACCAATTGCACCGGTAGCACCTGTCACATGGTAGGGGCTGAAGGCCACTGGCGCCATTTTGATTAGTGGCAGCCGACGACCCAGGGGTGGCAGATGGCTCCCGGGCCCCCCCGCTGGACCACCAGGTGATTTTTTTAGTTTTCTTTTGGGAGGGGGAGTTGGGAGGGTGGGGGAGAAGTCGGGGCTGTGACCGGGGAATAAAATAATCCTTTTTGGGCAAGCATTTAATATAAGCCCTAGTGAAGTACAGTTTACTTTGCAAATTAACTTAGAATGCTGTTCAGTGCCTAATTTTTTTTATGATGATAATGCTGTACTTGCCATTGGCTATAATATTTTTACTGCTTGTATCCACATAAATATATACCATAGATCCAATATGTTTGGTGTGTACATTTTGAAAACAATCATTTTGTTGCTTGCTTGAAGATGCATCATTTCTGTAAGGGATGAAGCACATGTCTCCAACTTCTGAAAATAGTCTTGTTAGCATTGAAAAAGGCTGTTGCTTGATGTGCATACTCGGGGAAAAATTCAACTATGTATTTTTAGTATATCAAAATTAAAGGGAGAACGTTTTAAAGTAATGTGTAAACTGGAGGAAATTTAATGATGGCATCTATTTTTTTTTTCATAGAAATGAATGTTTCAGTTCAGGGGAAGAAGCCTGGAAGCCCTGCAGTTACACTTCTAGTTAATGGGCTTGACTCCCCCATATCGGTGGACATTGTTCTGGTTTTAGAAGTGCAACAAAACTGGCCATTGATTACCAGTCATGGCCTAAATATTGAACAGTGGCTAGGAAGAAAAAGAAGACGTGCTCTTAAATTTGAGCCATTTTATTTGGTACCTAAACAAATAAAGCATGGAAGGACAACAAAAGGTACTGCTGAAATCTAACAATTATTCTGTGGTTAGGGCAAGAATGGTTTTTGTGGAAATCTTTTCAGTATCATTTCGGATCTTAAAATGATAACTGCTCTCTATTTATTTTCTGTCAATAAGTGGGCTGAATTATTCATGACATTTGGGTAATATCATCTGAACATTTGTAGGAATTCCCACACAAGCATTGCCTCGTAAGCCTCCTCAGTCATTTTTTTGTCCGAGCCTAGCACGGATGTGTTCTCATTTCTCCATATAATTTTTCAAAGTTTTCATCTTTTACTTCAGTTATTAGCTTTTTCAATTGCTTTTATTGCCCCTGCAGCACCCATTACAGCACTTTTCCATGCTACAAAAAAAAGGAAGACCTCCTCCGTTTTGCTTCTCAAGATCTATCTACCCCTTGGGATCCTACCAGGTATTTGTGACCTGGCTTGGCCACTGTTGGAAACAGGATACTGGTCTTAATGGACCTTTGATCTGATCCAGTATGTCAAGCCTTATGTTCTTATAAGATGTCTGGCAAAAAAGAAAAGCACAGTGGTTTTAAGAACTGTGCTTTTGGAAGGTAATGTAACCTCAGCGATGAGTATAAATTGTGCTGCCTCTGTCTGCAATACATATCAGACAAACTGTTATGCCTGCAAATGAATGTCCCCATGCTTATAAGATAGCGGAGTTGTGTAAGTCTCTCAGATGCCTCAGCCATTCTGCCACCCACAGTGCAGCATTGTCTGCCTTATCAGGAAAAGAGTTTGTTGCGTTCAGTGGTCCGCAGAACAGGCCCGTGGACAACCACAATTGCTTTCCTCTCCAAGCCTGTCTGAAGGAGTCCCAACACCGGGAAGGGCCCCAAGGCAACATGCAACAGGCCACCATACTCAGCTGTGCCTTTGACGTCTATCTTTGCACACAGTGCCATCCCTAAGTGCTCGTGACACTTCTGAGAATTTAAAGGGACCTTAGCAGGAAAGCCTCAACAACCCTGTTGATGACATCATCCAGGCTGTCCTATTTAAGGGCAACCCTCCGTGTGCAAAATGCCTCAGCAATAGGTCCAATACCATTGAGTAGAGCAAGTTGCCTCAGCATCTGTTCCTGTGTTCCAGTGTTCCTGTATTCCTGGTCCTTCCTTGTCTTGGTAGGACCTGATCTTCATTCCTGAGTTCTTGCTCTTCATTTTTATCTTTGTCCTATGGTCAGTCTTCAGTTCTTCGGTGTCTTCTCATCTGTGCAATTATGTGCCTCCCTGCTTGCCTTCCCATCCTATTTTTTCTTTGGATTGATCTCTGGTTTTGACATCAGCTTGCTTGCCTAAATTCCACTTGCCACTGACCACAGCCTGACCTACGGCTACGTCTGAACTCCACCTGCCACTGACCACTGCCTGTTTAATGACGACACCTGACCTCAGCCTGCCTCGATCTCTGCTTGACCCCTGACCACCTCTGAATGCTGCCTGCCTTGACCACTGCTTGTATGCAACTATGCGGGAACCTAACCTACCCCTGACCCTGGCCTGTGACTTGACCGCCTCCACGGACTTCCATCTTGTCAACAGAGGCCTTCACCTAAGCCTTGCCAGTCCCGGCACTTGTGAGCTAAGGGGAATGAGGGCTGGTATATGTGAAGCTCCGGTTGGGCCTCTGCCACAGCTAGCTCCGCCAGCTGACGTTGGGGACCTGCAGGGCTCCTCCCTGTAGGTTGTGCCAACTCCAACTTGGTCCAAGGGTCCATGCCCGCAACAGAGGTGAACAGGAGCTCCTCCAAAGCTCCTATATTGATGTACCAGGTAGAAGTCTCTGGGTTTGAGTAGTGCTGACCGCCCTGCATCGAGAAAGAAGCAGCATCACTCTACAGCATTATCCAATTGGCACTGTAAAATCATGTCTAAGCATGGTGCATTGACGTTTATGAAAATTACCTCAACACACAGAACACATGCAGTATATCAGAACCATTACCTCTCGATGCATGATACAGTTATGCACATTGCTGCATTGAACATCGGCATGCATGATCGATCCATTAATGCATAGCATATGGTTGTGCGGTGCTCGTGTCCTTTCGATGCAACTATGCCCATAAGAACATACGAAATTGCCATACTGGGTCAGACTAAGAGTCTGTCAAGTATCCTGTTTCTAACAGTGGCCAATCCAGGTTACAAGTACCTGGCAAGTACCTAGACATTAAATAGATCCCATGATACTAATGTCAGTAATATCAGTGGCTTTTTCTTAAGTTACTTGATCATTAACAGTTTATGGACCTCTCCTCCTGGGACTTATCCAGTCCTTTTTTAAATCTGGCTACACTAACTGCCCTAATCACATCCTCCAGGAATGAATTCCAGAACTTAATTGTGCATTGAGTGAAAGAATTTTCTCCGATTTGTTTTAAATTTGCTGCTTGCTAACTTCATAGAGGGCACCCTAGTCCTTATATTATCTGAAAGAGTAAATAACTGACTCATATTTACCCATTCTAGACCTCTCATGATTTTATAGACCTCTATCATATCCCCCCACAGCTGTCTCATCTCCAAGCTGAACAGCCCTAACCTCTTTAGCCTTTCCTCATAGGGGAGGCGTTCTATTCCCTTTTATCATTTTGGCCACCCTTCTCTGTACCTTCTCCAGTGCAACTATATCTTTTTTAATATGCGGCAACCAGAATTGCACACAGTACTCTAGGCGCAGTCTCACCAAAATACAAAGACATTATGACATTCTCCATTTTATTCACTATTCCCTTCCTAATAATTCCTAACATTTTGTTTACTTTTTTGACTGCCACAGCCCACTGAGCTGACAATTTCAATGTATTATCCACTATGACGCCTAACCCACTTCTGAATCCCCCAGAGCACATTTCTCCCCAGAAAATGTCATTTACTCTAAGTTCATAGGAACCACACTTGGAGTGAATATATGGAAAGACAAAGACCCACTAGAGGAAGTCTTTGGTTTTCTTCAGATTCTGGATATTCCATCAGAACCACTGGCCCTTCCATTTTTGAACATTCCCAGTCAGTTACAAATGAGTATGTGGGAAAATCCTTATCACCTGCATTCCTGCAGGAAGGAAATTAGATCTTAAATATAGAATGCAAAAATCATCTGGTTTTGGACTGGTTCAATTACCTCATTAGTCCGTCATTATAGTATGTGTATTGAAAAAGGCAAAGAAAACACATATTTATTCAAATTCGCCTCCAGGAAAAGATCACAGGTTTCTTGACAATTTCGGAAAGAGTATTTCAGAGCTCAGTGTTAACTGCTTGTATTGCTGTTCACCAGTTTTACATGGTACAATATGTACATGAATATATGTAAAATCTTAAACCTTTCCTTCAACTATGGAAGGTGGAAAGTATTATCCTCAACCACTGCTAGATGCAGAAGACGGCATGCAACATCTTCTTTGTTCCATTTATGAATAATTTGATGCCATGCCACATACTTCTTCTGCATCCTTAGGAATTCAACATATGGCCTCATTAAGAGCCAGCAGCATTAGCAACAAAGTTCTCAAATATTAGCAGATCCCTTGTCTGGGGGACCACCTGTTTGGAGAAAAACTCAGAGAAACAGTTGCTCTAAACAAGGAACAGAATGTGGCAGTCCAATCCCTCTTGATAGGGCCCAAGCACCCTCTACTTCAAGAAGTTCCTTCTATTCTTATAAAAGGCTGTACTTCAAGAGACGCCCTTTCCACCCTTTTCAAAGATACCTCTTCTGCTCAGCAACAACAGCAACTTCCTCCTAGATCTTATCAGCTTGATTGTCAACCTAAGGAGGTGCTGCAGACCCAGCCAGAGTCTGGGCCTAGTTTTTTGATTTCTCCAAATCTCCAGCAATCATGCCTGGAGGCGTGGCATTGAATAACAAAGGACCTCCGGGTCCTTAAGATCATGGATTTTGGATACCAGTTGTGTTTCTCCCGGCTAACATTGCTTCCTCACTGTTCAACTCTCAATACAGATCTATCTCGCGTTGCACAACTCCTTCTGGAAGTGGAATCTCTTAATTAGCAATGGACAGTAGAGCCAGTTTTTATGACCTAGCATGGACAGGGATTCAACTCCTGGTATTTTCTCATCCCCCAAAAGATGGGAGGATTGAGACCCATTCTGGATTTGAGAAAACAGAACAAAATCTATTCCAATAGAAATTCAAAATGAATTCCATCTGCATGATTCTTTCCTACATCTAGAAGGGGGAATAGATGTGTGGCCTAGATCTGAAAGAAACATATTCATGCATACTCATCCATCCCCACCCACAGGTACTACCTTCACTTCAAGATGGTCTCATCCCACTATCAATTCTGAGTATTTCCTTTCACCCTGTTGGTAGCTCCAAGAGTTTTCACCAAATGCCTTGCAGTAGCAACTGCTCACCTATGGTATCAAGGAGTCCAAGTCTTCCCATATCTATATGATTGGCTTGTGATGGCCAGATCCTGGGAGGAAGCATTACTCTCATTGCACAAGACAGTTCAGCTTCTCCAGAAGTTGGCATTCTTGGTGAATTTCGAGAAGTCAAACCTCATTACAACTCAGAAAATAAATTTTATCGGAGTATAAATAGACTCTGTAGGAGAGTCTATTGAGAGAGCGTACACTATGGGATCACTCATTCACAAACTACTAACCTCGCAATGCTCAACAACCAGATGGTGGTGGTCAATCATGAGATTCTGCTAACATGACTCCCTATCTAACACCTACAGTGCGATCTGTTTTGTCAGTGTGACCAATAGTAGTGCATGTTTCCAAGAATATGAAACAGGACCTATGCTGATGGTTGAGCCCCCACATACTTCAAGAGAGAGTTCCATTTTGTGCTCTGCTCCATCAAATGACCTTAATGACAGACATCATCCAAAGGAATGGGTGCCTATACAGGATCTCTTCCAACCCAAGATATGTGATTGCCCAAGAAAAGTCATTTCCAAATAAATTTACTGTACTTGAGGGCAATCGGATATGCCCTAACAACTTTTACACATCTTCTCCAAGGAATGAGCCTCTTAATACAAACTGACAACCAAGTCACCTTGTTTTATACAAACAAACAGGGAGGCACAAGGTCATGGACTATCTTCTAGGAAGCGCTAAAACTCTAACAATGGAAAATCCGGTATCAAGCTGCCCATCAAGCCACCTACTTCCAGGGATCTCCAACGCTTTGGCAATCATCTCAGCAGAGTCTTCAGTCCACATGAATGGTCTCTGACAGTCAACAGCTGATACTCCATTCGACTTATGGGGTCTAACAATGATCGTCCTATTCACATCAGAACAGAACAAAGCTGAAGAAATTTTGCTCGATTCTACCCAGCAAATTCAGGTTAGCTAAGGATGCTTTCCTGCTCAGTTGAAACACGCATTTCATGTACGCTTTTCCACCAATACCACTATTTCCACAACAGTGCAAAAAGTGCTTCAAGACCAAGGTCAACTAATTCTCATAGCTCCAGAGTGGCCCAGACAAATGTGGTTTCCATATCTCATGTAACATTCCAGCAGTGCTCCCATTTATCTGGGAGCAGACCTTGCCTTGTTAATCCAAGATGATGGAAAACTCTTCCATCCGAACCTCCTGTCCCTCCACCTGATGGCCTAGTGATTGAATGCCCAGCGATCACTGATCTCGCTTTACCCAGAGAGATTGAAGACATAATAGTTGTGGCCAGGAAGCCATCAACCAGGAAAGTTTATGGGTCTAAGTGGAAAAGATTTTTCATGTAGTGTCAACAAAATGCCTTGGATTCATTTTCTTCTAAACCCAGGCAATTACTGACTTACTTGCTCTCCCTTTCTGAATTGGGCCTCACTACATCTTATATAAGAGTACATACATCTCTATGCCATAGCGGCCTACCATATTACAGTTGACAATATATCCATCTCAACTCATCCGTTGGTGTCAAGATTTATGAAAGGCTTATGGCAGGCTAAATCTCTGGTGCAGAAACCTCCAGTCTGATGGGACCTTAACATTTGTCCTCTCTCAATTTATGAAGTTGCTGTTAAATATACTTCTCTTAAATTCTTGATATGTAAAATAGTGTTTTATGTGGCAGGAACATCAGCCAGAAATCAGCGAGCTCCAAACACTGGTTCACTATCCACCATACATGCAATTCTTCTACAATAGGATGGTGCTCCACACTTATTTCAAATTTCTTCCAAAGATTGTGTCTGCTTTCCATATCAATCAATTCGTCATGCTGCCTACCTTCTTTCCAAGATCAAATGCTCATGAAGGGGAGAAAACCCTTCATATGTCGGATTGCAAGAGGGCCTTGGCTTACTACAAGAAAAGAATTCAACCACATCACAAAACTTCTCAGCTCTTTGTGTCTTATGAACCTAATAGACTTGGCATAGCAGTCACCAAAAGTACCTTGTCCAATTTCATGGTGGACTGCATTCAGCACTGCTACACAGTCACAATCCTCAAATCATAGACACTGGCAAGGCTCATCATGTTAGAGCTATAGCCTCTTCCATTGCTTACCTTATTTATTTATTTATTTGTTTGTTTGTCTTTTATATACCAATATTCAGAGGTAATCATACCGGTTCACAAAAATTTAAGAAATACGTAAATAAACACAATTAAAATATATACCATAAAATAATACATTGATAATAATCACATATAAAATATATACCATGGTAAAAAATAAAACAATGGACGGCCGGCACCATCTTGTGCTCCTACCATGTGACAGGGGCCGACCAATGGCACCGGTAGCCCCTGTGACATAGGGCAAAAGCTATCGGTACCATTTTGAATACCGGCAGTCGACAGCCCAAGTGCAGGAGATCGCTCCAGGACCCCCGCTGGACCACCAGGTACTTTTGGCAAGTCTTGGGGGGGGTCAGGAGGGTGGGGGTTTATTTGTTAGTGATACATTGTATTCGTGGGACTTTGCCATACGTTTCGCGACCCCCACGAATACAACGAATATGGCATACGTTGCGGATTACCAATATGTTGCAAACGAATGCACACCCCTAGGCAATATCACTTCCTTTCTTTGCTGACCATTTCTCTGGGTACCCTAGCATCTTTCTAGCTTTTAACATCACCTTAACCACCTGTTTGGCCATCTTGAGATCATCAATTATGATCACCTCCAGTCCCTGCTCTCATTTTGTACTTTGAAGAATTTCACCCCCTATATTGTACCATTTCCTTGGGTTTTTGCAGCCCAATCACATGACTCTACATTTTTAGCATTAAATCATAGCTACCAGACTCTAGACTAGGGAGTGAACAAACTTAGGGGGGCATGAACAATCCTGAAGGGGGACACATTGGCAGCCCATTCAAAGAAGAAAAAATGTCTGTGCTGTCGAGTCTTAGTGGTATTGAAGCACTGTAAGCTCAGGAGGGAGGGAGCTGCCAGAACGTATTGGCATGCACCTAATTAAAAAAAAAAGTTCCAGCCCTTAAAATTGTGGTGTGTGTGGTCTCTATATTTCTCTGGTGTGCTGTGGTCTATGCCACTGTCTGTGTTTTTCTGTCTGGGTGTTGGGTGTCTGTGTTGCTGGATGTCTGTGGGGTCTCTATCTTTTTCTCTGTTGGTCTGTGTGTGGGGTATCTGGATATGAGGTATTTGTTTCTCTCTCTGTCTATTGTGCGTGGGATATCTGCCTCTAGATGTCCATGTGTGTATGTGTGAGCTTACTCATGAAGAGAAACAAAACATGGATTTTGAGTCACTGGCTAGCAGTGTGACTGCCTTCAGAGACTGTATATAATGTTGCGGGCATGGACCCTTGGGCTAAGGTGAAGTTAGTGCAAATTGCAGGGAGGAGCCCTGCAGGTCTCCACCGTTGGCTGGGGGAGCTGGAGGAAGCAAAGGCCCAACTGGAGCTTCACTAATACCAGCCCACGTTCCCCCTAGGTGCTGGGGCTGGCTGGGCTTAGGCATGGGCCTCTCTGGAGATGAAGTTTCGATGAGTAGATTAAGTTGTACCTGCACTATCTTCTGTTTTAGCAGCGATTCCATTAATTTGCTCATCACAGACAGGCCGATACAGTACAGTGCACTCCGGTGGAGCGCACTGTTAACCTGCATTTGGACGTGCATTTTGGATGCACTAGCTTTACCCCTTATTCAATAAGGGGTAATAGCGCGTCAAACGCTCATCCAACCCCCCCCAAGACTAATAGCGCCCGCAACATGCAAATGCATGTTGATGGTCCTATTAGTCATTCCCGCGCAATACAGAAAGTAAAATGTGCAGCCAAGCCGCACATTTTACTTTCAGAAATTAGCGCCTACCCAAAGGTAGGCGCTAATTTCTGCCGGCACAGGGAAAGTGCACAGAAAAGCAGTAAAAACTGCTTTTCTGTGCACTTTGGACAGGGTGCACAGAAAAGCAGTAAAAACTGCTTTTCTGTGCACCCTCCGACTTAATATCATGGCGATATTAAGTCGGAGGTCCGGAAAGTTAAAAAAAAGTTTAAAAAAAAAAAAATTGAAATCAGCCCGCAGCTTGAAAACCGGAAGCTCAATTTTGCCAGCGTCCGGTTTCCGAACCCGTGGCTGTCAGCGGGCTCGAGAACAGACACTGGCAAAATTGAGCGTCGGCTGTCAAACCCGCTGACAGCCACCGCTCCTGTCCAAAAAGAGGCGCTAGGGACGCGCTAGTGTCCCTAGCACCTCTTTTTACCGCCGGCCCTAATTTAAATATTTTAGTTTACCGAATCGCGCGCACAGGTCACTGGCCTGTACGCGCACTGGGAGAGTGGGCGCTCGCCCGCTCTTCCGCGAACTTTACTATATCGGCCTGAGAGTCAGCTAACTGGCCTGTAGTTCCCAGCTGTCTCCTTACTTCCAGTTTTGTGAATAGGAACCATATCCACCTGTCCTCAACTCTTCAAAACTATTCCTGACTCTAGAGTATTGAAAAAGTCAGCCAGCTGATCTGATGGTTGTTAATTACATAGTTTGTCCCCTTGTATTATTTGAAATGATAAATAGCCATCCTTTATTTACCCATTCCATCCAACTCATGATTTTATAAATGTCTATCATGTCCCCTTTCAGCTGTCTCGCTTCCATGTTTGAAGATGCCTTAGCCTGCATAGCTTCTCATCATAGGAGAGATGTTTCATCCCTTTTAGGATTTTTCATCCTCCTCTGTATCTTTCTGTTTTTCTTGAGATGGGGCGATTAGAACTGCACACAAACACAAGATGCAGTTACATCATGGCTTGATACAGAGACAATATAATTTACATTTTATTTTCTATTCCTTTTTGGATCATTCCTAACATTCTGTTTGCTTTTTTGACCCCCACCACGCACTGAGTAGAGGATTTCAATGTACTATCCACAAGGACTCCAAGGTCCTTCCCCTGGGAAGTGACTCCCAATATAGAACCTAGCATAGTGTACCTGTAGGTAGGATTATTTTGCCTTATGTGCATCACTTTGCACTTTTCCACATTCAGTTTCATCTGCATTCTGTTTTTTCTTGTTAGCCTTTACATATTCATCCCCTTCATCTCTGAGTTTCCCAGTGCTACTTTTGCACATCCTTGCATAAGATATCTAAAAAAAATATTCATTTTTTCATTTTACTGTAGTAACCATTTTTCTTTCATTTGCATCTTCACTCACCTGACTAATTTCCCAGCTTATCTTACCTTTCCCAATTCTCCTTTAAGTTTTGCCCACTGCCCTTCTTCCCCTGGATTCTAGCATCTAGCTAACAACTCATGAGATATTCCCCCATTTTAACCATTAGTTTTCCTGAACTCTAGGACAATTGCTTTTGAATGAGCCTTCACTGCCTACATTCTAATACTGAACCACACCATCTGATGATTACTGGATCCTAGACATTTATCCACTACGACGACATGCACTCTTCCCATTTGTAAGAACCAGATGCAGTATTGTCCCTTCCCATGTGGGTTCCATTACTAGTTGACGGAATAGGTCTCCCTGCAGGGATTCCAGGATTTCCCTGCTTCTAGATGGCACTTTGTGACATCCTGGTTAATCAACATCCAGCAGATTGAAATCACCTAGCAATAGCATCTCACCTTTCATAACAATTTTGTGAATATCCTCCATTAAATCATTCCATTTTTTCCTGCCTGCAATGGAGGTCTGTATATCACATAAATATAAATAGATGTTCATGCTTTCTTTTCAGAACAACCCACAGTGTTGCCTTCTTTCCTCATAAGCCCTGCAGTTCTGCTTTAATATTATTTCTTATGTATACTGCCACTCCTCCCTTTCTGCCTACCCTGTCTTTCCTGAATAGACTGTAGCCTGTTGTGACCACCCCAGTCATGGTTTTCCATGTACCAAGCATCGGTGACATCCATTACATTCTACTCAGCCTCTTTCAAGACTGCCTCTAGATCTGGGACTTGATTTCCCATACTGTGAGCATAAGTGTACATAGCTTTCCAGATGTGGCCCTTTTTTCCCCATTTCTCTGTATCTAAAGATTCACTTACCTGAGTACTTTTACTTACTTTAAGACTTTGTTCACCCATTCCTGATGATTCTAGTGTAAAGCCCTCTTTAGTAGGTTTGCTAGTCTGTTCTGGAAGAGGATATGCCCCTTCTTCAACAGGTGGATCACGTTTCTGCACAGCAGTCCTTGAAACATCATGCTTTGTCCAGGAAGCTGAAATGTTCTCGTGTACACTGTCTATGTAGCCATTCATTAATCTTTAGAATGCAAGCTTCAGTGCCTGGGCCTTGATCTTTGTCTGGGAGGACTGAGGAGAATACCGCCAGTATACCCATCTGCTGTATCCTCTCTCCCAGAGCCATGAAGTCACTTTTGATATGCTCTGGTACCTAGCAGTAATATTTGTGCCAACATGAATGAGCAGCATTGGATGGTAGTCAGGCTTGAGGAATTTTGGCAATCTGACAGACAGCACCCTTTCCGGGCAGATGGATGTTTCCTTGCCCCTCAGAAGTGAGTCACAAATCACCACTACCACCTGCCTCCTAGGTGCAGAAGTCTTTGAGCCCACAGCTTTGGGATTTGCAAGTTTGGTTCCTCCTCATTCTGGGATGGTTTCTCCTTCTCCTCTTCCAGGGCTCCATACAGATTCTTCAGCAGTGATATTTCTTTCTGTTATCTGAAAGAGTAAATAACCAATTCACATTTACCCGTTCTAGACCTCTCATGATTTTAAACACCTCTATGCCACTGAGAGGAAAAGGCAGAGGAGGGAATGGCAGCCTGGGCAGTGGTAGAGGATTTGCTGCAGAGCCAACCCAGCCCTAGTAGTAGCAGCAATGAGAAAAAAAGACCCTGTTGCCCCTAAACTGAGGAGAGACTTTCTTAGCCACAGAATGGCAGAAGTGGAAAACAGTTCAAAGCAGAAGCAATTGAAATTTGGAGAGCATGTGCCACTGCCACCTGTTCTTTCCCTCTTGTTTTGGAGCAGGGGGAGAATGCGGAAGAGCCATCCAAGACTGGCCGTAGCAGGGCAGGACCATAGATTGGGGGAGCAGAAGTGCAACAGCCAAAACTAACAGCACACTCCTCTGCATTGGTTAGTGTTTGAGGCAATGGACGCAGTATTTTCAAAAACTGATTCTAAGGAAGAATCTTGGATTCCCTGAATCAGAAATTGAAGAGTTAGCTGAAGACAATTTGGGAGGTTTAGTCAGTAGCCTCTTAGCCTCTAGCGTGGTGATGGTGGAGACAGATGATACTGACGGTGTTGAGAGCAACCGTCGGGAAGAGCAGGCAGCACAGGTAAAAATCATAAGTTAATGCCAGTGGCATTTTCTCATCAGGGTCTACCCTCAACTTCAACTCCAATGATAGCATCAGCCCCCAAAGATGTAGAGATCGTGGAATACATCCCTGATCTGAGGGCACTTTAAAGTGAGTGCATTTTGATCAGTTTATTCACTGCAGTAAAGATATCAGCCAAGGGAAGCAAGTGGAGCATCTGACAAACTCTGATCTACAGCATCACCTGGAGAAGCAGCACCCATTAGCACTGGCATCAAGGGAAGGGTGGTAGTGCCAGCCTGGGAGTAAAAGTCTGAGGATAGGGGTTGAAAAGGGGAAAACTTTCCCTAAGCTGATCACACAGCCTCTTCCAGCAGTCAGGTGGCAGACCAACATAAAGAAAATGAAGTTCTCTCCCACAATTTTCATTAGAATTAATGAGAAAACTACAATTTTGGAGCCCAAGATAGGCTGCTTTGTTTTCCCCATTGACTTTAATGGTAAACGAATAAACAATTTTTTTTTTTGTTTGAAGCGAACCAAATGAATGGAGGTGGCCTATACAAAATGAATTAACGAACCAAAGCAAAAATGTTGCCTCTGCACATCTCTGCTTGACAGAGGGGTCAGGCCCTTCAGCTTATACATGCCTATTTTTTAACTGTAAATTTCTTAGCATGATGTAAAGAAGCCAAAATAAAATAAAGAAAAATTGTAGAAGTAAATAAATATTATCAGAACATTGCAGTTTTAACATACCTGCATAACTATAGTTCTACATACAGTGGTACGATTAGCCATCTGATCATTAGATTATGCTGTGTTCAGATTTCATTTATAATGAAGTACTGAACAGGGTGTTTTATATTAGCTAAAATTATGCTTCAGGTGAACTTTGAGAGATCCAGAACATGAAGATATGTTATGATATTATGGTTATAATTGTTAATGTGAAATGTCTCTAAATCAAATGTCTCTCAAATGTCTCTAAATGTTTACTTTCCTTTAATTAGAGATTTGGTGCCTCTCCTTCCCACACATTGAAAAAGAAATATTAAGTAATCATGGCAACTCAAAAACATGTTGTGAATCAAATGGACTAAAATGCTGCAGGTTAGTGTCTTTTGCTATGCAAATAATTAGTTTTCAACTTCATTACATATACATTATTTTAAAGGGAACTCATGTTTTTTGTCAAAGTATAATTTTTTGTTGTCTACCCCTACAGATTACCATTTTTACTATTTATTTTAATTTTTGGTATACAACAAGAATGAAAATAAATGACACTGGCACAATCTTTACACATGGACTACCGCCGGCCACACAGGTCACTTAAATAATATACAATTCACTACAGAGGCACAGGTCTATCCAACATAACTTCCCATTATAATGCTGCTGATTATAATTTCCAGAATAATAGCTATCGTCCTCATTCTCTCAAGACTGTTCTAACATGTCTTATAATGATGATATTGCATTCTGAGTGTAAAAAAAATGCAAGTAAAGTATGATGTCACCAAAATTAGGACAATGATAATGTTCTGTTTTGGTACTATGACATTTCAGCTTTATGATATTCTATACCTTATATATCCTTTAGACCAAAGCTAAAATACTCTATCAATTGTATTACTCTATAGAGACTGAAATTCTAGTGAAGGGAGACCAGAATGCATCAATTTGGATTTTATCCCTGCTCGTTCCTCCCTAAAGATATGAAGTGAGGGAATCAGGTTATTCTAGACAAACATGTATACTTCCCTTTATCCTCCACGTAGAGGGCATATAAAGTACAATTTATACAAATAAAAGTTAGAATTTAGGGGAATAATGTGTAATTTAAAGAGAGGAAATGCCTACTGACTTGGCACATTCATTACAGCTGTTTTGTGTGTGATTAAGTTTTTAAATTAGATATCCAGTGTAAAAATGGATAAAGTCAGGCACTCCTTTAATAGGATGAATCCAGTTTTCTTATGTGGAGACAAAATATTTCTTGGGTATGAGAAAATGACAGAATGCTTATGTGGTATTTTTCTAGTGATTATTAAAATATCTTCTAAAATATATACCCAGCTGTTTTGCAAGTTATTTAAAACCATGCAGAAATGTATTTTAAATTCATTTTGTGCCATAGTTAATGGTAATCACGTGTCTGGATTTTTTTGGCTATACAACTTTATTTTATTTTTAACAGGAAAGCATGTTTGAGACTCTTGAAATATCTTCTGCAAAATCTTCAAGAAAAATCTGAAAATAAAAAGAGGTTGGACAAATTCTGTTCATATCATGCTAAAACCTTATTCTTCCATACATGTGTCAGTTATCCTTCTGACACAAACTGGCAACTCAATGACCTTGACAGTTGTTTTGAGATGTTGGTGAATGACTTTGTAAAATGTCTCCACAAGGAAAAACTGCCACACTTTTTTATTACTAGCCTCAATCTTTTTGACCCTGAAGACCTTGGTCGGACCAACTTAGAAATCCTCGCAAGGGAAATCGAATTTCAAAGAAATAACAACTTTCCAGTTTTTACACAGTGAATTTATTATTATAATTTTATATTCTGAAAGATTTTATATTCATTAAAACAAAATATATATATATATATATATATCATTTTTGAAACTTAATTTATTGGCACATTCTATAAATGTGTGTATGTATACAAATAAATTATATATGTTATTCTGCTAATAAATATATATATATATATATATATATATATATATATTAGCAGAATAATGCACAGATGTCTCTTTTGTGTGTACCTATATGTGCAAGTGCTACAAAATGTTACTCCAGATGATTTTACCGAGCGAAGGTCCTTTCAGCAACTCAAAGAGAAAAAAACTGCAGAGTTGAGCTGCTGTCTGACAGTGATATTGCCTGGTTGTTTGGCAGCTGGTTCAGAACCTGTTTGGTCAGTGAAAGTTTATGGCATTAGACCAGGACTCCAGCCAGAACATCCATTACTTCCCCTCTAATTTATATACGGTACACACATACACGGATATCAGTGCTCTCCATGGGCAAGCAGGAACAGGCAGCCATACAAGTGGGTGATGTCATCTGATGGTGATGACATGGAAAAAGCTCTCCACTAGGTCAGAAGAACCAAAAGGTGTTTCTGAACATGCGTGAGTATTCCTGCACTGCTGCGGCCACTGCATAAGCCTAGTCAGTCTTTTTGTCTGCCTCAGTTTTCTGAAGAAATTTTGCTCTCTAGTTGCTGTCACCGCAATTTTTCAAGTTTTATTTTCATCGAGTTACTTTAGTTTCTTTTTTTTTGCGTAAAAAAAAATCTTTTTAAATTTCATTTCTTCAAGATATTGGGTAAGTCACCCAGAGAAGAGAAAAAAATCCCTTCCATCTTTGTTCAAAACAATGGCGTTGCCAGATTTGACATTTTAGCAGAGCCCAAGGTTAACATGGGTGGCTACTAGGCAGGCATATAGCTTTGAGCCAGGGCTGTTACATTCTTGTTCATAAATAATACTTAGCAATGCACCTGACAACAGATTTCTAAATAGCCTGCTGTAGCGTCATGTTTTTAATATTTTCCACTCGATGACTTTTAGCACTTACCAGTTCTGAAACAGGTATATAATTATGGAAACATTTCAGTTGTATTTAAAAAATGTGACATTTATTTATTGTGTATTTAGTTCAACCCTTTTAATTGGTAGCTCAAAGCGAGTTACATTCAGATACAGTATGAATTTGTAGGCAGTATCCATAAATTTTGTGACTGTGGGGTACACATGACATATAAAACTCTTCAAAAGGGTACAGTATTCATGAAAGCTTGAGAACCATGTTCCTAGCACACAATTCACCCTCTTATTGGCAACTGCGCACTGGGAAAACCAGAACAAACTGGATTACTATTGATCCTATTCAGAAACATACTAACAGATTACCTGCCTTGGTTGCATGTGTAAAACATAGATAAGCAACAAACAAAAGAGATACAGATGAAAGTTAAGTCCTTGCATATCAATATTTCATGTAATCCTTTATTATGTACGGCAACTCCACTGTGTTATAACAAAAGTAGCACTTTGAAACTGGTCCCCTGACATAGACCCCCATGTTTCGCCAAAAGGCTGCATCTGGAGGGACGGAGGTACAGCACTTTTCAAATTAAAACATAAACAAAATAGCTTCAGAACCAAGGACCAATAAGGGGTATAACATATTACAGCGCAAAACAGACATACCTCAGACGTCATCGTTGAGAGTATATAGGGAGAGCAAAGAGTACAGACAGACACCGAAATTTAAAGATGCTGTCAAAAGGCGCGAAAATCAAAGAGCCAATCAAGTGGTAGCACATC
Source organism: Rhinatrema bivittatum (assembly GCF_901001135.1). Classification (NCBI taxonomy): domain Eukaryota; kingdom Metazoa; phylum Chordata; class Amphibia; order Gymnophiona; family Rhinatrematidae; genus Rhinatrema; species Rhinatrema bivittatum. The sequence continues at coordinate 387,180,151 of NC_042617.1, forward strand.
AAAAGGCTCAGACCAATGAAAGCAAGTATTGTGAGTGCAATGCCGACATCACAAGAAGGCTATAAGTAAAGTAACCCCACTCAATTTCATTATTCAGGCTGTGGGGGGGACAAACTGTTCAAAACATATATCCACTTTTGTTCCTTTCGTATAAGCATTTCGGACACATTCCCTACTCTAGAGCAGTAGTTCTCAACAGGCGTGTCGGTACACACTGGTATATCACGAGTTCCTGGAAGGTGTGTCGCAGGGCCAGAAGATGGCTGCCTCCTTATCAGCCTGGGTGGGAGTTGGTTGACTTCTCTTACATTTAGGTCTGATGGGATGCTGCTCTCACTTCCTTCTCTTCTTTCTCACCCCGTGGGAGACTGTTTCCTTCTTCAACCAGATGAGTGAGCCATTACCATCTTCTACTGTTCTAGGCCTGATAGGATGCAAGCTAAGACTGGGAGAGTTGCTGCTGATCTCTTCACCCTGTAAAGGATAGGGGAAAAGAGGTTGGGGATGCTGGGAATATGAAAGAGGAACAGAGAGGGAGTGTGGGGGCTGCTTAGCAGCAAGGGGTAGGAAACGGCATTAGGATAGCTGGGCAGGCAGGGGAGATGAGATGAAGGGCTAGGGAGAGTCAAGCAGGGGAGAGAAGGAGCACAGGAAAGAGGATGTGAGGGGTCAGAAATGCTGGGCAGGGATATGAGTGTGAGTGGATGATTAAAAGGGAATAATTGGGAAAAGTGAAGAATGGAGGCATGGAAGGGGAGTAATGGGATGCAAGGGCCATAATATGTCAGTTTGGGGAATGTGCATTTCTTCTATCTTTGTACTTTGCTTAGTGTACGAGGATATGTATTTCTGTTTCTAGCTCTCCAGTTTTGCACTGCATGCAGAGTGGCTTTTTGAGGTTTCCATTCCAGTTTTTGTCTCCACATTTATAACTTGTGGTCTTTTATTCTGTATTTTGTTGAATGTTGGATCTGTATGTGTGACTGAGGTGAGGTATTTTACCAGTAGGTAGGGATTTGTATCAGTCTTTGTTGTGTTTTCTCATTCTCAATAGGACATGCATTGATGCTGCACTGCTGCCTTGCTACCTTTTCATAGGAAGGGCTATTGCTGTTTGAGTTCTTGGAATTAGTGTTGCAATGGTATGGAAGATTTATTATACATGTGCTGAGTGGGGTTTTTTTTTTCAGGTTTTGTATTTTACAATGCCCCTGGTAGTAAGGGAGTTTGTGTTTGTTACTGAGATAGAACCAGAATATATTTTTTATATAGCAGGTTGTATTTGAAATATCCTAGTTCTGCTCTGCATCCATTGTTTGGGGAAGGGGGGGGGGGGGGGGGTTCTTGTGGATGCGGAGTATATGTTTACATTTAGTCCCGTGATAGTCAAGTGTTCAGTGTGTCACACCTGTAAGCATTATCTGCCAGGTGTGTCCCAAAAGAAAAATGGTTGAGAAGCACTGCTCTAGAGGGTGGAGGTAAAATGTCAATCACAAAAAACCTAAGATCTTCCAGAGAATGAGAAAACTAACTCCAGTGGAGGACCAGAGGAGCATTGTCCCACTGATTACTAATACTGGACTGATGTTCAATAATTCAAGTTTTAACTGGACCTGCGGTTTTCCCAATGTACAGTTTATGACATGGGCACAGAATAACATACTTTACTCCAGCAGTTTGGCAAGTAGTGGAAAAATTAAAATGGAACTGTTTCTGGGAAACTGGGTGTTAAAAAACCGATAGGGATAGAGAAAGAGAGCAAATTGAACAATGTCCACAAGGATAGTGACCGATGAGTGCTGAAGAAACAGGAGTAGATGGGTGTAACTCAGAATGAACCAAATGATCTCTAAGGTTTTTACCACGGTGGAACGTACATCGCAGGGAGCAGTCAAAAATCTTATGCAGGGAAAGAACATGCTAGTGACGGCGTATAATCGTAGTGAGGTCATGAGCGCGGGTGGAAAATGGTAAGATACAGTTCACACAGTCATCTGAGGGGTGAGATTGTGGTAAAAAGAAAGGAGTTCTTGATTGACATAAAGAGCATGTTTAAAAACTCTTTTCAGAACACTTTGTGGGTACCCTCTTTCTTTAAACCGGAGCATCATCTGCTTAGCTTGGAGAACAAAATCAGTTTTTGAAGAGCAGAGGCGTCTAAGCCTTAAGAACTGGCCCTCTAGAATATTACTCCTTAAATTATAAGCATGGTGACTATCAAAGACTAGAAGAGTATTATGATCTGTAGCCTTCCGAAAGATGGAGGTAGAAAAACCACATCAATCATAGGAAATAGTGACGTCCAGAAACAAGATCTTTGAAGGATGTATACAGAAATGAAACTGAAGGTTCCTGTTACAAGTGTTTAACCAATTTATAAAAAGAAAAAATTGGATATCAGTGCCTGTCCAGATGATAAATACATTATCGATGTATCTAAGCCATGGATAGATGAAAGAAACCCAAGGGGCGGGATAGACAAAATCATCCTCAAACTTACTCACATACAAACAAGCCAAACTGGGCGCCATAGTTGTGCCCATGGCAGTACCTTTAACTTGTTGGTAAAAAGTGGAATTGAACTGAAAAAAATTCTTAGTAAGAGCAAGCTGAGCTTGATTAAGAATGATGTGGGGATCCGAAAGGTGTCAGTGTGAAGGTGAAGAATATGTTCCACCAAAACAAGAGCCTAGTGTTGGGGAACATTAGTATATAGGGAAATAATGTCCAGGGAAACTAAAAAGAATGGCTGTGATGGAAGGGGTAAGTCCCGTAAAGTGGTGATAAGATGCCCAGAGTCCCGCCCGAAGGATCAGTTCCTAGAAAAAAAGGCTATAAGAAATTGTCAACAAATTGAGATAAAGGTTCCAATAAAGAGCCTATTCCAGACATTATTGGACGGCCAGGTGGATTTTGTAATACTTTATGGATCTTAGGAAGTATGTAAAAAGAAGGGGTTCTGGGAAATTCAACCAACATAAATTTAGCCTCCTGAGTAGTGATTTGTCACAGGTCACAAGCTCGCTCAATCAAAATTTTAATGGTTCTCTGTAGCTACAAAGTGGGATCACGAGACAAAGAGAGATAGAAATTAGAATCTTGTAATTGATACGTTACCTCCTTGACATACATCGATCTACCCATGATGACAATGCTGCCACCCTTATAAGCAGGCTTGATCACAAGTTCATGATCATTCACTAAAGATTTAATAGCCAATTTTTCATCTTTAGAGATATTGTGATAAAAACTGGACGGTGTGGCAGATAGAGCCTTAATATCAGACTGTATTAGTTTTTCAAAGGTAAGTAAGATTGGATCTATAGATCCTGGTGGAAGCCACCTTGACTTTCTATATATATATATATATATATATACACAAAATGGAGTCATCGCTAGTAGATGGAGTTTCTGCGAAAAAACATTTTAGTCTCAACATCTGGAGAAACCGGTAAAGGTGGATTTGAAACTCAAAAGGGTCAAAAGAGATTGTGGGCACAAACAAGAGGCCCTTCTCTAGCACTCCAAGTTCCATCTGCAAAATAATTTGTGATGACAGGTTGAACATCAGACTAGAGTGATTAAAGTTCATTGCCATGGATTGTTGTAAGACTGTGGTTGATGCATAGATCAAGTCACTCGAGCGGCCTGCTTGGGTTGAAACCGACCCCAAGAAAAGGGGTTTCGAGGTGGTTTTAATGTCTGAGCCTGATCTAAAAAAGGGGGCTAAGGCTGATGTGGCAAAGAAACAGAGGTAGATTGCTGACCAGAAGCAGAAACGGGGTTGTTTCGATTCAGAACAGGGACCACTTCGTCGCCGGAGGAATCATCTGATGAAGACTGAGCAAACATTACTTTTTTCTGTGGAAGACATCCATGAGTACACAAAACCCTTTAAAAAACCGATTCGCCCTGTTGAAATTTCTTAAACTTGGCTGCTTTTAGATCACTTCTAAATTTCTACAAATTAGTTTTAAAGTGCTACCTTTGCTATATCACAGTGGAGTTGCCATACATAATAAAGGATTACATGAAATATTGAAGTGCAAGGACTTAACTTTGATCTGCATCTCTTTTGTTTGTTGGTGTGATACCTGAGTGCAGTGGGTCTCTCTGTTGCTGTTTGTGGGTAAAACATAGATAGACCTTTGCCTAATAAAAAAACATAAGTGACCACAAATTAGAAACAGAAATATGTAGACAAAAGCTGAAATGGAAAATTCAAAAAGCCAGAGACTACCTGCAATGCAATACTGATGAAAAAAACATGCATTTCCTCCTGTATTGTGCAAAATGATATCAGAGAGGCACATTTCCCAAAACTGACAGAGAAAAATAAAATACTACTTACAAAAGAATGAGCAGGAAAACTCACAGGAGAACATAATGTGGGCATTGTAGGTTCTGGCCCAGTGCAGCACCCTTATCTTCTAACCTCCCAGCACATAAAGAAGAACAGCACAATAACATTTAGTAGGCAGTCTCCATGTGGAAGAATTCTGACCGCAACTTTAATTATAAACCAAAGGTACAATTGCATCCTATACATCCTATCTGATTAGCTAAGGTCTGGTTTACAATATATTCAGTCAGTTAATCGGTCAACCTAAATCGTCACTCGCAGCCAGCCTGGCTGCCCTCGACCTGCCTGATTGACCTGGCTGCTTTTCTACTTGTGTTTACTGTTCTCACAGACTGCCTGACTGACCCAGCTGTGTATCTGATTGAATCATCTCAAATGATACCTTCTTCCTTTCTGGCCTATTTCAGGGAGGCCTTAGAGCAGTATTAAGTCCTCTACATCTGTCCATCCTGCTACTGTCTTGCTGAGCCTGTGATATAAGTCATCTTCCTCCAAGGGATATGTCCTATTTCACCTCAGATACTGCAGCTTAATCCGTGGCATGTAGAGCAGCCTGCACTGTGTCCTGGAAGGTGCACAATAGAATGTCCACACCAATATCGGAGAGATGTATGCCATCCAGCCTGTACAGTTCCGGGCAATCCACAATCAACACATGTATCAGGGCCACACCACCGAGGAGGGAAATAGAGGGAAACACATTTGGAGATTTCCCAGTTAATCCTTTTTCTCCTTTTTTTCGATATATTTTATCTCCATTAAAGAGCCCCACATCCTCCTCAGGATATCATCAGACCATATTATCTGTGACCTAGAAAATAAAGTTGCAATCTGAACAAGATCCTATAGGAATCCCATTGGGATTCAGATAAAATTACAAAGCTCCTCAAAATCAACTCAACCCCTTTTAGGCCTACCAGGTCATTGCCACCTAGGTGTATCAGTATAGTGATTGGTGGTGGTTTCATGTGAGCCACCTGCATCAAGAGCGGGAGCAACTGGTCCCATTTCAGGCCACAGTCTCCCATCTATTGAATGCCAATTCCTGTCTGTGCAAATCCTAAATGCTCCCCTTGCGGCCACTCTAATGCTCTCTTCCCTGTCCAGAAAACAAATGAAGGGCTGCATATCCAAACCTGCTTCAATTAACCTGCAAGGAAACAGACACAATTCGATTAATAGCTGACCCCACCCCCTCTTTCCATATATATGTGCGCATATCCAGAGATGTACACACATACATACCTACGCTTAGGTTAGGGAACTGCAGGTCAAGTAAATCTATCGCTTCGTTGTGCGACTTTGCATAGCTCCTGAATCCACCTAATTTCCACCTACCAATCCTTTTTAGCCTATCGGATGAAGTGCCCTCCTGTGCTGTGAAAGTTGCTGTGCCAAAACAGAAGGAGTGGGTGCCATAAGTCACTTGGTCGAAGCCTGCATTTGACAAGCATTTTAAAAAAATGGATGTGAATTGGAATCTAGAGCGAAGGGAGCCATCATGATGACTTAAAAATGACTCCCCTTCTGCTATTCTAATCTGCATGAAAGACCTCACATTTGTTGTGGGGCAGGTGACTATTTCAGCCACTCCCTGCAGACTGACACACACTCCTTTAGCATCTTGGTCGGTCTTAGACCTTCTAATCCTAACTTTTAGGCCCTGTTCTTGTAAGAAAACATTACCCTCCCGTAGACTGCCTTTCACCCCTGGTCAGCTGGAGGAAGGTACTTAGTCGCAAGGCCACAAAAAATGCTAGAGAAAATGCTGTTTGAAATAAAATTGTTTCATATGGGGGACTATTGGTCTATGATAATTCGGGTGTTTAAGGTGAATGCCTTCCCTCCCCCATACTTGCAAGATCTTCTGCACCAGGAAACAGCCCGCAGGGGGCAGCTGCCCTAGCAAATTGAAAAAGAAAGCGATCCCAGCCAGCACTGTTCCTACAGTGCCAATTGTAATCCCTGAACTGCGCGCCCGCATTAAGAATTTGACTAGGCACTCCCTGCTGACAAATCTGCTGTAATCCATACTACCTTTTGTACAGAAGAATGAAAACAGCTGCCATCCTCTTTGATAAGCCTTCCAGATGCTGGGAGCTAGGGCCTTCGATATTAGCCTCTCAACATCAGGTCCCTAATGGCCCATAGGCTGGTTGGCATCTTCGTACCTTGCTTGTCTGCTGTCGGCGCCGGTGACCTGAAAACTGAGCACATGAACCAAGACAAAGCATCAGCAGCATCGTTGTGCAAACCCAGTGATATTGTGCTTAGCCTTCATTAGCAGATTCATCCTTGCTAAGAATGGGCATTTAGCTGTCTGCATATTGTTAGCTGTCACTACCACAGCATTGTCCAAGCAAAACAATACTCTCTTATTGGCCAGCCTGGTGCCCTATAGCTCTAGTGCCCCTAGAAGCTTAAATAATGCTTTCATTCCCATCAATCATCTTTGCCTCACCCTTTCTATGCACTCTTTTCCAGTTCTCCCCATTTTCTGCTCCACGCACATCACCCCTTCTTAAATCCTCTTAACCCTCCACCTCATCTGCAACAACATCCTCATTCTTAGAGGACTCATTAAGGAACTCACCCAGAGGCGATTGCTCATTGGTATCACTCTGGACCAGTGTGGCGCACTGGGATGGTAACTCCCAGTTCGCAGTGTCCTTCTGTGCCCTCCCCCTTTTCACAGGTGGTTCCCCACACCATTCTTTTGTGGCTTTCATCTGCTTGTGGACCCACTAGGTACCATGTAGCACTGCGTCTTGCCTCAGCTGCAGAATTAGCTGCTCCAGGTCATCATCTTGCTGTTCAGAAGGCTGCCTGTATTCTTAAATGGGGGCCTAGTCTTGGCTTTGCCTGGCACTGGTATGCTTACTGGATGCTGAGCTCTTATGCTTGCTGGAAGCAAAGATGCTGGAAAAGGGACATTCCTTGCTAGAAGCTGGCTTCTTGCTCCTTCTTCCCTTGCCAGTGCTCTTGCTTGTAGCAACAGTCACCATGGTTTTCTCCTGGGCATCTAAGATTATGTGGTTCTCAAACACTTGGTCTGTCCATCTTCCAAAGAGCTTCCTGGGCTGCCAGGAGGGGGTGTTTCTCCATGTGCTGGATTGCAGCCCCCTCTCATCCTTCTGTTGGGGAGCTGACTGCTCTGCCGATCCTTCTCCTTATGCTCTCTTCTGCCCTTCTATTGCTTTGATGCTTTCTCCCTCTAAACGCCAACTTGACTGGACTTTGCTCTTGCCTTCTGTAATGAGAAACAGCTTGGCGCTCAATTGATTGAGCCTGTCAGAGCTGGATCGTTCTGCACTATGATGTCTGTACTTCTGACTTCCGAGCAGCAGTGCTGTAGCCTTTCCCTTTCTTTCGGTGAGGCAGTCAGTGTTAGAAACGGTACTGCACCTTCTTGGAAAATTATATAGTGAACACAAAAGTTTGGTGAAACAATAATTATTTATTGTACGAACTTGCAAGAACGGGTGTCATACAGAAGCTGGCACAAAATTACATTGATCAAGCCCCCAGTTATATACCCCTGTTATCTGCTTTCTGCGGTTAGCATTTCTACATCATTTTCCTTTCTTTCTTCTGTTTTGCCACCTGTGGCAGGCTCTTCCTAGTTTGCTATTGGCTAAAAAGCTTGTGTAGGGGGTGTGTGGGTGGGGAGTATTTGCCCTTTTAATTTTTCTGTGTTCAGCAAGAAAACAGGAAATCTTCTTAACTTAGTGATTTCACTTGTTCTTACTGCCTAAGGGGGCGGGGGTTTAACAAACTGGGCTGCTCTCAGAGTTCTGCTCTTTATTTCTTAATATTCAGCAAGAACAAGTAATTTAGCTACTAACAGCTTTTACAAGTGCTGTGCAGAGGTTCAAAGTTTAGTTCTGATCCTGGTCCTATGTCTCTTGACTTCTGCTTTGTAGATGCCTGTTTATTTCGCAGGCTTCTTTGATGACCTAAACAACATGGTGCGTTTTGTGCACATCAAGGGGAGTTGTCATACTCTTATGTTCCTTTCTCCACTATCTTTTGCTAGTTTCCATAGTCCTAGTTTCGGGCGGATACCAAACTTGTGGTTTTTTTAATAATCTGCTTGCACAGCTAAGGCCTGTCGGTCAAATATCAAAAGCACAAATGATCTAATTTAAAAACAATTCTTCTTAATTTTCTATACTATGCTTAGCAAAACAGCTTCTGTTAATATTTAGCAGCATCTCTTAAGTAGCAGCATGAAATAGTCTAAATAAACATTTAAAGCAACATATTTTTTATATTGGGTTTAGCAGTATTGTAATGGAATTGCAGCATGTATAAAATCATTAAGATTATATTTTAATCTCCCAATATATTACGTTATGAGAAGGCTTTGCCATGCAAAATGAATACCATTGAGAAGTGGAGTTCTTTCTGTCACCTATAGCATACATGTCACCAGTTTTTCCCTCTAGTTTTACCCTCTCATCAGATCATTTTAATGATGTCAGATAGTGTCTCGGCTGTAGATAAGCAAAAAAGTGAGAGTCAGGAAGATCATTTCCATCTTGTAGCTGCACGAAGATCTTCATAATATTTTGTGTATCTGCATAGAAGTGTTCTACATATTTAATCCCTTACTAGACCATATTCAGTGAAAAGTTTTTCTTTCCAAGCAATGGTAATAGCGTAGAATCACATTTACCCATATCCTACCATGATAAATACCATCTCCATGCCATCACTGCTACCCTCAGTAGAACATTGTCCTTTACTACTTTTAGCATTTTTGCATCGCTCGGGTGTATTAGGTATATCAGCAACCATGGCCAAAGCATGCTTGTAACCATTTCAGGTACCCATTAGGCATAGTCCCCAGGGTACCATTCCCAAATTAAATGCAGCTGACAATGCATTGCAAATTTTAAAGTTAGGTAAATTTAGCCCACCCAGCTCCTTATTTCTCATATGTTTTTCAAAGTTGATTCTTGCCTTCTTACCTGCCCTCCTCCCCCTAGATAAAACCTATAAAGTTAGATTTAAGCCATGTTAAATCAGATCTAGTGTGCCGGCATGAAAGCATTTGGAGTTTCAATAAAAGTATAGGCAAATATCACCATTTTCAAAAGGGCACTTCTCTCCATGAGAAACAATGGCAGATTCTTGCACACCATCAGCTGTGTTTCAGTCTGTGAAATAACATCTTGAATATTCAAACTATATAATTTATGATGATCCCTTGGAACCCAAATAGATATTTTAGTGCACTGCAGCCCACTAAATGGGAAGAGACCCTGGCCAGTTCAATTGTAGGGTTTCATCAAATGGGAACACTTCAGACTTGTCAAAATTAATCTTCAGTCTTGCAAATATCAAACTATAAAAGGTAGTTTTAACTATAAAGATCTCATGCTGTGCCTTACCCATAAAAAAGAATATATCATCCATGACAAAGCAATTTTTAAAGTTTGCATGCCTACTTTCATACCTTAAAATGCTTGAATAGTATGTAGCTTAATAGCCTAAGGTAACACAGCTAAAATGAATACTATTGTAGACAAAGGTCAATCTTGCATGCCACTCCTCAAATCAAGGGGCCTAGAGACTGGGTCATTAATGAGTATTCTCACCCTCTGATTAGCGTAGAGAAAATGTATTCAATTTAAAATTTTACCTTGAAAACCATAATTCTGTAAAGCCCAGAATATATAGCTCCATATCAGAGAGTCAAACGCTTTTTACATTTGTAGGCTGAGAAGTTAGAGCTATCTTTTGGAGACATAAGTGCTGCAATTAATTTGTGCACATTCCTAACCACATGCTGCCCTTTAACAAAACCTGTTTTGTCAGACTCAAATATACATAGCACAAGTAAATTCATACAGGCTGCCAATACTGAAGCTAATAACCTTCATCAATATGGATATAAAATTATTGGCCAATAGGAGCCAGTCTCCAAGGGATCCTTATTCTTCTTGGCTAATATTATAATAAGAGACTGGTTCATTTCAGCAGACAATGAGCCTTAGACTAAGATGATAATTCATAAATTTGATAAGGGTATTAAGAGCTGAAATTTCAAAAATTTATAAAATTCAGAGCTCAGCCCATCTAACCATATCACTTAAACCATTTTCAAAACCGAAAACTTCTAAATCGCTTATAGGTTGATTCAACTCATCCCTTTGACTTTCTGTCGCCTGGAGCCAATCCAAGTCTTTAAAAATCTCTTGCTTTATAATCTGATCTTCCTCTTTATGCTCATATAGCTCCTAAAAGTATTTGACAAATCCCTGAGTTATATCCTCAGCAGAAATAGTAATTTTTCTCGACTTATCTTTAATACCAGTAATGTAAAAATAGAAACCTTTCACTTTTTCATTGTTAGCCAGCATTTACCCATTTTAATCCTGTATTTATAGAGCTTATACCGTTGCGCTCGGGGGTGGACCCTTGTCCTGGAGCAGGAGGGAATGGCCTCCTGATAGGGATCAGGAAGCATCTGCCTCCGGGGGCGGAGCACTGGAGGAGACAGAGGCTAGGATGAGCTTCACCACTGGAAGCCCGCGGTCCCCCTGGATGCAGCCCATAGGGACCCAGGCCGCTTGGACTTAGATGGGCCTCGCAGGGTCTCCTGAAGAGATGGTAGACTGGCGTGCCCACGGACAGCAGATGAGCGCGGTCGGGTTCGAGGCTGGAGGTCAGATGGAGCAAGGAAGGCCAGAACAGTGTAGGCGATGTCAAGGCAAGGGACAGAGCCAGAATCAGGACGTAGTCAATCAGGCCAAGGTCAAATCCGAAGGTCAGTCCGAGGAGTGGTCATACAGGCAGAGGTCAGGCTCCGGAGGTCAGACAAAGTCACAGGCAAGCCGAGGCCAGAAGGCAGGCAGCAGGCCGAGTAGTCAGGAACAAGCTGAGGTCAGTACCAGAGAGACAATCCGAGAGTACTACCTGGGGGACGGACAGACGAACACAGGAACAGAAAGATGCAGGAACAAGGCTGGAACAGAAGGATCCTGGAACGAAGCTGGAATGAGACTGGAACGAGACTGGAATGCAGAGACAATCTAGCACATCATACAATGCAGACCCGCCCCTGGCCCTACAAGAGGCCGGGCAGTCCGCATGTGCGTAGGGGCGTGGCCAATCCCACGGGAGGCGCGAGAATTCCGGCGTGAGGACTAGTGCGCAGTGGAAGGCCCAGCGACCGCCGCCATGGGATGCCGAGGCCTGGAGGAGCTTGCGGCTGCTGCTGGGGAGGCCAACCCGGGACCTGCAGAGGAGCTAGAAAGGTGAGCAGGCCGGACGCGGATGGGGCGTGCAACAATACTTATAGTATTTTAGGAATTTTGCTGCTCTTTGATATAGCAATTGATTCAGAGCCGTCCGTGCTTTATCTAAGGTATCTAAACAATCGTTTATAATGGTCTTCTTTCACCTTTTGTACCACCTTTGTCAACTTTACAATTTCAAAATTATTTTCTTCTCTTTGCTAACACATGCAATAATTGTCCCTGACATGACCAATTTGCCTGCTTCCCACAATAAGGTAGACGAGATTTGGGGTTGTTTATTATGTGCCATATAATCTATCCACTGCTCCTGCAAATATTTCCCAAATGTTGCCTCATGGATTAAACCAGGGCTCATTCTCCACCCATAGGAACTATTTGAAGGGCCCACAAATTCCAAACCCATGCTAACAGGTGCATGGTCAGAAACAGACATAATTATCTAATGGAACCTTTTGAGCTATTGGAAACAGCACTTCAGATATTATCAGATAGTCTAATCTGGAACAGCACTTATGTGGATTACAGTAAAAAGTGAAATCTGCCTCCACCCGGGTGTAACAAACACTAAATGTCAATCACATCGAATTACTTACATACAAAATGAATCCCCATCTGAAGATCACCCATTCTGATCATTTTTATGTATTTGTGGTCTATACTACATTGAAATCACTACCCAACTTACATCCAATGACCATCTTATACCTAATACCACCCGCAATTGCCTACACTTTACCTTACCCAGTCATCTCCCAGTCTTTATAATTGAAGCATTCTTATTAGTCCCAGCAGAACAATGTATATAGTAACTGCAATGTATATATTGTACATATTTGAGGCATTCTTTTTAGTTCTTGTAGTGCAATGTATATACTATCTGCAATGTAGATAATATTATAGTGCAATGTATATAGTTCACAATGCAACTTAAGTGTAGTTCACTTAAGCTTGTAGTTCACTTAAGCCTGTTTTATGTCAAACGCATCCTCTGCGTAGTTTACTGTTTTACTGTTAACCGATGTGATATCATTGAATGTCAGTATATTTATTTATTTTATTTATTTGATGAGTTTCATATACCGTTATTCGGTAGAGCCATCATAACTGTTTACAAAGTGAATATTATTTTCTTAACAGTATTGAAACATTATAACAGAATGAGCATATATAGAAATAAACAAGTCAGGTCAAATAACTATTCTTGGGTTGGAAGAGGAGGGAAGCGAGTTTGGTTGGAGATTAGAGTTGAGAGTTCATTTGATGGTTGGTATGGTCAGTTGATAGTGGGTCAATGAAGAATTTGCAGAAGAAAAAAGTTTTTAGGTCTTTTTTGAACGTTTTTATGTTGTGCTGAGTTCTCAAGTCTTCAGGTAGTGTGTTCCAGAATTTGGGGGATGCGATGGAGAAGGCTCTTTCTCTTGTTGTTGTCATATGTGCATCTTTTATGGTAGGGATGTTTAAGTAACTTGAGTTATTGAAGCGTAGGTTTCTAGAGAGTTTTTGATGAAAAAATAAATATATATATAAATAAAACCAATAAATAAATTAAATAAATAAATCACCATGTAATAGATTAATATTTTTGAAATTGCAGCAGTTTACACAAATGCTCATAAAGAAGTCATGAGAGTATCTATTTGGCACATATAAATTACAAACAACAACATTGTGCCTATAGAGGGTATCAGCTATTTCCCGTCGATAGCAGGGCTGAATTAGCCATGCTGTAATGGGATCTGTCAATCAGGCCCGGGAGGTGGAGCTTGTCAAAGCAGAGAACAGAGCCTTGCTCTCTGCGGCTGCCTGTGTGTTCCCACGCAGGAAAGTAATGGACTCTCCTCAGTCTGTTTTTTCCGCGAGCGGGATCGCACGTGGAGCTGTTCTTCTCCTCAGAGTTAACATAATAAAAATGTCAAAATCGAGGTTTAAACCCTGTCATTGCGGCAAGGTAATGTCGGTCACGGACGGCCGTAACCGGTTACCGATGCCTAGGACCAGATCACAATTGGGAAGATTGTGAATTTTGCTCAAGGGTGTCACCCAGAGCACTGAAGCAAAGGGACTACAAGCTTCAGGAACATTTTGCCTCAACGGGACCATCGGAGGCTCATTCGTCGCCTGGCCCGCCGATTTCATCGGCTCCCTCGAAAAAGAGAGCATCTTCGTGGGATCCTCAATCCTCCACTCTTGGAGTTAAGGAGAGGTAAGGAGAAGTAGGATTAAATGGGCAATTTTCTCAGTGGAAGGGAGTGGACAGTGGAGTGCCTCAGGGATCTGTATTGGGACCCTTACTTTTCAATATATTTATAAATGATCCGGAAAGAAATACGACGAGTGAGATAATCAAATCTGCAGATGACACAAAATTGTTCAGAGTAGTTAAATCACAAGCAGATTGTGATAAATTGCAGGAAGACCTTGTGAGACTGGAAAATTGGGCATCCAAATGGCAGATGAAATTTAATGTGGATAAGTGCAAGGTGATGCATATAGGGAAAAATAACCCATGCTATAATTACACAATGTTGGGTTCTGTTGTGAGGCCCGATCGCGATTGCATGCGATCGGGCCTCCCTACCTGTTCCCAGCGGACCAGTCGGGACTCCTCTACCAGGGGTCGGCAGAGCACGGGCCGCGGCGTGATGGCGTCCTGCTGTCAAAGGATAGCATCGGAAGAGCCGCGGCTGGCCCCGCCCCTTAAAGGGGCCGGGCTGCGGAAACGAGGTCGGCCCCAGAGATGAAGTCAATTGGGAGGGAGATTTAAACTCCCTCCGTGAAGACCCAGACGCCTTCACAACAGGTCCTGTGCGTTTACTGTCCTGATTCCTGCTGACTCCTGCCTGGTTTTGATTCTGACTTGCCTGCCGCCTGCCTGACCCTTGGACTGTTTTTGATTCTGCCTTGCCTGCCGCCTGCCTGACCCTTGGACTGTTTTTGATTCTGCCTTGCCTGCCGCCTGCCTGACCCTTGGACTGCCTTTGATTCTGCCTTGCCTGCCGCCTGCCTGAACCTTGGACTGCCTTTTGACTTCGGATTGGATTTTACTTACCTTGCCTACTGGAATCCCGGATTGGACGTTGCGCTGCTTCCTTGGAGTACTGCTCTATACCCCTGCCTGGAACTTGGACTTTCCTCTGACTTCTCCGGCCTGTACCCAGCCTGTCAAGGCCAGCGGAGGGTACTGAGGGGTTGCAGTACCGGAACTTCCACCTTCCGGGGTCGTGAGGCACCTGGTTCCTCAGGTGGGTGTCTCTCTTTCTCCGGGTTAAGGGTCCACAGTATACAGAGCATAACAGGTTCCATATTAGGTGCTACAACCCAAGAAAGAGATCTAGGTGTCATAGTGGATAACACATTGAAATCGTCGGTACAGTGTGCTGCGGCAGTCAAAAAAGCAAACAGAATGTTGGGAATTATTAGAAAGGGAATGGTAAATAAAACGGAAAATGTCATAATGCCTCTGTATCGCTCCATGGTGAGACCGCACCTTGAATACTGTGTACAATTCTGGTCGCCACATCTCAAAAAAGATATAATTGCAATGGAGAAGGTACAGAGAAGGGCTACCAAAATGATAAGGGGAATGGAACAACTCCCCTATGAGGAAAGACTAAAGAGGTTAGGACTTTTCAGCTTGGAGAAGAGACGACTGAGGGGGGATATGATAGAGGTGTTTAAAATCATGAGAGGTCTAGAACGGGTAGATGTGAATCGGTTATTTACTCTTTCGGATAGTAGAAAGACTAGGGGGCACTCCATGAAGTTAGCATGGGGCACATTTAAAACTAATCTGAGAAAGTTCTTTTTTACTCAACGCACAATTAAACTCTGGAATTTGTTGCCAGAGGATGTGGTTAGTGCAGTTAGTATAGCTGTGTTTAAAAAAGGATTGGATAAGTTCTTGGAGGAGAAGTCCATTACCTGCTATTAAGTTCACTTAGAGAATAGCCACTGCCATTAGCAATGGTTACATGGAATAGACTTAGTTTTTGGGTACTTGCCAGGTTCTTATGGCCTGGATTGGCCACTGTTGGAAACAGGATGCTGGGCTTGATGGACCCTTGCTCTGACCCAGTATGGCATTTTCTTATGTTCTTATGTCAAAACGACAAAGGCCAATGGATTGTCAAAAATTCACAGAGCCAGAAGCACCGCAGCAGGACATATTGGCGCCAAAAACCTCGGTGCCTACACCTTCTGCATCTAAGGTGCCTTATGCGCATAAAAAAGTATCGGCGCATAATATTTCAGCGCCGAAAGAGGGATTGGCACACAACATTTCTATGCGCATGGTGCCGAAGACACTTGTGCATATGACGCCGAAGAACCCTGTGCGCATGGTGCAGATGAATGCTGCGCGCAGGACACCAAAGACATCAGCACGCAAGGCGCTGAAGAAGTCTGAATGCACAACCAAGGGATATGCTGCGTGAAAGGTGCTGTCGATATCTGCACGTACGGCGCCAAAATCACCTGCGCGCTCGACACCAATTGTGTCTATGCGCACGGCGCTGAAGACATCGGCGCCGATAACCCTTGCATGCACGGAAACAGAAGGATATGTGC
Organism: Rhinatrema bivittatum; assembly: GCF_901001135.1. NCBI lineage: Eukaryota > Metazoa > Chordata > Amphibia > Gymnophiona > Rhinatrematidae > Rhinatrema > Rhinatrema bivittatum. The sequence continues at coordinate 387,196,348 of NC_042617.1, forward strand.
GCAAGTCTACATCCGCGCATAAATCTAAATCCGCGCATAAGAGACATGACCACTCATCTCATGTATTACAGAATGAGTTGAAACAATGACGTAGCCCTTCACAAGGGTCTTCTTCAGCTTCTCCACCAATAACTTCACCTTGTTCAGGTACTTCTCTTTCTTCAAGAGCTGATTCCAAAAAATTTACAATAAAACGTAGGAAAAGATCACCGTCTTCACGTAGAAGTCATACAGACTCGTCTTCTCACTATTATCATAAGCACTCACGACACTCCTACCATAGAAGGTCGGCAAAGAGGAGTGCTACATGGGAAATAAGCCCTTCGACTTCTAAATCATCTGATATACCACCTTCCAATACCTTCTCACATAGAGAGGTAATACAGATAGTTTCCTCTAACGCTTCTACAGATTCAGAGGATTCGAGGAACATAACATGCAATACAATACAAAAGGACCGTAAAGGACCTAATACTTCACCTCAGAATACTCCAATACACCCTAAAGTAGGTGTCTCACGAGAATACCCCCTCATACAAAAGAGGCATTTTATCAATTGTCTCAGTCCTTAGCAGGTTTTTATGAAACTCTTCAGTCATCGTTCAAAATGACTAATATTGCTGCTGACAGTTCTCCGGAACACAAGATGCAGATTAATAGAGAACTGTCGGTGAAGCCGCCGACATCTCCCATAATAACCCGACCAGCCTCGCCAAATTATAAACAGGATACATCTTTTGATTCTCCTTCACTGCAAACATTCCCATCATCATCTACGGGATTCCCGTCGGATCCGCAGGAACAACCTCAGGAACCGTACTCCCCTCCAGAAGACCTTACATACCCAAAATTCCTAGAAAAATTGGGTACAATACTGCATCTAGAGGTCCAAAAAGAAGCAGACCCTAGGGCAGAAACCCTTGGTCTCCTAAAGATTTTTGATACTCCAGAGGAACCAACATTTCTTCCACCACAAGAACTCCTGCATTCAGTCTTACAGAAATCCTGGGAAACACCTTATGCAATCGCAGCCATTTCCAGGAAAACAGACATAAAATTTCGTATGAGGAAGACATCACCGTACTCTCTACCACAATTATCTCATGCTTCGATTGTGGTGGAATCGGCGATGCAAAGATTTAAGAAAACAAAGTCACATTCCTCATACCCACCAGGGAACGACAACAAATATTTAGATGAGTTTGGCAGGAAAATGTACCATAACTCAATGTTGAATGACCGAATTATGCACCATCAATTCTACATGGTACAATACCTATGTGAGTGCATGCAAGCTATGAAGGGTATGCTTTCCTCTATGGTGGATCGGATACCTCCGCCTCTTCATGACATGGAAGAGTGTTCTCGACACCTTTTGAGGTCGATCTATGAAGCATATGAAACGTCCTCCAGGGCATCGGCAACAGCCATTGCAGCCCGCAGACTAGCATGGTTACATTCAAGTTCGATACGTGAAGATTTGCACGAGAAACTAACCTCCCATGTACAGGAGATAACCTGTTCGGAGAAAGAGTCCAGGTCACAGTAGGTAAACTGTGAAGGAAGAAGCTCTAGCAGTACAATCATTAACATCACATCCTAATTATTCGACCACACATCGTTATATGGGATCTACTAATAGGCAATCATATTCCAGGAGACCCTACAGATCTTATCAGTCTTTTCGTACACAAGCATACCCTTCCTACCAGCGTCCTGCTCAACAACAGAATACCTCAAACCAACGTAGAGGTAAACCATGTAACCAGAGACAGCAGGCGCAACAGCCAGCTACTGCAGCAAAAGCGACTTCATCTTTTTAGTTACTCAGCCACCACCACAACATCAAGCTCCACCCGGCAGGATTCGTTCTTGCCTGGAAGCCTGGGAGAGAATAACATCCGATCAATGGGTTTTGGATATAGCACGTCATGGTTACCAACTCCAATTTGTCACAAAACCCATATTGCCTCATCTTTCCACACTCAAGATTCACAACCTCCAACCACAACTGGGGGAGGAAATTGCTTTGCTTCGCAAACAACAAGCAATTCGACAAATTCACCCAGGCTCCAAATCAGTAGCATTTTATTCCCCATACTTCCTCATACCCAAGAAGTCGGGTGGCCTTCGTCCCATACTAGACCTAAGGGAATTGAACAAATTTATCACCAAGGAGAAATTCAAAATGGTATCGTTGAAATCAATCCTTCCTCTGATTCAAACCAACGATTGGATGTGTTCCATAGACCTGAAGGATGCTTACACACACATTTTAATCCAGCCATCTTCGAGGCGTTACCTATGCTTTCGCTACAGGCATCAACACTACCAGTACAAAGTTCTCCCCTTTGGACTATCGGCTGCACCCAGGGTCTTCACCAAATGCATGATAGTGGTGGTGGCTCATCTCAGACAACAAGGTATAACCATCTTTCCATATCTGGATGATTGGCTCATAATCGGCCCAACTCCCAACATTTATTTTATTTATTTATTTGCAGTTTTTATATACCGACATTTGTTTAGTAACCTCACATCGGTTCACAATTAACAGAAACATTGCAGCTGTGCCAATTAGAACGAACATGTGCAACAGTGCTTTACAATAAACATTTACAATAAACAATAAACTTTACAATAAACTTTACAACAGTGCTTTACAATAAACATCTTACTAGATCACCTCCATCGGGTGATACACTGCTTACAGGAATTAGGATTAGTGATCAATTTTCAGAAATCACACCTACAACCAACACAGAAGTTACAGTTCATAGGAGCATGCCTGGACACAACTTGCAACAGAACACACCCACAAGGCGACAGAATAACGCACTTCCGTCACCTTCTACATACCTTGAACCATACTCAGAGACCGTCAGCGAGACAGGTGTGGTAGTCCTGGGCCACATGGCGGCGGCGATTTTCACGGTTCCCAACACCAGGCTACACACGACGCCTGCAATGGGGACTAAAACGCCAATGGAAACAACATTCACAACCATTGACACAGAAGGTATCGCTGACCGCCGAAATGAAAAAGGATATAACATGGTGGCTCCTAGACTCCACCCTGTCCAAAGGAGCATTGTTCAGTCCCCCTCCTCTCAACGCAGTCTTAAGCACAGATGCGTCTCGTAAAAGTTGGGGTGCACACCTCGAGATTTACGAAACACAAGGGTTATGGACAATCTCGGAACAAAACTTGCAAATAAATTTATTGGAACTCAGAGCGATTCGGAATGCATTACAAGTGTTCCAGGACCATCTGAAAGGCTGCAGGGTAATGATCTACATGGACAATCAAGTGGCGATGTTTTACATCAACAAACAAGGAGGGTCCGGTTCATGGTCCCTTTGCAAGGAGACCCTGATAATTTTCGAACACGCTCACCGGAATTCCATACATCTCCAAGCAACTTATCTACCAGGAGTTGCAAAACCAAGAGCGGACAGGCTAAGCCGCATCTTTCATTCTCACGAATGGGCACTCAATACAGAAATAGCCCAAAACATATTCATGCAGTGGGGGACACCTTCGATGGATCTCTTTGCAATGGAGATCAATGCTCAAGTTCCCAAATTCTGCTCCATAAGACCAAGCCAATGCAGGATCGCTCAAGATGCCTTCCTCATTCCATGGACGACAGGCCTCCTGTACGCCTTTCCTCCCATACCACTCATAACAAGAACAATTCAAAAGTGCATAGCGGACAAAGCTCAACTGATACTCATAGTCCCAGCCTGGCCGAGGCAACCATGGTACAGTTTCCTTCTCCGGCTATCCATCATGGATCCAATTCGATTACCGAATCACCAAGATCTTCTCTGCCAAGATCAAGGGACACTTCTACACCCGCTACACTCATCTCTACACTTGACAGTGTGGAGATTGAGAGGCTCCTTCTAACAGAACAGGGAGTTTCCACTTCAGCACAATTCATTTTGTTAGAATCCAGGAAACTCTCAACCAGGAAAAATTATAGCTATAAATAGAAACGTTACTCGACTTGGTGCACTTTCAAAGGTGTACCACCATTGGACTGCTCACCGGAGCTGCTCATTGATTATCTTCATATACTATATGTAGTTGGTCTAGCAACATCATCCATCAGAGTTCACCTCAGCGCCATAGGCGCCTATCATAGACCAATTAACAATATTCCTATATCCAATCACCCATTACTGTCTCGCTTCATGAAGGGGTTAACTCACATTCGTCCTCCGGTATCTAAACCTCCAGTTCCATGGAACCTCAACATAGTTTTGGAACAGCTCATGCTGTCCCCATTTGAACCCATGGACTCGGCACACATAAAATACCTCACATGGAAAGTGGTATTCCTGGGTGCAGTAACATCAGCACGAAGAGTTAGTGAGTTGCAGGCCTTGGTCCATTATCCTCCATATTTGCAATTTCATCACCAAAAGGTAGTTCTCCGAACTCACCCATCCTTCCTACCAAAAGTGGTTTCCCAATTGCATCTCAATCAGACCATGGAATTACCCACCTTTTCCCCTAAACCTCATGCAAATGATGGGGAAAAACTACTGCACACACTAGATTGTAAAAGAGCTTTAACACACTACAAAGAAAGAACAAACTCGGACTCCCGGGTTTCTCAACTCTTTGTCACCTTTGACCCGAAGGCACCTGGATTACCAGTGGCTAAACGCACCATCTCCAGTTGGATAGTACAGTGCATCAAATTCTGCTATGATAAACAGAATTTACAATTACAGTCTACTCCTAAAGCTCACCAAGTCAGAGCAGTAGCAGCCTCCTTGGCACACCTTAAGAATGTGCAACCCATAGACATTTGCAAGGCAGCTACATGGTCATCGCTTCATACCTTCACATCTCACTACTGCCTTGATCAACAAGCAGCCACTGATGCAAAGATAGGGCAAGCAATACTGCAATCTCTATCCTCCTGTCCTCGGTGACTGCCACACTGTCAAAGATTACGTACAACATATATATCATACACAACGTGATCGGGAGCTTGGGACTCCCATGACAGCATGGCTAATTCAACCCTGCTATCGACGGGAAAAAGCAAGTTTGCTTACCGTAAACGGTGTTTCCGTAGATAGCAGGATGAATTAGCCATGCTGACCCACCCTCCTCCCTGACAGTCACCAAGTCTTTGACTACACTAAGGCTTAATCACAGACTGAGGAGATGCCGTTACTTTCCTGCGCGGGAACACGCGCGCAGCCGCAGAGAGCAAAGCTCTGTTCTCTGCTTTGACAAGCTCCGCCTCCTGGGCCTGATTGACAGATCCCATGGCTGATTCATCCTGCTATCTACGGAAACATCGTTTACAGTAAGCAAACTTGCTTTTATTACATATCTCCGCTTGCGTCCAGCAGGAAAGGAAGATGCTTATGAAGAAGGATGGCCACTCATCTTTGCCTATATGAGAAAGATTAGAAATAAGTGTCCTATTGTGTCAGGTAGTAAGGAATAGTTTTTACGGAAGTCATCTCGATAGAGCACGCAGAGTTAATTTAGTCCCTTGTGAGAGAAAGAACAGTTATGATTTGTTTATAATGAGTTATAGTTAAAACATGCAGTTTTGTGCTTTGTGCCTAAGTTCACTGAGAAACATACTGTGTTACAGCTCTCACCTCACAGCGCCCCCTTTCCCCCTAGTATGATCAGAAGTTAGTGAATGGAGAATGAGGATATTAAGAGAGAAAGAAAGAACAAGTTATACCCCATTATTGTAGTACAAAGTCAGCACGTAGCCTGCTTTGAAAGTAATATTTCTGCCAGAAAAGATAATGGACACACAGTAATGCTTAAAGCATAAAGACATGATGCCAGGCTATTACGCAGCCCCCCCTTCCCTTCATAGCCCCCTCTTCACAGCCTATACTACCCCCCTTTTTATTTATTTAAAACATTTATAGCTCGCCCTTCTTACATTCAGGGCGGGTTATAATATCACATTCACAGATTTTTTTTTAAAACATGGCAACATTCACATAAAATAAAACTCGCATAGCAGCGAGTAGTCGAACAATCATACACCTGTATTTAGACATTAAAAGCGAGTTTAAATTAAAAAAAAAAGTCTTTAAAGCTTTCTTTAAAAACCTAGGATCTTTTAGGCTTCTCAGTTCATTTGTTAACAAATTCCTAAAGATTGGACCTGCTATTGAAAATGCTCTTTCCCTAGTTTTGTCCAGACGCGCGATTTTAGGGCAGGGGATATCCAGAATATTCTGATTTACTGATGGGAGGGATCTCGCCGGGGAATGTATTTTCATGACGGCGTTTATCCATGGTGATTGAACATTATGTATGAGAGAATGTAAGAATGTGGCGTACATTCAGAATGCTATTGGTAACCAGTGGAGTTGCTGTAAATTGGGGTAATGAGCTCACGAACTGTTGTGTCATTAAGCGAGCTTCAGAGTTTTGGATAATCTGTAATGGGCGGAGAGTATATTTAGGCAAGCCAATGAATAAAGAATTTCAGTAATCTACATTAGAGAATAGCAATGTCTATAAAGCTGTACGGAAATCAACGGGATCCAGAAATGGCTTGAGGGTGTTGTAACAGCTTCAGTTTGTGATAGGAAGAATGGGTTAGACTTTTAATTTGAACATTCATGCTTAATTTGTATACCCAGATTTCAAACAGATTTCATCATTTGAATAATTTGACCATTAATAGTAAGTTCAGATGGGGCATTGCATAATGGGAATTTTGTGAGGTGTATTATTTCAGGTTTTTGGATGTTCAATGATAGTTTATTTTGAGAGAGCCAATTTTGAATAGTAGTGAGATAATCTGAAAGAACTTGTTCAGTTTGTGTCCATGTTGATTTAATAGCAAAGAAAAATTGTATATCATCATCTACATATAATCTATAATGAAGGTCAAGATTTGCAAGTATTTGGCACAATAGTATCATACAGATGATAAATAATATCGCTGGCAGCACAGAGCCTTGGGGCATTCCAGATGTAACTGTCTGCCAGAATGAGGTGTAGGATTCAATTTTAACTTGTAAAGCGCACTTAGCACGGTTTGACAAAAAAGGGTTGAACCAGGCCAATACCTTCCCTGTTAGTCCTAGTGCGCTCAAGCGTTTTAGCAATATGCTATGGTCAATTGTGTCAAATGCTGCAGAGAATTCTAGCAGCACCATAATGAAGCTAGAACCGTGTTCAAAACCACGTCTTATGATATCAAAACTAGAGAGCAATAGTAATTCAGTACTATGAAATTTGCAAAAACAAAATTGATATTGGTCTAGTAAATTCTTCTCCTTCACTAGAAGCAGCCTGGAACACTTCTCGCTTTTACAGCACCCACTTGCCCTCCCTTCCTCCTTACTTGAAGCCTGAAGACTTCAAAGTCACACACAGAGAAATAACCAAGTACAAGATGGAGACAAGACCTTAGTTAGAAGATAATAAGACCCCATAAAGCCAGCTAGACGATAGGGAGTTAAATTTTGACCTTGACTAGCAGCTCAGCTTGCAAGTAGTTTTGCTAGTGCTAAGACTGGAAAACACCTGGCACTTGTCCAGATTCAGTTATAGAGACAGTATAACCTGCACATCAGTTTCACAAACCCTTTTATATTGGTTTTATAGTAGTATCTTGCTTGCTGTCTGAGACAAGAGTTATATGATTTGCTTTTATTTACATGACATTGACATTAATGTTGCTTATGCTAATTTTTGCTGCTATTTTGGGGTGTCCATTTAGTTTTAGGGAATGTAAAGAGCAAGTGGTCACACACGTGAGACAGAGAATGTCTGTACAAAATAGCAATTAGAGGTAGTGAACAAAGACAAGAAATCCATCATTTCAGAGGACACACACAGTAGTTTTCCTTATCAGTTTGGCAACACTTCAGGAGAGCAGGGAAACATAGAAATCCCCACTACATATGTCTAATCCAAATATTTAACACCCCAGCACATGGTAGGACCTACGGATTCTGGCTAAGAGTTATTAGTACAACCATTTTGCCAAAGACCCAGAATCCCCAGTGCTGTACAGTCCATCAACTGAACCCCCCCCCCCCCCCCCCCCCCCCCCGACTTGCTGATTCACTGGCTGGGAGCTAATGATGGGCACTCAACCAAGAAAGTGACAGCTTTTTTGGTAGGCCCTTGTACATATTTCCCTATTAATTGGAAAAGCTCTAGTGAAGGGTTCTTTCCTCCCTGAGCCCTCCCAGTACATTTTGGGTGGCAGAATCTTCTCACCTCTGTTCCTCTCAAATTTGTTTCTCTGTAGAGATTCTGACTGAATGACTTTGACAGTCTGTTAGGATTTGCGGCGCTCACCCACTCTCATGCAGCAGGAACTCTGCTGGATCCAGCTGTCATGCCTGGCCTCCCTGCACGCATGCGCATAGTGGTAGGAAGAATCTGATCGGCGCCTCCTGATGATGTCACTTGTCTGTTTTGTCTTATCTCACCTTCCCCAGATTAACTTTCTGGCTTATGACTTCAGCTGTGGACTCTGACCTTCCTTGTCCGCAAGCCTGCCCTGACCTCTGCCCAACTTTTGGATTCTTGTTCTCACCACCACCCTAGGGACCCACCTAAGCCCTGCCAGCTGCCAGAACCCAAAGGCTCAACATGCGGAGAAGGCGGCTGGTATATGCGAAGCTCCAGTCTGTCAGTGTCCCGCTACACGGCATATCTGCCAGCTGATGGGGTGCGCCTAACAGGTTCGCCCACCAGACTGTGCCGATTACTCCTCAGCACCAAGGGTTGACCAACACCTATTCCTGTGCCGGCATTACACAGTCATCAACACTTTGGCTTTTCTCAGGCAGGCTTACTTCATCTGACACCTCCCAGTATACTTGTGTTTACATATCCTTGCCTCCCCTTCCTAGCTTGGAAGAAATTGTTGGGTAGGTTGTGGACTCCTATTCCTGTGGGAGACCTAGTTGGGAGGAGGGCTTTAAACTGCACCCTGTGGGCAACATCTGAGAGCTTGCTGCCCTGGTCACATGACAACACTCTTAACATCAACCTTGGCCATGACAGCAGTCTTCACCCTACAGGGGCAGTGGCTTACATGAGAGAGAGAGAGAGAGAAAAGAAGATAGATAAGCATAAGTGAGAGGCAAGGGAGTGAGTGAGAGGGGTGAGAGTGAAGTGAAGAGATGGGAAGGGGAAGGAATGAGATGGAGGGGAAAAGCAGTTTCTGGGGAATCCTTTTCTTTAAGGGACTCCTCAAACTCTGACTTTCTCTCAGGAACTTTTCTTTTCTGTTTCCTCTGGGCTCACAGGGATCTTCCCATCTTGGAAGGCTGAATTTCTTCTTCAGGTACTATCTCTGGAGGGACAGACCCATCAAGTGTCTTCCATAAGGAGAGATCCTCACAATCTCAACTTTGTGCTAAAGCTGATTTTCCAACACACCTATCCTCCTCCTGCATCACCTGGGTGCAGGATTTTTATACAATCTTACAACCCCTCCCAATGAGAAGTGGTTAAATTTGCTAAAATCTCACTGAACTGACACCACACCAAAGGGCAAGGTCTAGTGAAACCTACAGGCCACACTACTGGCATTGCAGATCTACTGAGGACAAATTCAGCCTTAAAAGTAAAGGGCAATCATTGCTAGAAAGGGGTAGCATCCAGTTACACAGTGTTCCAGAAGCAGCAGTGGGGGACCCTGGGAGGATGAGGGCAAGAGTAACCAGTGTTAGAGCTATGGGTAGCTGCAAGGCTGTATTTTCCATTTATAGATGTGCCACTTGCTGACAGCTGGTTTCAGATTACTACAGCTACTAGACTCTACATCATGATTAGAATTTCTCTCGAAATGAAGAACGGGCATGCAGCCCTAGAAGCAGAGGAGGAGAAACCATCCCATGATGAGAAGGAACCAAAACATGGAAACCCCAGAGTTATGGGCTCAACTGCCATTGTATCTAGGAAGCAGAAGGTAGTGATAGTCAGTGACTCACTTCTGAGGGGCAAGAAGGCATCCATTTGCTGACCACACATGTTGACGCAAGGGGTGTGCAGTTTGTTGGGTGCCAAAATCCAAAACATTGCAATAGATTACCAAAAATCCTCAACCCTACTGACTACTATCCAATGCTTCTCATCCATGATGGCACGAACAATAGTGCTACGTACCACACAGAACCCATAAAAAGTCACTTCATGGCTCTGGGAGAGAGGCTGAAGCAGATAGGTGACAGCTGATATTTATTCTCCATGCTCCAAGTCAAGGATAAAGGCCCAGGCAGGGTATGCAAATCTATCTCGTGGATATTTGTTGGGGAAATCCTGAACACCTGACTGGCTAGATCTGCCTCCAGGAGTGGGTTGGGAAATACTGTTAGGACAATCTGGCAGAGACCAAAAATGGAGAGGAGAGGAGGGCCATTTGGGAGGACTGGAATTCTCTATTGGGTGTACAGAAGGAGAGAAGTTTGGAGAGGTACTCAGATGCTTATTTATTCACAGAGAGGTAGATTTTCAAAGCATTGCTCACGCAAAAATGGCCACGTTCACACTTATGCGGGCCACGCGTGAACAACGCATATTTTAAGAAGCCGGGAATTACACGCGTACATACCTATGCATGCATCAACGATAAGGAAGCAGAAAAGGAGCCAAGATGTACGTGCATAACCCCTGAATTTTGCAAGGCTGACCATGGCATTGTGTGCCGTTACACTGGTAGCTTTACTATTGGTCTTGATGAGGCGCAAGCCTGGAGATTTTAGGCCAGAGGGATCCTGAACACTGGGGAGGGGGGGGGGGGGGGGGGGGGGAGAGGGGTGAAAGAACTTTTAAAGGGCCAATCTAATACTCTCTATATATCTCCCACTGTAAGAAGGGAACTTTCAACTCATGGTGGGTGGGCAGTGTTACATTTGACTGCCTAAGGTGCAAGGGTCTGTAGACCCTTGTAACACTGCCCCCCCACTAAAACCCACCCTGAGTTGAAAGTACCCCTCTTATAGTGGGATATATATAGAGTGTCAGATTGTTCCTTTAAAAGAATCTCTCTCTCTTTATCAGCCAGTCACTTGTGAGTACGCGTGGTAGGGATATTTTAAAAGGTACATGTGTACTTGCACAACCAATATAAAATCAAGCATATTTTTGCTCGTGTGCCCAATACACGTGTTTATGGGTGCACGCATGCACCTTTTAAAATTTACTTGAGAGAGTTTTGAATATATCCTGCTTTTTACTGGCAGCCAATGAAGTTGGTGTATGTAGGTAAAACATTATATTAATCTATGGTTTACTGTCTGTACTGCCTGTTATCTTTCATACCTGTTATCTGTAAAGCCTGTTGCTAATTATTGTTTATTGTAAACCGCGGTGATGTATCTTTTTACGTACTGCGGTATATAAAAATCCCTAAATAAATAAATAAATAGGTTACATGTGGTCCATTGCAGTTTCTTGCTCTAGCCTCTCCCTTATTTTGAGTAACCCAAAGTTATATGGGATTCCAATTTAAATTTATAACACAGAGGGCTGGAGTTGTGGGAGGGAATGGAATTCCCTCTTTTGCAGTAAACTTGTGAAACTCTTCACAGCTATTCTAACTAGTCTCTTGGTTATATAGGAGAGAATAGTATCTCGAAAAGGTGATTTACATTATCTAAACAAGTCTGATTTAAAAAGAAAATCAAACTATCTTTATAAAATCTAATTGAAACCAGATAATTAGCAATATACTTAATGAGGTCCATATTCAGAGGCATTCAGCTGGATAACTCTGAAGTTATCCGGCTAAATGAATATTTGAACACTTATCTGGCTAAAAGGTCAGCTGAATAACTTAGGGTATTCTGATGGCATTTGGGGGGGGGGGGGGGGGGGTGTTACGTTAGCCAGATAACTTGTCTGGCTAAGTCTGGTCACACCAAACAGTTGCCCTAAGGTTAGCAGGATAAAGTTATCTTGGCATACTTTAAGATCATTTGTTTTATTCTATAGTGCAACTGCGCTATTTATAGGGACCTTAATGTTTTCATTTTTTATTTTATTTTCCCTAGGAATTTCACTGTTAAATAAATAAAAATCAGTGGGAAAAATACTTTGTTATAGCATACAGGAGAGAAATTAGTGGAAAAGTAATTTCTCAAATGAGTTTTGTTGTTATAACATTGAAATTCCCAGAGAAAATAAAATAAAAAGTGAAAATGAAGGTCCCTAACTACTGAATATACCTGCAAAGTTGGCCAGATAAATTTATCTGACTAATTTTGCTAGCCAGTGACTGAATATGGACCTCAAAATATTTTAGTTGCACAAAATATGATCTAATATAAGTTTCTGAGAGACAGAAGATCTTTGTCTGTATGAAAGGAAGGATAAAGCTAAAGACAAGCCTGGATTTAGGGATAGTCAACTGCCTCCAGTGCCAAATTTTCATAGGAGCAGGAACACTGTTATTGCCATGCTGCCATCTGGGTCCGCTGACTAGGCACTGATTATCCTGTATAGTGGTGCCGGTCCTTTAGCAGCAGCAAATTTGTAAAGAAAAGTTTAATGTGGAGCCTCTTGCAAGCTATGTCACATTCACTGGCCCTGCGGTGCTGCATCCTGTTGGACAAATTAACATGAAGCCTATGAAGAAGGGGGCAGGGCATTGCAGCCTGTGAGTTTATGACAATTTGCAAGAGGCCCTATACAGAATTTTCTTTCCTGATTTGCTGCTGTGGAGCTGGAACTACGGTATTATACAGGGCAAACAATGCAGCTAGTTGGAGGTGAGGGGATGGGTGACGGGGAGGTTGTTATTCCCCTCCCCCCGATGACATGCTGGGTGGGGATCCCCACCTATGGTCTATGGGCATACACAGGGGTTGCTTTTCCTTTGGGCAAAGGGTGCAGCTGATCTGGGCCCTGCATAATAGGTAGGCCATAGGTAAAAGCAACCTGAAGTGCAAGACCAACCACTTAACACCAGCAATTGCAATTTACTTCCAGGCAGTTCAGCACCAAATTATTATGATGCAGGTCCACAGTGGGGCAGTGGCTCCCAGTGCAGGCTCAGAACTGGTTGCTGATGGATGCAACATCAACACACCTTTAGGCAGCTTCCTGCTTGCCTGCAGTCAGCAAGGAATTAGATGAAGAGTAGAGACTGTACATGCACCACGTGTAATGCAGGAAAGAAGAGAAAGGACAGCCTTGCTGATTACCCTCAGCTACTGCCTAAAGAATAAAGGAGTGCTTTTCACCCCTGATGCTTGTGAATGACTGGAGATTTAGTATGAGAAATGCCAGGTTGCTGATGGGGGTGGGGCAGTCAAGGATTGAGTGGGAAATTGAGGAGGTGGAAGGGAGATCAATGACTGGGGGGGGGGGGAGGGGGGAAGAAAGGTCTGGTGTGGTATAAAGTGTGAAGTGTGGACGGGGGGGGGGGGGGAGGGATTGAGTGGAAGCTGGGAGAAGGGATGGGAGCTCAGGAAGGAGAAAGATGCCTGTGGAGGAGAACATGGACTTGGAATTGTATTGGGGGGGGGGGGGGGGGGAGAGAGAGAGAGGCTTAGGAGGAAACGGTGAAACCCAGAGATTGGGTGGGGATGAGCAAGACCTGGGGGATTTAGTGAGAGTGCAAACTCAGGGATAGGGAAGAGAGAACAGCCCTGTGTGGTGAGGGGTAGAGTGAGGACTTGGATTGTGTGTGAAAGGTGAGTGTGAGTGGGGACTGGGGAACTGAGTGGGAAGGCAGGCACTTAAGAGGGGAAGAGCAAGGACTGAAAGATGGGCTGGGTTACAAAAACATTCCTGGGGAGGAGATGCTAGGGACTTGGGGATTAGGTTGGGGAGATGTAAAGCAGGAAATGAGTGAGAGATTGGGGACTTGGGGAGGGAGATGAGTGGGACTTGAGAGTGGGTGAAGAGACTTCTTGTGTGGGGAAGCGGGAACTTGGACTGGGAGGAGGGATGGATAAGGACTAGAAGATTGGGTGGGGATTCAGGAGACTGGAGATTGAAGAATTGGGTGGATGGGAGAACGCTGACTACTGCGGTTGGAAAAATAAAATGCCCAAACAATAAAGGTAGGAAAAGGCATTTTATTTTCAGATTATTGATTGGACTAAGTCCATTTCTGGGAATGTGCATTTCTTATATGTTTGTATTTTACCACAAAAGGAAATGTGTATCTTTCTAAAGTGTTGCACTGAAAGCAGAGATTGGCTTCTGTTATGGTTATGAGATGTTTGGTGGATTCTTAGGTGCGGCAGTGATGGCCACTCCCACGGGGAGAAGCCCTGCGGTGAACTGCAGTATCAGGCTATACTCCAATGCACAAACACAGAGATAGTCTTTATTGTACAGCTAGTTGAGTTTACCAGAGGTGGCAGTAGTGAGTAGATTCCTGCAGCAGCAGTCTGGGGTCCTCGGCTGAGGAGACCTGTCCCACAATGGTGGTATAGGGAGCTCCAATGCAGATCTTCAGTGAGGAGCTGTAGGTGAGACAGACTGATAGATTTTAGTTTACTCACACTCTTGTAGCTGTAATGGTGGTGTTCCCAGCAGGTAGACGTAATGGTAGCAGGCACCAAGGTAGACAACTCAGGCCCTCAAGGAGCAAGTACCTGGATAGGCACCTGGAAAGAAGCATAGGGCCTCCGAGGAGCAGGTACCCAAGTTAGTAGAACCCCAGAGGGTAGAGAGAGCTTCCAGCAGCAGCGAGAAGTGGCAGAGCAGCTTAGACCGGACGAGTCTAATCTTTGCTAACTCAAAGTCATTCAGCAAATGGGCAGCCTAAATATCAGGATGTTGTGATGTCACTCGAGGGGGACGCCCCCGAGGTTCGCGCCAACGTTGGAATAAAGATATGGGTAGCACGCGCGTGCACCCTAGGAGGCCCTCAGGTGAATCATGGCGGAAAGCCTTGCCATAGCCATTCCAGGGACGCCAGAGAGTGCGGCAAGCAGACGTGGTGGTCGCCATTTTCCCGAGGCTGGTGGAGAAAGCAAATATTGTGGTGAGGCAAGTGGGACGAAGCCGTCTGAGTCCGATGGATGCAACAGCTTCTTGGTGTTTCCATTTCAATTTTTGCCTGCATATTTCCAATTTTCAGTCACTTATTCTGTATTTGGTGAGGGTTTGCCTGCTCTGTCTTCTGTATGTGTGACTGAGGTGAGGGATTCTGCTAGTATGCAGTTTCTGTGTAGAGATCTATAGCAGTCCAACTTATTCTAATTTCCAGTAGAAAATGTATTTATGTAATAATTTTCATAGGTTGAGTTCTTGCTGTTCTGAGTCCTGGCAGTTAGTACTGTTTTACTATGGAGGGTTTGCTATAAAGGTTCTGAGTTTGTTTATTGCAGAGTTTTGTATTACTTCACAATTAACCTAGCAGAACTGGATTTTCAGGGTTTTGGAGTACTGTCCAATCCTGCAGACCCCCGACTCCACTCGCATAAAGGACAATTGATTGTGGCGGTGGAAAAATATTTAGAAAAGGTTGCTGTTTTCGCTGTTCAACTCTGTTGTGCTGTAAAAACTCAGTTATGCCTCTTCCATGTAGTCATTATTGATGATTAGTTATGTATTTCTTGCATTGTTCTTTGCTCTTTGACATAGCTCTCTGTTATTGTTACTATTTGACTATTCTGTAACCCACCTCTGATTTCACCAACTGAAAGAGCAATGATGATGAAGGTGGGGGTCTACCAAAACTTTTAGGAACCAGGGAAAAAACTGAGAAATTACTACTTATCTGATAATTTTCTTTTCTTTAGGACAGTCAGATGAATCCAGAACGAGTGGGTTATGCACCCCCACCAGCAGATGGAGGCGGAGCAAGTGACGTCACAGTACATATACCCCTGCACTGACCTCAGCCCGCCAGTATTCTCTTCAAAAGAAACTGTGGACAGACTAGGAAAAACTTGATTAAAAAGAACTAACCATGTCAATACTCAGCCAACATACCACACTGAGCTCAGATAAGAACATAATAATACTAGTTTAGGAACTGGAGTTACACTTACCAGTAATCCCTGTAACATGAAGGCATACAGGAGGAACAAAATTCAAACACACAGCAGCCAAGGGAGGTAGGCTGGATTCATCTGACTATCCTAAAGAAAAGGAAATTATCAGGTAAGTAGTAATTTCTCATTTCTTAACGTCCAGTCAGAGGAATCCAGAACAAGCAGGATGTACATAAGCTACTCCCTAATAGGTTGGGAGGCTGCCCGCGGTCCAGGCAAAACCGCACATGCAAAGGCTGCATCCTCCCATACCTGAACATCCAGGCGATAATACCAGTTAGACAAATGTCAACGGGAGACAACAATCTAACTTCCGCCCATGACACTGCCTGAGCCCGAGTGGAATGAGCCCGAATCTGACTAGGTAACAGTTTGCCAGCATCCACGTATGCAGCTGTGACTATCTCCTTAGTCCAGCAAGCTACAGTAGCCCGCGAGGCTGGCTCTCCCTGTCTAGTACCGCTATGAAGATCTGACTTCTGCAAAGGTAAAGAAACCTCCAGATACCTGACAATATGTCTCTTGACATCCAAGGGTCGCAATAGACTATACTCCTCTGCATCTCTTTCTTTTTTCAGAGATGGCAGGGAGATAGTCTGATTCAATTGAAACTCAGAGGCTACCTTCGGTAAAAAGGAAGAGTACGCAGCTGTACAGCCCCTGGAGTAACGGCTCCCGGCAAGACAAAGCCTGCAATTCTGAGACTCTACGAGCCGAACAAATTGCCACAAGGAACACCATCTTCAAGATCAGAACTGCAAGGACAGAGTACGTAGAGGTCTAAACGTAGGGCCTGCCAAAAAATCCAAGATGCCATAGGGGCACCGGAAACTGCAAAGGAGGACAAAGGTGTTTCACTCTTTTCAGAAAATGGGCCACAGCAGGATGAGCTGAAAAGTAGCCATCATTTACCTGACCCCCTGAGAACCTCTACTTGAACCTTTAAGGAATTAAGAGCCAAGCTTTTACTCAAGCCATCCTGCAAAAACTCCAAAATAAGCAGAATTTTGACCAAGGAGGGAAGAGCACTTTGATCCATACACCAGGTCTCAAATACCCTCCAAACACATAGGCCAAGGAAGTGGAGAACTTTCTAGCTCTTAGCAAGGTGGAAATCACTGTGGTAGAGTATCCATACTTCAGCAAGCGAGCCCTTTCAAGGGCCATACCATAAGACAAAATTGAATCGGATCTTTGTGAAGGATAGGACCCTGCTACAACAGATTCCTGTGCGCAGGCAGTCGAAGAGGTGAATCCACCAGGAGTCTCTGCAGGTCTGCATACCACGGTCTCCTGTGCCAATCTGGAGCGACCAAGAACACCATTTCCCTGTGGCGTTCAATCCTGTGAATCACTCTGCCCAACATAGGCCAAGGAGAAAAGGCATACAGCAACTTGTCTTCTGGCCACTCGTGCACTGGGGCATTGATCCCCAATGATTTCGTATTCCTTCGGTGGCTGAAGAATCGCGGAACCTTTGCATTGTGTAGAGTCACCAACAGGTCCAGGAACGGGAGACCCCTGCGATCCCGAATCAGTTGATATGCCTCGTCTAGCAATAGCCACTCACCTGGGTCCAGACTCTCTCTGCTGAAAAAGTCCACTCTTATGTTGTCTTTGCCTGCAATGTGCGAGGCTGAGATCATCTGGAGATGCTCCTCTGCCCATTCCATAAGCTGATTTATTTCCAGTGACACCTGTTGGCTCTTGGTACTTCTCTGCCGATTGATGTAAGCCATGGTTGTTGTATTGTCTGACATTATGCGAACTGACCAACTTTGCAGCCTGTCACCAAACTGCAAACATGCCAATCAGACAGCCCTGGCTTCCAACCAAGTGATATTCCAGAGAGACTCTTCTGCACTTCAACGCCCTTGTGCCATCAGTTCTTGACAGTGAGTTCCCCAACTTCGGAGAATTGCATCCATTGTCAGCACTAACCAGTATGGTGGAGACAGGGAAAGACTCCCTTCAGTAGATGATCCACCTGGAGCCGAATTGAATAGTCCTGAGATTACAGATTCCACTTAGACAGCAGGGAGCACCAAAGGAGATGCATATGTGCCCTTGCCCATGGCACCACTTCCAAGGTCACTGCCATTAAGCCAAGAACCTGCATCTAAGATCATACAGTTGGGCACAGAGTGTTTTATTTTATTTATTTAGCCCCCTAGAGAGCTTACAATCTAAGTTTGTACCTGAGACAATGGAGAGTAAAGTGACTTGTCCAAGGTCACAAGGAGCGACAGTGGGTCTCAAACCTTGGTCTCCTGGTTCGTAGTCCACTGCTCTAACCACTTAGCTACTGTTCAACAACAGATGGCCTTGAGCTAGCAACTTCTGAATTCGAGCTTCCAGTGGAACACCTTGCCCTGCTGCGTGTCAAACCGAACTCCCAGGTATTGGAATTACTGAGAAGGCTGAAGGCTGCTCTTGCCTAGATTCACTACCCAGCCAAGCTCTCACAACAGGGAAATCATCTTGCAAGTTACCAGGTGGCTCTCTTCCAGTGACTTGGCGCAAATCAGCCAGTCATCCAAATACGGGTGTATCAGGATGCTGTCCTTTCTCAACACTACCGCAACTAACACCATTACCTTAGAAAAGGTCCTGGGAGCAGTGGCCAGACCAAAGGGCAGTGCCTGCAACTGAAAGTGGCGTCCCAACACTGCGAACCGCAGGAAGTGCAGATGTACTAGTCAGATGGGACTGTGAAAATATGCCTCGGAAAGATTCAAGGAGGTCAAGAACTCCCTCAACTGCACAGTCATTATTACCGAGCACAACGTTTCTATGCAAAAAATGCTTCACTTGCAGATGACTGCTGACACCTTTGAGATCCAGAATAGGACGAAAGAAGCCCTCCTTCTTTGGCACAACAAAGTAAATGGAATATCGTCCTGTATTTTCTTGAGACACGGGTACTGGGACTACAGCCCTCAGACTGAGCAGACTTAACATAACCTCCACCGCCTGCTTCTTCTGTGGGGAGTGGCAGGGAGAAGCCATGAACACATCCCAAGGTATACTGTGAAATTCCATCACATATCCATCGCATATCACCTCCAGGACCCACTGATCTGATATAATTTCGACCCACCTCTGATAAAAGAGAGAGAAATGACCCCCCTATCTCTTGTTCCCGGGGGTGGGTCAGCAAACCTTCGTTGGGAGGTTCCACCACCCGAGCCTGCATCTTGTCTGGGTTGTCGGGCCGAGTTCTCTGAAAAGTCATGCCTCTATAGGGCCCAAAATGCCTGAATCCTCTAGCATGACCCCTTATTCTAAAGGAACGTTGAGTCTGCTTCTTGTCCTCCGGCAAACGAGGAACCGGAGATTCACCCCATTTACTAGCCAGTTTCTCCAACTTGCTGCCAAATAAAAGCGAGCCGTTAAAGGGCAACTTGGTGAAGTTAGCCTTGGGGGTCACATCAGCCGACCAATTTCTCATCCATAATTGGCATCTGGCCGCTACTATCGAAGCCATCCCTCTGGCTGAAGTGTGGACCAAATCACAGCCCACATTGACCAAGAAGGCAGCAGCTGGTTCCATAACTGTCCTGGAATTTACCCCAGAATTATCAACCTGCTGGGAGCGAAGCAAACAAGAGCGAGCCACCAAGGAACAACAAGAAGCGATCTGTAAGGACATTGCCACTGCTTCAAACGCCTGCTTGAAAAGTCTCAATCTTTCTATCATGAGCATCCTTCAAGGTTGCTCCTCCTTCCACGGGAATAGTGGTACGCTTGCAGACTGTACACTCCAGTGCATCTTCCTTGAGAAAATGTGTGCGCTCTCTCACCAGCGGATCCAGAGGGTAGAGGCCTTCCAAAATCTGATTGCCTTTGAAATTAGCCTCTGGGACGCCCCACTCATGAACAAATCAATTCTTGAATGGCCTCCAGCACAGGGAAAAAACAAGAGGCTTTACGCAAGGAGACCAAAATAGGATTTTAATTTGGCTCAGAAACGGGATCAGGCCCAGGAACTCCAAGCATAGTCAAGGTCTGGGAAATCAAAGCTGGCAGCTCATCTTTATGAAAGAACTGCAACATAGTTCTATACTGTTCCAACCCAGGTGGGATTTCCCCATCCTCAAGAGAGGCAGGATTGGCGTCATCATCCATGGTGTCCAGATCACCAGCCAGAGGAGCCGCTGTCACTTGGGGGTTACTGTGGCGTGAAACCGAAGGTCCAGACAAGAGTCCCACCTTTGCCTCCGCCATAGGAGCATGGGACAGAAGACTGCGCCTGAAGAAATGATTGTAACCCCTGGAAATATTCTATCCAAGAAAAAGTAGAAACATCCAGACCGGGAAGAATCTGAGGAGTACCAACGGAGCTAACACCCCCTGCTGAAGAGCCAGTTAGGGGAGGTCCAAAGTCAGGCGCCCCAGCTGAGACATCTTTACCCAAACCCACTTCCAGCTGGGAAGAACCAAGCTTAGCAAAAATCAGAGGAAGACAAGTCAGCCCGAGCCTCCAAACTGTGCTGGCCCAATTCAGCAGGCACTCCTGGCTGAGATGCCTGAATATGACAAGCAGTGCAAAGAAAGAGGCGCTTAGGCTTCTTAGGTACAGGGGCCATAATGGCCTACGGGGTGCTTAGCGGCGGTCGGAGTCGTGCATCTAGCTGGTTGCTTTTTTTTTTTTTTTTAAATAGGCTCTTAACTAAGTGCTCAAGAAACAGATATGCATCCAATAGATAAGCGCACCCATCTAGGCACTCAAATAATTATGTGGCTAATGCCTATGCGCGCACACCTAGGTGCTCACCCAGATCGCCAATAGGAAGGCATACAAAAAAAGTAAGTACGCGGTCACTAGGTGGAACTTGACGTGGACGCTCAAAGGATCAGGGTTTACTGTGTGTTCAAAAACTGGGTGCACAAAAGGATGCCCAATGAGACGCACACACCGAACCAAGCCTGTAGAGGGCGCTTAATAAAGCATGCGAAAAACCTTTGTGGCCTATCACACAGCGTGCAGCAAAAACCTCAGAGCGGGGCCTAGCCAAGATATGTTGCTCAACCTGCAAGGCTGCCCACATCCCTGGTCCTGCCACCCACGTCCCTTGTCCTCCCATGGAGTGGCATGAAAGTCAGAACAGCGCGCCGAGCACGGAGACCGGAGGGAGGAAGAAACCCTGACAGAAAAAAAAACCTCCCACTAAGTCTCTGTATTTTTTTTTTTTAACTTACTGGAGCTCAGCCTTACCTGGCTGAGCACAGAGACAGTCTCCAGCTGCAGGGGGAGAGGGCATTTGCCGTCACCACCACGCTCAGCTTCCAGCACCTGCTGCCTTTTAGTTGCTCAACCAGCTAAGCCCACACCGGGAACCAGCTACTGGGCCAAGGCACACCTCTGGGACCACGGAAATCACCTCAGGAATTCTCAACGGGGGGAACGACAATTTGGTATCACTGCAGGAGAATGGGGTGGTAATTTTCTTCTGTAATTTTCCTTCTTAAAATTGAAGTATTCCCCAGTGGAGAAATGCAAGTCCACCATCTGCTGGAGATGGAGAATACTGATGGACTGGTGTCACTGCAGGGGTGTATGTACTTTCATGTCAGCTTGCTCTGTCTTCATCTCCTAGTGGGGGTGCATAACCCACTAGTTCTGGATTAATCTGACTGGATGCTAAGAAAATAATTTTTTTCAGTTTACCAATTTTGAGGAGCTTTTTTAATTTGCTTTTCTTTTTACTGTTTTTTTTTTTTTTGCTTTATTGTACTATTTTTATTTCATTTGCGAGGAGGGGTAGGGGGTTTATTTTTCCTTTTTTTCATATTTTCTTTTCACTTTCTTCACCTAGTCTCATCCTTTTCCTCTTTTTCCCTCTTCATTCACTACCTCCATCCTCTTCTACTTTTTACCTTCCTTTCATTCTCTCTTCCTGTCTCTCTCCACAAAAGCTCTCTACCTGGTCTGCCTTTGCTGCTGCAAAATTAAAAGGAGGTCCGACCACAAACATTTGCCCAGGGCCCCATAAAGTGGTTAAAGCAGCTACGGTTGCACGCAGTTCAAATCCAGACTTGGCTAAAGAGCAAGAAAGCTCTGCATCATTAAATCGGTCACAAAACATGGGCAGAATTGAATTTACCCGTTCTTTACCTGACATTGGTTTCTATCGATTTAAGTTTCTTTTCCTGAATTTACACGAGCTGTTCCTGTAACTTCTACGACGACGGGGTTTTGGCAAATTGTTTGAGGTGTGGTTTCGTGGTTACAGGAACCGTTTCTCTGATGTTTCTGCTGCTTCAATAACTCATTCCGTGTTTTTAACTCTGTTTCATTTCAACTGAAAACGAAACCTTTTCTCCACTTTCTTCCACATTCCTTAAACATAACTTAAAACACGGAGTCCTTTGTCTAATCAAATCCATCAACTCAGGTGCGTCTCTCTTGACAGGTGGAGCGTGTATTCTGAGTTTAGCACAGCACTGGCTACTTTGCGGGGGTTGCAGAGAAGTCTCATTAAAATTGAACGGCCTGATTCTCTCTAGAATAAACTAGATTTCTTTTTTGCTCCTCAAATAGGGGAAAATCTGTACGTTTCCTCATCCGAGCTGCCAGGGCATCGGAATGACCTCAAAGGCGCTTCAAGAAACTTTCGTTTCCTGACGAGAAGTTGGTGTCCTGCTGTGGGCGGAGTGGGGGGGAGGAGGGTCAGCTCTCGGTGACAGGAAACGCGGGGCGCCGGGCTCTGCTTCAGTGCGCGCGCGCGCGCGGGACGGGAATGGGGGAGCGGGCGAGGAGCACAGCGACCCCGGGTAGGGGAAGGGGAGGGAATGGGAAAAGAGCGGAGCAGCCTCAGTCATCGGTGGGAGGGAGAGGGAGAGGGAGGGAAGCGGGAAAGACTCAAGCACCGGAGCCGGCGGGAGGGAGAAAGAGAACCACTTCGGGGAGCGGGAGGAGAGCGGAGGGGCCTCAGTCCCAGGTGGGAGGGAGAGCAGCGACGGCGGGCAGGGTTCAGGCCTCGGAGCCGGCGGGAGGGAGGCGCGGAAGCAGGGGAGGCGGGAGCCAGGCTGTGTCGGCGGCGGCGGCGGCGGCGGCACGGGATGGGCGGAAAGGCGCAGGGCGGCAGGTCTCCTCTCCCGCTGCAGCCGCCTGCAGGGACGTCCAGAAGCCGGTCGGGGCGGCGACTGGTGTGGACAAGGCGGGAGAGAGGGGCGGCGGCGGCCGCCGCCGGACGCTCCGGACAGTGGCCGAGACTCTCCGGCTGGAAGCGGAGAAAATCTCCATAGCCGCCAAACTCGTCAACGAGGTGGTGGACAGCCTGATGGAGGCGATCAAGAAACGCGGAGAGTTCAAGGACACGGAGAAACTGACCACCGGCAGCTACTACGAAGGGGTCAAGGTGGGAGCCAGCCCTTCCTAACGGTGTATGGGGGCGGTGCAGTAGATTTACTATTCTCTTATCTCTCTCTCTCTCTCTAGGTTATTGTAAATTATCTTTCTGTCTCTCTCTCTCTCTCTATATATATATATATTGAGGAAACCAATGAAACCCTTTCCGTGGGTAAAATAGTATTTTAGCTGAAGAAATGGGGCTTTTGATTGCTTACGTTCCATCAGCCGATGCAGTATCGGCGCACGGAAAGCGCCCGTTCTCCTAGGACAAACAGGACGGTAGTCCTCATATATGGGTGACATCTGCAGATGGAGCCCGGCATGGAAAACTTCTGTAAAAGTTTCCAGGACTTTGGCACACTGAGCTTGCCCAGCATGACACTAGCCGCGCGGCCACGCAGGGTCCCCCTTCAATCTCTTCCTTTCCGTGGTGCAGTTGCCTTGCCGTGGTGGAGCTTTGCTCTGTCTTAAGAGTTCTTCATTTTTTTCCTTGTGATTTTTTTGCTGCCTTTGCGTGGGGTCCCCCTTCCCTGCTTCCCCCCTAGTTAGTGGGGTGGCGCGGTAAGTTCTTACCTTCTTTGCGTTGGTTCCAGAGTTTTTTTGACGTCTGTGTCCGCCCTGCACTGTCCGCTCGTTGGCTCGAGGTATGGCCTCCTCTGGTTTCCAGCAATGCCCCCAGTGCCCACGGTCCATGTCTTTGACTGATCCGTATGAAGTCTGTATTCTTTGCCTGGGGGCATCGCATAATGTCTGGGGTTACCGTTTTTGTGACCAGATGACTCCCAAGGGTCATTGGGCCCGTTTAGATAAAATGGAGAAACTTTTTGGCCCCAAGAAGATGGGGCTCTCCATGCTGGCATCTGGCGTATTGACACCGTGAGGTTGAGGGGAACCCACGGACACAGAATCCTCGGTATCCATCCCCACTCAGGCCCCCCCTCTGGAGAGGGGCGCCGGAGATCGACTGCTGTTGGTGTCCTCCCATTCTAGGATGTCGGATTCTTTGCCCTCCTCAGCGCTGGCTAAAGATTAGGCCGAGCACCAGAGATCAAGGAAGCACCGTCAACGGTCTCCATTTGTGCATGGCTCTGGTTCCGGGACGGCGCTGGCATCGGCCATGTTGCCCTGAAGCAGCCCCGTGGAGACCATGCTTCGCCCTTGGTCGAACCCGGGAATCCGAGGTGCTCCCCACAGATTCTCATGTCTCTGCTGGGCACCAATCCCCCTCATTTCGGGGGTGATCGGGTGGCGCCCGCTCCTCTTCTATCTGCCCTGGCCTTTGAGGAGGAGCTGGTTCGTAGGGTTCAAGTGGCAGTGCTCCAAGCTTTCAGCAGTATCGAGCTGCAGACCCCGTCGGTGCCTCCACTGATGCCGGAGCTCTCTCCCTCGATCATAGCACCGCTGCTGGAATACCTTGATGTATTACTCGGCACCCTCCTTATGCAGCCGATGCTCAGGTGTTCCTTGGTCCCCTGGCAGCCATCATTGCCTTCCCCCTCAGGGGCTATATCTATTGTTGGTTCCTCTGAGTAGGAAGGCTCAGTGCTTCCAGGGGCCTCTGGTGCCTAGACTGCTGTTCCCGGCTCTGGCCTCGGGCCATTGGGGGACCTCTGTGCTGTTGATGGCATTGGTGCCCTCTGTGCCCCCGGTACTTCCAGAGCCCAGACCATGGGCAGTTAACACAGGTCCCCTGCTGACCTCTCCTGGGGACCTCAGTGAGGAGGAAGCCCCATATGACCCATGGGGGGATGATACTTCTGAGTCCTCCTCAGATGTCTCGAGGATGTTCTCTCGGAACAGTCAGCCCCGGAGGAGCGGTGCCAGTCTCCCCCAGAGGTCTTGACCTTTGCCGGTTTTGTCCGCACCATGGCGGAGTCTATTCCACTTCAGTTCCTCATGGAAAAGGATGCTAGACACCACGTGCTGGAGGTGCTCCACTTTGTGGATGCACTGAAGGAGGTGGTAGCTGTTCCCGTGCATGAAATCTTCAAGGAGTTGCTCCTGTGTATTTGGGACATCCTATTTCTGTGTCTCCAGTCAATAGGACGGCTGATGCCATCTACCTCATTCAGAAGTCCCTTGATTTTGAACGGCGCCAACTCCACCAGTCAGTGGTAGTGGAATTCACCCTCAAAAAGGCAAAACGGTCCTGAACCCATGCATCCGCGCCTCCAGGCCGGGACCATAGGAAATGGAATGCACTGGGTAGGAAGGTGTCCCAGGGGTCAATGTTAATAGCCCATATTGCCTCCTACCAGTTATACATTATTGAAAGAAGGTTCAATAATTGGCGGAACGCCTCCCTCAACAGCAGCAGGATGTATTCCTAGCACTCGTCCAGCAGGACTTTGAGTCTGGTAAGCACAAGGTGTGTTCCACGTACAACGTTTTTAAGACCTCAGCCCGAATGGCTGCAGTGGGCATTGGAGCCCGCAGAATGGCCTGGCTCAGAGCCTCGGATTTCTGGCCGGAGGTCCAGGAAAAACTTGCGGACCTCCCCTGTACAGGAGATAACCTTTTTTTTTTTTTCAATTTGCACTTTATTGGTTTTTTACAAAGTATTACAATTCATACTTTGAGGAAAAAATAAAAAGCATACAACTTCAACAAAGAACAATCATCATGTTACATGCTTTTACAGATAAAGCGAAAAAGGACCGAAACATAGAGAGTATAGTGAAGTATTTTATCTGCTAAGAAACTGGCTTAACGTTTGATGTCAGAATTATTTTCATGATTTTTCTGAGGGGCCTGGTCCAGAAGGACTCACAACATTTCTAGCGTACAAAAAAAGACTTTAGTTGTTCTACTAAGGTAAAAACTAAATTCTCATCCTTACGTCTGACATAACATCTGCATGGATACCTTAATACAAAAGTATATCCTAAAGCAATTACTTGAGGCCTTAAATTAATAAACTTTTTCCTTCTAACCTGGGTAGGTCTAGACAGGTCCGGGAATATTTTAATTAATTGACCATAGAATTCTACATTTTGGTTTTGAAAGAAACCCTTCATAACATTGCTGACGTCTTTTTCAGTAACAAAAAGAGACCAGCAACGTACCTCTATCCATTACCTCTGTCAGAACTTTCAATAAACTGCGTTAAGTTTTCCATGATTCCTATCTGACCCCCTCCTGGTTTTTTCATTGATTTTGTTAAGTAGGCTTTATTAATTATTGTCAGGTGAACACAAAAGGAATAGATGCCGTTATCTTTTTCAAGTACTTTATTGATGCAGAGACGTTCCAGATAAATTCCCCGACTCAGGCCGAGTTTAGTCTCTGCATCAATAAAGTACTTGGAAAAGATAACGGCATCTGTTCACCTGACGGTACCATAGATCGCCTACCTCTTTATTAATTATTGGCCTTCACCCAAAGTCCTACGGTAGGAAAATTGAAAAATCTCAAATTTTAAATGTCTTGAATGGTTTTCAAGCGATTCCAACCGGCTGGAATGCGTTCCAATATCTTTAATCAAATTTATGTTCACCACCTGCACTTAACTCGTTGTTTGTTCAATTCCACACATCTTATTTCCAAGTTCTTTTATTTGACCCCCCAGATCTTGTTTTAAAGATTGTAATTCCGTTTCTACTTTTAAATATTTAGAGTCACATTCTGTAACTAGCTGTCTCAAGCTAGCCACCAGGTCCCACAGCTTATCCAGGGTGACCACTGTTGGCTTAGGGGGTAATTGAAACAACTCACCCCCAGCTCAAACAAGCGACAACTCTGTGGTGTCCATCCTTTGAACCTCCTGGATCTTGCGCTCCTCCTCGGCCGGGTCCAATGGTGATATAGATGGTGAAATTTCTCCCATTGCTCGCATCCCCGTTACTTCCAACGGGCTCGAGTAGAGTGGCAATGCCGGCGTGGATTCACCTCTTTGGTGTCCCCCTCCCGTTGGGGCGATGACATCACCATTCCGCGCCGTTTCCTGGAGAATGACCTGAGTTGTCGGGGCCGGTGGAGACCTACAATCCGGGAGACTGAGTGTAGTTTACCCAGGCAGAAGCGAAGCTCCCTCTTCAACAACGCAGCAGGGACATGGCAGGATCCCAAGGGGGTAGATAGATTAAATGCTTCTTTTCCCAGGGATAAGCAGTGGATTTCCCCAAGTTGACCTTCATCATTGTTTATGGACTTTTCCTACAGAAACATTTTGAATGCTCCCAATGGTGAGGGAGAGAGCAGGGAGGCCTACTCAGACCTGCTGATTCAGCGGTGGTGGAAGGCAGTTTGTATGCACCCGGGGGAGCACGGGGCTGGAAGCTCTACCTTGCAGTTCTGGCAGGGGAGGGCTCTGGATGAGCCACTATGCCCTGGTTTTGTGGTGCTGATGCACGAAGCCCTGTTATTTAAAATGAGTGCTGGTGCTTCGGGGGTTGAAGCACTGGGCATTTCTTTGTGGGCTTCCTTCCTGGTGGAGGTGGATTTTGAGGGGTATTAGTTACCTTCAAGGGACGAACTTCTGGGGGAGGCTTCTGGAGAAGTTCCATAGGATACTGAACTGGGAAGAGATGTGGAAGAAGGAGAAATCCCTGTCTTAGGAGGTAATCCTGAATGAGTCCTCATTTTAATCCTGGAGGAATTCTGCAAAATTCTGCATTCTTTATATTGGTCAAAATAATTTAAAATGTAATGCAGAAAAGTTATTACTCAAAGATGTAGGATTTTAAATATTTTGAGCAGAATGCCCCTATAAGTACACTGTAAGAGTGTCCCTTCCATCTCTTTCCCTACTTTCCTGGTCAAACTCCTTTCACTCTGCCTTCACAGGCCCCCAACTCCTCTGCTCTCCTGTTCCCATCCAAGCTCAACCCCTTTCACTCTATATCCACCCCCCAGCCCTTCATTCTAGAGTTTGGCCCCCTCATATAGTTCCTCTCCCAAGCTCCCTCTCCCTCCTGTGCATTCACACACCCTCCCTCTCTCGCACATACACACATACAGGCTCCTAATCTCTCACTCACATACACTCCTCACACAGGCTCCCTCTCTCTCTGGTACACACACTTGCCCTCTCTCTCTGACAGGCTCTCTTGCTTCTCTCTCATTGACCCCCCCCAAAAATTCAGGTCATCACTGGCAATGACTGCTCCCGTCTGCCCTTCTAAATTTCCATGGGGCTCCCTACTTACCAAGCATATCTAGAAGCTTGTATTGTTTGATGTTTTATGAGGACTGGTGATGTTTCTGAATTCCATTGTTGCACTAGTTTGTTGTGGTTTCTGGTTCAGTTTTTGTTTGCACTTTTCTATTTGTACTTTATGAAGTCTTTATTCTGTATTTGTTGAGGATTTGTTTGTTCTGCATGAGTGACAGAGGTGAGGTATTCTGCTACTATATAGTTTCTGTGTAGTGATTTATAACAACCTGACTTGTTCTGTTTTCTTAATAGGATGTATTGGTGTTTTAAAGCCTGGAGTAATATTTGCAGTGTTGCATTTTCATAGGTAGGGTACTTACTTTTTGAATGCTGGTAGTGTTTGGTATTGGAAGTTTAGTATACTGTAATTGTAGTTCAGTTTATTTATGGCTTTCAGAGGGCCAAGCGCCAAACCGAATCACTCTACAAAAGGCCTGATACCATAGGGTTTCCTTGTTGGCATAATAGCAGTGTATGTAAATATAATATACTTGTTATAAGTGATAATTTTACCTTAGAAGAATGTCCTTTTTTATGTTAAATCTATTTTCACTTATCTACATAAGCAGCTGAATTAGCCATGCTATCTGGGGGGTGGGGTATGTCTTCTGTGCCACTAGGTGGTGGAGCTCTCTAAGAGTAGTAAAGTCTTTCAGCTAGGTGCTCCCTCTTGTATCTTCCTGCCTTTGCCTGAGGCTCCTCAGTCAGTTTTTTTTCCATGCGACTGTTCGCACGAGGAGCTCCTTTCTCCTGAGAGAAATAGTTTCTGTGAAAAAAAAAAAAAGAGAAAATCGTCAGCAGCACATTGATCCAGCGACATGCCTCGTCCAGGATTCAAATTTTGTGCCTGCGGTAAGATAATGATGGCCACATTTCCTGCTATTTATGCCTGGGTCCGAATCATGACCAGGAAACTGTGCGGACTGTGGACGGATGTCCCCGTGAGCGCAGTGCCAGCGTGCTGCCAAACTTCAAGAAATAAAGTCAAGACCATCGGGCTCTTATACCCCTTTGGAGGCTTCCATCAGATCCTCCCCAGGCCCAAAGAGGAGGATAAAGTCTCCTTTTACGAGAAGGGCTTCTTCAGTCAATCCCCCACCAGTCAGAACATGCACCATTGTTGGACCGCCAAATATTGGGGCACGGCGCGGGGGATCAGTTGGTAGCATTGCGGCCGCATGCTACATTGATGCTGTTGGCGCACCGAGGATCAACATGCTGACTCGGAACCGAGGCATCGATGTGCCTTCTATAAAACAATGCATCGACTCATCGACGCAAAGAGAGCGGTGTGTCGCATCCACGCCAGACTGGCACAACAGAAGCAGTTGGCGCAGATCTCGTCCCACCGACGCAAACCAAGCCCAAAAAACAACACACAGGTCATAAAAGGCTTAGAGCGGTATCACCCCTTCTAGACATCGACTCAGATCCAGACATCTCTCCGCCTCGGTTGTCAGGCAGCGCTTCATCGTCGCTTGGTGTGCTATCAAGCTTCTCTTTAGCCTCCATCGGCAGTCTTGCCCCTGATCGTCCGGCACCAGTACCTCCACCGGTTGCCCCTCCTCCGGAAAAGGTTCCAGGCAAGAAACGCATGCAGGCAGATATACTCAGGGCCACCCTATAGCGGACCCACCTCGGGATTGGCTAACCAAGCTATGTCATAGATAACCTCAATTTTGACTCAATTCCTACATTCTGTGGAACAGTCTCATCTGCCACCTCAGCATTCTCCCATATTACCAACTGTTCCAGAAGACCCTGCAGTCCCTGGTCCAGCACCAAAAGACATGCCGAGCACACCTTCCTCATCAGTTGAAGATATTTACAGTCTGATTCTTCATCAGACTCATCAACGGGCTATCCATTTGACCCGGCGGAGGTCCCACTTGAACCCTCCTCTCCTCCAGAGGATCGTACATATTCTCAGTTTATAGAAAAGGTTGGTCAGATGCTCAGTGTGGAGACATGGAGAATCCACGATAGGAGATGTTAGGGATTTTAAAGATCTTTGATGCTCCAAATGAGCCAGTGGTGCTACCGCAACACTCGGTATTGACTGCGTTGATGAAGAAGTCATGGGATACCCCGCTATCCATTCCTCCAACATCACGTAAAATAGACCTTAAATATCATATGAAGGACCTCTCCCTTCCATTCAACGGTCCAGCTCCCACATAATTCAATAGTGGTAGAGTCGGTAATGCAGAAGGCTCGGAAGTCACGACTTCACTGAAATACACTACCAACCAGAGATAATAAATCTCTTGATGACTTCCCTAAGAAGTCATTTCAATCTAATATGCTAAACGCTCGTATTCAGAACCATCAATTTTATATAGTGCAATATCTTTTTGAAAACTTGCAGGCGCTGAAGCCACTTCTCCAGCAGGGAACCCAGGAGGCCAGAATACCACAACCTAGAGGAAGGTTTACGACACCTCCTTTGGTCTATTTATGAAGGATTTGATATATCTTCCAAAGTCTTGGCTAACACCATAGCAGCAAGACGCCTTGCATGGCTGAGTTCCAGCGCAATCAAGAACGACATTAACGATAAATTAGCAAATCTACCCTGCCGTCCAGATAACTTATTTGGTGATAAGTTTACTGACACAGTAACAAAGCTCAAAGAACAGAAAACAGCAGTTCTGCACTCACATCTCCTCACCAACCATCCACATCTAGGCGTCAATATTCTTCTTCTGCTACATACAGAAGAACCAACTACAGACCCTATAAACCTTACCCATTCTACAAGCCTCCAACCTATCAACCATCAAGGCAACAACCATATCAGCACCAACCATCACGCCAATGTCCCAGAGCCCCTCGTCAGCCACGTCAACAAGCTGACCCTCAACCTGCAACAACCCAACCGGGTTTTTAGGAATCATGCTGCTGACACAGACACACCTAGTAGGGGGCAGATTGTCCAATTTCCTTCCAGCCTGGAACCATATCACTTCTGATCGATGGGTCCTGACAATAATAGAACAAGGTTACTCTCTCCATTTCTCAGCCCTCCCAACCCTTCTGCACTTAGTTCCTCAAAAACAGCAAAAAGTGCACCTAGAACCTCTCCTATGGGAACTCGAGATCCTCCTCCAGAACAAGTGCATTCAGAAATTACCTTACCTGCAATTTCATCAAGGGTTCTACTCACAATACTTCCTTATTCCCAAGAAGTCATGAGGACTGTGTCCCATCTTGGACCTACAATCACTGAACAAACACTTTCACAAGGAAAAGTTCAAAATGACTTCGCTCAAATCCATTCTTCCATTCCTATGACCCAAAGATTGGAAGTGTTCACTGGATTTGAAGGATGCATATGCTCACATACCAAGGCATCCCAACTCCTGGTGTTACCTCTGTTTCCAGACGGACAACCAACACTTCCAATGCAAGGTTCTCCCATTCGGCCTTTCCTCTGCTCCCAGGGTCTTCACCAAATGTCTGGCAGAAGCGGTGGCACACCTCCTTCGTCAGGGGGTGCAAATATTTCCTTACCTACCTCTGACCACCTCTTTCCCACCCCTTCCTGCACAGCAGGCCCCACACCTCCATCTCTCCCTCCATTTCCATCTCTCCTCCTTGCCCAGCAGCCCCCAGCCCCTCCTTTTACCACCTCTCCCTATCCAGCCACCCCAACCTCCTTTTCCCCACCCTTTCTTAACCAGTAGACTCTTGACTCCCTATCTCCCAAGGCCTTCTTGCCCAGCACATTTCCTCCTCCTCCTGGTTCCCAGCCAGCATAAGCCTTCAGTCCAATCCAGAGTCTCCCTTCCACTTTACCAGCAGCAGATGAGAGCAAGAGGCATTGAGGGAGGAAGAAGATGAGGCAGCAACAGTGGATCTATAGAGCATGCAACTCTCTTCCTCTTGCTCCTGTTTGCATGTACAGGCCCCATGGGGTGAAGAGAGCATCAGTAGCCTCACTGGTAGGCAAGGCAGAGGAAGATAAAGTTGGTGTCCTACCAGGCCCATATGAAAAGGAGTTGGTGATATCTCATACTGATATGAGTGAAAGAGAAGGGAATAACTCCCACTGGGTCAGGAAAAGGAGAAGGAAGCAAAAGCAGCTTCCTGTCATACCCAATAAAGAAGAAATCAGCCAACTCCTTTCCAGACTGATGAGGAAAGAGCAGCTTTCTGCTAGGTCTGCAACACACCTTCTGTGTCCTCGCAACATACTAGTGTGTCCCGACACACCTGTTGAGGACCTCTGGCCTAGGTCTATTAACGAACTACGAAAAGTTAAATCTAGAGCCAACTCAAACCTTACATTCATCTGAGCCTACATCGACACAATTCAAGACAAGGCCTTCCTACCACACCCATGAGCATTAGCTCTTTCCACACTATCTTCAGTTCTACTTCACAGTACGATTGTTCCAGGCTGCCAAATCCTAACCATTCTAGGACACATGGCAGCATCCATCTACGTAGTGCCACATATGCGTCTACATATGCGTCGCCTACAATGGGGTCTAAAAAACCAATGGACCCAATTTCTCCATCCATTGTCGACTCCCTTCTCCTTAACCAACAGCCTGAAGAAAGACCTGCAATGGTGGCTACTCTCATCGACACTACTAGCAGGATTACCTCTACGACCCCTTTGACATCAGATAATACTTATCACAGACGCATCTCCCAAAGGATGGGGAGTTCACCTAGACCAGCTACAAAAACAGGGTCTATGGACCACATACGAACCACACTACACATAAATCTTTTGGAACTCAGAGCAGTTAAAAACGCCCTTTGAGCCTTCGAAAACTCCCTACAGGGAAAAGCAGTGATGATTCACACAGACAATCAAGTTACAATGTTCTACATGAACAAAGAAGGAGGGTCCGGTTCTTGGAACCTCTGCCAGGAAGCAGTACAGATACTGGAGTGGTCTCACCACAGATCCATCTCTCTCCAAGCACCTTATCTGCCCGGAATCAGCAATTCTAGAGCAGACAAATTCATCAGAATATTTCACCCCTACGAATGGGAACTGCATCAAGAGGTTGCACAGCACCTATTCTCCATTTGGGGCCTTCCTTCCATCGACCTCTTTGTGACCGAAAGCAACAGGAAAGTGGAGAGCTTTTGCTCAGTTTACCCGAGCTCACTCAGACTAGCTCCAGATGCTTTCTTCATAAGTTAGTCTCACAACCTACTGTATGCGTTCCCTCCGATACCACTTGCACGATCCAGAGATGCATCGAAGACCAGGCGGATCTGATTCTAATCGCGGCAGCATGGCCAAGACAACCATGGTACAGCTACCTCATACAGCTGTCAATACACAACCCATCCTCTTCAGTCCTCCCTGCACCTCACGGCATGGAGATTGAGAGAGTCATGTACCAGAACTTGAACATTTCTCCTACTCCTACTGTCCTCGAGAAAACCTTCGACCAGACTCAACTACCAAAGAATGTGGTCACGCTACACTTCCTGGTGCTCAAGGACGGGCATGGACCCACTTACCTGCCCACCAGAACATCTTCTGTCCTACCTCCATCTTCTTTACAGTGAAGGCCTCACCACGGCCTCTCTCCGAGTACACTTAAGTGCTATAGCAGCTTAGCACAATCCCCTAAACGGAGAACCCATATCATGTCATTCTCTCGTATCCAGATTCATGAAGGGAGTATTACACTTACATCCACCAATAAAGAAACCACCGGTGCCGTAGGATATTAATATAATCCTTGAACCACTGATGCTACCACAATTTGAACCATTAGATACTTGTCACCCACGGTACCTCTCATGGAAGGTACTCTTCCTGACTGCTCTAACATGAGCACGACGGGTCAGTGAACTTCAAGCATTAGTTCACTCCCCTCCTTACCTTCAATTTCACCATGACAAAATGACATTATGCACTCACCCCAATTTCCTACCAAAGGTGATTTCTAGTTTTCACATTAATCACACCATCATCTTACCCACCTTCCATCCAAAACCTCATGCAAATGAAATGAGCGAAAACTCCATACTCTAGATTGTAAGCGTGCACTTGCCTACTACAAACAGCACGCTCATTCGCCCAACAGCCCCTCACATTATTCCTTTCTTTCAACCCAAACGCACCAGGATGTCCAGTGACAAAAAAGAACTTTATCTGCTTGGATATCCAACTCTATACAGTTCTGTTATCAAAAGCGTTCACAGTAGCTATCTGCGACTCCAAAAGCACATCAAGTACGTGTGATGGCTGCTTCACTTGCCCACCTCCATGAAGTTCCTCTCATCGACATCTGTAGAGCGGCAACGTGGTCATCATTACATACTTTCACATCCCATTACTGTTTGGCCAAAACTGCGGTTGATGCACTCATGGGGCAGACTATCCTGCAAAAGAGCACATATTCCTCACATAAACTGCCTTCATAAGAACTGTCCACCAAATACTCCCGTATTGAGCAAAATAGACAAACTACACTCACATCAAAATGCTAAATACGTCAGCTGGGGACTCCCAGACAGCGTGGCTAATTCAGCTGCTTATCTATGTGAAAAAAGCAGGTTTGCTTACTTAAACGGTGTTTTCTATAGATAGCAGATGAATTAGCTATGCTGACCCACCCGCCTCCCTGGACAGTTCTGACATGACATACTACTTGCTTTGATACAGACTGAGGAGCCTCAGGCAAAGGCGGGAAGATACAAGAGGGAGCAAGTAGCGGAAAGACTGTAGTACACTTAGAGAGCTCCGCCACCTAGTGGCACGGAAGACGTACCCCCCCCCCCCCCCCCAGACAGCATGGCTAATTCATCTGCTATATACGGAAAACACCGTTTACGTTAAGCAAACCTGCATTTTTAAATGCATAATTATTGTGTGTGTTGTGGGGGGCACAAGGCTCTAAGATTCACCTACAGTTCCTAAAACCCTTGCATTCACCCTGACAGAGTTCAGCTCACACAAGCCTTCACCATTCACCAACTCCAACTTCCCCAGGGGGCAAATGCTGGGGCGACATATCAAGGTGAACTTGGATGTTCTTTTTAGTTTAAATGTGTTTATTCATAATTAACAAGCAAGGTATACAATTGTAATAAGAAATGTGCTTCCAGCATGAATCATATCATCAACAAAAAAACATGAGGATTACAGAAGCAAGACTTCCATACAACTTGTTACAAACAATGAAATTACCATCCCTCATCAAATCATAGTTGTAGAGTCCACTCTTTAAGAAGGCTAACACAAGGCTATACTCTACCTCCCCTCTGGGAAAATACTTTTGTCTCCTGGTTAAGTTTGTTAAAATAAAAAAAGAAAAATTTCAAGGCACCATGTTAACGTTGCACATAGCGCACCATCAATTTTATGTGGTCCAATACAGACATAACTGTATTCAGGATCTTAAACCATTTGTTCACTCTGATTCCAGAGAAGTTTTTTCTACTTAACCTCTGTTGGATTTGGAAGTGACAATTAGACATTTACTCAGGGCAGTTTGAGTCCTTTGTTACCTTCACCAGGATTTCAGCTTCAAGTGGCTCAAATCACATGGTGTGGCTATGGGCCAGTTCCATTTGTGAAGATGTTCATGAAAAACTGGGTGATCTACCTTGTCTGGGAGATGGTCTCTTTGGAGAAAATCTACACAAGATTTTCTCCCAGATTAAGGAACAAAATGTAGTGGTTCAGTCCCTGTCTGTCAGTGGAGCCTCAACCCTCACATATACAGCCTTTCTACTCCTAGAGAAGACCATACTACTTTCAGTATGGTTATTGCTTATTATACCACTATTGCTTTCCATCTCTTCCAGCAAAAAGACAACAATCCCAGCAACTTTGACTAGGCCCCACCAGAGAGAATTTTGACAACCTAAGATGCACGGTCAGCCTATTTGCTTCCATTTTTGTTCTCGCCTGTTTTGGAGAATCTCAATCCACTGAGGGACAGAGTTCATGTCTACCTGGAAGCTTGGTACAAGATAACTGACTAATGGATTCTCAAAATAATACAGCATGGGTACTGATTACATTTCTCACAGTTGCCACTCTGCCGATAGATCCCGTGCAGCTACCTCAACTTTGTTCAGAAGTACAGCTTTTTCAACAGAGAGTAATTGAATGGGTTCTGCCCTCAAAACTCAATAGTAGCTTCTATGTTTTGATACTGAAGAAGTCAGGAGGCTTGAGGCCCAATCTAGACCTGTGACACTTGAATACCTGTCTGCATCTGGAGAAATTCAAGATGAATTCCCTCAACACCATAAGAACATAAGAAGTTGCCATACTGAATAAGACCAAGGTTCCATCAAGCCCAGCATCCTGTTTCCAACATTGACCAATTCAGGTTACAAGTACCTGGCAAGTACCCAAAACATTAAGTAGATCCCTTGCTACTAATGCCAGTAATAGCAGTGGCTAATTCCCTAAGTCAACTTGATTAATAGCAGTTAATGGATTTCTCCTCCAAGAACTTATCCAAACCTTTCTTAAATCCAGCTAAACTAACTGCCTTAACCACATCCTCTGGCAACATATTCCAGAGCTTAATTGTGTGTTGAGTGAAAAATAATTTTCTCTGGTTAGTTTTAAACATGCTACTTGCTAACTTCATGGAGTGACCCTAGTCCTTCTATTATCCAAAAGAGTAAATAACCGATTCACATTTACCCATTCTAGACCTCTCATGATTTTATAAACCTCTATAATATCCCCTCTCAGCTTCCTTTTCTCCAAGTTGAACAGCCCTAACCTCTTTAGCCTTTCCTCATAGGGGAGCCATTGCATCCCCTTCATCATTTTGTTCGCTCTTCTCTTTACCTTCTCCAAGGCAACTATATCTTTTTTGAGATGCAGCACCCAGAACTGTACACAGTTCTCAAATTGCGGTCTCACCATGGAGCAATACAGAGGCATTATGACATTTTTCGTTTTATTCACCATTCCCTTCCTAATAATTCCTATCATTCTGTTTGCTTTTTTGACTGCCACAGCACACCGAGCCGATGATTTCAATGTATTATCTACTACGACACCTAGATCTTTTCCCTAAGTGTTAGCTCCTAATATGGAACCTAATATCATGTATCTATAGCATGAGTTATTTTTCCCTATATGCATCACCTTGCACTTATCCACATTAAATTTCATCTGCCATTTGGATGCCCAATCTTCCAGTCTCACAATGTTCTTCTGCAATTTATCTCAATCCACTTGTAATTTAACTACTCTGAATAATTTTGCATCATCGGCAAATTTGATTACCTTACTCATTATATTCCTTTCCAGATCATTTATAAATGATCTGCCCTACATTCAACAAGGAGAATGGATGTGCTTCCTAGACATAAAGGATACATGTGCACACATCCCCCCCATCCACCCTGCTTTCTGGCATTACCTTTGTTTCCAGGTGGACTCCATTCCGTATCAATACAAGGATTTTGTGCTGCCCCCAGAGTTCTCACCAAGTGCCTTGCAGTGGTAGCAGCACACCTCAAGCACTGGGGGATCCAAGTCTTCCCATATTTGGACAACTGGCTTATACTGGAGTCTTCCCATGACTCGGTCATACATGCCATACTGCAGATATTCTAGCTTATTCAGAACCATGGCTTCTTCATACCTTTGAGAAGTCCAACCTTGTCCTGACAAAATGCATTCAGTTCATTGGAACCGCCATAGACTCCTGCCAGAGTAGAGCATACCTACCTCCCAACCGTTCATCTATTATGTCCACAGTTCCAGACTCTTTTATCAAATCCTTTTTCCTTGGCGACCTGGCAACAGTGATACATGTAGTCTCACTAACATGCTTCCACATTCGTTATCTCCAATGGGGACTAAAGAGCCAGTGGGACTGGCTGCTACAGCCAAGGCATACAGTACTCAGAATCTCAATAGAAATGAGAGAGGAGTTCAGGTGGTGGCTAAAAATTCAAGTGCTCACCAAGGGATCACCAATCTGCTCTCTTCCCCTGTTAACTGACTCTGGAGACCAACGTCTCGACTGCAGGCTGGGGTGCATACACTTAATCCTGCTGAGCACAAGGCACTTGATTCCCCCCCCCCCCCCCCCCGCAGGAACACCTTTTTTCAAATCAATCTCCTCGAACTCAGAGCCCCCAATAATGTGCTCCTAGCATTCACACACCTTCTCAAAGGGAAAATCACTCAGCTTCAAACAGAGAATCAGGTGGTCATGTTTTACATGAACAAACTACAAATCTGGCAATGGGCAGTTGATCATCAAGCAATGCTTCATGCCACATATCTACCTGTACTATACAACATACTAGTGGATCATCTCAGCAGGGTGTTTCATCTGCACGAATAGTCATTCAAACAGTCCATAGCAGACAGACTCTTCAGATTGTGGAGTTATCTGGTTATAGATCTTTCTGCATCGGAATACAATTGAAAACTCGATTAATCTTGCTCCATTCTACCAAGACACTTTTCTACTAGATTGGGGATCAGACCTCATGTATGCTTTCCACCACTATCTCTTACTGCAAGGATAATACAAAATCTTATTCGGGATCATGGTCAAATGATTCTCATAGCTCTGGCATGGCCTAGACAGATCTGGCATGTATATCTAGTACAGTTGTTATCGCACCTTCCTGTTCCTCTGAAGGCAGACCCTTCTCAGCTGATGCAAGAAGATTGCCAACTTTTCCATCCAACTATACTTTCCTCAATCTGATGTTGTGGATGTTGAGTGCGAAGTAATTGCTGGCCTGTTATTGCTGAACAAAATGGAAGACATTGTGTTCTCAGCAAGATAACTTTTTACTCGATGTAATTACACCTTCAAATGGTACATATATTCTTGTTAATGCTCTCAGCAAGGCCTAGATATGTTCATATACTAGCCTCGACATCTTATTTTTTATTTGATTTTATATTTGCTTTTTCAGACAGTTCAAAGCGGATTACATTTGGGTACTGTAGTTATTTCTCTGTCCCCAGAGAGCTCACAATCTCTTGCCTTACCTCCATTACCTATAAGAGTCTGGCATAGCTACTTCTTCAGTTCAAGTATACTTAAGTGCAATAGTGACTTATCATGCTTCTGTACACAACAGACCTATCTTGACACATCTGTTGGTCTCCAAGTTGTGTAGACAGACTTACAGCTTCTGACAGTGCAATGGGAAAGGCAGTACTTCACCATATACTCTCATAGTAGTCTACTCTCCATGGTGGAGTCTGGGTCGCTTACTAAGCAAATGATCCAATGCAAACCTCAGCTTGCGACTCCTCACAGATCATGGCTATTTCAGCCTGCCTATTGACAGAAAAAGCAAAACTTATTGTAAACAGTGTTTTCCATAGATAGAATGAACTAGCCATGAGATGCCTGGCTTCCTCCCTGGAAAGTTGATTACACAACAAGTTAGCTCTTAAACAGACTGAGGAGGCTCTGAGGCAAAACCCATGTGGGAATTCCTGCACATGTTCAATAGAGCTCAAAGTTTTCTAACTTGCAGGCCGATGCAATACTGTGTGCTGAGGCCAGCACAGAGCTTAATATGGGATTGAACATGCATTTTGGACGTGTATCCATAACTCCTGATCCAATATGGGGATTAGGGCATCCAAAACACGCGTCCAATTCAGTGTGTAGCTAATAGCGCGCACCACATGTAAAGTACAAGTAGATGAAGCTATTAGCTAAATCCCGCGATTCAAAAAATTTCCCGTGTGGCTAATGCACCCATTGTAATGCAGCAAATTTTACGCCAGCCCTGGGCTGGTGTAAAGGTCTGCCACACTCAAAGGCTCATTGAAAAAAAACAAAAATTCCTGCTTACTGTGATTCCTTCTACTAGTATTGTTGCAATACTAAATAGCAGGAACCATAGAAAGCAGAATAATGTAAAAAAAAAAGTTGTGAAAAATATTTCTGGGCACCCAATATACACCCACAATATATACATGCCACGCTGAGTATATTGTGGGTGTATATTGTGCTGGTAGCGGGAGAAAACAGACGCTCATATTCCTACCCTACACTAATAGCCACTTTTTCCTGGGTGCCCGATGCTGAGGAAGTGCTAGGGATGCACAATTTCTCCTAGCGCCTCGTTTTAACCGCGGCAGCTCATTTTAATATTAAATCGGGTGTCCGGGAGAGATGGGTTGGTGCATGTAAGGAGAGTGGGTGCTCAATCACGAATGCCCATTCTACATGCACCAATATTGCATCGGCCTTTGGAGAGATGAGTTTGTTTGGTGCTGCTGGATGACGTCACCCACAGATTATGGCAAATTCATCCTACTATCTATTGAAAACAATGTTTGCGGTAAGCAAACTTGCTTTCAAAACATTCAAGTGAACTGACATTTCAACTATACTACTTTATTAAAATAAGAATTTTACCCCTTGTGTTGATTCACATTAATATTTTTCATTTAGAAATATTACTCTGCTTTGCAGTATGGCACAGTCATTTAAAAATGTTTGTATCTGAAGCTAATACATGAATATATTGTAATGATTGTGGTGGTTAAAGCACGTTGTAGAGGTTTGATGTACACATTTTGTTGTATTCATTCCTTGCTTTTCATTCCCAACTATAGACTTATAAATAGAATTTATAATCCGAGCCTTCTTGCTCAAAATTTTCTTTAAACATAAGAACATAAGATATGCCACACTGGGTCAGACCAAGGGTCCATCAAGCCCAGTATCCTGTTTCCAAGTCACAAGTACCTGGCAAGTACCAAAACATTAGATAAATCACAAACTACTATTGCTTATTAATTACCCTAATAGCAGTTTATGGATTTTTCCTCTAGGAACTTATCCAAACCTTTTTTAAACCCAGTTACACTAACTGCTGTAACCACATCCTCTGGCAATGAATTCCAGAGCTTAACCATGTGCTAAGTAAAAAATAATTTTCTTTGATTTGTTTTAAATGAGCTATTTGCTAACTTCATGGAGTGCTCCCTGGTCCTTCTATTATCTGAGAGAGTAAATAACCGATTTACATTAACTTGTTCATGTCTTTCATTATTTTGTAGACTTCTATCATATCCCCCCTCAGTCATCTCTTCTCCAAACTGAACAGCCCTAACTTCTTTAGCCTTTTCTCATGCCCCTTATCATTTTGGTTGCCTTTCTCTGAACTTTCTCCAGTGCAGCTATATCCTTTTTGAGATGTGGTGATCAGTATTGCACACAGTATTCAAGGTGCGGTCTCACCATGGAGCAATACAGAGGCATTATGACATCCTCCGTTTTATTTACCTTGATCACAGATTATTTTGAGGATATTTTATTGTATTATGAATTTTTAGTTTAGATGCCTGAAAAGATTTTGCTTTGTCTAATGTCGAAATTTATGTAGTACCAATATACTTACAGCATTTAATTTTTGTATGTTCTGCAGATTTCAAAGCCAAATGAGTTTGATATCATGCTGAAATTACCTTTTGAAAATGTTCAGCTGCAAGAATTTGATTACAATGGTGGTGCTTTTTATTATGTGAAACTTAAAAAAGCTCCCAGGAGAGACGACTTTCATACCTATCTAGATGAAAATGGGTATTTGTTATCCAGTAGGATGCTCTCAGAGCTGAGGAAGATTATTAAGGAAGAAATAAGTGAAAAAAGTAAGTAATTTTATGACACTTTTTAGAAAGTTTTACTATGGGAGTCCAAAATCAAAGAACCTTGTCTTTTCAAGTTCTTTCTGCCTCTCTTAGTTTAATACATGCTTATTAGATATTGTTTCTACTTCTGTTTTCTCTCATTTGTGGAGAGGAAAGAGCAAATCCAAGTAGTGTTCTAGGGGGAAGGAGTGATAATTGTTGACCTGCAACTTGGGGGCCTTTTGAAGAGGTGACTAAATGGAACTGGATTAGATGTTCTATTTGTATGAAGTGGTTGGGAGAATGAAAGACTATGATAATGAATGATAGGTGAAATGCATTCCATATTATAAGATAATTTACATATAATAACTTATATAAGCTGTACCTTTATGACTGATTTGAGTTTATTAGACAATAGTACCCAGTATCTTAGATAATGGGTATTTAATTAGGGATTTATTTAGGACTAATGCAATGAACATACTGCTATAAACTTAATAATTGTTAGATGCTATAAGGATCACAGATTTAGAAAGTATAAATAGAAAATATTTTGTTATAAAATCAGGGAGGCACTAGCATATCAAATCAACTGCCACTTGTGTTTAGACATTCCAACAGTTTTCTGACTAAATTTATAGGAACATAAATGCCCACCTTACCACAGATTTTGTTTGTCTCGTCCTGACTGCTTTGCTCTGTCATGGCTGTCGATGATCTGGATTAGCAGGCTCTGCATTTGGTGTCAGCCTGGCCATATGGGGACAATGACTGTCTAGTGCAGAGGTTCTCAACAGGTGTGTCGGGACGCACTAGTGTGTCGCGAGGTCACAGAAGGTGTGTCGCACACCCAGCAGAAAGCTGCTCTTTCCTCATCAGTCTGGGTAGGAGTTGGCTGATTTCTCCTTTATTGGGTATGAGAGGAAGCTGCTTTTGCTTCTTTCTCCCTGACCCAGTGGGAGGTTATTCCCTTCTCTTTCACTCATATCAGTATGAGATATCACCAACTGCTGTTCATATGGGCCTGGTAGGACACCAACTTTATCTTCCTCTGCCTGGCCTGCCAGTGAGGCTACTGATGCTCTCTTCACCCCATGGGGGCCTGTACATGCAAACAGGAGCAAGAGGAAGAGAGCTGCATGCTCTATAGATCCACTGCTGCTGCTTCATCTTCTTCCTCTCCTCAATGCTTCTTGCTCTCATCTGCTGCTGGTAAAGTGGAAGGGAGACTCTGGATTGGACTGAAGGCTTATGCTGGCTGGGAACCAGGAGGAGGAGGAAATGTGCTGGGCAGGAAGGCCTTGGAAGATAGGGAGTCAGGAGTCTGCTTGGAAGAAAGGGTGGAGAAAAGGAGGTTGGGGTGGCTGGATAGGGAGAGGTGGAAAAAGGAGGGGCTGGGGGCTGCTGGGCAGGGAGGAGAGATGGAGGTGTGGGGCCTGCTGGGTTGGGGAAGGAGGGAGGTCAGGGGATGCTGTGCAGGAAGGGGTGAGAAAAGGTGGTCAGAGGTATGCTGGGTAGGGAGAGTCGAGCAGGAGAGAGAGGAGGCACAGGGAAGAGGATGCAGAGGTTGTGGTGGGGGGTGTCAGAAATGTTGGACAGGGATATGAGCATGTGAAGGGGTGACTGAGTATCTGGGAGAAGTGAGGGGTGATGGGGGCATGGAGGGGAGTGACAGGGTACAAGAGCCATAATATGTCTGTTTTGAGAATAGGCATTTCTTCTATCTTTGAACATTGCTTAATGTAGGAGGAAATATATTTCTGTTTCTAGTTTTCCAGTTTTGCACTGCAGATAGGTCTTCTTGAGGTTTCCATTCCAGTTTTTGTTTCTGCATTTGTAATTTGAGGTATTTTATTCTAAATTAGGTGAAGGTAGGTCTGTCTGTATTCTGTATGTGTGTGACTGAGATGAGGTACTTTACTATAAGTAGGGATGTGTATCAGTCTTATTTGTTGTATTTTCTCAATATGCTATTGCACTGGTGGTGAACTGCTCCCTTTTTATTTTGTGGAGTTAGTGATGCTTCAGTATGGCAGGTTTGATACACATGTACAGAGTGGGGTTTGTTTGTTTGTTTTCCAGGTTTTGTATTATTTTACAATGCACCTGGTAGTAGAGGGAGTTTGTGTTGCTGTTATTGAGATGACACCAGAATCAGAATATCTTTTTTGTAGGGTGTATGTCTTAGTTCTGCTCTGCACTCATTGTTAGGAAGCGGGAGATTCCTGTGGATGCAGAGTATATGTTTATATTTACGTCATGTTTTCAGTGTGTCATCCATGGGTGCGTCATCTCTCAGGTGTGTCCTGATAGAAAACATCTTGAGAACCACTGGTCTAGGAAGTGAGCTGCCAAGTTTTACCCCTAGGCTGGGGATGCAGAAGCGGTGTGCTGGGTTTTGAAGATGTTTCATGTGACCAAAAGTGAAACTAGGTCCTTTGTCTCTCCTCCTTATAGGGATTCATTTGCATTTCTTAGTTCATTATTTTAGATTAATTAGCTTGCAGACTGACGATCTGATTGAATAAACACTGGCAGTACCTTGCCAAACAGCAGATCCTCTCCTGGAAGATAGACACTGACCAGGGATCTGAGGCAAAAACATCTGTTTAATAAATACACAAATGTTGATTGGTAGGTTTGGGGAGCTAAGCTGTAAACCGCATTTACAATGGTGCCTAGTCTGCTCTGTTTTTGCAGGTGCACAGTCCTTCATTGTTCTTGTCCTTCTGTGTATAAAATAGTTTATCATGTGCAGAGAAAGATGC
This sequence comes from Rhinatrema bivittatum, assembly GCF_901001135.1. Taxonomy (NCBI): domain Eukaryota; kingdom Metazoa; phylum Chordata; class Amphibia; order Gymnophiona; family Rhinatrematidae; genus Rhinatrema; species Rhinatrema bivittatum. The sequence goes on from NC_042617.1 coordinate 387,241,203, forward strand.
CAAATATTTCCCTTGTAGCCTTGCAGCAGAGACTCCATTTTGCCAGCCACATACACAGTCAGAATGTTACTGGGCCTTTATTCCTACAGTATGTCAAATGAGTATTAGCAAAATAAGCCCAAGTTGCAGCACAATGGGAAGAACTGCAGGACCAACAGGAAAGGAATGGAACCAAGCACAGGCAACAGTGGTGGAATTGCTTTATGGTTTGAGAGCCATAGTCACTATATACCTTCCTCTGGAACATTTGCTAAGGAGCTCTGTGAAAATGATGACCTAGTTACCAGTCTGGTTCTGGGACCCCAACTTAGGATTTCAGAGATGAAAATGAACACCAGGTTTCAACCTATAACAGGAAGGTAGGAGGAACTGAAGGAGATGATTGAGAGCTTCAAAAATGATGAAAATTTATGGAAAAAACCCCTTCAAATGCCTGACAACCGGATATTTTGCATGGCCTTATTTCCTTAACAAGAACAAACTACAGGAATCACTGTTTAAGGGGCATGTGTTTATTGACAAATGTTTGCACTCGAAAGTGGATTTGAAGTATTGCTTTCTAATTGATATTCATCAGAGCAAAATGGAGCCAAAATCATTGCAACAAAGGAGTGAAATGGAATGATAAAATTGAGCTGCTGGTAGATTGCATTGCTGATCTTTTAGAAATGGGGGAAAATGTACTGTGCCATGGAGAAAATGAGTTCAGTGTCATGGATTCCACACACAAGAACTGTACTCAGCTCTTGCTTCCCAGCAGCCTTCATCAACCGTGAATGCCGACCAAACTGTAAGTTTGTTTCTACAGGCTGTGTCACTGCTTATGTGAAAGCAATTGGGAGACACAGAACCTGGAGAAGAAATTTCTTGTTATTGTGGGGTTGGTATTGTTGGACAAAATAATAAATTATTTGAATGCTACATTTGTCAAAGGCAAAGACATGTGGCTTTTAAATCCCACGTTAGACTGCCTGTACCTGCACCTGCACCAATGATAAATAGCAAGTGTGACCTCTGAGAAACAGACAAGTGCTTAACAGGTTGAAGAAGCTGGGGGATGGCAAGAACCGTGACAACAAGTCTGTAAGATCCATGTACTGCCTGCCTATCTGCGTGATACTGCTTTGCTGGACTGGGATCCATGGGCATCCTCCACCCACAGCTCTTGCTCCTGGCTCTGAACTTTGCCCTGTTTTCCATCTGTCAGGGCCCTTGCCTTGATGTTGTGTCCCACCCCCTGTGGCAGCATCCGGGGGGTCGCCAGTCCTTTAAAACCAGGCCTTGGACATCAGAGACGCCCGTGCCTGTGGGGTGCGCACCTTTGACGCACTCACGAAGGAGCATGAACAAAGGAGCAGGCCCCTTTGTTTGCCCCGTCGTTCGTCCTTTTATTTTTATGCCAGCTTAACTCTCATGATTAGTTTAATCACGAACATCCTGACACTCACCAGGCAAGAAGGATATGGAACCCCTCCGACCTAGGAACTCCTTAATCAGTATTCCTATGCAACCTTTGAAGCTATTAACTTTTCCACTACCATTACTTTACTTTTAGTAAATGCTAGATCTGTATCGAAAAAAGCACCCATTATTTATGATATTCTCTCCACTGACAAACCGGACTGTGCTTGCATTACTGAAGCATGGATTTCAGACAGTGACACATCACTTAACCAAAGCTGTTCTCAAGAAAATACTTATTATTCCTTACCTCGGATGTGCTGCCGAGGTGGAGGTCTTGTTATCTTTTATAAACATATTCTAAACTTCTCATAAACTCATACTAATTTACTTGCACCCTACGAAGTTATGCTACTTACTAGCAAAACATGTAAATCTATGTTTGGAGTATTGCCCTCTAGGCCTCTTAGAGAAAACATCAATAAGTGGGGAACAGTTGTGAGCTATTTCTCTCCCTCTCCTGAAAATACCATTATTTTGGGTGATTTTAATCTGCACATAAATCAAGATCCCCCCCCCCCCCTTCACACGCTACTGAACTCTTCCTTAATGCTATGCTTGATTGTGACTGGCAACAGATCACTACTGTCCCGCCATACAGAGCTGGACACACATTAGACTTAGTATTTCTAAATCCAAAAGAATTTTGCAGTAATCTTGCTACTATCACCAACTTGGCCATTCCTTAGTCCCACCATTATTTAATTGCTGCCACCCTAGCCAGTAACTCACACTCTGCTTCATGTATCCTCAAATGAAAACACCTTGATCCATCGCAGTTTAAGAAGGAGTTTCTCCCTCTAATCTCTCTGCTGATTCTACTGAACAAATGGTCAATGCCTGGGACTCTGCTTTGCTAAACACCATGGACAAATTTGCTCCTATAAAAAAAAAGTTTCTTCCTGCAGACATGTTCCCTGGGATACACTTACAATATTACTACAAAAAAAAAGCTCTTGGTAAATCAGAATGTGGAGAAAGCACAAAACCCCAATAAATCAAGAACATTATACTTGCCAGCTTGCTGGATACAGAACTGCTGTTAACAACACAGCAAAAAAGAATTACTACTCAAAATGTATTTGGGCATCCAATAATAATCCACAGACCCTGTTCATCACCATGAAACACATCACTTACTTTACCAACACTAGATGTGACCTCTGATAATATCTGGGACCCCTTTGATAATATTGCTAGTAGCGAAATTATGCAGGTCATTGCTAAAATGAAATCCTCTACATGTCCTTTAACTCCTTGTTCAACAGTTTATAAGCTCTTCACTTATTTCACTGTGTATACCTCATTTTTCTCTTTTGTTTTCTTTTTGGACACATTTCACAAGCGTGGTGAGCTTTTTATTACATTTTTTAATGTTTTTAATCAAATGATAGCATTTTTACCCATTTATGTAGCCAATGGCACTCGTGTTAACAATATATAGTGATAAAGGCAATATTCACTTTTTATGTACTGTTCATTTGCTGAATTAACTGACAGAAGAAATTTTGGTCATATTTGTTTGGCACATAAAGATTACAAAATGTCACCCGTTTTCCTTCTATATCCCCAATAAAGATGATATAGCACCCTGAACAACTTGCAATGCCACATTTTTGTGTATTAAATTGGCAACCCCAGCTGACTTTGTTGTACCCGAAGCATAGTGCACCTGCCCAACCCATTCCCTCTTAAGCTTCAAATGCTTAGGGTCTGCTAAATGAGTCTCTTGAAGAAACATTATATCAGCCTCTAACTTCTTTAATGCAACCAAGATTTTTTTTCTCTTTATTGGTGTATGTATACCACATACATTCCAAGAGATAAACTTCACAGAGGTTTTACCCAGAGCTAATCAGTTGTGTATTAGTTAAAGAAAGAAAAATATCCATTGTGTAGGGTGTGTGTCGTCCCCCCCCCCCCCCCATAATAAAATGCTCTGTTGTGATCCTCTTTCAGAAAAATCACTCCACACCAATAACTAATACATTATGAGTCTTTTACCCTTCCATCCCTCCCCTCCCCCCCCCCCCCCCCAACTCTCTACCCATTATATTTACCAAACTAAGAAAGTATGGAGTCACTTTGCTAGCCATCTCCCATCCCTCTCTCCATCATCCCTCTCCAAAACTCCTCCTCTCCCTGAACCTCTACAAAAGAGAATATAACTTGAAACCAAGATCTTTCCTGCTAAAATAAGCTGTGAATGTCAGCATTGACTTTGAGAAGTCCAAAAGAGAAAAAAAAAAAAAAAGAAAGAAGGAGCTCTGTGTTCCCAGTACAGGACTTGTTACTACTAAAAACTTCTATCAGTCCTCGAGAACTGTCTTACCAATGTAAGGCTCGGCCTGTCCCAACCTAACTGTCCATCAGGCAACAAACTGCAGAGTCCTTGTAATAGGTTCTACCGAAGACAAATAATGCTCAGTTCCTCTCCTGGTGGGGGACTTATTCCTATCTTTTTCCAAGCCTTCCACCAGACCTGTTGCTTCTGCCACCAACTGGTACCAACGCACTCCCTTTACAAGCTGCACTTGGAGCTTAGCTGGGTTCAGCAGAGCGAATCTTATACCCAGCTTATGTAAACGATTGCATACTGGGGAAAATTCTCTCCTAAGTGCAGAAAGCTTCGAGCAATAATCCTGGAAAACTAGAATGTTCCAATTTTCGTAAAGAAGTTTCATTCCGGATCGCAGAGTTCGCAAAATTTCTACCTTGTAAGCAAAATCCATCAGGCGTGCTATCACCACTTGCGGCTCCTTTGGGTTTTCTCTCCGGGCCCCCAGTCGATGCGCTCTCTCGTTGCATAATGGCCCCCTTGTCTCGCAAGCTTCAGCTCACTTACCAGCCAAGCCTCTAAGAAGGTACCAAGACCAGCCTCTGCCAGAGACTCGGGAAGGCTGACAAATTGAAGATTGTTTCTTCGGGAGTGGTTATCCAGCTCCTCAAGGTGGTCCTCATGATGTTGAAGTGTTGTTTTCATGCCGGCCATGTCACCCTCGATTGCCGTGATTGCTTCCTGATTAGCGGAGACTCTTTACTCAATTTCCCCAAATTGTGTTTCATTGGTGACCATACGTTCTTGTAGTTCATCTAATTTAGTAGAAATTTTTTGAAATTCTGGCTCCATTGCTGACTACTGCCTCCTTCAGTTCAGTTTTCACAGTACCATTCAGAAGGGGTACTTTGGAAAGCTGACATGCCTCTGCCATCCTTGGTGCTAGGCCGCAACTTCTCTCGGTCTTGGTCTTTGTCGCGTTGTAGCAGTCGAGCGGACATTCCCAAAGTAAATATCGGGGGAAAAATGGTGTAGCAATCTAAATCCCCGTTGATCGCAAGAAAAATTGTGAGAAAGGGGTTGATGGAGACAGATGAGGCAAAAGCTGGGACGGAGCCAAAGATTTCACATCCTGCTGTGTTCACGGCATCACCTGACCTTGACCTACTTTATTTTATGCTGACAGGGTTGGAGGGTTTTGGGGGGGGCCCTTGTCACTCGGTTACTTAAAACATTTTTTGTTTGTTTGTAACATTTGGTTGTTGGGGCCATAGTTCCCTCTAAGCTGAGCATGTGAGCGATTGCTCATATATTTCGGAGCATCGCTCACAGGTTTTATATAGTTGCTCACATACATTTTTCTTTGTGCTATATATAGAAATGCAAATCTTATACTGGTGCTCAAAAATTGTTGGTTTAAAAAAATTGTTGCTCATGTGAAAAAAAATTTGCACACACCTAGTCACTTCTTGGAGGGAGCACTTGGGGCTGCCTTGGGTGGAGGCCCTGGGGTGAGCAGGGTGTCAGCTTTGACCCTTCCCCACTCAATCTTTTTTTTTTTTTTTGAGCGGGCTTTTTAGTGGCATGGCCCTTTAAGGCAATGGTGATCCCATGAGGTTGGGGCCACCATCATGCCTATAGGGCTGATGCCACATTGGTTTTACCTATGATGTTTTGCCCAAGGCAAAATGTTGCAATATAGCCACAATGTTTTTTGGGGGAGAGGCCCACTGTCCTGGAGACACCTCTCCACAATTGTGGGACCGATGCCGTTAAAAAAAGAAAACATTACAATTTAGTGACTCCAGGCCTATCTTTGGTTGGGCTAAAGAATTGTCTTAAAGTTAGCTGGTTAGCTATAAGATAGTCGGCTATATCCAGTAGTGTAGCTGCACTATTTAACATGGCTCCAGAATTAGCCAGATAAGTTTATCTGGCTAACATTGCTATCCGGACTGAATCTGAATATGGACCTATTAATTGTTAATGTTGTTGTTGTTGGGTTTTTTTTTTTTAAATCCTTATTTTACATATTTTTTGTCTTATTGTATTTTTATTTTAATGTTAGTTTATTTTATGTACCAGTATGTTTTATTATACCTTGGTAAATCAAACATTGCACCAACATCTAATATTTCTCACAGAGGATATATTGATCCTGATCAATGTAAATCTGCTCTTCTCCCAAAAAATTCAGTTGCCCGATATAGACAATATTGAATCAGCAGTAGAGAGTGGCATCTAAATCTAATCAACACCCTTGTTTTGAGATTGTCCCTTTAATAATAGTGCAAGTGAAAAGAAAGCATTATGCTCCTTGATATACCCCCAAACTATGGTTAATGAAACAAAAACTCAGGTGCATGAAATGTAGTTGGCATTGAAATAGATTCCCACAAAGAAAAACTAAATTTCTCGCATATTTAAGAATTTGCAGAAACAAGATTAACTCCACTTAAAAAGCCTTTTTCTCAGAAAAAGTTCACTCTGCCAGCTATAATCCAAAAGAACTCTATAGCATTGTTAAATCTTTAACTACTAGTTAAAGATTTTACATGCTATAGAGTTACATGTAACTCGTAACGTTTTACATGCAACCACTAATACTTGTAACCAGATGGGGAAAATTTTTCATTGATAATATCACCAAGATCAATGATAGTTTCTTGCATCTTCCTCCTCCCATAAATGTCACTAATACTTAACTGTACCACAATCTGGGACACATTTATCTGTTTCAGAGGACCCTATTAAATTGATCATATTTAAACTGAAGTCCATCTCATGTCCTCTAAACAATTGTCCCACCACCATGTTAACATTTGTAAAAGATATTTTCCCTTACATTGTAGCATTATTAGTCAATTGATCTCTGGCATCTGGAAATTTACTAGCCCCTCTAAAACAGGCTTCTGTCACACCTATACTAAAAAAAACCCCCAAAAAAAACAAAACAAAACTGCTGACCACACTGATTTCTCTATCTATCATCCTTTCTCTTCTCTGCCCTAAGATTCTGGAATCCATGATTTTATATATATTTACTGAATTTGTAACTGACAGTGACATACTTGACAGTCATCAACATGGATTCAGAAAAGGTTATAGCACTGAAACACTGCTATTATCCTCATTTGAGGTTTTGATGCTAAGTCAAGACTATATATTAGACTTTCTAGATTACAATCTATTGGAATGTCTAGTACTGTGATCACTTGGTTTCCATCCTTCATAACAGAACAATCACAGCAAATTAAAATTGGTCCTGTCTGCTCGGTTTCCAGTGTCCTCGGGTGTTCCCCAAGGCTCTGCCTTATCTGCCATTTATTTTTTATTTATATTCCACTTTTTGCAGCGCTTCAAAGTGGATTACATTCAGGTACTGTAGGTATTTTGCTTTCCCCAGAGGGCTTATAATCTAAGTTTGTACCTGAGGCAATGGAGGGTAAAGTGACTTGCCCCAGGTCACAAGGAGGAAATACAGGACTCGAACCCTGGTCGCCTGGTTCTTAGCCCACTGCTCTAACCTCTTTAACATATACCTGGCACCTCTTTGCAGAGTTCTTGCTTGCCTTGGCATGAATTATAAAATATATACAAGCATATCCAATTCTTTGTACCGATTTCTACATCATGGACCAACATGTTTGATCAGTTCTTTCTCTGTTTAAATTTAGTAAAACGATGGTTATTTCATAATAGGTTACAATGCAAAATCTCTAAAACCAAAGGTGCACTCCGTAGTATGCTCATAAACACTGCTTACACTTCTGCCATCTTTTCGTCCTTGTCTGGCCCTGCTGGGTTTAAACTCATAGTACAGGGCTCCCTCCGTGGAGACTCAGATTGTGGGGAGCAGTGAGGATTAATTTAATTAAAAATGTATATCCTTCTATTCTAAAATTTATTTTAAAATATTTGTATTCCGCACTTTTCATATATGTTCATGGTGGCTCACAATAATACATGCATAATTAGAAAAAAAACCAAATAAGAACATAGCAGAAAAAAACAATACAAGCCTCAGAGAGAGGTAACAAAATAACTGCATTCATTCCAATACAACTTTATAAGCCAGCAAAAAAAGGTATCACCAGCTTTTGGAAGGTTTTTAAAGTGGGAGCATTACACAGCAGTTAAGGTACAGAAGTCCATAGAAGTGGTGCAGCCACAGATACAGCATGATTTCTGGTGAGATCGAGTCTGTCCAATTTAACAGTAGGTACGTCTAATAAGTTCTCAGATGCGGAGTGCAGCTGTCTGGAAGCTTTGTAAAATCATAAATCTATACTCATCCATAGGGTTGAGTCATTAAGGAGATTATTTATGAGGCCTTATTTTATGAACAATATGAAATGGAGAGCCAATGGAGAGTATATAATACGGGGTTAACATGATCACAAAACGATACTCCAGTTAAAATCCTGGCAGCAGAGTTCTGCACTATTTGTAAACAACAGGTTACATTTGCAGGCAAGCAGGAATATAAAGGGTTACAGTAATCGAGAGAGTCTTCAAAATCAAACTTTGTACAACAAAGCGAAAATTCTGATGGTCAAGTAATGGCTTCAACTTTTTTAGCATTAGCATTAGATGTGATTTTTCATAGAGAGATTAGCGTCTATAATAATTCCTAAATTCCTAGCCTTCTGTCCAATTGTTAAACAGTGTCCTTGGAACATAAATGAAGTTGGAACGGGATAGGTAGGTGATTTCACAGCCAAAAGTAAAATAACTTAGCTGAGCCTCCTGCTGCTAGTGAACCAATGAATCATTACAGTACACTGAGTTTAAACACATGGCACGTCTGCAAAGAACAAAGTGCCAGTCTTTCAATCGCTGACCTAGGCTGTCCTGCTAGTGTAGCCTCCTTCCCATGCTTTCTCCTCATTCTAGCCCACCAATGTTTTGAAATGCACTGCTGTGCTGCCCTCATCCAAAAAAACATATGGAAGGGTTGGAATCCTCAGAGCTTGTCCATTTTTGAATAGGGATCTCCAGTTCTCATAGCTCTTTTTGACAGTTTTGAAATGCTGTTAAGATCCATTATTTGAGCACACCCTAAGAACATCTTGGCACACTATTAATACATCAGTGTTAATGAAAGGGTTAGTGCTTGTCAGTTACTGTAGTACCTGCATATTTGTTTGTCTATGAGTTCTTCGCAGACCTGGCATTAATATCTCTGAAAGCATCAAAGTACTGTTTTCAGTACATCTAGGCTATTGAAAGGGTAAGCCTTCCTTTCTCAAAAATATTAGTCATAGACCTTCTTTGGCATATTGATTTCTAAGAAGCACTAGTGACTTAAATTTGAGAACTGGCAAGTGATTTGCTTGTGCTGTTGCCACAGTGCATGTGGCCATGGTCAAGAAGTGCTTCTCTTAAGTGCTGCTGCTCCTGCCTCTTCCTGTGGATTATTCATTTTTTTGTGCAAGTACACATCTTGTATCCCTCCCATCATGGCCCACTTGCACTGTAGTGGTAATGAAATTCTGCCTGTGTTAAAAAGCATGCGAGAAAAGAGGGGAGGGGAGAGAGGGGATGCCCGAGACTTATGGGGCTTGCTCACCCTAAAATTAGGAGGGGTGAGCCCACTGTAGCTGAGAGGGATATCATTCATGCAGTGTTGCTTAGTACATCTGAGATAGTGCTGAAAGTTAGTTAAAGGCCCATATATATTTTTTGGCCTAATTTTTATTTTTATGTATTCCTTTTTTATTTAGATATTTAATAGTTGTAATTTTTTTTGGTAGATCATTTAATCTTGTTTTCCCATTCCTTTAAATTCTGTTGATTTTTAGCAAAGTCCCGGTTTCCTCTCTAAGCTGATTCTTCACTTCTATTTTCTATTATCCTAAGTTTCCTGCTACTCTTTCTGCTCTGTGCAGTAAGGAAGGAGGGAAAGACCGTTTTCTTAAGGCAGATGTTGGGTTAGATAATCACAAGCTGAACTATTAATTAGCCAAAGGCTGTGAAAATGTCAGAAATGTACATCAGTGGTCATCAACTCATCAGAGACAGACATATGAAACTGCAAGGAAGGCAAAAAAAAAAAAAGAAGAAGTTGGACTTACAAAGTGCTGAATGTGTGACTTTAATAAGTGAACTGTGTCAAATCCCGAACATTGGAAGCACCAGCTGACACATGGCAAATAAACTCTGCAAGATCAGTAACTGGTTGTGATGTCACAGCAGGATTTCCACTGATTGAGCTGGGAAAGGTATAAGCAACTAAGAGATGGTTGCAGAAGGAACTCACTTATTAACCAATTCACTTACACAATTATGCATAACTGCAGTAATAACAGTGCAATAACAACCAGCTGTCACAGACAGATTCACAGCATTAGCGATAAGACTAGCAGCAATGTATACACAACTGCTGCAGCAACGGGAGTATCATTATCAATAGAAGCAGAGAGAGACCCACATGAGAGAATTTCAGGACATTTGGGAAAAGACAGACTGCTGGCGATTCCCAGTTTTAGCTTGTGGGTGAGAAATTTCCTTGAAGTGTGGGATCTGGATATGTTGTTTTCCTATGTTAAAACAGAGCTGATTATACATTAAAAGGGTAATAATTACAAGGAGTTTTAGGGTAATAGAGTTCCAAAAGCTACCTTATCGTTCAGGGATAGGTCTGAGTTAGACTGGGTTCACTGAGATTATAGTATGGTGACAGATCTGAGCAAGACTGGGGTCACTAAGATTGTTGTTGTCCAGTGGTAGGTTTGAATCTGGCTGGGGTCAGTGAGATTATCATAACGATGTGTGATGATATATCATGTCTGCTATCATGCAATATATTATGTGTATTGTCAGGAAGCTTTGTTAATAAACCTGGGTGAATTTTTATCTGTTGGCTCCTAACAGTGTGGTTTATTTTTTGTGTATTTGGTGTAGGATGTGGCCTTGAAATAAACAAGGACAAGTTTATCAGGGTAGTCTTACACTAAATTAGTGAGAAGAGAGTTGGGGGTAAATTTAGGAAAATTAGTTAGTTTACAGTGCCAAAAATCAGTGTATATGTTGGCATGCCTTTTCTGAAAACTAGTGCCAGCAAAATGTGTTTCTTCCTGATTTTTATTTGCTTGCTTTGCTGGTGCCACCTATCTATTGAATAGGTGCATTAACACTATCCAGCAATTTTATAAGACTATAAGAAATGCTATATTTGGTTAGATCAATGGTCCACTGAGGCCAGCATCAGGTCAGACAGTGGCCACTTGGAAGTACCCAGCAAATTCCAATAGTACTATAATTTGTATTAGAAAATGTTGAACAATATACCCAGTTCTTCTCTCTCAGATATTTTTCTCCCTCCCTCCTATTCTCTTCATTCCATCTCTGCTTTCCTTTTCTAGTTTCTCATTCCTTCCTTGGGTCCAGCGGCGGATTCACGAAGTCGGACCAGCCCGGGTATTCGCCACCCAGGCCGGCCCAGGACACATCACGTGGTCTGCCGAGCGCGGCTCTGTCACGGCCGCGCACGGCAGACCACGTGACTGGAGCGATCGGCCCACCGGGGGATGCCCGATCCCCCGATAGGCCAATCTGCCCCTGCTTGGGTCTACAGAGTGCTATTTCTTTCCCCTCTGTGCAAATTCCCAACTTTTCCTTCTGGTAGTAAAGCAAGATCAAGGCTTCTCCTGTGTACATCAGTGCTGCTTAGTGCTCCTCTCCCAACCTCCTTTTCTTTGTCCTCTTTCTCTTTCTTAATGCCTTTACCTTTTTGCTCTCTCTCCTTCCCCCTTAGCTCCATGCCTTATGCGCTTTCCTATATGAGGAGAGAAACTCTAGGAGAAAAAAAGGAAGCCGGGACTTACACAGAATGTTGTGGGATACAAAAGAGTGCCAAAAATTCCTGTTTTGCATTAATGTGCCCTATGTGTGCAGGTAGGTGCCACCAAGGGGCTGCTGAATGCTTTTCTCTATATTTACCATTGTGGTCCTTTGTTGCACCAAAGATACACTGATGCCTAGATGGCGATTTCTGGCATTATCATACATACCAAACCTCGGGAACTGAATTTCCTTCTCTTAGCCCCAATTACTGCACTAATCTCAGGGGTGAACAGTTATGTTTAACTAGCACAGCTGGATCTGAAATGTTGTGCCCTGGCCTAATTCATTAAATATCTTTAAAAGGTAAAACATTTGATGTCCCTTTTGGGTCTACCGCATAAGAGCCATTCTTTAAAATGATTTTTTATACCATATTTATAAAAAAAAATAAAAATAAAAAAAAAAGTATTTTTATATCTAATTGCTCGTGTTTCATAGAATCTCTGCGTTCCACCACAGATTACATGCCCAAGCAGTCCATGTACCCTCACCAGCCAGGAGAACTGAAAGGAAGGAGCTTCAGATTTCTCCTCATCACCATGTCTTTGGCTGGCAGGGATCACCACAGTAACAGCAGCCATTTTCCTTTTCACCCCTGGATCGAGTGTTTGGCCTTCAGTGTTCACCTAACTCTTGCTGAAATTCAAACTTAATTCCTGTGCCACGGTGTTACAACCTCAGCCAGGGAGGGTGCTGGAAGGGTGTGTAAGATCACCACCAGGGTGAGGAGCAGAGCATTTTGTCCTGGACGGGGCTTATTCTTGCTGTGGGACAGGGAGAACATTTTTGCTGCTAACCATCCTGTTTGCTCGCAGTAACTAGTTAACACCAGGTCATAGGCAGGTATTAACTAATTTCCATTTACTAGGTACTGCAGTTTCCTTCTGTTACACGCTGTGCAATGAATATAAAATATGGAATACAATATCTTTTTTTTTTTTTTTTTTTGGGGGGGGGGGTTCTTTACCATTAAAAGATAATGGTATTTTCTGTATATTGGGGCAATTCTTCATAAGTACACAAGAGATTAGTACAATCCGCTGGGTGTCAGTTTTTATAAAACGTTTTGAGACCCATTGGTTTCTACTGGATGGCCCTAGATCTCTGCCCTTGAATTTAGTCATCTAGAAGGGATATACCATTCCCTACAGCATTTCCCCCTGGCTGGGTGCTATAATCTCATTCCTGAAAGGGAGTGAATCTGTGGTATAGTTGAGGCAGTGTAGTTTTGATTTTGAAGGCAGCAGAAGTACTTGGTGTGCTCTCCAAGTTTAGGCCCCATGCCTAGCAGAAGGGAGAGAAACTGATGAGGAACTTTCCTTAACTCTTTTGTCATTGGCATCATTCTTATTCCGATACCTTAAGCACAAGTATAAACATTTATTGTGAGATTATCATAGCACTCTGCAGGTACTTTGTTTTAATATTTTCATCACTCAGGGGTCATATGTAATCATTGGTCTCTAGTGTCTATATGTCTATATTATTATTATTTTTTAATTTTCTTATGCTTATAAAAGATTAAGGGAAAGATTACTTGCTGTAAATCTATTCATTGTTCTCAGCCCAACATGGTACCATGTTTCACAACCACTACTTCAGGGCTTTCTTTTGCAGCGCCAATATTTCTTTGCAAATTCTAAAAGTTGACTTAACAAAAGCAAATTGGAGACGCCATTGGTATCTCCATTTTGAAGAGCATGGACCTTCTTTCGCAGACATATGATGGACAGTCTTGGACAATTATCGATCCACCAAATGCAGACAGCAGTACCGAAAGGTTTGAATAAGGAAATAGAATGGGCGGTATGTTTTGATTAACCAGTTGAGAACATTGCTAGGCAATCAAGTAGATCATAGTAGCATGGAGATTTATTTATTTATTTATTTATTTATAACTTTTATATACCGGCATTCGTAAAAAAAACATCATGTCGGTTTACAGACAACTGAGAAAGGAAATTACAATGATAGATGGAGGAAGGATAGGAAGTTAAAAGGTGACAACTTTACTGTAGAGCCAACGGGCGCCACAGTTATTAAATGAGATTACATGTGGTTAACCAGGTTGGACATAAATTAATTATATACAAGAGGCGACAGAGTGGGGGGTAGCGCGGGGTGGGGGATGAAGCGCATAGGGGAGGCGGGGTGGGGTAGGAACTGTACAAGGGGGCAGGTGGTGGCGATGGGAAGGAGAGGTGGTGACTGAATATCAGGAAGCCATAAAATGGATGGGGTGGTGAGGGAGGGAGGGTGTGTAGGGGGGCGGGGGGACACTGTACTAGGGAGAGGGAAATAATGAGTGTTGAGGAGAAGTCAAATGCTAGGGTTGAGAGGCGTTGGGATAGGCCTGTTTAAATAACCAGGTCTTGATTCCTTTTTTGAATTGATTAAGTGAAGGTTCTAGTCGGAGCTCGGTGGGGAGGGAGTTCCAAAGGGTGGGGCCGGCGATGGAGAAGGCTCTCGCTCTGGTGTTTGTGAGGTGAGCAATTTTGAGTGAAGGGGTGTGGAGGGTGCCCGCAAGGGAGTTTCTGGTAGGACGGTTGGCCTGGTGGAAGTGTGGCATATCTTCGATCCAGGGGGAGTTATTTTTATATAGCGTGTTATGTATGATAGTAAGTGTTTTGTATTGAGAGCGATAGGTGATTGGTAGCCAGTGGAGGTTTTGTAATATGGGAGTAATATGATCAGTCTTTCTTGAGTTTGTAAGGATGCGAGCCATGGCATTTTGTAAGATTTGGAGGGGTTTGATTGTGGAAGCTGGAAGGCCTATTAGCAGTGAGTTGCAATAGTCAAGTTTTGATAGTATAGTGGTTTGCATAACGGTACGGAAGTCATGTGCGTGGAGGAGAGGCTTAAGTTTTTTGAGGGTTTGGAGTTTATAGAAGCCCCCTTTTAGGAGTGATTTGATGTGGGATTTGAAGCTAAGTTGTGTATCTAAGAGAACTCCTAGATCTGACAGTGGACGGAGGTGTGAGATTTTGTGAAGTGTTCTGTTGCAGTTGGTGAATGGATAAGCTGGGTTGATTAGTAATAATTAGGATTTCAGTTTTTGAAGTATTGAGTGCAAGGTGTAGGTTGGAAAGGAGGGCGTTGATAGATGTGAGGCATGTCTCCCAGAAGTGCAGGGTTTCGTTGAGGGAGTTTTGGATGGGGATAAGTATTTGTACGTCGTCAGCGTACAAGAAGAATTTTAGTCCCAGTTTGGATAATAAGTGGCAAAGAGGGAGAAGGTAGATGTTAAAGAGGGTGGAGGAAAGGGAGGAGCCCTGGGGTACGCCTTGTGAAAGAGGAATGTGTGTGGATTCGGATTTATCAAGTTTGACTAAGTACTTTCTGTGGTCAAGGTAGGAGGAGAACCATGATAGGGCTGTGTTAGAGATGCCTATCTCTGCTAAGCGTGATATTAAGATTTTGTGGTTCACCGTATCAAAAGCTGCTGAGATATCTAAGAGGGCTAGAATGTATGATTGGCCGTGGTCCATGCCTTTTAGGATGGTGTCTGTTATTGCAAGTAGGAGCTTTTCCGTGCTTCGGTTTTTGCGAAAGCCGTACTGGGCGGGGTGGAGGATATTGTTATCTTCTAGGAAGTCGGTAAGTTGTGTGTTGACCACTTTCTCCAGAATTTTAGAAATAAAAGGTAGGTTGGAGATGGGCCTGTAGTTTGCTGGATCATTTTGGTCGAGGGTGGGCTTTTTTAGTAGGGGCTTTACGATATCTTCAATCTTTATAAGATTGAAGATAAGATTGAAGATAATCTTTATAAGATTGAAGATATCTCTTCAATCTTTATAAGATTGAAGAGATATCTTCAATCTTATAAAGATTATCTTCAATCTTATCTTCAATCTTATAAAGATTGAAGATTATCTTCAATCTTATAAAGAACTGCACCAAAACCAGCAAACCTGGAGTTCAAATGGTTTTAAAAGTATTAGTTATAGGGGTGCATACTTTCTTGGCACTTGTTAACATTAGTAAACTTGCATAAAGCAGGCAGCGTGCCTTTATTACCCCTCATGGCATTGTATCATGATGATGTCATTACCCTTCGACCATGTAATTAGGTTGGTCGTAAGTATAGAATTGTAATGACAGCTGCAATCCTAAAATGGCTGTTGATTACACTGTGCCAATAACAAGTAAGTTAACTGAAAATCCTAGGACTAAGCATTACCAAAAACACCGGGTGCTGATAAATACATTAAGGGGTAGATTTAAAAAAAACATGTGCGCATCCATATGCGTGCATGTTATAAAATTTGGGGCGGCGCGTGCAAGGGGGGGCACAGTTAAGCAAAACTCGCGCGGCGATGCATCGTCTGCCTTCCCCAGTCCCCTCCCGGTCCGCTCCAATAAAGGGAAAGATTACTTCCTGTAAATCTATTCATTGTTCTCAGCCCAACATGTTTCACAACCACTACTTCAGGGGCTTCCTTTTGCAGCGCCAATATTTCTTTTCAGGTTCTGAAAGTGTGAAAAACAAACCACAGTGGGTTCGTTAGTGCTCATAGTCTCTCAGCGATATCCATTAACGGCCCAATTTTAAATGGCTCGCGCACATAAAAATGGGTTATGCGCACGTAAAAACAGTGGTTATATGCACACCGCACGCATTTTAAAAGGGGCCCACGCACGCTCCAATTAAGGAGCGGACTGGGAGGGAACTTCCCTACCCCCCTACCGTAACCTCCCTTCCCCTTCCCCCTATCCTACCTGCCCCCTATCCCTCTCTCCTAGCTACCCCTAGTTTTTTAAACATACCTTTTGCTCCTCCAAAGGAGCAGTAGCAGGTTGTGCGCGCTGGCACAGCGGCAAATGGCCGCAGTTCTGGCTGCCTCCACACCCGCCCCCCCCCCCCCCCCCCCCGATCTCCCCTTTGCCGAGGCCTGGCTCTTGTGCGCGTAACAGGAGTTACGGGCGCGGTTGTGCCCCTTTTAAAATGCGTGCGGTGTGCACAAGACCCAGCCATGCGCATAACCCCTGTTTTTACGTGCGCAGGCCATTTAAAATTGGGCCGTTTAATGGATATCGCTGAGAGACTATGAGCACTACCGAACCCACTGTGGTTTGTTTTTTACACTTTCAGAACTTGAAAAGAAATATTGCCACTGCAAAAGGAAGCCCCTGAAGTAGTGGTTGTGAAACATGTTGGGCTGAGAACAAAGAATAGATCTATGGGAAGTAATCTTTGCCTTTATCTTTTATAAGCATAAGAAAATTAAAAAATATATATTCGTAACCCTGGAGACCAATGATTACCCATGACTCCTGAGTGGTGAAAATGTTAAAACAACATAGTTCACATGGGTGTTTTGATGGTCTCATAACAAATTTGTATACTTGTGCTTAAGGTATTGGAATAAGAATGACATAAGAGTTAAGGAAAATTTCTCATCAGACGTTTTTTGACATTGAAAAAATAAAGCCAGTCATGTTTCATGTAAGGTATTTTGTGACATTTCCCAATATGGCCTATCAGGGTCTTAGGGAAACTGCTACTGATGATGCGACATTTTTAATAGAAGGCATATATTACTAAGGAGGTCATTTTCCAAGCGGATCGCAAGCGATACCAAGATTGGGGCAGAGTCGGGGCGGCGTCAGCCCCGGAAGAGGAGTCATCGGGGAGGCACCGGGGCTGACGCCGCGAAGACTTTGCCAACAGCGAAAGGTACGCTACGTTTTCGCTGCCAGTTTCGCACCGAATAACTACACCTCTTATGGTGTTGTTTGGCGTGACGCCGGCAGTGATCGCACCGTGGAGGTGCGATCGCTGCCGGCTATCACAGAACCACCGCCCCTGTTTCGCCCCCCCGTTACCGCCGAATTCACTGTGCCTTGCGGCATTAGTAAATCCAGCCCCAAGTCTTGAAATATTGTTTACAATGAACAAATGGCACATTCTTTTAAAAGTGTACCCATTTCTTGGATTATATCTGATGGATTTGACTTTTTTCTTTAGAAAAACTCGCAAAAGCCGTTTCCTCAAGTCTTTGATATTTACTGTTGTAAACAAGAATAATATTTTAATTTTATAAAACATTTCCTGCTGAACCCTGTCTAGAAATAAGGAACAAACTACTTCAGGCTTGTGACATCAGTGTTAGTTGAAAGCATAAAAACCAGTTAAATACAATTATTCAAGTAGCTATGATTCAGCTTTGTTTAAAGCCGTTATTGTCAGCCTAAACTATATCAAAAAGTGGACCACATTTTTTGAGATTTTTAATATTCCAAAATGCAGATATTTTGCATATCTAAATGCGAAAAATTATAGTAAAATGTCAATGTTTTGAGCTGTATTTTTTTGACTGGTTTAGTAATGTAAGCTACTGGCCAATTTCCTGCCAATCATGAATGAAATTGAGGCTGATTGCATGCACACACAACGTTTTCCTCCAGGTCAGTAGAAATCTGACCCCTCTCTGCTTTGGGAAGAAGCTGTGTATTTCTTTTATGTGTTGGTGGTAGTGCTGAATGTAGCAGCCCTTCAGAGTCCAGTACAACTATGTCCTTTTGAGTGACTAAAATGCTTAGTTAGGAGCATTTTGCTTGGAGATGTACAACTTATGTGAGTTTGTTTTGAAAAAGGCATTTGACTGTTTCCTAATATTACTTTCCATGGCTGCACTTGTATTCTTAAAACGATTTAACCACGAATCTGTTTTTGAAATCTAAGGAGAAAATGTTCTGTAGACTGGTCGAATTTTAAGGCTGACAATTAACTCTCATTGTCTTTCTCATAGAAATGAATGTTTCAGTTGAGAGGAAGAAGCCTGGATGTCCTGCAGTCACACTTCTTGTTAAAGGGCAGAACCCACCCATATCAGTGGACATAGTTTTGGCTTTAGAAGTCCAACAGAAATGGCCATCAAATACCAACGATGGCTTAAAAATCAAAGGTTGGTTAGGAAGTAAGGTACGAGAAGATTTTACATCACAGCCATTTTATTTGGTACCCAAACAAGCAAAGCATGGAAAGACAGCAACAGGTACTGATTAAACCAGCAATTATTCAGTGCTTATAGCAAAGGTGTTCTTTGTGGAGATATTTTCAGTCGTATATTCACCGGATTTGGTATTTCTAAAGGAAATGCATGAAGAGTTTGAAAGTTCTGTACCAGGTGGTGGGTGTGCAAGATCTTCAAAATTTGAATGAAAAAAGCAGAACATGAAATGGATCACTTGAACAGTTCAGTTTAAAAACCCTTGTTTAGCAATGATATGGGTTTAAAAGCTGAGAAAACCCCTTTCTAAGCAGGGTTCCATATGAGTAAAATGGAAAGGCGATATCAACTTACCAGTTTTAGTTTTTCAAGTTAAAGCAGCAGTATTCATGCAGTCCTCAAAATATCAAATTGCACTTTACTTGTCTCTGTTCTTTGTGTTGTCAAAAGAAAAGATGCTTGCCCTTTCATCCTAGACAAAAAGATTAAAAAGATATGTACTTACCTGCTGCCCTGAGCTCAGACTGTTGGTAATTTTTACCTTTGCCAGTGCCCTTCACCGTGTGGGATGGTGAGGAGAAAGGTAAATTAAGGATTGTCCCTTGTTACTTCAGGGCAGTCAGAATTGTTATACATTGCCGGCTCTGTTCTGCTTTCTCGGGTCCCGCTGAGAAAGGCTGATAGTGAGGTCAAGAAATATTTTACATAAATAAAAGTTGGCAAACACCATTCTGGGTTGTTCTGCCAGAAATTAAGCCCTCAGTAATAGACACACAAGGGGGTTGAATTAGCACAAGTTAGAAACTTATGAGCAGCAGTGCCAGTCGTCAAGGCTTCAACCTTGGTCTTGATGAATGGCTCTAGTCACAACTTTCAAACTTGTGCTAATTCCAACCCCCTTTTGTGTCTGTTACTGAGGGCTTAATTTCTGGCAGAACAACCCAGAATGGTGTTTGCCAACTTTTATTTATGTAAAATATTTCTTGTCCTCACTATTAACCTTTCTCAGCAGGACCCGAGAAAGCAGAACAGCTGTCAGCTTCCCTGCTTCTGCCATTCCTGGCTTCCTGGTTACCATGCCATCATTCCAGGCCCTGCTGCCTTTTGCACTTGTATCTTGATCTGCAGTGTCTGATTCAGAATCACCCCGTCCCTTCCTGTTCGCTATAGAACAGAAAGGAAAGAAGGGATTGGTTAAGGGAGCAGAGCTACTCTTCTCTGCTCTGTCTGCTCCAGGCTAACCCTTTCCTCTCCTCTTCCCTGAAGGCTGCCTGAAAGGAGGAACTGGAGCAGAACATCCCTGCTTCTCTGCCTCTTAAGTCTGAAAAGAAGTGGTGGAACTGCATTCCAGGCTGTTCTCCCAGAAATTAAGCCCTGTCTGAACTTTAAAAAAACTGCAGTTTCTATTGTCTTGAAAGATACCTTCTATCAACAATGCTAATTTTCACTCACCTTCCTCACTATCGGGCCGATACAGAAAACTTCGCGGGAGAGCCGGCTCTCCCGACGCGCGCCCAGGCCACTCTCGTGGGCGCGCAATTCAGGAAGCCCAGGTATACAAATTAGGGCCCGTGGTAAAAAGGAGGCATTAGGGACACTAGTGCGTCCCTAGCGCCTCCTTTTTGACAGAAGCAGCAGCTGTCAGCGGGTTTGACAGCCGATGCTTAATTTTACCGGCATCAGTTGTTGAACCCGCTGACAGCCACGGGTTCGGAAAACAGATGCCGGCAAAATTGAGCAACCGTCTTCCAACCCGCAAGCCGCAGGCTGATTTTTTTTTAGAATTTTTATTTTTTTTTTTTATCTTTGGGGCCTCCGAATTAATATTGCTATGATATTAAGTCAGAGGGTACAGAAAAGCAGTTTTTTCTGGTTTTCTGTACACTTTCCTAGTGCCGGCCGAAATTAACTCCTGCCTTTGGCAGGCATTGATTTCTGAAAGTAAAATGTGCGGCTTGGCTGCACATTTTACTTTCTGTATCGCGCGGGACTAACTAATAGCGCCCGCAACATGCATTTGCATGTTGCGGGCGCTATTAGTTTCGGGGGGGGGGGGGGGGTTTGGACATGGTTTTCCACGCGCTATTACCCCTTACTGTATAAGGGGTAAAAATAGTGCGTCGAAAACGCGCGTCCAAATAGGGGCTACTGGTGCGCTTTGCCTGAGTGCACTTTACTGCGCACTTTATCCGTATAAAAAAAAAAAAGTTCATTAACACGCTTTCAAGCAATGCAACATGCACAATCCAGCAAAGGTGATATTTGAAAGCCTCAGACACTCATAAATTGCAGTTTTTAAAACTGTAAACCATCACTCACGACCCAGCCAAATGTATAACTTTTTTAATCTTAGGGACTCAAACACTGGTAACACAGCATTTTTGTTTTTCATTTTAAATCTTCAGAAACTCACAACCCAGCAAACTTACATTTTAAAACTCTAAACAATTGATATCCACCAAGAGAGAAGCCACCCTACAGTTTAAGAGCAGTGTCTGTCATCACGCAAAATAAATACCCTTGAGTATAGAGAAATCTCAGCACTTCCCAGTACAAAGTCCTGTTCTCACCAGTTGTAATTTCCACAATGAAGAAAACTGAAAATAGACATAACTGGAAACTATAATGGAAGTATTAGAAAAAAAAAAGGAAAATGGGAAGACGATATAGGCCTTGCACTCTTTATCAGACATTGAAGTCTATGTTTCTGTAAGAACTGCTTTAAGAGAATGTGCTGATTATAATTTCATACTGACAAACTGGTGCTACAGTGGTAAGATGATTGACTATCAGCTGCTTAGATTTCTCTAATTTGAAATCCCTTTTGTAATTACATATTGGGGTGCTATAAATTGGATATTAGGCATTGAGAGACATCCATAAAGTGAAAATACTTTGACAAATTTGTATTTATATTTGCTATAGTGAAATACCTCCAGGTATAACCAATACAATTATATCTTTCTACCATGGAAATACTACAATGTTTTGGTTTTTTTTTTGTTTTAATTTAGAGACTTGGCGAATTTCCTTCTCTCACATTGAAAAACAAATGCTAAACAATCATGGTCATGGACAAACATGTTGTGAATTAAATGCACCAAAATGCTGCAGGTTAGTGTCTTCTTTTTTTCAAGTTAGATTTCAGCCTCCCTATTTATCTGGTACACTGTTTAAATGAAAACCCTTATGGATTTTATTAAAATATATTTCCAGCCACTTGTCTAATTTTAAAGTGGCATTATGATTTTCAAAATAATAAAATTGGTACACCTCAGTCTCAGTTTCTCCAAAAGGTAACAAATGGATTTATTATGACGACATAGTTTAAGTAAATATATGAACACAAGAATGTTTGACAACTGCAATACCATTTTATATTATTGTTTGCTGGTTTGGCTTTGTAAGCTGTTCTCTAAATTAAATGCCCTTTGTATCAAAACTAAAATTCTACAGGGAATCTGTTTTTCTTTCTTGATCTTCTGTTTTGCTGTTAAATATGATGTGAAAAAGTATCAAAGGTTAAACAGTTGTTTGCATTTTTCCAGCTCACTAACAGGGGTCATTCTTTAAAACGCAATGTGCCCTTGGCGTGTGCAGTAGGGCCTTATTGCATACGATTTCGGCTACACTGTGGCGGAACAATTTAAATCAGGGGAAGGGGAGGAATGTGGGCGGGGTTATGGTCTGGCAGCGCTGCGGGCGATAATATTTTCCGCATTATCGCCAGCAGTACACGGGAAATAATACCTTTCCCCATGGCGCTATGGGGGTGAAAGTGTGTGGCCCGGCTGCAACCATGGCGGGCGAAAACGCACCACCACGATGTGGCCGGCTGCATACTTATTTATTTATTTATTTATTTAGGATTTTTATATACCGAAATTCTTGTTGGGAAACAAATCAGTCCGGTTTACAGGTAACAACAATAATGCCGCGGGACGGGAAACAGTGCCCCTGGCTTTACAAGAAACATATTAAACAAGGCTTTACATAACATAATGAATAGTAACGATTCAAGGAAACTTCATAATGTAACTTCTCTGGGTTAGGGACAAACTGGATGGTTTTAGATAAAGATGAACTAAGTCTGGTTAAATTTTTAACTTGGTTAGATTTCCCTGAAGTGTACACAATAAATACAATATAAAAATAAAGTAAAAATTGGAATTGAAATTAACTACTTAAATGAGGTAAAAATACAATAACATGTAACAGATAAATAAAGAAGCGAAGGCAGATTGTGTAACGAAGTCTTTAGGTGGTGAAATCTGAAAACACAAGTGATCCAGCTATCATAGAGTGATCTAAGTCATAGAGTAACATAAGGCAAAAACAATAGGGAAATGAGGTGACATAATTTTATGAATTAACATAAGGCCTAAACATTAATGTCTTAAGTTGACATAAGTCATAGAGTAACATGAGGCCGTCATAACGTGATGTAGGGGTGGAAGGGGGAAAAGGGTCGAAGATGGAAGGTGATGGAGAGCAGACTGCGGGCAGACTGCGAGGGTTGAGTTGCTTATGTGTCTGTGAAAGCTTGGCTAAAGAGCCAGGTTTTTAGCTTTTTTTTGAAGACCGGATGGCTTGATTCTAGTCTTAAGTCTGGGGGGAGAGTGTTCCAATGATGAGGTCCAGCAGTTGATAGAGCTCGCTTCCTTCGTGATGTTTTTGCGGGTGGGGCATACAGTGTACCTTTGTATGCGCTTCTGATGGGTCGTGAGGAGGTATGAGGTCGAAGTTGCATCTTTAAATTGATGGGCGAGATGTTGTGAATTGATTTATGAATGATGGTTAGGATTTTGAAAAGGATCCTGTATTTGATGGGAAGCCAATGTAGGTTACGGAGTATGGGTGTGATGTGTTCCCTTTTGTTAGAGTTAGTGAGAATTCTGGCGGCGGCATTCTGGACCATCTGTAAGGGTTTGATAGAGTTGAGAGGAAGACCGAGTAAGAGAGAGTTGCAGTAGTCAATCTTTGTAAGAACAATTGCTTGAAGTACAAGGTGGAAGTCGTTGAAGTGAAGGAGGGGTTTAAGTTTTTTTAGGACTTGCAATTTGTAAAAGCAGTCCTTGGTCGTGCCCTCTTTTTTTTTTCCCACGGAATGATGAATCCTGGGGTAAGAAAGCAATTAACAAAACCATTTCCATGGCAAAACATTATTTTAGCCTTAGAAATGGGCTGTCTAAAAACTGCCCAACCTATAATGCGGTTATAGGACATATATTGTGCCATAACTCGCTTACTTTTACCCACATTGCAGTGAAGGCATTTTTGGAGTGAGGGAAAAAACTACTTGCAGAGTTTTGGGATTTTTAAAAGTAGGCCTGTAGTTTGATTAGGAAAAGTATCTGCAGAAAAATAGTACAAATCTCTGCAGGTACTTTTCTTGGGCAATTTTCAAAGTTTGAAAATGTATGCAAAGACCATGGGTAAAAAGTACTCATGGACTCTGCAAGTATGAACTACTCTGGTAGTATGAACTGGAGAATGGGGTAGGTTTCCCCAGAGATAGAACATAGTTTGAAAGTAAGTGGGAATAGGTTCTTCCAAAATGATGAAGGGCATGGAACGGCTCCTCTATGAGAAAAGGCTAAACAGGTTAGGGCTGTTCAGCTTGGAGAAGAAACGGCTGAGGGGGGGGGGGGGGGGGATATGGTAGAGGTCTACAAAATCATGAAAGGACTTGAATGGGTAAATGTAAATTGGTTATTTACTCTTTCAGATAACACAAGCACTATGGGGCAATCTATGAAGTTAGCAAGTAGCACATTTTAAAGAAATCGGAGAAAATTCTTTTTCACTCAGTGCACAGTTAAGCTCTGGAACTCATTGCCAGAGGATGTTCTTAAGGCATTTAATGTAACTGGGTTTAAAAAAGGTTTGGATAAGTTCCTGGAGAAATCCATAAACTGCTATTAATCTATAGGGAGTAGCCACTGCTTGTTGCCGGCATTAGTAGCATGGGATCTACTTAATGTTTGGGTACTTGCTAGGTACTTGTGGCCTGGTTTGGCCACTGCTGGAAACATGTTCTGGGCTTGATGGACCCTTGGTCTGACCCAGTATGGCCTATCTTATGTTCTATAATATTTTGTGCCCTAAGTAATAGCCTGAGTTGCTTGTGCCTAAATCTGGGCATGGTAGTTTAACAGTTTTGCAAACAGAGAGAAAATTACTGCCAAAACCTGGGGACCAGTGGCCCCCCCCAAAGGCAATGGACCTGGTGTGCATGTGCATAGCCACTCATACCCTGGAACTTAGTTTGTGCTGGCTGGCATGCATTGTAGACTTATCTCACAATGAACGAGATTATCCTATAGACGGAATTGGGATTTTGTTGCCCTTTGTCACTGTTGCTGCTGTAACCTCCCTCATCTCCTGTAAGGGGCTGTTACAGGGCAGCAAAGGGCTTTTCTCTGCTCAGTGAGATTCAGCAAAGCTGAAAGGCACCAAAGTTTCAGATAGCCTGCTTCCCGGAAATGTTTGCTGTCTAGGCACAGGCCTAATGTGTGCCTATTGACAAATCCAGGGCTGTGAAGTATCACCTGTGAATTTTGAACATGTTTGCCAGTGGTACAGTGAGAGGAATGATGCGGGACAGCGGTACAGACCAGCAGATGATGGGGGCAGCCCGGGTGCTGTGGTGAATTACAGGCAGGTAGCAACAGTAGTAAGGTGAGGGGGAAGAGAGAAACTGATGGAGCTGGGGAGGGGAAGTGAGAAAAGAAATTGATGGGGATAGGACAGAGAGTGGGAAAGAGGAGAGAAACTGGTGTGGGACTGATGGAAGCATGTGATGGCTTGGGGGGATGGGGCATTAGATCAAGGCTTAGGTAAGAGGGGCACCAGCCTATGGTGGGGGAGAAATTATGAATCAAGGCTTTTGGCTCTAAAAGCTTAATCTAGCTCTTCTCCCTCTTAGCCACCCTGCCCCTCACCCAAAAGAAGCGTAGAGTGGCCAAGGGGCAGGAGGGCTGGATTAAGGCTTTTGAGTCAAACTGTTATTTTGGGGCTGCTGAGCCTCTTATCATTCTTCTAAATGTGTGTGTATGTGTGTGTGTTGGGGAGAGATGGGGGGTTAAGAGATGTTATGTTGGGGGTCACAGAGTTCTTGTCGTCATTTTTGTGGCAGGTAGTTGTTATATTAGGGCTCAAATATCCTGACAACAGAAGTAGATAAAAGTATTTTATTTTCAGTTTAGTGCTGAACATAAGAATTGCCAAACTGGGTCAGACAAAGGGTCCATCAAGCCCAGTATCCTGTTTCTAACAATGGCCAATCCAGGTCACAAGTACCTGACAAGATTCCAAACAGTAGGGATGTGTAGAAGAAAAAATGTTTTGTTGGGGCTCAAATTAATTTCATTAGTTTCCAAACAAAAAAAAAATTTTGTTTCATTAGTTTATTCGTTTTCCATTAAAATTAATAGGGGAAGTTTTGCAGTCTATTTTGGGCTCCAGATTAGTGGTTTTCTTATAATTTCTAATGAAACTTGTGGGAAGAAATCATCAGAAGGGGAGAAAAAAAAACTCCAAGGTACTTAGATGGTAATCAAGTGGCAGCAAAATAGCATAAATAGCCTAAGGCTCCGCAAAGGGTTTAAGGGTTATCAGCATTGGCAGGAGTTCCCCAAAGCACCATGAGAACAGCAATGAAGCAGCAAGAGGAGGAAAAACACTCCAAGGTGAAAAAGAGGATATCAGCAATAGTGACAAAAACATTTGATGGCATCACAAGAGGCAAAGTGGCATCAGTATCCTAGGGCAACATGAAGGGGAACAAAGCAGAAAAGTGGCAGGAATAATCCCAAGGCACTGATAAAGGGACCAAGAATCATAAAGAGTGATGATAAGATTTCAAAAGCACATGACAGATACATAGCAGCCCCTCAGACTGGCAAGAACACTTCAAGGTGTAAGAGCCTGGAGTATGCTAGGAAGGTACAGCAGCAGAAAGAATGGCCCCAGTGGTTGTGGTTCGAGCATGGCAGGCTGATGCAGGATCTGTAAGGCGTCAGGGGTTGTGGTTAGAGCAAGGCAGGCTGAAGCATCAAGTGTCAGACTCAGGTGGAGGTGTTTAGAGCAAAAGAGGCAAGTAAATTCAGTGGAGTCATGCCCAGTTGTAATGATTGTGGCAGAGTAAGCAGAAAACTCAGTAGAGTAATGCCCCTGAGGTGGTGCTTGGAGCAAAGCAGGCAGAGGGAAGTTGGTGGAGTCATGACCCCAGATATAGTAGTTCAATGCGGAGAATATAATAAATATTCATAAGAAAATATTGTGCTGGCTCAATAAGAAATATACGAATTTCCCTCATCCAGACAGCTGACTCCTCCCCTTAATCAGTCAACAGGCAAAGATCTTTTAAGATTGAAATATTTTTTGCACAGATAATTTTCATTACTCACAATTGTTGCTTCCAAACGCATATGCCCCAGGCAGAGATCTTTGTAGCTGGAGGTAGGCAGGAGAAGGGAGATGGAGTTTCTTGGGATTCAGGATGAGAAGGCAAGGGGTTCTGAAGCTGATTAGTCTTTAGAATTAAAGTGATGAGGAGAGGTGTAAAAAGCTAATTGTAATTCAGAGGCTGCAGGCACTTCTAGCCCTTAAGCAGCATGGCTTAGACTAACAGTCTTGGGAAGTGATTACAGGAAACGTCCCAACAAACTGGGGCTAGAGGGTGAGATCCAATGACAGTGAACCTAGGATCCCTGTGACACGGGGGGGGGGGGGGGGGGGGGGGCATAAAGGGCAGTTCCTTGAGCCAATAAAGCACTTAAAAAGACTCAAGTTACATTGAGAGGGCATGCAGACCCTTCCCAATGAAAGTAGCAGGGGGAGGGAGTTTCTCTTAAAGGCAAAACTCCCCTTAAAGGCAGGGCTCACAGGCTTTTCTCATGGGTTACAAATAAAGACTGTACTAGGCACAGTTAAACTGCAATGTATATACAGATACCAAAATGTACCCACTGCTGGGGACAGAACAAATATAATAATACATAATAAAATAATGGACAAGCAAATATAAACTGAAATACATATGAGGGGTATGGTAGGTTGAAGTAGAATGTGTCAGAACCCTGTGGTGGTGTTAGGCAGTCAAAGGCTGCTGCTGGATGTGCTGTCAGACCCCTATGCTGTTAGTGTATGGCAGTGGAAGGCTGATGCCGCTACATGTGCTGTTAGACCCCTGGGCTGTTGGTGTTGAGGTATGGCAATCAGAAACAGAATTTGTCTGGCCCCAGTGTTGCTGTTGGGCACATGGCAGAAGGGAGCAGGAATCAGTCCCCAGTGGAGTCATTGGGGACACGGCAGGAAGAAGCAGGAGGAGTTAATCCCCGGTAATGTCATCGGGAACATGGCAGGAGGCAACAAGATGAGCCAGACCCCAGTGATGGTGTTGGGGACAAAGCAGGAGGAAGCAGGGGTCAGACCCCAGTGGTGTCACTGAGGACATGGCAGGAGTCAGGCCCCAGTGGAGTTGGGGGGGGGGGGGACATGGCAGGCAGAGTCAGGCTCAATGGTGGTACAAAGGGCAAAGCATGCAGATGGTGTCCATGCATGTTGGCCCCAGTGGTGGTATATAGGGCAAAGCAAGCAAATGGTTTCATGCATGTTGGACCCAGTGGTGATATATATGGAGCAAGGCAGGCAGATGGTGTCAGTGCATGCTGCTGCCAGTGGTGTTTTTGGAGACATGGCAGGAGGAAGCAGGATGTGTGTGGTCCAACTGGCGATGTTGGGAACATAGCAAGACTCTAGATTCAGTGTGTTCCAGCCCTTGAACTGGCTTGTGGGGCAGCAGCAATGTGTTACGAGGAGTGTGGACCAACTGGTGGTATGGGGGACACAACAAGACTCTGGATTTGGTGTGTTTTGGCCCTTGGACTGGCATTTTGGGCCTACAAAGCAGCAGCAGCATGTTAGGATTAGCGTAGCCCAACTGGTGGTGTTAGGGATACAGCAGGACTCTGGATTCGGTGTGTTCCAGCCCTTGGACTGGCATTTCGGGCCTGGAAGTCGGCAGCAGCATGTTAGGAGGAGTGTGGCCCAACTGATGGTGTTTGGGACCAGGCAGAGCAGCAACAAGGTTTTCAAATTGCTTTCATTCAGCACATCAGTGTCCATGTCCTCAATGGTCTCTTTGAGATAGCATGTCACAGAAATTTGTCCTGCCATCTCCTTTGCTTATTCATCTGTATGTCTTTCTCCCAAACTGCTTTCATGATTGCTTGTGCCAGAAGCGAGGATTCTTTCTGGGCAACATTGCTTTGACATTTTACTGTGGGGGAGGGAGTGCTAAGTGTCTGACACGGTGCTGCTTTGACTTACACTATTGTCTGACATGACCACTTGACTACTTGTGGTTTTTCCTCCACTTCTACATCCTTCTTCTGCCTCACCCTCTGGTGCTCTAGCTCACAGACTTTCTCTATCAGCATGTTCTTTATATGTGACAGATTGCTGGCCTTTAGGGTAAGTCTCCCTTTCACACAGGGATCACATAATGTAGCAAACATGTATGTAGTGTTTCTGGTGCTAGGTCCCATTCTCTCTGTCCCCTGCTTCTCCAAGGAGTCCAGACAGCAAAGCACAGCAAGTACCTCAGCTGTCATTCCCTCTTCCTGTTGAAAGTCCTCCAACTTATCCAACAGGATGTTTACTATGGGGATGACATCTCCCAAGGTGGCAGTCAGTTCCTCTGAGGCATCCTTATAAGGGCTTCAGGATTTTCACCATCTGTCTCATGACTACCCAAGCATGATGCCCTAGGGGAGCCAGCACACTTATCTCCATTTTCAGAGACAGATCATGAAGGGGTGCCTGCTGCTCCACAGCGGGGACCAGTGCTGATCATCTCTTTTTTTTTCCCAAATTCATTGAGTCTTTCTTGAGAAACACATTT
Source organism: Rhinatrema bivittatum (assembly GCF_901001135.1). Taxonomy (NCBI): domain Eukaryota; kingdom Metazoa; phylum Chordata; class Amphibia; order Gymnophiona; family Rhinatrematidae; genus Rhinatrema; species Rhinatrema bivittatum. The sequence goes on from NC_042617.1 coordinate 387,270,652, forward strand.
TACACTCGTCAAGTACCATGCATTATTTTTTGACCCCTGATGAAGATATAACAATTCGAAATGTCACGGCGTCAGGTTCAGTGTGGGAATTTAATGACAGCATTTTTACATCTGGCCAGTTCCTAAGGACTTAATTGATTTAACAGCAAGTTCAGTTCTACTTCTGCCAGAGCTTTAAAATAAGTTTTTGAGTTATTTTGCCTATCGACTTGAGGATTACTTGTTAGTGATTAGAAGAAAATTTTAAGTGCATTTAAAAAATCACAAAAAACCGAGAAATATACACACTTGGGATTTATGGTTGTGCTTACTCTGGACCTATCTACAAAGGCACTAGTGCAGTTCATAAGACTTAAGACACTGCAATCAATGGTACAGTCTCGATGCCTTTATATGAGGTCCATCAATGCAAAGTGCTGCAATATATATTACAAATACCAGTGTATTGCATTGCTAATTGGAGTGAAATATTGTCTTTTGGTATTTGTTCTTTTTCGCTCTTTGGGTTCTTTGTACGTTGTGTTGTTCCCACTTGCCTCTGCAGCATCAGGTAGGTGGAAGTCCAGTGGATGCCCACATCTTGAATGAGACACGTGTGAGGCATTTCTAAATCATCCTGCTTTTCACAGAGAATCTACCCTGCCTTTACACTTCTGCTTTTCTGCACTTAAGTAAAAAAAAAAAAAAAAAAAAATACCGTGGCAGACCGCCAAGTTATGAAGACCGATGTTGGTAAACTCGGCATCGTTTTTCATAACCGGCCGCCTGCCAGTAATGAAAACGGACGCCGATTCGTCTGTTTTCATTACTGGCAGGCGGCCGGTTATGAAAAACGATGCCGAGTTTACCAGCGTCTGTTTTCGTAACCGGCAGTCGCTGCGGGTTACGAAGGGCTAGGGGTGCACAAGCTAGCATGACACCCTAATATACATATAGCATGGCACCCCCCCTTGCGGGCGCCATGTGCACATTAAGAAAATGGGCGCTTTTTTTTTTTTGCCCCTGAAGCAGCTCATGTGAGCGAACTTGGCCTGAGTCAGGCTTTTTATGATGGTTTGTGCAGAATATAGATTTCCTGGTGTTCACCGGTCCTTTCGTCTGTTGGTCTCTACTTGCAATATTGGACCGGTTTCTGGTTTGCTTCTTTGGAAAATATCAGCTCCAGGAAGAAGGGAATTTTTTTTTTCAAAACTGGTCTATGGTGTATTTGTCCCACTCCCTCGTGTACATTCCCTGCAGTACCTGCTTCAGTAGCTCCCAAATGATCATCAAAGTGAGCCTTGAGAGTTGCATCATGTGAGCTAGAGCCCGGCAGAACAGAGCCAAAATATTTCCATAATAAATACACATTTTTTTCCTAAATAAAACAAAAAAAAAGCACACCCTAGACCAGCAACGAGCAAACTGAGCTGCAGTCCCCCTTCCATGCATGCAATGTTGTCCCACACTCGTTTGGTTACATTTCTTATATTTATATCTTGGATTCCTGGTCTGGTGTTAGACATTTGCGAAGTAGCTCTTGAACAAGTTACCACATAAGAATATAAATGCCATGCTGGGTCAGACCAAGGTCCATCAAGGCCAGCCTCTTGTCTTTGATAGTGACCAGTCTGAGTCACAAATACCCAGCAGGTCCCCAGTAGTTGATTTATTTCTTATAGTTCACTCCCAGGGATAAGTGCTGGCTTTCTCAAGTCTACCTGGCTTATAACTGTTTACGTACTATTCTGCAGGAACTTATCCAAACCTCTATGGGGCCAATGCAATAAAAATGTGCTGAAAGTGGGCGCTCGGTGTTTAGTGCCCAGGTACCTCTCCTGGGGGCACTATGCAATATTTAAATTAGAGGGCACGCTGCCAAAGAGAGGCGCTAGGGTTAATTGTGCGACCCCCAGCGCCTCCTTGACAGCGGGTGCCCAGGTCGGCTGTCAGAAGGTTGAGAAAACGGATGCTGAATTTATCGGCGTCCTTTTTCCTAACCAGCGCACAGCCAAGGGTTCGGAACACGGACGCTCGTTAACGATATTAAGGTCAGAGGATTTGCATGTGATGAGTGCTATTACTTTCGCTGCGCGTTGTAGACGTGCTAATCCCCTTATAACATAAGGGGCTGTGAACGGGCATCCAAAACGTGGGTAAACCAGTGTGCTCGGCTGAGTGCTCTGTATTACATCGGCCTGTATGTTAGTTGTCTTGCCCCCATTCTCAGCAACAGATTCCATAGCTTTCTTGTGCACTGCATGAAAAAAGTACTTTCTATGATTGGTTTCAAATCTATCAGTTGCTAGTTTCATGGAGTGTCCCCTGGTTCTAGTTTTACTCGAAGGGGTAAATAATCTCTCTACTTACTTTTCATCCCACACATAATTTTAGACAATTCAAAATCATATCCCTTCTGTCCTCTCTTTTCCAGACTAAAGAGCTATAATCTGTATAGTCTTTCCCTATATAGCAACTTTTCCATTCACTTTATCATTTTTGTCACTATTCTCTTAACCTTTTTTTTTTTTTATATCCGTTAATGAGACAACCACACTGCCAGCCAAGGTCAGACACATGCTGACACACTGCCCCATAGACAAATTTTCAGATTGTGGAAACTTTATGGCCACACTCTGACAGTGTGTGTGTATGTATCTCATCCTCAGTATATGTAAGTCTGTCAGAGCGAAAGACACACACACACTGTGTCAGAGAGGGAAAGTGTGGTTATCTTTGTGAGATGGACACACACTCTCTTGCTCTCAGAAATTTTGAAAGCAAGTGTGTGTGTGTGTGTGTGTGTGTGTGTGTCAGACGGAGTCACTCACACACATTCTCAGACACAAAGTGCATGAGGGGGGGGGGGGTCTCTCTCTGAAAGAATACACATCCATATACAATCAATCTTGCAGTCATACATATAGCAAGGGTGTGTGTCAGAGAGAAAGACAACATATACACACTCTGCAATTGTGCTGCTGCTCATGTGCTCATATGCCTCCTATCCCCCGCCACATCATTATGTAAAGTAGTTGCTTGCTGCTATTCTCTCCCCATACTGCAGCCCCCCCCCCCATTCTCCAGGAGACTCACTGGTTTTACAGTCAGCTGCCCCTTTCAAAGCGCAGCCCAAGCACCTCTGGATAGGTGCACAGGTTCTTCCTCCTGGCTCACCTTTCTTTCTGTGACTGTAGCTTACCCCCTCCCCCCTCCGTATTCCCATTGACCTTGTGCTACAAAGTATGCTGCCTTTATGGTTCCCTAGGCCAGTGGTTCTCAACAGGTGTGTTGGGATACACTGGTGTGTCACAAGGTCCTGGGAGGTGTGTCACAGGAGCAGCAGATGGCAATCTCCTTATCAGCCTGGGTGGCAGTTGGTTGACTTTTTACATTGGGCCTGATGGGAAGTTACTCTCACTTCCTTTGCTTTCTGGCCCAGTGGGAGGCTGTTTCCACCTTCACCCAGATCTGAGCGAGACATTGCCAGCTCCTGCTGTTCTGGGCCTCATGGAATCCAAACTTTATCTTCCCTCTACTGAGTCTGGGAGTGATGCTGCTGCTGATCTCTTCACCCTGTGGAAGGTGGGGGAAAGGAGGTTGTGTATGCTGGGAAGATGAAGGTGAAACAGAGAGGGAGTGTGGGGGCTGCTGAGCAGGAAGGGGTGGAAAACGGGGTCAGGGTAGCTGGGCAAGGAGGGAGATGGGATGAAAGGGGTAGGGAGAGTCAAGCAGGGTAGAGTGGGCGCACAGAGAAGAGGATGTGGGAGGTCAGGAATGCTGGGCAGGGATATGAGTGTGAGCGGATGATGGAAAGGGAGTAATTGGGAAAAGTGAAGGCTAATGAGGCATGGAAGGGAGTGATGGGGTACAAGAGTCCATCATATGTCAGTTTTGGGAATGTGCATTTCTTCTATCTTTGTACTTTGCTTAGTGTAGGAGGATATGTATTTCTGTTTCTAGCTCTCTGGTTTTGCACTGCATGTAGAGTGGCTTTTTTAGGTTTTCTGTTCCAGTTTTTTGTCTCCACATTTGTAATTTGTGGTCTCTTATTCTGTATTTGGTAAAGGTTGTATCTGTATGTGTATGTGTGACTAAGGTGTGAGGTATTTTACCAGCAGGTAGGGATTTGTATTAATCTTCTTTGTTGCGTATTCTCAATAGGATATGGATAGGTGCTACACTGCTGCCTTTTCATAGGAAGGGCTATTTCTGTTTGGATAAGTTCTTGGAAGAGAAGTCCATTAACTGCTATTAATCAAGTTGACTTAGGGAATGACCTCTGGTATTACTGGCATCAGTAGCGTGGGATCTTAGTGTTTGAGTACTGCCAGGTACGTGTGGCCTGGTTTTGCCTCTGTTGGAAACAGGATGCTGGGCTTGATGGACCCTTGGTCTGACCCAGCAAGGCAATTTCTTATGTTTGAGTTCTTGGAATCAGTGTTGCAATGGTATGGAAGGTTTGCTATACATGTGCTGAGTTGGTTTTTGGGTTTTTTTTAGGTTTTGTATTTTACAATGCGCCTGGTAGTAAGGGAGTTTGTGTTTCTGTTACTGAGATAGCACCAGAATATCTTTTTTTACATAGCAAGTTGAAATATCCTAGTTCTGCTCTGCATCCATTGTTTGGGGATGAGAGGGTGGGTTCCTCTGGATGCATGGTATGTGTTTCCATTGAGCCCCATGATGGTCTAGTGTTCAGTGTGTCACACCTGTAAGCATTATCTTCCAGGTATGTCCCAATAGAAAAAATCTTGAGAACCACTGCCCTAGGCTATGCTCTGCCTACTTACTCCAGCGGAGGGGGATCAAGTGATCTATGCTTTCCCTAGGCCTAAAAAAAAAGAGAAAAATTAAGCCCTGGCTGCAAATGGGGAGATCCACTGACCAAAAGCAACACAGCTCCAGGTGGAATCCTGCTTTCCCACATGGCGCAATGGCTGGTACAGGTGCAATAGGTGACTCTTCAAGCCCTCCCTTTTTAAAGTTTTTATAATTTATTTATATTCTGCCTTGCATGACACTTCAAAGGAGAATACATTCATGTATTGTAGGTATTTCCCTATCCCCAGAGGGCTTACAATCTGTTTGCCCTCTCCACTGCAATAAAAAATAGTATGCATTTAAAATAAGATTTTACATGAAAAAACATGAATGTACAGTCTTCTAAGGTAAAAATACCACTTAGCACAACATGTACAGTGTATTAACATAAGAACATAAGAAATTGCCATGCTGGGTCAGACCAAGGGTCCATCAAGCCCAGCATCCTGTTTCCAACAGAGGCCAAACCAGGCCAAAAGAGCCTGGCAACTACCCAAACACTAAGAAGATCCCATGTTACTGATGCAATTAATAGCAGTGGCTATTTCCTAAGTAAACTTGATTAATAGCAGTTAATGGACTTCTCCTCCAAGAACTTATCCAAACCTTTTTTGAACCCAGCTACACTAAACTGCACTAACCACATCCTCTGGCAACAAATTCCAGAGATTTATTGTGCGCTGAGTGAAAAAGAATTTTCTCTGATTAGTCTTAAATGTGCCACATGCTAACTTCATGGAATGCCCCCTAGTCCTTCTATTATTCGAAATTGTAAATAACTGATTCACATCTACTCGTTCAAGACCTCTCATGATCTTAAAGACCTCTATCATATCCCCCCTCAGCCGTCTCTTCTCCAAGCTGAACAGCCCTAACCTCTTCAGCCTTTCCTCATAGGGGAACTGTTCCATTCCCCTTATCATTTTGGTTGCCCTTCTCTGTACCTTCTCCATCGCAACTATATCTTTTTTGAGATGCGACGACCAGAATTGTACACAGTATTATATTTACATTGACTGCTGTAGTGCCAACCAGAAAACCTTGCAGACCCCCCCCCCCCCCCCCCCCCAAAAAAAAAAAAAAAAGACATGGAGCCCAAATGCAAGGCATGAGTAAAGTGAATTACTATTATAATGTAACAAACCTCCCATAACAAAACAGCGTTCAAACAGTAACAAACCAGCCTATGAAAAGCCAACACTGGCATCAAAAGTAGGTGTTATATTTGCAATCACCCTTAGATTTTCATGGATTAATCAGGGGTGGGAGGGTTTTGTGTGTGTGTGTATGCACACAAACTTTCTCCTCTTTCTCATATACATACACATATTCATTCTCATATGCATACTTTCTCTCATAATCATACTCGCTGATTCACTTGCTCATACACACATGCTTACACACACTCACTAACTTGCTCTCTCACATGCGTTCACTGACTCACTCTCATACTTACTCTAATCTCCACCTGTGAGAGAAAACAAAGTTTTTTACTTATATTGGTGTGGGGGATGCAGGCAAGGCTGGCTGTGGATATTCTGGGAGGTCTCTTACTAGGGGAAGAGATGGGTTGGAAGGACCTGATGCATTTTTTTTTTATTACTATTTATTGCCAGCCAGAGCCTGAGGGGAGCCAGCAGCAAAGAGAAGTGGGAGGTTTGAACTGGCACGGAGGTAGAAGCAAGAGGTTTGTTGGCTGCCTCCCACATGTGCACAGATACTATCTTACTGGCCTGGCATGCAGTGACCCGGAGGATGGGGCTGTGAACTGGAGCAGTGGCACCCCATGGACACTGGCCCTGTGTGGGCAGGCGCTGTCGCACTGCTAGCTAGGGCCAGAGGAGTGCCCAAATCTGAGCATGCTCTGGTGCAGGAAGCAGCAGCATGTTTACAGGCTGCTGGACTGCATGGGTCATTCAATATAAGGAGTTCTATCTTTGTAACTGTGGCTCTCCTCATTTTGTCAGTATTCTCACTGTGGGCCTAGCCACTATCCCAAAATTGGCAGAGGTAGAATGGATAAGAGAGGGGCAGCAGGAGTGTTTCATGCCACTGCAGTGGGTGGGGGGAGGGTCTGAAGAAAGCAGGTGTAGGATGCCACTGCCTCTGGGAAAATTTGGAGTCAGGTGTAAATTGGGAGTCTTGGGGAATCTCCCATTCAGTGAGAAATGCTGCTGCAGGGCTTGGTGTGGGTTGCAGTGGTTATGCAGGAATGGAGCAGCTGTAATAAATGCCAAGCATGTGATTTGCCTGAAAAGACCCATCGGACCATGCCCAAAGCCCTGATAGCTAAATGCAGGGGTGGATTAGGCGATCTAAATAATTTGAAAACGGGCTCAGAGACAGTTAACAGTGGAACAATGGTTTGAAAACTTTTAAGTTCTTATCTCTCACAACTTTGTTCATGGTTACGCTTGGTAAAAATCATGACCAAATTCTTATTCAGGTTATTGCTATGCAGCACAGTTTTCTTTCTAGAAAGAATATTGTTTTACAACCTTTTACTGTTGTAGTATTGCACAATTATAATATACTGCCGTTTTGTCCCCCTTTTTTTTCCACAGGAAATTCTGTTTGAGACTGATGAAGCATCTTCTGCAAAATCTTCAACAAAAAAATGGGAAAAACTTGGACAAGTTCTGCTCATATCATCTTAAAACCACCCTTTTCCATGCATGTGTCAGTCGCCCTAATGACGAACAGTGGCAACTCAATGACCTCGATGATTGCTTTGATATGTTGCTGGGTGACTTCGAAAAACATCTCCAGGAAAAATACCTTCCACATTTTTTTATCCCCAACTTCAATCTTTTTGATTCTAGAGAAATTGATCAAAGCAGTTTAGACTCTCTCTTAAAAAAAATTAAGTTAGAGAGAGACAATAAGTTTCATATTTTTGAAGAATGAATTATTGGTGTATTTTAGGTAAAGGCAAACTGGTCTTAGACGATTATTGTCGTCCCCCCCCATATCTTTTGTATCATGCATCTGCACAAGTACTAGAGCACCCTGACATTTAGAATTTCTTCTCTTATCGTGACAGACAGTATAAGATTCTATATTAATCTCATCTCCCATGGGCTGGTCCTTGCAACATTTAGCCTGCTATCCCAGAAACATGCTGGAGGGGCTGCTCCCTCAGAGAGAACTTCAAGCACTTCTGGTGCGATTGTATCTTACTAAAATTACTGAAAGGAGGAGGACAATCACAGCTGCCAGTTTTCTGTGGCAGTTACTTCTCTCCCTGCTCCCCCCCCCCGCCCCCACATTGAGCCCCTTTTCCACTCACATGCCCTGCTGTCTATCCTGTCTTGCAAACACTCCCCTGTAACAATTGCTTATCCTGTTCTCTCTCTCGCTTTCATCCACACTCTCCTCCCCTACATTGATCCTGCCTCAGTTCTTCTTCTTCCCCCCTCTTAGCACCAAGCCAGCAGTAAGAGGAGAGGTGTGGTGCATTGGGCTATGGCAATGTCTTCTGCTGCCTGGAATCGGACTTGTGCTTTGAACAGCAAGAAATATCATACTTTCATGGTTCAAACTGCACGTTGGGTTGTGGATGGCAGAGGAGAAGAAGACCGCCTAAGTCACCACTGTTTCCTGACTGCTGGTCTGGATCAGTGTACGGTAGGGGAGGTTAGAACAGAGACACCCTTTGCCTGCTCCTGATTTTCTATGATTCTACAGCAATCCTCTCCCTCCAGACATACGCCAGGAACACTGTCATCTCACATTCAGAAAAAAACTGAAAACCTGGTTCTTCGCCCAGGCCTATCGCTGAAGAAACCCATGGTACCCGCTAGGACGCCCACCCCCCGGTTGTCCTCTCCCAGCTGCATTAAGTACCCACTAATCTAGAACCGTATTTGTGTATTAACTCTGCAATTGAATCTACACCATGTAAATATGTATTTAAGTTTATCTAAGAAGCAACCGTTCCTGCTGATCGTCTCTTCCTTATGTTTAGAATTGTAATTATCCTTTTCTTCCAACAACCATGTTTGATTTCCCTGTTTTAATGTACCTTTTCTCTTCATATGTTAACTGGTTTCCCCTTGTTTATTGTAAACCGGTACGATAAGACCTCGTCTTGAGCATCAGTATATCAAAAGAACTTAAATAAATAAAAATAAATAAATAATTTCACAGCAAAGGTCCAATTTTGCAGCTCTTGATGTGGCTGTAGATTTATAGGAGATCAGGACACTGGATATAATAGTGAAGATAAATGATGGAATGAGATTCTATATTCCTTTAGATATGGAGTCACCCTATTGAGAGTTAGACCCAGAACATCTACATGTATGAAGAAGGGAAACCTGGCACATTGCTTCGTGTTGATGGCAATTAGGTAGAACAAGGTTTACTCACCTACAGTTTCTGAATAGTATTCTAAATCCCTGGCACATTTATGTAATGAAACAACTTCCCATAATTAAGGAGATGTAGTTGCCTGTTTAGAGAGTATTAGATATATGATGTAGTTGCTGAACTGATATTGAAAGAGGTGGGGAACTCTGTATAGTTGTCAATACCTATTTTTGCATGCTCGCGCTACTGTTAGATTTTGCCATTCATTGTGTGTACTTATTTTAATATGCCGCTAAATGCAGAAAGTGACAGTTCATGTTATTTCAGTGTTTATACAAAAAGGTACAACGGTAACGTTCTTGTTTGAAAGAATCCCTTTTCCTTTTTTTCCCTGGTTTCCAACAGCAAAACAGGCCAGGTCATATCAGTTGAAATCTCATTAATAGAGCACACTGCAAGGTCACCGAGCATTATTAAAGCTGCCTTGCCACTGATTAGTGCCTGTGGTCACCAGCTGCTGCCATTGTTATCCTAGTTTACTCAAGACTTCTGTAAACAGTTATTAACATACTGAAGAATATTATAACCATGTGTAGATTTCTGTATCCAAGGAGGAGTCAGCCAATATGCAATTTTCACAAACTCCTTGTTTCATCCTTAAGATGTTTGTACTTGTTAAAAAAAAAAAACAAACCAAATTGGAAAATGTATTCTACATATTACAATAAAAATTATATAAATGATAGAGGTGTAATAATTTTTATGGTGCTAAAAGCTGGTACTGCAGCTTTATGTAGATAAACTGTTGTACTACATTATGTACATTTTAAAATGTGGTAAGTGATTGTGAGCAGCATGCCAGAGAAGTAAAATTTACAATTTTGTTGCAGAAGAAATTTAACTTTCTATAGGCAACAGGTAAAATTTAAAAAAGTGTAGGATAATGAAGAAACCAAAGGTGGGTAAGGGTCAGTACCACCTATTTGTAGGAAGAGCAAAGTATGGATTGGTACTCCAGCTTGCATAAAGGCACAATTCTCAGTGCCATCCTTTCCTCTTATCAACTCACCAAATGTAATAATAGCATATGCTCACCCATCAGTAGACGGAGACAGAGATCAACAAGTTTGCTGATTTCACCCCTTATAGGCATCTGTGCTGATTGCAGTAGTGCCAGTATTCTGTCTCCAGCAGATGGTTGGCAAGCATTCCGTGCTGTGGACTATGGTCTGGTAGGCTGAAAAGGAGTTGGAGAAGATTCCTGAGGTGAAAGACTAGTCCTCACTCCCTCAATTGAGCAAGGTTCTTGGTTAGATTACATTTTAGGCAGGAACTGGCTCCTGAAGAGAGAGCCTTGGGCTCCCTCCCTCAGCTGAGTGGGCCAGGACAAGGGGCTTCCAGAGAGAATAATCAGAATACCCTCCTCCTCCCTCACTGGTTTTGTAGGCTCTCTTTTGTCTTTTTGTGGCTTTGCTTTTAAATCCTAGGCTATTTTCTTAGAAACAGCAATAAAGTACAAAAAAAAAAGTCTAAAGGAGAATGTCTGCTCAGCAGCTAAGGACTGTCATAGCATGTGTTGGGTCATTGTTTCCAGTGTTTCAGCTGGAGAGAGAGAGCCTGGATGAGTTGCAAAGTTTTTTCATTTGGGACAGTGAGTAGCTTATAGCAGGAGACTAGCATGAGAAGAAAACCCTGCTATGCAAAGCATGCAATTTGATAAAGCCTCAAGTGTGTGTTACTGCTGTGAGTTCAACAAAGCTAGGGGATAGCTTCAGAGTGTAGAATTGATTTCTATGGGGGGGAGATTTGCGGCTGGGGAAGCGGTACGACAATTCTTTCTTGCTGAATCAGTGTGATGATGCCGGGATGATATGGATGATATGAAGGTTCCCCCTAAAGCAGAAGTTAATCACTTCAAATTATGGCCAGTGTTGGGCGTTCATGGACATTTGCTATGTGCTTTTGACATTTTCAGGAAAAAAGTGAATTATTTGCATGACTAATATTTTTGATTATCAGTTCTCATGGACACTAGTTTTGTTGCACTGTGGAAGGTTTTTTTTGTTTGTTTTGAGAAATATCACATTTAAGACCCATGTTTATATTGAAAATGTCTGCATCTTTTGTGAACCTTGTGATGAGGTGCTTTGACTTGTGTTCGGCTTTGAGTGCTGTGGTTATGGAATAAGAAATATCTTGAAGTTTGGTTGGATTGATCTGAAATTGTTGTGCCTTTGGTTGTCTCTCCATGTTTTGGACTTTTGCTTTTTATTGTTTAAAAATGCCATCTTGGAAGCCCAGACTAGATGTATTCTATGCATTAAAAAAAGGAAGAAGGAAGGCCAAATGGTTAAAAAGTGAGGTGAGAGGTTATTCTAGGCAAAAGAACATTCTTCAAAAAATGGAAAAAGGATCCGAATGAAGAAAACAGGAAAGCACAGGCATTGCCAAATTAGATGCAAAGAATTGATTAGGAAGGGAAAGACAGCATTTGAAGATGCTTGCTGTGGAAGCAAAAACTCAAAAATGTTTTCAGGTGCATTTGAAGCAAAAATACTCCAATTGAATCAGTTGGATCATAGATGATTGAGGGGTAAAAGGGGGCACTAAGGGAGGACAAGGCCATAGCAGGGAGACTAAATTAGTTCTTTACGAGGAAGATGTAAGGCAGAAGTGATATTTAAAGGTGATGTTTCAGAGGAACTGAAACAAATCTCAGTGAACCTGGAAGATGTAAATAGGGCAAATTGACTAACTAAAGAGTAGAAAATCATCCAGACTAGATGGTATACAACCCAGATTGTTGAAAGAATTGAAAAATGAAACTGCGGACCTAATATATTAGCAGCAACTTGTAAACTATCATTAAAATCAGCTATGGTACCTAGATTGAAGGGTAGCCAACACAATGCCAATTTTTAAAAAGGATTCCAGGAACCTGCAGACCAGTGAGACTGATGTCATTGCTGGGAAAAATGGTTGAAACTATTTTAAAGAACAAAATTACTGAGCATACAGTGCATTCAGAAAATATTCAGAACTCTTCAGTTTTTCCACATTTTATGTTACAGCTGTATTCTAAAATGAATATGCATTTTTTCTCTCCTCAGTCTACACACTATACCCATAATGACAAAGCGAAATCAGGTTTGTAGAAATTTGTGCAAATTAATTTAAAAAAATGACTTCACAGCCACTACAGGTATTGTTGCTTGCAGCCTTTTCAGGCATAAGATGTATATAGTTCCTGTTGTACTCAGTTTATGATGGTTCTCTCCTTCCGCCCATCCTTTAACTTCCATCTTTAGTTCTTTCTCCCTTCCCCCCTCTCCCCCCCCTGTTCATTGTAATTTTCCTTTCTTCAGTTTCATTGTAAACCGGCATGATGTGTTCTACAAATGTCAGTAAATAAAAGTTCATAAATAAAAAATAAATAAGTATTCAGATCCTTTGCTATGACATTCAGATTTGAACTCGGGGGCATTCAGTTTCTATTGATCATCCTTGAGATGTTTCTCCAACTTGATTGGAGTCCACCTGTGGTAAATTCAATTGATAGACATGATTTGGAAAGGCACACACCTGTCTATATAAGATTCTATAGTTGACAGTGCATGTCAGAGCAAAATCAAAGCCGTGAAGTTGAAGGAATGGTCTGTAGACCTCTGGGACAGGATTTATCGAGGCACAGATCTGACAAAGGGCACAAAAAAACTGCAGTAATTAAGGTCCTGAAGAAAACAGTAGCTTCCATCATTCTTAAATGGAAGAAGTTCAGAACCACCTGGACTCTTCCTAGAACTGGCCGCCTACCCACCGAAACTGAGCAATCAGGGGAGGATGACCTTGGTCAAGGAGGTGACCAAGAATCCAATGGTCATTCTTCCAGAGCCTGGAAGGACAGCTATCCCTGCAGCATCCACCAATCAGGCCTTTCTGGTAGAATGGCCAGACAGAAGCCACTCCTCAGTAAAAGGCACATGACAGCCTATTTGGAGTTTGCCAAGTGGCATGAAAAGGACTATCAGAGCATGAGAAACAAGATTGAACTCTTTGGCCTGAATGCCAAGCATCATGTCTAGAGGAAACCAGGCACTGCTCATCACCTAGCAAATACTATCTCTATGGTGAAGCATGGTTGTGGCAGCATCATATTGTGGGGATATTTTTTTAGCTCCAGGAATTGGGAGACTAGTCAGGATTGAGTGAAAGATGAACAGAGCAAGGTACAGAGAGATCCTTGATAAAAACCTACTCTAGACTGCCCTGGACCTCAGTTTGTGGTGATGATTCACCTTCCAACAGGACGACAACTCTAAGCACACAGTCAAATCAATGCTGGAGTGGCTTTGGCACAAGTCTGGGCATTTCCTTGAGTAACCCAGCCAGAGCCCAGATTTGAACCCAAAAGAACATCTCTGGAGAGGCCTGAATATAGCTGTGCATTGATGCTCCCCATCTAACCTGACAGAACTTGAGAGGATCTTCAGAGAATGGGAGAAAATCCCCAAATCCAGTGTGCCAAGATTGTAGCATCATACCCAAGATGACTTGAGGCTGTAATCGCTGCAAAAGGTGCCTCAACAAAGTAGTGAATAAAGGGTCTGAATACTTATGTAAATGACATTTTAAAATTTTTAAAATTAATTTGCACAAATTTCTACAAACCTGATTTCACTTTGTCAATATGGGGTATTATGTGGAGATTGAGGGGGGAAATGCATATTATCCATTTTAGAATTGTTGCGGTCGCTACTTGTGGGCCCTGACTGCGAGCAGCCTTACTCGCACCCCAGTGCAGCTTGGGGAGGCCGCTGACACTGTCCTCCACTTAGTGGCGCATGTGGCTGCTGACTTTTGTGGCGGGAAGCTGCCGCCATAGCTGATTCCTCTTCACAGCTGGAGTGCCGTTGCCGAGCTGCTACTGTTTCCATCTTCTTGTGGCTGGGACGCCGCCGACGCCTCTACCTTCTCTGTTCAGCCGGGAGGCCACCCGACGCCGGCTCCTGCTTAGGTGTGCACGCCTCTGCTGTTAATTTAAAGGGCTTGCAGCAAGAAAAGCCCCGTGGCCCTTGCTGATGATGTCACCACATCAAAACTTCAGCCCTATCAAAGGGCTCTCTGCCGGTTCCTCAGGGCCTTCGCTGGATCCTCATGGTCATTCATGGTTCTTCTTCCTTCAAGGGCTCCCGTGGTCATCTCCTTGTCTTGATGGTCTTCATGTTCTTCGTTGGATGTTTCTTGGCTTCTTGTTCCTGTTCCATGTTCCTGGTCACCTTGTTCTTTGCGGAAGCTCCTCCATGTTCTACTTACTATGTTCCTGGTCTCTTGTCAGTTCCTTGTCCAAGTCTTCTGAGCCCTTGCCTCATCCAAGTCTTATGAATCTTCAATCAAGTTCCTGATGTTCCCATCTTCATTCTAAGGTCAGCCTTCTAGATTCTCTCGTCTTTCCTCCAGGCTAGCTTGTGATGTGGTCCGCAACCAGCCCATGGGGGGCACAGGGCCTGTCTTCAAGTCTGTCTTCACTGGATCAAGTCCTCTGAGTCCATCCTTGTTTTTAGAATTCCAAGTTTTAAGTCAAGTTCCAAGTAAAGTCTCGAGTTCCTAGTCATGTTCCTAGTTCCAGGGTTCGTGGAGCTTGTCCAGCCAATGGATTTCCTTGTTCCTCGCTCCAAGCCATGATTCCTTGGTTCCAAGGGTTGTCCTGACGCCCATCCTCATCTGAGTCTCAGTCCTGAGCCTGTCTCGCTCCTGGCATGGTCTGCGACCAACCTGTGGCAGGTTGTGTAGGGCGTGCAGCGAAACAGCGTGGTCTGCAACCAGCCCACTGTGGGCTGTGTAGGATGCACTGAGGTGCAGTGCCCTGGGAAGCTGGATTCTTACTTGAATTTGAGTCTTCGTCCATATTCTTCGGATTCAAGTCTTCATCCAAGTGCCAAGCCTTCAGTAACTTTGTCCATGTTCCTTGTCATGCCATGTTCTGTCCTCAGCCTTTGTCTGTCCTGACACTCTCGCCATTCCAGGCGCTAGGTCTGAAAGGTCTATTGAGTGGCCGGAGGGCTAGCCTAGAGACCAGCATTGCACTGTTGGGCTTCTCCGTGCGTGCTGGTTCAGCGGAGGTCTGAGAGCGATGTTCCAAGTCCAAGCTATGTTCCAAGTCCAGGCCATGCCTGGATATGCTCGCTTCCCACGGTATCTACCTTGGCGATTTGTCCTGAGGTTGTGTCGTGATCTAAGGGCTCACTCTCTCTCAAGCAAGCAACTACCACGTGCTCGCAACAAGAATAAGGCTGTAACGTAACAAAATGTGAAAAAAGTGAAGGGGGTCTGAATACTTTTTGAATGCACTCTATATCATGCTTTAAAAGGACAAAGCCAATTTAGATTTAGCCAGGGGAAGTCTTGAAGGTATGAATAAACATGTGCGTAAAGGTGAGTCAGTTGCTATATATATGGATTTTCAGAAAGTGTTTGACAAAGTTTTTCATGAGACTCTTGAGAAAATTAAAAAGTCATGGGATAGAAGGCACTGTTCTATTGTGGACTGAGAACTGGCTAAAAGAGTAGGGCTAAATGGTCAATGTTCTCAATGGAGAAGTGGAGCACTCAGGGCTCTATACTAGGACCATTGTATTTTCTAACATTTATAAATAACTTAGAAATGGGTACAATGAGTGAGGTGATTAAATTTGCTAATATAAAATTATTCATAACAACATAGTAATGTCGGCAGAAAAGGACCAGTCTGCCCAGCAAGCTTCTTGGGGTAATATCTGCTGCACTATGCAGGTTACCTCCATGGTTCTCTTAAAGGTAGCAACTGCCACTCCTTGCAGATAACCCATAAAAAAAATGTACTGCTAGCAATATTTTTACTTAGTGAGGAGCCTTCTTGAAAATGTAGGTTGTTGTGGTTCTCTGAAAATAGATGCTTAAAACTAACGGCAGTGCTGCTTGATTTGCTTTGCTTATGGACTTGGCTGTAGAAGTAGTCTTATGCTTTTTTCCTTATGTCTGCATATCAGTACCCCAAATTATAAAACTGAAGGCCTGTTCTAGTTATTTTCTGAATCCTCTCCACCCCCCTTTGGTCAAAGCGGAGGGTGATATTGCAGTTGCGTCAAAAGCATCAAGGCTTATTGGTTAAGGGTAGTAACTGCTTATCAATTCCTCAGACTATAACAGTTGGGCCCTTGTTGATTGTTGTCTAAATCCAATTCCCCTTTTTCCCTTGTCCTTGCAGCTGAGAGCAGTATTGCAGGTGCATCAAAAGCATCAAGGCTTATTGGTTAAGGGTAGTAACCACTGCATCAACAAGTTACCTCAATGCACCCTTTTCTTCATTTCCATTCTCTAGCCTTTAAGTATCCAGTGTTTATTCCTTGCCCCTTTGAATTAGTTGACTGTTTTCATCTTCACCCCCATCTCTTGAAGTGCATTCCAGGCATCCATCACCCTCTCTCTGAAGAAATATTTCCTGACATTAGTTCTGAATCATTCCCTCCTGGAGTTTCATTCAAAATTGTTAACTCACAAGAGGACTGTGGGAAATTAGAAGAGGACCTTTCAAGATTAGGAGAATGGGCATCCAAATGGCAGTTGACATTTAATGTGGACAAATGCAAAGTGATGCACGAAGGGAAGAGCAACCCAAATTATAGGTACACAATACAATATTCTACATTGAGAGTTACCACCAAGGAATAGGATCTAGGTGTCATTGTGGATACAATGTTGAGATCCTCTGCTCAGGATGTGGCACTGGCCAAGAAAGCAAATAGATTGTTAGGAATTATTAGAAAAAGAATGGAGAATTATACAGAGAATATAATTCTGCTGTATTGCTCCAAGGTGTGTGTAAATTCTGGTCACTACATCTCAAAAAATATATCTGAATTAGAAAAGGTAAAGAGAAGGGAACCAAAATGATGAAGGGGATGGAACAATTCCCATGAGGAAACACTAAAGAGGTAAGGGTTGTTCAGCTTGAAAAAGACACAGCTGAGGGGAGATATGACAGAGGTCCATATAACGAGTGGAATGGAATGGCCAAACACAAATCAGTTGTTTAATCTTCCAAAAGGTAAAAATATTGGGGACATGCAATGAAGTTACTAGGTAATAAATGTAAACAGATACAATTTTTTTCCCTTTTTTACTAAATATGTAATTAAGCGCTGGAATACATTACCAGATACTATAGTAAAAGCTGTTAGGGTATCTGGGTTAAAAAAAAAAAAAGGTTCCTGGAGGAAAAGTCCATAGGTCATTATTAAGGTGAACTTGGGAAAATCCACTGCTTAACTCTGGGGTAAGTAGCATGGTATCTTAATAACCTTTTGGATCCTGCCAGGTACTTGTGAGTTGGAATGGCCACTTTTGAAAACAGGATACTAGGCTTGATGGCATTTTGGTCTAAATCCAGTATGGCAAATCTTAAAAAAAGAACATAAGTTATAACTTTTCAAAAATACAAAGATATACCTTTGTCTCAGAAATATATGTATTCCAGAATAAGAAAATTACAAATGTCTCTAATTTTTGTTTAAGAAAATACAAATAATACTATCATCCAAAACCAAGCAGTACAAATCAAGGAAGGAGCAAAGAAATTCAGGGAGAATTATAAAGAAACAGTATTAACAGTTTTAAAGATAGCAGAAAATGAAAAAATAAACCCTATTAAGACCCTGGAGAGGAGGTTATATGTCTACAGGATTCCAAAACGCTTTTAATTGTTTATGTTGAAAAAAGATGAAATATTCATTACTACATTTGATAACATAGTTGCAAGGATAACAGAGTATAAAGGAAAAACCTAAGGATATGGTTTGATGTCTAAGGGTAAGAAAGCCCTTCCTTCTAGACTGAGTAACTTGAGAAAGGTCAGGGAAAATCTTTATAGATTGAGCATAAAATTGAGAGCAATAATTTTGGTAGTAATTATGCATAACTTTGGCTCAACTAAAGAAGAAATGAATGAAACCAACAAAGTACTATGATGAAACACTTCCGCAGAAGAATTTTCAAGAAATTGAGAGATTGAGCGTCTGTACTTTGTAAAGAAGCAGAAATCCTCTTAGGAAGAAAATAAGCATTCATAGAGGGTATTTGATAAAATCTAGAACTTCCTGGAAATACTTCTTTAAAATAATGTAAGGAATTTTCCCTAAAACCTTAGGTAAATTAAAGAAACAAAGGTTTAAATATCTCAGATTATTTTCAAGATATTCAATACATCTGAAAAAGCACATTATGGTCCTTCACTGTAATTACGCTGAACATTTGCAGATCTCCGACAGTGTTCTCAGTATTAGACACCTTAGACTTGACTATTGAAATTTGTTCTAAAGATTAGAAGACACTTGCTGAGAACTTGAAGATGATCAACTTTGGTGTTAAATTAATTTAAAGATTTCTCAAACCCAACTACAAAGTCACAGATGGACTGTAATGTCACTACCTCAGGGTAAGGTGGAATCGTGTAGAACTCACAGGTGACAACAAACTGTTCTTCCCGGGGAAGACCCAACAAAGATGTCTCCTCTGTTGCTTCCACTCTTCCTGGTCCAGCCATAGAAGGAAAGGAAAAAAAAAAGCATTGGCCACCTTGCCACTATAATCTGAAAGAAGAGGTGACCCTTGTAGTGCAGACACTGAGCTTGCAGCAGTCCCCACCACTGCAGTCACACCAGCCACGTCATCGCTGTGCGCCATGGGATCGCTGCAAGTGGCGCCTCTCTAAGCAGGAGGGAATCGCTGGTCAGTGCTCAGGGATGCCTTCTCCACAGGCAAGCACAGTTCTCCCTTGCTGCAAAGCATACCAGACTTTTTGGTTCCCTGCAAATCTGCTAGGGAGGTCAGGTAGGATGTTATAACTTGCTGGCTCAAATAAAGGGAAGACTCTGGAGGGAAACCCCTCACCTTTCTTTTCTGTTTTGTAGGCATAATGAAGTGGGAAAAAATGAAAGAGAAACTCTGATAGCAGGTAAGCATGACCTCTGCTATGCTGCCAAATTTTATGCTCTTAATAGAAGATTCCTCTCAATTGGAACACAGAGCAGCATACCTTGTAGATGCTTGTTTTGATTTGGTTTGTTAATCTGTTAGGGGAGTAGCTTCTATTGTGGCTGCTATGTTGCTTCTGTGGCTGAGAAATTGATCAACAAATGTCATCTCTAATACTAAATTGATGAAGCATTCCTTTAAAGGTTGCCTTTTGTTTGGAGAGGGCCTTGAGAAAATGGAAAAGGTTTGGGGGGACTCTAAGGTGTCAAGGTATCATGAGGACAAAGAGAAGACTTCTCATAATTCCTGTCTCATGGAAGGTTCCAAGTATTGAGGCGTTTTAAGGGAAGAACTTCAAGTAGTCAGAGGTCTAGAACCTTTACCAGATTCTAGTCCTTTCAGTCTAAGAAAGAAGGTAAGAAGGGATCCTCCAGGACCAGGTCCTCTCAATGAGTCCTTGGGGCCCATATCTCCCATTCTGGAAATAGGCAGCTGCTTATCTCTCATTTCTTTAATTTTTTTTCAATTGGAGATGTGCCCAAATTACTTCAGATCACTGGGTCCTGGACATTATACGAGAAGTTTACACCCTGGAATTCTCTTATCCAGTTGCAGATGCTTTTATGGATTCTAAATGTTGTTCTGCCAGGAAAAGGGCAGCTATAAAGACAATGCTTGAAAGACCTCTCCAGTTGAGTGTGGTGATCTCGGTTCCAAGGGAACAGGAGAGTTGAGGTTGTTACTTGATTTACTTTGTGGTTCCCAAGGAGGAAGGATACTTTCATCCCATTCTCGATCTGAAATGGGTTAACAAGTCCCTGAAGAAAACATTTCAGGATGGAAACACTAAGGTCAGTAACTATGGCAGTGAGAAAGATATCCTGACTACTTTCCTTCACTTTGCTGTTCTGGGCCAGCATTTTCAGTTTCAAGATTTGCCCTTTAGGTTAGCAACAGCTCCAAGGACCTTTCTGAAGGTGATGGCGGTCGATGTGGCGATTTTGTGCAAGGAAGGGATCTTGGTTCATTCTTATCTGGACGATTGGTTGATAAGAGCGAAGTCACTCTATAAGAGTACCGTGACCACACAAAGAGTAGTTCAGTTTTTGAAGGAATTAGGGTGGATAGCGCATTTCTCCAACAGCAGTCTTCAGATTTATAGGTGCTTTCTTTCAAAGAGCCCTTTTTATTGATTATAAAACATATGGTTAAAATTTATATGGATCCCTCCTTTCTGCCAAAGGTGGTTACGGCACCTTTGGCAGAAAGGTGCCGTAACCACCTAACAGGATCCAGGAAATCTGATCACATCTCGCAATCACTGATAGCTCTGCACTGGCTACCGATACAATCACAAATCCATTACAAAGTCTTAACATTAATACACTCCTCCCTCCATTCTGACAACACTTGCCTGGTAGGGGTGGCACTACAACCATATAAACTGCAGAGATCACTAAGATCTCACAATAAAGGATTACTAGCTGTGCCGTCATTACAGAACACACACCTGACAAAAATAAGAGATCTATGTTTTCCATAGCTGGCCCTGTACTTTGGAACTCTCTACCTGAGACTCAACGTCTAACTACTGAAACAAAGAAAATCAGACGTGACTTCAAAACGTGGTTATTTCAAAATGCCTATAATCTAACTTAATCTTCCAAAATCATTACTTGCTATTACATGGACAAACTCAATATGAACTTAACTAAAGAACTCATCTATTTCTTTCCAACCCATCCCAAATAAATGCATCAGAAACATCTTCTCTAAACTTTCTTTACATTCCTCCAGCACCTTTTGTTATAATTGCTCCTTCACATCTGCTACCCCATCCCTTCATCTCTCTCCTTCACCTGGCCGCCTCAGTCAATTTAGTCTTTCGCCTAAATTGTCTTATTCCTAAAATGTATGAAATATTAACATATCAAGTGAATGTAATTGGTACCTATAATATTTATGTCATGATGTAAATCATTGTGATCTTCACTTGGAACGATGGTATATAAAATGGCTAAATAAATAAAATAAATACATTTGAATCAAATTGTTTATATTCAGCAAATGGTCAGATCTGGCAGAACATAGGCTTTTTCATGCACTGGACATCAGGAGAGTCCTTTTGAAATATCTCAAGGTTGTTAATGCCTTCAGAAAGTCTGATCATCTATTTGTTCTATGGAAAGGTGAAGCAGTGACTAAGGCTACTATAGTGCACTGATAAAAAAGTCATAACAGTGGCCAGGGGTGGATTGACCTATCGGGGGATCGGGCTTCCCCCAGTGGGCCGGTCACTCCTGTCACATGATTTTTTTTTTTTTTGTATTATAAAGTTTCCAGCCAAAGAGAAGTGGAGCTTCTGTTGCCCGAAGAGAAACTTGCGGAGCCAGGAGAATGGCCTGCAAAGCCGTGGCAGAGCCCATCCTGCCGCGGCCAGAAGAAAGCCATTCCGGGATTGGGAGAAAGGACTGTAAGGTCGTGGCAGAGCCCATCCTGCCGCAGCCAGAAGCCATTCCAGGGCCAGGAGAATGGCCTGCAAAGCTGCAGCGGAGCCCATCCTGCCGCGACCAGAAGAAAGGCATGCCGGGAGAAAGGACTGTTAGGTCGCTGCAGAGCCCATCCTGCCGCAGCGTGAAGAGAGATCTGCGTGCAGGGCCGGTGCACCACCAGTCTGGGGGCGGCAATAGTATGACATCTCCTTCTTCCTGTCCGCACAGCGTGGAAGAGGAAGTGGTGGGTCCGCGTGGGCGGGAAGAAGAAGAGCGCTGGCCGTTGCAGGAAAAAGAAGAGCGTTGGCCGTTACAGGAAAAAGAAGAGTGCTGGCCATTGCAGGAAGAGGCAGCATTGGCTCAAAGTTCGCGCGGCATCCAAGAAGCAGCAGCAACAGCGCCTCAGCCTCCACCCCTGGGCCATCTCAGGAAGAGGCATCAAGGGCCAGAGGAAAATCAACAGCGATACCTCCCTCTCCCCCCTGCAGAAAACAGAGCAGCATCAGCCCCCACGGCCTCAAGAAAAATGAAGAGGTCCTCTGCTATGGGGGCTGAAAGAGGAAGCTGCTGCTGTACTTCTACTGGGGAGGGGGGAGGAAGTGAATGAGTGAGAGCATGTGAATGTGTGTGTGTGTGTGTATGTCTCTTTGAGGGCATGTGTGGGTGAAAGAGCATATCTGTCTGTGAGAGCATGTGCTTGTGCGTGTGTGTGTGTGTGTGAGAGCATGCATGACTGGGTGTATGACTGCATGCCTGAGACTTGAAAAAATAAAACTGTATGTGTATGATGTATTATTCAAACAAGAAGACACAGAAACATCATATGCTTAGGCTGAAGAGTAATATAGTTGAAGCGTGTGGACACCTCATAAATTATACGTGGGCTTGTCTCTAAGTGCCTCACGTTAAAAGGTGTGCAGCGTTTTTGAGAAGCTGCTATGCACATCAATTAACTTAACCTTGACTGTGCACCGATTGTTTTAATCATTGGTGACCACACTATTTTTTGATTTTAATCGAGATTATTTGCAGAAGAAACCGGACACTTATCTGAGCATTGCTTGCACAGTATCTGAAAACACCGACCCAACCCGACGCGATGCGTGTTTCGTGGGCTTCATCAGGGGTGGAGAACCTATGCGGTGTATTCTGTCTCTCTGCATGCACTGCTACTCGGTTTCAGCTTTGAACTAGCAGCCCGGTTTCTTAGTCCTCACATATGGGTGACATCATCAGGATGGAGCCAAATCACAGAACACTTTTGTCAAAGATTCTAGAACTTTGACTAGCACCTACTGGGCATGCCCAGTGTAGCACCAACCCTGCATCCAGTAGGAGTCCCCCTTCAGTCTCGTATTATAGCAAACAGTACATGCGAAAAATAAAATAAGAAAACGTAAACGAACCCAACCCCGCGGGGTGGCGGGCGGGTTTCGTGAGGACTAACATCCTGCTGCTATGACATCTGCTACAGGTAAGCAACTCTGCTTTCTCACAGGACAAGCAGGATGGTAGTCCTCAATTATGGGTGAGTACCGAGCTGAGGATGCCCGAGCAAAGCAGCAAATGCACCCAAAGACGTGCAACAGGCACAACAACAGGGGTGGCAATATGGTTGGAGGGCATCCTGAACGGGTCGGTGGAAGAATGTTGGGTAAAGTGAAAATAAGTTGCGTAGAACAGACTGACCAAAGATGGAATCTTGTCTGCCAGCCTTATCTAAGCAATAATGGGCTGCGAAAGTATGGCGAGAACTCCAGATCGCAGCCTTACATATGTCAGCAAGCGGTACCGAACAGAGGAGTGTTACTGACGTCACCATGGCCTTGATAGAGTGTGCTTTCACTCGGTCTTGTAACAGAATGCCTGCTTGCTCGTAGCAAAAAGAAATGCAGTCCGCCAACCAGAAGGAGAGGGTTTGCTTTCCCACAGGATTTCCAAGTTTGATGGCATCAAAAGAAACGAACAATTGAGTGGACTTCCTGTGGGCTGACATGTGGTCTAGATAGAAAGCTAGGGCACGCTTACAATCTAAGGAATGCAAAGCCTGTTCTCATGGGTTTGTATGGGGCCTGGGAAAAAAGGTAGGTAGGATAATAGATTGGTTAATATGAAATTCCGACACTACCTTTGGTAAAAATTTAGGGTGAGTGCGGAGCACTACCCCGTCATGCAGAATTTTAGTGTAAGGCGGGTAGGTAACACCTGCAACTCACTAACTCTGCGAGCGGATGTGATCGCAAGAAGAAAAACTACCTTCCAGGTAAGATAGCGGAGATCACAAGAGTGGAGAGGCTCAAACGGAGGTTTCCTGAGCTGTCCCAAACCATATTAAAGTCCCAAACAAGGGCAGGAGGGCACAGTGGAGGTTTTAGATGGAGCAAGCCTCTCATGAAATGTGATAAGGGTTGTGTTGAGTTGGAGACATCTCCTATACCCTTATGGTACACAGACACTACACTAACATGCACCCTGATAGAGGAAGTTTTTATGCCTAACTCTGACAGGTGCCAGAGATAGTCTTGGAACCTCACAGGGGAACAAGTGAAGGGCTCTATGGAGATGGAAGTGCACCAGACCGTAAACCTCTTCCATTTACAGCGATAAGACTTTCTTGTTGAAGGCTTTCGTGAAGCCACCAGGACTCGGGATACAGACTCTAAAAGGTTAAAAGGTTGGAGTATCAACCTTTCAACATCCGGCCATCAGGGACAGCACGTGGATGTTGAGGAGAAGGTACCCTTCGTTCTGAGAAGGGGATCCTTCCCCAGAGGAATGTGCCGGCGTACTGAAAGGTCCTGGAGGATTGGAAACCACACCTGGCATGGCCAGTGGGGAGCTATCAGGATCATTAATCCCTTGTCCTGCCGGAGCTTCACGAGAGTCTTTGAAATGAGAGAAAGCAGAGGGTATGCATAAAGGAGACCGGTGGCCCAGGAGAGGGCGAAGGCATCTCTTGGTTGCGAGCGGTGAGTGCGAATGAGAGAGCAGAAAATTGAAAATTAAAATTATTATATAGTAGAGTTTCTGTGCATAAAGAGTACTGTGTTTTCATTATTCCTTCTAGTGCTCTGATTCATAGTCTCTGTGCTCTGTTGTAAAAAGAAACTGCTGTCTCACTATCCCTTCTTTTTCTAGAGCTCTGATTCATAATCTGTGCTCTCTCTCTGGGGGAAAAAAACCCAAAAACAAAAAAACAACAACTGCTGTGTGTTCCTTCACTATTCCTTCTAACAGTGCTCTGTGCTCCATTATATCTGGGCTCTCTGGGTAGAAGTACTGCTCCGTTTACACCTTTCTCTAGGTCTGGTATTGTATATTATTGGTCTGGTTCCTTGCTAATTGTTTGCTTTAAGATTCAATATACCTGCATTTCTCTTATTGTACAGCTTTAATAATCTGTTTAATATTGGCACATAAGTGCTGACGGATCATTTAATAAAGGACTAGAAGGTTCCTTAAGGTGTTCAGTTATAACCAGATTGGGTGTGGCAAACTCAGAGGTTTGGGGGAAGCTAACTAGTGAACCGGCTGGAACAATACAGACTGCTTAGTGCACAGCCCAAGAGAGGAATCTTCTGTTCCAGTGCAGATAAGCCTGTGTTAAAATTGAAATTATTATATAGTAGAGTTTCTGTGCATAAAGAGTACTGTGTTTTCATTATTCCTTCTACTAGTGCTCTGATTCATATTCTCTGTGCTCTTTGTAAAAAGAAACTGCTGTCTCACTATCCCTTCTTTTTCTAGAGCTCTGATTCATAATCTGTGCTCTCTCTGGGGAACCCCCCCCCCAAAAAAAAAACAAACCAAAAGCAACTGCTGTGTGTTCTTTCACTATTCCTTCTAACAGTGCTCTGTGCTCCATTACATCTGGGCTCTCTGGGTAGAAGTACTGCTCTGTTTACACCTTTCTCTAGGTCTGGTATTGTATATTATTGGTCTGGTTCCTTGCTAATTGTTTGCTTTAAGATTCAGTATACCTGCATTTCTCTTATTGTATAGCTGTCTTTAATAATCTGTTTAATATTGGCACATAAGTGCTGAGGGATCATTTAATAGATAAAGGACTATTAAAGTTCCAGGAAGTGTCCTGCTCTACCCAGCTTGTCCCAGGTTAAACTGTTTGACTTTGAGGAAATGGGGGAAGTACCCAGAGGAAGAAGTAAAAGGATGGGAGAACGAGAGAGATGTGGATCAGCAGTGGATCAATCTAAAAGGAGCAATCACCAAGGCAACTACTCTATATGTTAGAAATGTAAAGAAAAGCAAAAGAAAATTGAAACCTATCTGGTTCTCAAAGGAGGTGGCTGACAAAATTAAAGCTAAAAGAACAGCATTCAAGAAATATAAAAGATCCCAAAGGGAGGAGCACAAAGAAGAATATTTGATTCAACTGAGGGAGACAAAGAAATTAATCAAGTCAGCAAAAAGTCAAGCGGAAGAGAGGATTACCAAGGAGATAAAAAATGGTGACAAAACATTTTTCAGATACATCAGCGAAAAGAGAAAGTTCAAAGTGGTATAGTGAAATTGAAAGGTGGAAATGATCAATGTGTGGAGAGAGACGAAGAAATGGCAGAAATATTAAACGAATACTTCAGTTCTGTGTTCACTAAAGAAGACCCTGGAGAAGGACCATCTCTACACAACAAGAAACTGGAGGGAAGTGGAATAGATGAAAATCCTTTTACAGTAGAAAATGTATGGGAAGAGCTAAAGAATCTGAAAGTGGACAAAGCCATGGGGCCTGATGGGATTCATCCAAGGATACTGAGGGAGCTCAGAGATGTGCTGGCAGGTCCGCTGTGTGACCTGTTCAATAGATCCCTAGAAACAGGAGTGGTGCCGAGTGATTGGAGAAGAGTGGTGGTGGTCCCGCTTCACAAGAGTGGGAACAGAGAGGAGGCTGGAACTACAGACCGGTTAGCCTCACTTCAGTGGTGGGAAAAGTAATGGAGTCACTGTTGAAAGAGAGAATAGTGAACTATCTACAGTTCAGACCAGAGGCAGCATGGATTCACCAGGGGAAGATCCTGTCAGACAAATCTGATTGACTTTTTTGACTGGGTAACCAAGGAATTGGATCAAGGAAGAGCGCTCGATGTCATCTACTTGGATTTCAGCAAAGCTTTTGATACGGTTCCGCACAGGAGACTGGTGAATAAAACGAGAAGCTTAGGAGTGAGTGCAGAGGTGGTGACCTGGATTGCAAACTGGTTGACGGACAGAAGACAATGTGTGATGGTAAATGGAACTTTCTCTGAAGAGAGAGCGGTTTTAAGTGGTGTACCGCAAGGATCTGTGTTGGGACCGGTCCTGTTCAATATCTTTGTGAGCGACATTGCAGACGGGATAGAAGGTAAGGTTTGTCTTTTTGCAGACGACACTAAGATCTGCAACAGAGTGGACATGCTGGAAGGAGAGGAGAGAATGAGACGAGATTTAAGGAAACTGGAAGAGTGGTCGAAGATATGGCAGCTGAGATTCAATGCCAAGAAGTGCAAAGTCATGCACATGGGGAGTGGAAATCTGAATGAACTGTATTCGATGGGGAGGGAAAGGCTGATGTGCACGGAGCAGGAGAAAGACCTTGGGGTGATAGTGTCTAATGATATGAAGTCTGCGAAACAATGCAACAAGGCGATAGCAAAAGCCAGAAGAATGCTGGGCTACATAGAGAGAGGAATATCGAGTAAGAAAAGGGAAGTGATTATCCCCTTGTACAGGTCCTTTGTGAGGCCTCACCTGGAGTACTGTGTTCAGTTCTGGAGACCGTATCTACAAAGAGACAGACAAGATGGAAGCAGTACAGAGAAGGGCGACCAGGAAGGTGGAGGGTCTTCATCGGATGACATACGAGGAGAGATTGAAGAATCTAAATATGTACTCCCTGGAGGAAAGGAGGAGCAGGGGTGATATGATTCAGACTTTCAGATACTTGAAAAACTTTAATGATCCAAAGACAACGACAAACCTTTTCCGTCAGAAAAAAATCAGCAGAACCAGAGGTCATGAGCTGAAGTTCCAGGGAGGAAGACTAAGAACCAATGTTAGGAAGTATTTCTTCACGGAAAGGGTGGTGGATGCCTGGAATGCCCTTCCAGAGGAAGTGGTGAAGTCTAAAACTGTGAAGGACTTCAAAGGGGCGTGGGATAAACACTGTGGACCCATCAAGTCTAGAGGACGTGAATAAAGAGGAGGCAGCAAAACACTGCACGGAGCGGCAGTAGCCACAGAGGCATTCACGGAGCAGGATGCCAGTGGTGGGTGTTCCACCTTCATGGAGTGGAAGGATGGAGGGCTGCCATCTCCAAAAAAAAAACAAAAAAAAAAACAAACAAAAAAAAATGGGTGGGTAAGAGTATGGGGCAGGGGTGTGGCCTGCTTGTTGCAGCGGTTGCTACCCCTAATTGAGCTGGATGTTCACTTGGATGCAGATCCGGCGCTGCTCTCTACATTGGTGGTGGGGCGGAGGGGAATTAGGGCTGGAGGGTACTGGAAGCCAATAGTAACAGGTGGGAGAGAGAAAAAGGAAAAAAAAAAAAGTGCATAGCTTGCTGGGCAGACTGGATGGGCCGTTTGGTCTTCTTCTGCCGTCATTTCTATGTTTCAGAAGTTGTGTACTTTGTGGTTGTGGACCGACGCAAAGAGGTCTATGCAAGGGTAACCCAAGTGTAGGAATATCATGTCTGCTATCATGGGGTTGAGAGACCACGCGTGCGCATGGAAAGTGCGACTCAGGTTGTCCGCCAAAAGATTGTCCACTGCCGGTAAGTAGGTTGCTTTGAGGTACATCAAGTGGGAAAGGGCCTACGCCCATATCTGTGCAGCTTCCTGGCACAGGAGGTAGGAGCCTGTTCCCCCTTGTTTGTTGACATACCACATCGCAACCTGATTGTAGGTTTGAATCAGGATGACTTTGTTTGATAGGCAATCCTGTAAAGCCTTGAGGGCATCTCTGATCGCCCATAGCTCCAGGAAATTTATCTGGTGTTTGGCTTCCTCTGGAGACCAGATTCCCCGAGTCTGCAGGTAGCCTACATGTACACCCCAACCGAGGTTGGATGCATCTGTTAAGGTAATTTGATGATCTGGAGCCTGAAATGGAAGGCCTTGAATGAGATTGGAGTGGTGCATCCACCAGGCTAGTGACAGACGGAGCTGTTTGGTAACCTGAATAATGCTGGACATTGGCAGACAAGCTTGAATCCACTGGCTTTTTAAGGTCCACTGCATCACCCTCATAGCTAGGTGGGGCATCGGAGTGACATGCACAGAGGACGCCATGTGACCCAGCAGTATGAGGAAGTGACGAGCAGTTGAAGATTCTCAAGTCTGTAGGTGATGCGCTAGAGATGCTATGGTGAAAGCGCGATCTGGGGGAGGAAGGCTTTCGCCTGAATAGTGTTTAGGTCAGCCCCTATAAAGGATAGGGTTTGAGATGGAACTATCTGGGATTTGGGATAGTTGATTAGAAACCCTAGGGAGATCAGGGTGTGGATAGTGAGCTGCAGGGAGGTTAGCGTGCCCTGCTGAGTTGGAGCCCTTATCAATCAATCATCGAGATAAGGGTAGACATGCACACCCTATTCCTGAAGAAGGCTGCGACCGCCACCAGGCACTTGGTGAATGCTCGTGGAGTGGGCGCCAGGCCGAATGGTAGTACATGGTACTGGAAGTGACGAGGGCCGTCCAGGAATCGCAGGTACTTGCGATGAGATGGAGTAATTGATATGTGTGTGTAAGCGTCTTGGAGATCTAGAGAGCATAGCCAATCTCCTCTTTGTAGCAGAGAACTTAGAGAGCCCACGGTAACCATTTTGAATTTTTCTCTCTGCAAAAATTTAGGGCGTGGAAGTCCAGTATTGGGCGTATGCCATCTGACTTTTTTGGTATTAGAAAATACTGGGAATAAAACCCCTGCCCCTGCTGAGGAGGGATGACACCTCCTGTTCGAGCAAGGGAGAGTGGTCGGATGTCTTCCACATCAGCCGAAGTGGAGAGTCTGTTGGAACAGTCAGGAAATTTAGGTGGTAACCTTGAGTGACTACTGCACGTACCCACTGGTCTGTGCTGACTGCAAAGTGCTGTTGAACTGGCAGAGTCTACCGCGGACCAGTATGGAAGGAAGAGGAGGATGGCTTACACTCTCTAGGAAGGAGTCAAAATCCTGATGCTGGTCCAGGCTGAGAAGCTGGCTGAGACTTTTGAGGCAGAGACTGCCTAGATTGACCTTTTTGGTAAGGTCTGGAAGGGCGTCCTCTAGAAGCCGGAGGATAAAATTTTCTTGGCTTGTAGGCCGGACGCTTAGAGTCACGCCTGAAAGTTCTCTTAGGGGCGGAAGGGAACTCAGATGGCACAGAGGAAAGCTGGCACAGTGTTTCATGGTGGTCCTTCAACTTCGCCAGTCTCTCGGATCTTTTCCCCGAAGACATTATCACCCACACAGGGTAGATCTTCTAACCTGTCTTGGACTTCTGGTCTTAAGTCTGAAGATTTTAGCCAGGCCCATCTTCTTGCACTAAGCCCCGCTGCAGATGCTCTAGAGGCTGTGTTGAAGATATCATATGCAGCACGGACTTCATTCTTTCCAGCATCCAGACCTTTTTGAGCCAGAGCATGAAGTTGAGTCTGGAGTTGCTCTAGTAAAGAATCAGAGAAATCCTGGATCCTGTTAAAAAGGTCTCTGTTATACTGGGTCATGTATGCGAGAGATGAGCATTGAGCCATGGAAGACACCCCCTTCCAAAAGCATCCAGGGATTTTTGTTTCTTCCCTGGAGGTATGGAGGAATGAGGTTTTGAACTTCTTGCCTTCTTCTGGGCTGATTTAACAACAACAGGGTGATGATCCAATTGAGACTTTTGGAACCCAGGAGCTGACTGCACAAGATAAGTGGCATCTGCCTTGTGATTGACAGGTGGGACCGAACATGGGTGTTCCCAGTTTCCCTTCAGGAGATCAAGTAGGATTTCATGAATAGGGATAGATATGATTTCCTTAGGAGCATCAAGAAACTGGAGTACCTCCAGCATCTTGGGCCTAGAGTCCTCTTGTGTCTGAAGTTGAAAAGGAATGGTTTCAGACATTTCCTTGATGAAATTAATGAAAAACAGATCTTCTGGTCTTTTCATCTAGGGGCAGAGGGCTCTGATGGTAGATCATCTGTACCTTGGGATGTGTCATTGGTCCAAGGATCATAGTTCTGATCTCCAGCACTTAGCAGGTCTCCAGCAGAGAGAAGTGGTGCTAATCCTGAAGGACCAGGCCTAGGCATCAGTGGCATCGGAGGTGGCACCGACGGCATCGAAGGAGGCACGGACAGCATCGAAGGAGGCACCAAAGGATCTGGTGACATCGATGGACGAGTCTATGGTAAAATCCCAGATGGTGGAATGGGTATTGGCGATTCCTCATCATCCGATGATAATGGAATCTGTGTAGAAGGCACTGGAGCTACCGGTGCTCTCGGTTCCATCGATGGCAGGGCACCGATCAAAGTATCCAGTCTTCTCAGTAGCGGTGCAAGGGCTACGGGAATTGGATCGGTGACTGGCGTCGATGGAGGCTGCAAGCCCTAAAGTGCTTTACAGATGGCCTCTTGGATCATCTGATCCAATTCCTCACGGAAGCCTGGGGCATGGATCCCTGGCTCCGGAGTGGGAGGCAGCACTGGTGAAGCTGGAATCGCGGATCCCGGTACCACTGAAGGTGGGGGAACGCCTCGGTGACCCAGTCACAGAAGAAGATGGGACCTTTTCTGGACGGGGCTTCTTTGTCGGTGGCTCTGTCGATGCAAAGACCTTGCCTGGATTGGCGGACTGAGCCTTCCGATGACGGTGTCGACGCTTTTCACGATGATCTCCTTGGTCCTTTTCTTGAGAAGGCAAGGAGGAAATAGACACCTTTGGAATTGTCGACGCCAGTCGGGCAGCATCGGCGTCCCGGTGCTAGCAACTGGTCGATGGTACCGGCGCAGGCGACGTCAAAGCTATCGATGGACTCGGGGTTTTTGCATGAAAGAGAAACTCCATTTTCCCTAAATGAGCCTTACGACCCTTTGGTGTGATTTGGGCACATTTGGTGCAAGTTAGGACATCATGGTTGGACCCCAAGCACATAACAGACCCCGTGCAGGTCAGTGATGGACATTGTGCGAGAACAGTCGAGGCACCGACAAAAACCCAATGCCATGACTCAGACAAAAATTAAGCCGCGGTGCGGTCGATGGCCAGTAGGCCCCGAAGGGAAAAACTTGATGGGAATCAACCGCAATTAGGGTAAAGCCTTACTTTTCAACCGCGGAGTACGGATTACGGATATCGATAGGGGGACCCTTATGAGGTAAAATGTTTTGAAAATTTTGAGAGAAGTTCTGTGAGGAAAATTCCTGTCAGGAATCTCTAGAGAGCTCCCTAAGCTGCGTGGTTACTGCAGCGCGGAAATAAGAAGACTGAAGAGGGACCACTGCTGGATGCAGGGTTGGTGCTATGCTGGGCATGCCCAGTAGGTGCGAGTCAAAGTTCTAGAAACTTTGACAAAAGTGTTCCGTGATTGGACTCCATCCTGATGATGTCACCCATGTGAGGACTACCATCCTGCTTGTCCTGTGAGAAAAATCTATACCACGAGTCTTCTGGTATACATAAGTCTGCAGATTCTGTATCCTCTGCTCTGTTAGTTGTACTCTGCCATTCTTTGTGTCAAAAAGCACCTCTAGATACTGAGTCAGTTGCAACTTGCTCTTTGTAAATTATCACCTAATTCAGCTCCTGCTGCAACTAAATTACCATGGCAGTAAATGTCTTGCCATCATGGGCCAACTTCCTATGAATCAGCTAATCATCCAGATAAAGATGAACTAAAATCCCTTCTCGACGAAAGGCCATTGCTACCATCATGACATTGGGAAAGGTTGAGGGAGCAGTGGTCAAACCAAAAGGCCGGGCCTGGGGCTGAAAATGATCTCCCAGGAAAGTGAAATGAAAATACTTTTGATGTTCTCCTCTGATCACAATATGTAGATATGCCTCCAACAGATTTAAGGATGTTGGGCATTCCCCTATCTCACTGCCACCATGTCAGATCACAAGGTCTCCATTCTAAGGTGAGGCACCTTCAGGCCTGTTACATTTGCTAGCTGGCAACTGCTCCCGTGAACCAGCTAACACACCTGATGCTCCAGGCCTTCCCAGCACCACCGCTCTGAGATGCCAAGGACACCGCCATCTCCAGTGTCGGGCCCTCTCTCTAGGCATTTTCATCTTATGAAGGTCAAGCGGCAGGAATGGACTTCACTAGCGCTTCTTGATGCCATCACATGGCAGGGTATTTAAATCTCGGCCATGCAAAATGGAATTGCCTCAGCAACGGGTCAACTACCCTTCAGGTAGTGTGAGTTGCTGCTTCAGCGTTGGATCCTTGTCCTCCAGTTTTGTCTTCATCTCTCCAGCCTTGCCCTCATCTTTCCAGTCTTGTCCAGCCTTGACTCTTCCTCTATCGTAGCCCAGCCTACCCTTGGCCTGATTCTCAGAACTAACCTTTGTCTGTGACCTGACTATTCTTGCTGCCACCCACCACAGACCTCAGCCATCCCTGCCTGCCAAATTGTAGAAATGTATAGTACTGTGTGAGTCCATAGCACTGAACCACGTCAGGCAGAGCCGGGCCAGCCCTGCTTCACTGGACAGTAATAAGGACCAGGAATAAAGAATAAAAACATTATAATAAGGACAACATGGCAATGTATGGAAAATCAGGAAATCTGGAGGACATGTGCTTTGAATTAGCAGCTCGAGTGTCAGTATGCACTGCGGTGGGCAGGATTTGTATTTTGTGCCTGAAGGAAAGGGGGGGGGGGGGGGGGAGATACAGAAAAACTGTTTTTTCCAGTGGAATTAAAGAGCAAAGAAAGGATATGGTCAGCAATAAAAGAACCCGTATGAACAGGTTCAGGATGGACATCGGGGAATGTAACAAAGGGCTGACCAGCGACTATGTGCTGGCTGTCATTACATACATAAATAAAAGGAACCTATTGGTAAGATGTACTTTGAAGAGAAGTGCACAGAGATGTCTTTTAACTTGTAGGAGGTTCTGGCATTCTCTCCACAGGAAGGAAGAGCTGGCCATAAACCTTAACTATTAAACACTAAGTGAGATTGATTTTGTATGCACTAAGATATTTGCTAGCTATTGAATACATTTTACTAAATTTGACAAATTAGCTTTATGTATATCTCTTCCTGTCAGTCACGTTCTGGTATGTAAGAGAAAATTCTAATTATAGTAAAACCTGGGGACAAGCACCTAGAAGGTTTGGCCCATATTAGCCTTCTGAATCCTCACCCCTAGCAGGGAGGACAAAGAAGGGCCAAACAACCTGCCAATGACCTTATCTTGGACTCTCATTACCGCTGCCTGCCTCTACCTCAGCCTGTCACCAGATCTACTCTTCTGCCTGCATCTCAGAGATTACTACTTAAAATCTACTGGCCCCTGGAACCCAAAGACTCAACCCAAGAAAAAGAGTTGTACAGGTGAATCTCCAGTCCCGTCTCTGCAGTCTGCTCTACCAGTTGGCGGTGAGGACTTTCCCTGTAGGTAGCGTCAACCTCACCCCACCTTAAGGATCTACAATACTAATAGGTTGCTGAGGCCATGGACCCAGCGGCCCTGTCCTCATTCCAAGCGATACCCGACCTAGCTCAATGGCTACAGGAACAATAGCAAATACTCAACCAGGTTACTGCGACCCTGAAAGGATTGGCTGTCAGGATGGATGCCCTGAAGCCAGTTCCAGCACCAGTACCGATGAGTCCCTCTCCACTGTTGCTGCCTGCATCTACCAGACCAGTGACACAGCTCCCGGCTCCCCTGCGTTACATGGGGGACCCTAAGCAGTGCTGAGGTTTCATTAACCAATGCCAGATACATTTCCAATTGCAGGCCACCCTGTTTCTGCATGATTGCACTAAGGTCACATACATCCTCTTCCTCTTGGGTGGTACTGCGCTAGCTTGGGTCTCTCCTCTCTGGGAGTGTGAAGACTCCGTCCTCTAGAAATTTACAAGGTTTCTAATTTCTCATCATATTCGATGAACCAGGAAGACACACCTCTCTAGCTTCAGAGATGCTACAAAATCCATCAGGGCTCCCTGACTCTCACTGAATACACTACAGAATTCTGAACCCTTACCTCTGAAATGAACTGGGATGAGGATAACCTCACAGCCTTTCCCCTTCAGGGTCTGGGCAGGCCGAGTCAAGGACGAGCTCGCAGCATAAGAGGTTCCCACATCATAAGAACATAAGTTCGGGTGGATCCAAGATGGCTATCTGAATGAAAGCTGCTCTGGCTGCGAGGCATTGTTTTTGTTGAATTTCCTTCTTAAAGTTTTCAATAATGCCACACAAAAGAAAAGGGAAGGTAAGGGTGTTTCCGGCTGAGCCCAGCTTTCCCTTACAACAGTGTTTGATACCGGAATATGCGATTCCCGTGGATGTACAGGGGATGATAACCCCCCCCCCCATTGGTGGAGCGGCAGGAGGAACTTCACTATCACCCGGGGAAATAACTTTGAGACCCCCCGATCCCCAACAGTTGCTCATAGCTTCCCCTCTGAGACCTACCATAGGCGCTGGAGGAAATGGAGGTACGCCTACCAACTATCCCCAGATGGATGGAACCAGTGGTAGTGATCATGAGAAGACCAGGACTTCAACCCCGGACCAGAGTTTGATCCTACCCGGAGGAGGAGGAGGTTGTACCAGGGAAGGCTTGCAACTGGAGACAAGCGGAGAAGAATGTGAACCTGGTGCTGGAGGGGGTGAGTCCAAACCCGGTTGGGAGAATTAGACCGGCAACTGTAACTTTGAAATCCCTATGGGATCTAATGGTTGGACTTACAAATAGTTTCCAGGAACAATCCTTAAGATTACAAAGTCTGTCCTTGAAATTAGACACTGTGACTCAGTATCACCAACGTGTTTTATTAGAGCAATACACAGCAATTCATTCTTTGGAGGATGAAGTTAAAAACTTAAAATCTACAACTGCCGTGATTACCCGTGAGACTGGCTGTTAGCGTTCAAGGAATTTCATTCTTCTATCAGACATCTTAATGTACGGATATTGAATTTCCCCAAATAATGCTGGTTACTTTAAAAAAATATCTGGGGGAAATGTTAAAAATACCCCTGGAAAAAATTCCACCAATCAAGAAGCTGGTACATCTACCTGTAAGAAATCCCTCAGGGAATACTATAGATTTCACAAATTTAACGCAATACTTGGAGGAATCTCAACTGGAAATCACGGAAAGGATAACTTTGCTTGTGACTTTTCAAACAGAACAAGATACGAACTCCACTCCACAATAAAGCATAACGAGAATACTATATGTGACAAAACTACTGGCGTAAGTACCTTGGTACAATTGGTCATGAACTACTTCAACTAAATGTCTATGTTTAATGATATATTGTAACCGAACCTTTGACGGCACCTGTTAGAATGTACTATAGTACACTTTTACCTACATTAAATATGTGCCTACATGTAAACCGTTGCGATGGTATTTAACTTAGCAACGGTATAGAAAAGTTTTTAAATAAAATAAATAAATATGAATGGTGTGATGCGTTCCTGCTTTAAATGCACGAGTACTGCTTTTCATGGGGGACTGGGTGAGGATTTTTCCTGACCTCGCCAGAGTATCCCAAATTTGCCATAAGGCTTTTCTTGAATTAAAATCCAAAGCAATAGCTTTGGGAGCCAATTTCCTTTTAAAGTACCCATGCAAATGTGTGCTTAAACTTCAAGGAACCACTTATATATTTTTCGATGTAACTCAGTCAGATTTCCTGGGAGCTAGAAGGCAAGTTCAAATCATTAATATAAGTGGTGGATCTAAGTAAGTGGGAAACTTTCAAATTAGCCATTATATTTTAAAGGAATAATTGTGTATGGAAATAATTTCTCTTTTTCTATGTTTCTGCTCCCCCCCCTGATAATCCCTATGATGATAGGATGTGTGGAACAAATTATATTGAAAATGTGATTTCATTTTCTTTTTCCTAATCATATGAAGACTATCTTTTTTGTCTACACATCTATTATTATTTCTTTTACAAGGAATGATTACTTTAATTGTAAAAAATGTAATAAAACAAAAAAAGAAAAAGAAAAGAACATAAGTTGCCATACTGGGTCAGACAAAGGGTCCATCAAACCCAGCATCCTGTTTCCAACAGTGGCTAATCTAGGTTACAAGTACCTAGCAAGTACCCAAAACATTAAGAGGATCCCAGTGGCTAATCCCTAAATTAACTTGATTAATAGCAGTTAATGGATTTCTCTAAGAACGTATCCAAACCTTTTTCAAACCCAGCTACACTAACTGCCTTAACCACATTCTCTAGAAACAAATTCCAGAGCTTAATTGTGCGTTGAGTGAAAAAGAATTTTCTCTTATTAGTTTTAAATGTGTTACTTGTTAACTTCATGGAGTGCCCCCCTAGTCCTTCTATTACCCAAAAGAGTAAATAACCAATTCACATTTACCCAATCTAGACCTCCTTGGATAACTTTGTCACCCTAGCCAGACGTATCGACTGGAGGTTCCAGGAGAGATCTCGTGAGCATAAGGCACGGTGACCTATTTCCCTAGTACCCCGCTTCTAGCATCTGCCTTCTCCACAGTGTACACTATTATATAGTAAACACTATATAAGAATACAAGATTATGAGAGGTCTTGAAAGAGTAGATGTGACTCGGTTATTTACACTTTCGAATAATAGAAGGACTAGGGGGGCATTCCATGAAGTTAGCAAGTAGCACATTTAAGACTAATCGGAGAAAATTATTTTTTCACTCAATGCACAATAAAGCTCTGGAATTTGTTGCCAGAGGATGTGGTTAGTGCAGTTCGTGTAGCTGGGTTCAAAAAAGGTTTGGATAAGTTCTTGGAGGAGAAGTCCATTAACGGCTATTAATCAAGTTTACTTAGGGAATAGCCACTGCTATTAATTGCATCAGTGGCATGGGATCTTTTTGGTGTTTGGATAGTTGCCAGGTTCTTGTGGCCTGGTTTGGCCTCTGTTGGAAACAGGATGCTGGGCTTGATGGACCCTTGGTCTGACCCAGCATGGCAATTTCTTATGTTCTTATAAAACTCAATACAATAAAAACATAAAAATACAATAAAAGCATAAAAAGCAGAATAATACAATAAAAGCATACAAATAATGTATGACCAACGTAATACAATCAAAATAAAATAAAGCAAGATGTTACAGCTTTAAAACAATAAGAAATAACCAGTAAAAGGATTGCACAGACACAATGAATTCCAAATCATATGCATTTCTGAATAAAAGCGTTTTTAATTGTTTTTTTTTAAAGATATTTAAATTTTTTTGCAGTCTCAGTTCCTCAGGTAATGAGTTCCACAATTTGGCCCTGCTACCAAGATGGCTCGCTCTCTGACTTCTGCTAGATGCGCAGTTTTAATTGATGGTACAGATAATAAACATTTATTTGAAGAACGAAGTTTTCTTTGTGGTGTATGCAGGTGTAGTAAAGCGTTCAGCCATTCAGTTTATTATTTATAGATTTAAATAAGATACACAATGATTTATACACAATTCTTTGCTTAATTGGTAACCAATGTAGTTTGAGATAAGGGTTGGGGTGATATGATCAAATTTCTTTCCTCCGCATAAAACCCTAGCAGCTGCATTTTGGAGCAATTGTAGTGCTCTAAGATAAGACCTGAGAGTTCCTAAAAATAATGCATTACAATAGTCAAGTGTAGAAAAAAAAACATTGTAAAACCGTTCTAAAATCATTAAACTAGCAGAGGTTTGAGCTGCTTTAAAATTTGCAACTTAAAAAAAAACGTCTAGTTTTTTTCTTTATGTCAGCCTTTTTTAGCTAAAAAAGGGAGGTTAGAAATAGGTCTGAGATTATTAAACTCTGAGGAATCTGTGCTATTCTGCTTTAAAATTGGTTTAATAATTGCACATTTTAGGGGTGCAGGCCCCACACTAAGGGCTGCACCAAGACTGGTGTATCGCCCACCCCTCAATTGTAGGCGCTAATGGCACTCAGGTGTACCCGAATTGAGCTTGTCTGTAGACCGGACTCCGAAAGGCGAAGGCGACCTCCCACGGTGGGCTGTATGGTGTGGGCAGGGGGGTTGACTTCTGCTCTCTGGAAGCAAGTCAAAAACCAGCAGCAGGGCCAAGCTGGGGAGCTGGCTGTGCCCTAGGTGCCCTTTGTTAGCAAGGGTGGCCTCTCTGGGAGGACAGAGCTGCATGAATGGGATGCTGGAGAATAGTATCTCCGTGGCTTGTAAAACTATTTCCTGGTATCCCTACGTGGACCTCTACGGGTCGCTGAGGGGGCATCAGAGCTGGTAGTGGACAGTTGATGCAGGGTTTCATGGTGATCCTTGAGTTGGGCCACTGTGCCCCGGATTTTGTCCCCCAAGAGGTTCTCTCCTGTACAGGGGAGGTCAGCTAATTTTTCTTGTACCTCTGGATGAAGGTCTGAGGCCTTGAGCCAGGCCCAGCATCTGGCACTAATGCCTGCTGCTGAGACACTTGACGCTGTTTCAAAAGCACCATAGGCTGCCCTCATTTCATTTTTTTCCAGCCTCTAATCCCTTTTGGAGGATGGAGTCCAGGCCCTCCTGAAACTGCTGTGGCAGGATTTCTGAGAACTCCTGAACTTGTTTCCAGAGGTTCCTGTTATATTGGGTCATATAGAGCTGGTATGCCACTATGCAAGCAATCAGCATAGAACCCTGGAAAACCCGTCGACGTAAGGCATCTAAGGCTGTCTGGTGCTTTCCTGGAGTGGCGGAGGCGTGAGGGTGGGTCCTCTTGGCCTTTTTCTGGGTTGAATTTACCACCACTGACTGGTAGGGCAACTGGCTTTTCTGAAAACTAGGTAAGTGGCATCAGTCTTTTTATTGACTGGAGACACAGTAACTGGATGTTCCCAGAGACTGTGCAGGAGGTCAAGAAGAACCTCGTGTACTGGGATAGCCATGACCTCTTTTGGTGCGTCCACAAACTGTAGGACCTCCAACATTTTGTGGCGGGCGTCTTACTCTGTTCAAAGTTGGAGAGGTATGGTTTCCGCCATCTTTCTGACAAAACTGGCAAAGGAGAGATGCTCCAGAGGTGAGCGCAGTCTCTCTTCCGGGGGGGGAAGGCTCTGAAAGGAGTTCCTCGGAGGCTTCCCCCCATGGGTCATAGGGAGGCTCTTCTTCGCCAGCAGGGTGTCTGTGTCGAGGATAGAGGCTAAACCCCAGAGTACGGGTGCGGGCACCGATGGATGGTGAGGTGGCACCGACAATGGTGGTGCCAACACTGAGGGCACCGGGACCTGGGAGGGACGCCGAAACATCGGTGGTTCCGTCTGTGGAGATGGGCCAGGAGCCTCATCTTCCTCCTCCGAGGAACCCGGAATCGGGATCGAGGAGACTGGAAGAGGTACCAGTGGTTGGCTGGGCACCGAAGGCCCCGCTGGTACTGGCTGTGCCAGACCACCGAGCAGAACGTCCAGTCTTTCCAAAAGGGGTGCCAACATGGAGGGGTGCTGGTTCCAATGCCAGTATGGGAGCCGGCGACTGAAAACCCTGAAGGGCATTGAGCACTGCCTGTTGGACCACGGGGTCCAACTCCTCTCGAAAGGTGGGTGGGGACAAAACAGACCCTGGAGTAGGAGGCAGGCTAGGCATCATCGGAGCGTCCATGGGGGTCTGTGGGAGCTCGATGCCCGTCCAGATATTGGTGGTCCAAAAAAAACAAACCGGAAACTTATCCAATATTGCAGTAGCGACCAAAGAAGAAAGGATCAGTGAACACCAGGAGTTCTTTATATCCATATCCATCATAACTCTCTGCTTCAACGGCAGAGAGAATGAAGAAAAGTGGATCTATATACAGACAACAACCAACAAGGACTGAATTACATAGTCTGGGTAAACAAATAACCATGGGTGTAGCTTGCTTATTGCGGCGGTTACTACCCCTAACTAATTAAGCTAGATATTTCACTTAGATGCGGTTCCAACACTGCTCTCTACATTAATGGTGGGGGTAGAAGGGAAATAGAACCAAAAGGTTACTAAGAGCCAAGAGTAACAGATTAAGTATGAGAAAAAAAAAGTGCGAAACTTGCTGGGCAGTCTGGATGGGCTGTTTGGTCTTCTTCTGCCATTATTTCTATGTTTCTATATGTTTATTCAACACATATCAGAAAAAGCCCGACTCAGGCTGAGTTTTGCTCATTGAGCTGCTTCAGGGGCTAACAGAACAAAACAAATATAATCTTATATAAAAACATAAATACAAATAAAAACATACACCAAACATACATAATAAAATCATATGAAATGAAGAGCATAATAAAAAATAAAAAAATAAATGATGAATGACTACATAATGACAATGATGGAAAAAATTAATAGCAAAACATGGTCTAATATAACTTTTTTCAAACATGGTCTAATGTGTTTTTTTTTTTAAAGTTTTTAAAAAAAAGTTTTTTTAAAAGTTTAAAAAAAACACATTAGAACATGTTTGAAAATTTATATTAGACCATGTTTTGCTATTAATTTTTATCAAATCCACAAGGAGTGCAGAGAAATTATTGGTCCAAACGTTTTTTCATCAGGAACAAAGTACAGTTTATTGAAACTTCAATATGGCAACTCCATTGCTCCAAAGCAGTAAAAGCAAATAATTCTTTCAGGGTCTCCCGACACGGACCCCGTGTTTCGCCCGAAAGCTGCGTCGGGAGGGACAGAGGAGTTCCTCAGCTAGTTTAAAGTTTTTACAAATTTACTCTGTCCCTCCCGACGCAGCCTTCGGGCGAAACACGGGGTCCGTGTCGGGGGACCCTAAAAGAATTATTTGCTTTTACTGCTTTGGAGCAATGGAGTTGCCATATTGAAGTTTCAATAAACTGTACTTTGTTCCTGATGAAAAAACGTTTGGACCAATAATTTCTCTGCACTCCTTGTGGATTTGATATTGTATTCGTTGGAGTGCCTTCTTTGCTCCTTCTTTGTATTTGTATTGCTATTAATTTTTGCCATCTTTGTCATTATGTACTGTCATTCATCATCATTATTATTTTTTTTTTTATTATGCTCTTCATTTCATATGATTTTATTATATATGTTTGGTTTATGTTTATTTGTATTTATGTTTTTATATAAGATATTTGTTTTGTTAGCCCCTGAAGCAGGTCAGTTTCCAAATGACTGGAATCTATTATAAGGGCTTATCCTTTGACTGCTGAGACTTTTTTGTACCTTTCCAAATCCTTAAAGTATCGCTTGGAAGTCAAAGATCAAGAAGAACATTTCAGCCTGTCCTTTGGAAATCTGGGAACTTTCATCATTTTCTCTAGTTCCTCACCAAATAACTTCTCTTTGAATAGAAGCTTGGTAAGTTGACTCTTTGAAATCAAGTCTGTGGACCAATTTCGAAGCCATAACAAACACCTGGAGGCTACAACTGAAGCTATGCTCCTAGACGAAATGCACACTAAATAAAAAAAAAAAATGCTTGAGCCAAAAAGGCTCCTGGTTCCATTTGAGTTTTAGGTAAGATTCTGGAGAAAGTGCTCATATTTATTTCATTAGTTTTATTTATATTCCACTTTCTGGCACTTCAAAGTGGATTACATTCATATACTGTAGGTATTTCCCTAACCCTAGAGGGCTTTCAATCTAAGCTTGTACCATAGGCAACTGTGGAAAATTCTGTAAGTGGGACTTAGCTGGGAGGCCCCTTGACCCAGCTTTGTATACTTCTATTCCAACTTAAAAACTTCAAAGAAAAATTTGTAATCACTAAAGTAACAAATGCAATTAGCTTGCTTCCTGATTTTATCTATTGTGCATGAACAGATATAGCAGGTTACTGACAGCAACCCAGAATATGAGAGATCCAAGTGGTGCAGCAAAAATTCATACCTTATAAGTGATAAGCTATGGACAAATCAACAGTATGTCATACTCTACATGAATATTAATGACATAATATCAAGTCATTGAATTGCAAGAACTTATATCTAATTTGTGTAACTAATACCTATAAGCTTATACATAGGTACTTCCTATTTATGTTTTTCCTATGAAATAACTTTTTGAAGTTAACAACCTAATATCTCCATATATGGTTATCGTGGCTACTAAAGAATATTTAAATATATAATTCCTAGCATGCTGCAGCTACATCATTTTCTGCCTTCAACTGTTTCTAGCTAGGCTAAAATCGCAGTCATGATTCTTATGATAGCTACGGTACTTAGCATAACCTAACCAAGGATTTCAAGCCTGAAATCCAGAAATTTACAATACAATGGAGGGTATAGTGATTTGCCCAGTGTCTCAAGGAGTGGCCGTGGGATTTGAACCATGGTTTTACCCAATTCGTAGCCCATTCCTTTATCTTCCTGGTTACGCTTCCATGCCTAACCTAACTGTCAGATTTCTTGAATAAAATCTTCACTTTTTATCCCAGGTAATCAGGCTTTAGAAAATGGTAGAGCCACGTTTAAATGAAACAATATTGAACTTAAAGGGAAGAATGCACTCTTTATTTATTTATTTTTTTAATATGAGCTCAGCATTCAACATAATTATCAGTTACTTATTCAATGTCTTAGGGACATTGAAATTCAATGAATAGCTCCAAATTTGTTACATATTGCAGGACCTTCATTGGCTTCCAATTCTATGGATAATTAGATTTAAGATTTTGTCTTACATTCAAAGCCTTGCATCAAGGGTCCTCTATTTATCTTTCAAATGTATTCATTTGGACCAAACCAAGTACCATCTGCATTCTTCTCAACAAGTTAAGACTCCCATCATCCAAAGAGATTAGATTGGAAGGGACTTGCGAGACCCATCAGGCAACCCTTCCTCTGAAATTCCTTATCCCTGGATATTCATCTTGGAAAAGAGTATCTCAAGTTTAGGAAACATATTAAGACATGGCTTTTAACCCAAACTTTTAATAATTAGGACTATATTTTTATCTGATTTTTTACTAGTAATCATTCAATGATTTATTTTATTTTGGTTTCGTTTTATCCTTTGTATTTTTTGTTTTTAATGGATATGTATTGTAATGTATTAGTACTTTCTTAGTGTGTAATTTTGTTTTGCTGTTGAAATTTGTACATTACTTTGATTTACATGATTGAAAGGTGATCAAAATTATCTTGAAGCAAACTACCACTCTCCTGTCAAGTCTCTTGAAATCGCTAAGCCAAACAAATCGCCAAAATACAAGTGCACACAACCACTTGAAGAGACATACTGGAGGCCTCAAAGGCCTGCTTAAACACCGCCTCTATCTTCCTTTCTGGAGCATTTTGACACCTACACCACTCTCTACTGGTCCTTTTCATGACTGCACAAACCAGTGCATCCACCTTAGGGAACCTAAGCCATTCTATTTCCTGGGAAAAGAGAGGATACAGTTTTGGTAAAGACAGTCATCCTTTAAAATTAGCCTCCAGAGAATCCCATTCCAAATCAATCAATTCTTTGACTGATGTGTGTAAAGGACAATCTCTCCTTTATATACTCACAATGTAGGACCTTTAGTAGAACTGGGACCATATATTCAATGCACACAAGTAACGAGAAATTAAGGAAAAATGTTCCTCCTTGTGATACAGTCTTACTATAGGAGAACTGTCCTCCACCTTAGAATATTCCCCTCTAATTCTCCCATTTTCTTTAAAACCCCTCAAATCAATAAGAGCAATCAAATTTGGAGGATTATTATTCTTCAACT
The DNA here is from genome assembly GCF_901001135.1 of Rhinatrema bivittatum. Classification (NCBI taxonomy): domain Eukaryota; kingdom Metazoa; phylum Chordata; class Amphibia; order Gymnophiona; family Rhinatrematidae; genus Rhinatrema; species Rhinatrema bivittatum. Next base: position 387,315,103 of record NC_042617.1, read on the forward strand.
TTTCTTCTTTCCTTCTCATTCTCTTGCTCCTGAAACCCCAGAAATATTCCCTGGGAGGACAGTAGTGCCAACTAAGGTCCTGGAGCAGCACTCCGCCTCATATAGAACATCTGATGCAGAAACTTTAAAAACTCTGCAGAAATGGCAGACCAGCCTGTAGAAGAAGCTGCCTCTGAGAAAGGGGAGCTGCTCCTTTAAATGCTGCAGCAAACAGTCCTGGAGGAATTTGCCACAGGCTCCTGCCCCACAGTAACTAATGAGGTTGGACCATGTTTATTTTCCTCTCTCTGTGTACTCAAAATGGCCACTCTTCCCACTGAAGTCTCACACATGTTTGTACCATTGACCCCACTAATGTGGTTTCTTCCCAGAGGTTGAAATCTCTGCTTGCCTCTTTTCAGCTTCAAACAACTGTGGCTTAGCCATGATCCTCTTCCTCTCCCACCTGCAAAGTGCAGTCTTTTTCCCATGCCTCGAGACAATTGATTGGTTTACATTAATTTGATTTTGGTTTTTGATTGGTCTATGTGCAGGCTGTTTGATGATTGGCTAGATCATTCCTTGGTGTGTTTGCAAGGGTGGCCAAACATTTTTCTGACCATTTTATTTTGGGAAGCAGCAGCAGGGGACAGCCAAAAGTGCTTGGAATTAGGTGGTAACTTTTCCTTTTGTGGATGTCTTTTCTTTGTCCTTACAAGCAGCAGAAGTCTCATGTGGTCTTCAGCAGTGGTGGCAGCAAGAGAACTGACAGAAATGAAGGATGCAGACATTTCAAGGCAGTCCCTGCTGAGTAGAAGTGGCAATAGCTTTTTAGTTCCACAAGATGAACTGAAGGCACAAAATCAGGGTTTTTTTTTCAGTTCTGTGGACTGTAGTGAGAAAAGGGGGGGTGGGGTTTACGACCATGGGGTGATTTGAGGCACAGCAGCAGAGGCTCTTCAGGCTCATGGAACACATTGGAGATTCAGCAGTACTTACTTATTTGGTGTCCCCATGCAACTGTTTCCACTGATGAAATGTGGCATAGCCAGAACTAATTTTTGATAGTGCCTTAGTTAGCATAGGTTGACACATACAAATATTAACAATTCAGTGGAGTCAGGGCAAGGAGGAGATAACTCACATGTCACTCTCTCAGACAGATACACATTGGCTGCTGCTCATATGCTTACTCACTGAGTGTTCCCTTCCCCCCTTTAGGCTAGCTAACAGGCAGAGGCACTGGAGCAGAATCATGTACATAAGAAATGCATGCTGGGTCAGACCAAAGTCCATCAAGCCCAGCATCACTGAAAGTGGCCAGTCCAGGTCACAAATACCCAGCAGATCTCACAATGTTAATCTATTTCTTGTTACTCACTCCCTGGAGTACCAATAGCATTCTTTAGTCTACCTGACTAGTAATGTTTTATGGACTTTTCTTCCATATCCTCCGACAGCAGATTCCACAGATTCTTTTTCACTCAGTGCACAAGCAACTTTCTGCAATTTAAATCTGTTGATTGTTAGTTTCATGGACTGTCCCCTTATTTTACTATTTGAAATGGTCAACAACTGTTCTATAAAGTGATTCCAGTTAAGGTTCGACTGTGTAAACATCAAAGCTGCTTAAAAACTCAGAAGAAACAGGCACTGATTGTTAAGCACCGCATAATCACTTTTTTGAAGTCCTTTTATGGAGTATTATTGACTTGATTGTTCAAGCTAAACAGGGAGGAGACAATCCGCACTGGATTTTTTTTTTTTTTTACTGCATTTGATATACCTGCATGGTATGAATGAGACGATTGGTTTACATTAATCTGATTTTGGTTTTTTGGATGGTCTATGTGGAGGCTGTTTGATGATTGGCTAGATCATTCCTTGTGGTATACTTTAAAAATGGTGCCTTATAGCTGGTGCGATCCAAACTTGCAGGAGGTAATATGAAAAAGAAGCACTTAAAAAAAAAATTGTAATGAGACCGTTGATTACATTTTAGAGCTATTTCACAGTGTTCAGTAACAGTTAAGCTATTGTGTGCAATGTCACTTTACTTTTGTGATATAAAACTCAACTATATGAAGGTCTCTTTTACATTTATATACGCTTGTTTGGTGGCTTTGTATAAAAAATGACTAAACAATTGTATTATAAAATGTATATAAGATTTAATGTTCTTGTAAGATGTTGCAATAATCACTGCATTACACATGCTGATCAGGAAAGGTACAATGAAACCAAGGGGCTAGAAAATATGTTAAGAATTTTATTTATTTATAAGTTTGAAATAAAGTACTTCAGAAATCACTAAAACTTACATTTCAGTTTTTATGTAAGCAATATGCATGTACCAGGTCAAATGTAATAGTATGAAAATATACTTTAACATTTTTATTCCTACTGTTTTGAATGCAGCTGCAAAATATACTGGTATTTTCTCATCTATATAATGGGAACATTGTTTTCAGTTTTTATTTTACCCAGGAATTTATCAGCATTTATTATAGCGAAAAAAAAGGGGAAAAATGAATCTTTTTCCTGCTGTTTTTCCTCCAATTTTTGTTTTAACGAACACTAATAAATTCCCAGAAGAAATAAACTAAAAACAAAACCTATAACTTTAAAAAAATATATTTTGGTATAACAGACAAATTAAAGTAATTTCCATGAGATCTTCACTAACATATTTTACAACATGACTTTCTCAGTCCGAAAAACAAAAACAAGTATGTGCAGTCTCATGTCATCTTAAAAAAACAAAGTTGAAATATCTAAATTAAAACTAAAGTGAAACAAATCTTAAAAGTTTCTGCCTGTTGTGGAAAAAAATACCTAAAAAATAAATCATAAGTTTCAGGTTTTCAAAAACAAGTTTAAAGTATCAAGATATGGAAACATTTCACTTTTAGTTTTAAGCCAGTATATTTTTGGATGAACCTGCATTCAAATTAGGAATACATAAACATGAATATAGAAAACCATAAGCATACAATATGTACAATTTTCACTGTATCCTGAAGGAATGAGCCACTTCAACCGGCATCCCTCCTCTATATCAACTGGGTTCTCTGAAATGACAACAAAATTTACTTTAACTGTACGCCTTTCCTTCTAGATTTAAAAAAATTATGGCTGTTAGATGTTTTATGTCAATTTCACATTGACAAAACATAAGCAGTTATCAGATTAAAGTTACATAAATTTAAAATTTCAGCAGAACAAGCAATTCACGTTATTACTTGGAACTTCAGCGAAAACAAAATCAAACATTTCCCCATTTGGTAAAGTAGTACAGGCACAATTAGACTATCTTGAAGAGAATCATATTCTCTTCCCAGCACAATCTGGCTTCAGAAAAAATGTTAGCACTGAGACCTTGTTTTTATTGCTGACAGACACTGTCATAAGAGGTTTTGATTTGGGACAATTCTATTTATTAATTGACACTGTCTTACTCAATAGACTAGCTGAAATTGGTCTTGAGAGTAAAACCCTAAAATGGTTCACTTCTTACTTAAAAGATCAAACCTATCCAGTTAAAATGGGGGATTCCATTTCAGATGCAATAAACATGGAAACAGGCATCCCACAAGAACTGCCCTTATCAGCTACCGTTTTTTTTTTTTTTTTTTTAACATATACATGTTACTTTTATGTAAACCACTCACCGGGCTGGGCATTAACTATTACATGTATGCAGATGACATGTAGCTCTTAGTACCCATTGAAGACTCTATAGAAAAGGGTTTGAAGCTTGTTAATCTATATCTTTCTACGATTCAGAAAGTCTTAACACCAATAAAATTAGTCCTAAATAATCAGAAAACAGAAATACCACTGAATTGTAAATTACATCTTAACACCCTGATTTATTTAAGGACTAACAATATTAATATTGAGCTGACAGCCCATGCCTGTAGTCTAGGAGGAGTGATTATTGATGGGGAACTGATCATGAAGAAAATTATCAGTGCCAAAATCAAATAGGGTTACAATAAGCTTCAAATCCTTAAATAATTAAAACCTTTACTCCAGCGTGACAATTTTCATACTGTTCTTCAAACCATGATCTTCTCTAGTTTGGAATATTGTAACTCATTACTATTTGGACTACCTCAGCTCTATCAGACTGTTACAACTATTGCAAAATGCCATTGCTAGAGTATTGTTGGGTGGGTAGTAAATTTGACCATATTATTCCAACATTTCGTTATCCTGGCTACCTGTAAAATTTCAAATACAGTTTAAAATTCTGTGTTTGCCACCTAAAACTAGTAATAAAGACATCGAATGGTTAAATGCCTCCCTCCATCTTTATATTCCACAACGAAATCTGAGATCATCTAACAAAGGTTTAATAAACATTCCTTCAATTAAATCTGCATATTTGAGCGAGGTTAGTGACAGAACATTATCTGTAGCAGGCCCAAAATTATGGAATTCTTTGCCGAGTGAATTAAGATTATAAAGAGATTTTGCAGCCTTTAAAAAAAAAAAGATCTTAAAACGTGGCTATTCAAGCAAGCATAGGAGAATTCAATGGTTATATAACATCAATGCAAGTGAAAATGACTGAGACCTATTTTATTTTACCTTATTTTAATTTATTTCACACTTATCTGCTTTAACTTTTCTCAATTTATTATACAATTGTATTTCAAACTTTATTTTGTGTTATGATAGTGTGATTTTTTAAAATTCATTTTATAATTGTAAACCATGATTGTTTATACTAATAGCGGAAAATAAATAATAAAGCAAACTGATTAACTGTAAACTTACATGCACAATACATACCAAATCATGTACAGGAGATTATTTTGAAGCATTTTTGTTTGAAGTAATTGTCTTAAGCAAATATATAGAAAAAAAGTTAAAACAGAGTAAACATCAGTCCAAAGGGAGTATTGAAAGCAGAGCCTTCATCTGCGGGTGCTAAATTTGGACTTGTTAGGAATAAGTGTTTAAATCTTGAGACAAAAGATTTTTGGAGCGTTAAACTATTACTGGCTATTTATATTGTTTACTAGTTATAAGTGTAGAGATCGCTTGGATCCCTACCAGAAGACAGTGTAGGATTAAACCAGTTTTTGTTTTGGGAGGAAACATGAAGATAATAGTGTGGGTGTAGAGCTCCCCCATGTGGAAGACAGAATCTGGTAAGTTCCTCTTGTATATAAAGAAAGGCCACCATCTTACGGTGTGGTGTTTTCCGTTTCCCTTCTTAGGGGCAGCATGTTTAGGGCTGTTCCCTGTTTTTCTAATTGATTTAAGTTGTTGACCCTTCATGGGGATTTTCAGTTACTTTAGATTTGGGAATTTTATTTCACCCTCCCTATCTATTCAACTTTTAAGTTTCTGAATCTTAAAGGGTAGAGGTTGCTTCAATCTGAAGGAACCTGGAGGATCATCAGTATCTAGAGGAGGGATGACTTACAGCCATTCAATGTAGGAAGAGTTGGGATGGACCCCAACAGGGCCCATGAATATTTACTAAAGATTTGGAGAAAATGATACTGTAAGGGAGAACAGGAGTATGCTTGGTGCCATTCAGGTACTTTGAGGAAACTATATAGATATATAGGCGGTAAGTGAATGTGTAAAATGAATTTTGCCTTTTAATACTTCAAGAACATTGGGAGTAAAGCACTAATTTGCCCTATGCCAATGGGATAGGAGAAACATCATATTAAAGACTGAATAAATTGGCTTTTATATCTTAAACTTAAGCAAGATTGAGAAGTCACAAATTTATATAAAGCATTTGTACCATAAAGTATATAAACTAAACTGCTGTAAAGAATAGTTTCATCATTTCACAGCATCCCAGTAAGGGTAAAGTTGGAAACAAATGTCAGCTTCCACTATACTTTGTACTGCAAAGTGATTAGAATACTCATCTGTGCTGTATACAAGAACTGTAAAATGGGAATTAAGTGTTTACAAGGCAAAGGATCTTGAAAGTTATTTTTCACCCCATTCTGAGAACCCATGAAGATTATGACAAATGAAGGGAAATTTACCAACTTTTTTTTTAAATTTTATTTTTATTAAAATTTAAACAAACATTGAAACAATGTTCTCAGAAAATACAGAAAAAAAATCATTCTAATTATACATCATACAAAGAATTAACTATATTTATCTGAATATTATAAGAATGGTGGGAGAACAAGAGTATTAGAGCAGATTCAAAGAATCTTTATCATAATATTAATTAAGCACAGTGAATCATGTACCTTCGTTTAATTTGCCAACCCCCTCAGAGTTATATTAGGAGTGAGAGTCTAAATACACCCGTAATTGCTCTGGCTCCACAAAAATATATCTGGCATTTTGAAATACCATGATACATCTACATGGGAATCTTAAATAGAATTTAGCTCCTCTTGAAATTACTTCCCTCTTCATCGTCAGCAAAAGTTTTCTTTTTTCTTGCATTATCTACGTGATATAAGAAAATACTTTGTTGGCCATAAAATTGCTGGTTCTGGTTACGAAAATATAGTCGAAGTATAGCATCTCTATCCGATATCAATGTAAAGGACACCAACAAAGTTGCCCTGGTTTCTGTCTTTGTCTCAAAAGATTTTTCTAATATGTCTGTTAAATTATCGGGAGATATAATAGCCTGATCCTGTTTTCCTCTCTCTTCCTCTTTAGAGGGTAAGTAGAGTATTTTAGAAATCGCTGGAATAGACAATTCAGAGTCCTAAAATGTTAATTGAGTAACTTTTAAGCAAATCTTTAGGAGTCATCCACCTGGTCTTCGGGAAATTAAGAAATCTCAAATTAGATTATCTTAATTAATTTTCAATATACTCCATTCTTTTTGATGTTATATTTTCTGATTTTACCAAATTACATTGCACTTCTTTAACATTTTTAATCTGTCTATTTCTTTTACCGTTGTTTCTACTGCCAAAATCTTATTTTCCATTCTCTAGACTTTATTCATATTTTCCTTCACAGTGATAGACAAATCATTTATAGCTGTATTCATTGTAATTAATAACTTCCAAATTTCCTCAAGAGTAATCTTTACGGGCATTTCCAAAGGAGTATTAAAGATTACTTGCACTTCAGATTCTTTAGCTCCTACCTCCAAGGGACGTCTCCCCCCAGTGTTCCAGATGCCGTTCCTCCTCGCTCAAACCCTTGGAGCCCTGAGAAATTGGGCTCTCCAAAGTACATGGCAATCCACCATCACTTCTCAGGGCTAATGAGGTCCTTGGGGTTGTTTGTCTCATCGATGCTTTCAATAGTTGTTCTCTCCCCTCTCCTTCCAGGGGTCCATATGGCGGGGTAGGAGTTGTTGGCACGCCAGGACTGAGGGATGTTTCCTCTGTCACAGCATCCAGCGGCTGCTATAACAGAGCCTGAGGCTCCTCCTTCCGGCTCCTGGTGCATGGATCTCAAAGGATAACTCAATCCGTGGTTGTCTTGAAGAAATATTCGGAGTTGAAGTAAGATTGTCTCTAATTTTAGCCTTTCTTTTCGAATGCGGTATTGTTTAACAAAGAGGAAATTTAACAAAAGAAAACAAGCTATATCAGATTCCCACGGAGCCGAGATGCCTACACGTTCATTGTGCGGCAGCCATTTTGGTCCCCTCTTCATGAGGAGAAGTTTACCAACTTAAACTGCAATTTGCGCTATGGCCTTCGGTTTCAACCAGCACAGGGATTACATAAGATTAATATCAGCTCCAGATTCCCTGACTCAACCCACCTTACCTCTCTGAGTCCTACTCCCTCCACCACTGTCCTATCGGCTTTTGACCTCACTTCTGCCAAAGAAATAGAATCTATTCTCAAAAAACTCAAACCTGCCTCACACCCAAGTGACACCATTCCCCCCAAAGCGCTCCTTGCAATCCCTAACACCATTTCCAGAGCAATAGCTGGCATCGTCAACTGCTCACTATCTTATGGCTCTGTCCCAGACTCACTTAAACAAGCAGTGGTCAAACCCCTCCTAAAGAAGCCCTCTCTTGACCCCAAAGACCCTGCGAACTTCCGTCCGATATCCAACCTTCCTTTCATTGCTAAGATAATAGAAAGAGTAGTTAACTCACAACTCACGGACTACTTAGAAAACCATAATATTCTCCATGCCGCACAATTTGGCTTCCGTAAACATCTTAATACTGAAACCCTCCTGCTTACACTTACCGACCACCTTCTTATAGGAATGGACAAGGGCGCTAGCTACCTTCTTGCCCTCCTGGATATATCTGCCGCCTTTGATACTATATGCCACAATCATCTACTCGCCCGCCTAGAAAGCATCGGTATCTCGGGCCTGGCCTTAGCATGGCTCAAATCTTTCCTATCAAACAGAACTTTCTCAGTCAAAATAGGCAATGCTATCTCTACCTCCCTCCCCTTACAACGGGGTGTCCCACAAGGCTCTTCCCTCTCCTCCACCCTTTTTAATATTTACCTTACCCCTCTATGCCTCCTCTTAACTGAACTCAAACTTAACTTCTATCTATATGCTGACGATATCCAAATCATTATCCCTATCCACAACTCCTTATCCGATGCATTGAAGCACTGGGAAACCTGCCTCACTCCAATTAACTCTCTTCTAACGAACCTCCACCTCGCTCTCAATACCAACAAAACGGAGCTATTACTCATCTCGCCGCACTCTAAACCTCATTCACTTCATAACCCTACTTGTAAACCCTTTATAAACCAACCCTTTGTAAGAGATCTCGGAGTCCTCCTGGATGAGCAACTAAACATGAAAAAATATGTAAGCTCCATCCTCAAGGACGGTTTCTATAAACTAAACGTTCTAAAAAAACTTAAGCCACTGCTACACTCTCAAGACTTTCGCACTGTCATCCAAACTTCCCTCCTCTCTAAACTTGATTACTGTAATTCTCTACTCCTTGGCCTCCCACACGCTACAATCAAACCACTCCAAATGTTGCAAAACGCAACCGCCAGAATCATCACTAACACCCGTAAAACAGATCACATCACCCCGATCCTGAAAAGCCTTCATTGGCTACCTATCCCATTCCGAATACTCCACAAAACACTCACCATCATACACAAATCCATTTTCTCTCACAATTCCCTTTGGCTGGACATACCATTTAGCCCTGTCACTCAGACCCGCCCCACCAGGACAGTTCACAAAGGAACTCTGCAAGTTCCCTCGCTAAAAATTGCACACCTCTCCTCCACTAGGGAAAGAGCCCTTTCTATAGCAGGCCCCACACGCTGGAACTCCATGCCCATGACACTCCGATTAGAACCCTGCCCAATCAAGTTTAGATCTAAATTGAAGACCTGGCTATTCCATCAAGCCTACCCTGACTAATCCTTCCTCCCCTGTGAACCCAATTCCGCCATTGTATCCCGATCTACCCATCGCACTTTATAAAGATTATGCCTCTTCGGTTAGAGTTAAGTTTTTACCAGTTGCCGTTGTTGCATTTATTGCACTTGTTGTTGATTTTTGACTTATTTAACTAGTTCACAACTCTGTATTTCTTGCCTTTCTCAGTTTGTTATATCCCCTCCCACTCCCTGCTATAATGTAGTTTCCTCGCTTTTGTTAATATGTAAACCGGCATGATGTGCCTATCTAATGCCGGTATATAAAAGTTATTAAATAAATAAATAAATAAATAAATAAATAAATAATATTGTGAGTTTGCAAAGGTCACTTAGTTGATCTGAGAAGGTGAGAATGCTTGATCATGGGAAGCTAGTTTGATTCCCACCCTCCTCATCTTCCACACACTCCAGTCTCATTTTTTGATATATATAAACTATCACCCCCACTAGGAAGAACATCTTCAAAATAAATTACTCATAAAACATTCAATTAACCCTGATTTTAGTGATTGACAAATTTTAGTCCTGTTGCTGCTCATTCACTAATATTAATCATCTAGTTCTTAAATTTAAAAAACCACAGAATTTAAAAGATACCTAATAAATACATTTAAAAACCTTAATCACATTTAACAACCCTTAAACTGAGACATACAGACTCCTTAATCAGCTTTTAAAACTTTATTAACTCAACAAATTAAGATGCAGACAGTAGCCCAACAGTGAGATGGGGGTTATCCAGTCTTTTGCACCTATTGGTGAGAAGCTGTATGTGTGCACCCAAGCAAAGAGCTCTCAAAGAATGAAAGGCTAGAGTAGCAGACTTTAAAGAGATGAGGCAGAGAGGTATATAGAGACAACCTTCAGAGACATAGCAGATCTGTCCCAACTCCAGTCTGGCAGCCCTTGTGCTGCTTTGGAGAAGCAAGGTCATCTGGCAGGAGACCATCACTTTAGTGTGGCAGGAAGTGATCCTGTAGCTAGCACCTGCCTTCTAGATAATGCTTTATTCTCTCAAACTGAGGATGTCTCTCCAGTGGTCTCAGTAGGGAAGAGTTAGGATGGCCATTGTAGTGGGCAATCTGATCATTAGGAAAGTAGGTAACTAGATGGCCAGTTGGTCTGAGGATCACTTGGTAACTTGCCTGCTTGATGCATAGATAGCAGCCCTCATGCATCACCTAGATAAGATTTTAGTGTGCTGGGGAAGAGCCCCCATTGTGGTACATGTTAACAATGGCATAGGAAGGAAAGGAGGAATGTTCTGGACGCTAAATTTAGATAGGAAATTGAAATCAAGATTGATCAGGGCTGCATTCTCAGAAATGCTCCCCGTTCCACGCACAGGATACCAGAGGCAGGCCGAGCTCCAGACTCTAAATGAGTTATGAGTCGATGGTGCAGGGAAGAGAGTTTTAGGTTTGTTAGGAACTGGAGATCATTCTAGAGAAATGGGGAACCTATTCCAATGGGATGGGCTCCACCTTAACCAGAAGAGAACCAGGCTGCTGGCACTACCTTTTAAAAAGGAGACAGAGCAGCTTTTGAACTAGAACATGGGGGAAAGCAGACAGTCGCTCAGCAGTGTATCATTCGGAGGGAGGCTTCAAAGGATATTGGCAAACCAGTAAGTTAGAATATCTATATACAGAGGTGGTTGTAAAAGCTGAAAAATCCCAAATGTATCCAAATATAGAGCATGCAGATAAAAAATGAAACTGCCTGGTATCATCTGATAAGCAATTTGTGATGCATATAAAAATAGAAATAGAAATACAATTACTTTAAAATTTCTGTATGTAAATAGTCTGGAAAATAAGACTGGAGAGTTAGAACATATAGTGCTAAAGGAAGACAGACATAATAGGCATCTTGGAAACCTGATGAAATTAAGATAAAGTGCAGTTGCTTATCTGTAACAGGTGTTCTCCTAGGACAGCAGGATGTTAGGCCTCACATGTGGGTGACATCATCCGATGGAGCCCGATACAGGAAACCTTTGTCAGTTTCTAGAAACTTTGACCAGCACACTGAGCATGCCCAGCATGCCACTATCCGTGCATCCACGCGAGGTGCCCCCTTTAGTCTCGTAACAGATAAAAATACGAGCGAAAAAATAAAAAACTATCCTAGCAGAACACTGTTACAGGTAAGCAATTGTGCTTTCTCCTAGAACTAGCAGGATGGTAGTCCTCACATGTGGGTCAATACCAAGCTCCAGGCTGTCCCTCAGTAGCAAGAGAGACCAGTCACTGAAGAAAGTGCCAACGGGCACAACAAGAACTGAAGTGCTGATGGTTAGCTGGGGACTGCCTGGTTCCAAACAGGAGTGCTAGGCTAGAAGAGGGGTTTCAGGCATGGAAGAGATTGCGAAGAACAGACTGGCCAAAAGCACTGTCCCGTCGACATTCTTTGTCTAAGCAGTAATGGGCTGCAAATGTGTGAAGGGAACTCCACAATGCTGTACGACAAATTTCAACGATGGGGACCACTCGCAGATGAGCCACCAACATTGCCATGGCCCACACAGAGTGAGCTTTGATTCGGCCTGTCAGCTGAAGGCTGCTTGCGCATAGCAGAAGGCAATGCAATCCGCCAGCCAGTTGAAAACAGTCTGTTTACCCACTGCCACCCCCAGCCTATTGGTATTGAAAGACACAAAGAGCTCAGTGATTTTGTTCTTTAGAATACTTTATTCTATTTTTCCTGGCACTGAAGTCAGGCTCACTGGTCTATAGTTTCCTAGATCACCCCTGGAGTCCTTTTTAAATATTGGTGTTAAATTGGCCACCCTCCAGTCTTTAGGTACAATGGACAATTTTAATGATAGATTACAAGTTTTTACTAATAGAGCTGAAATTTCATTTATGAGTTTTCAGAATCCTGGGGTGTAAACAATCCAGTCCAAGTGATTTGCTATTCTTTAGTTTGTCAATCTGGCCTACTTCATCTTTCAGGTTCACCATGATTTGATTCAGTTCATCCAGATTACCACCCTTGAAAACAGTCTATAGAACTGGTATCATCCAACCATTTTCATTAATAAATACGGAAGCAAAGAATTCACTTAGTCATTCCATGATGGCCTTATCTTCCTTAAGAGCCCCTTTAACCCCTTGAACATTTAACGGTCCCATCCGACTCCCTCGCAGGCTTCCTGGTTCAGATGTATTTTAAAAAGTTTTTATTATGATTTTTTGCCTCTTGGCCAACTTCATTTCAAATTCCCTCTTAAGAACATAAGAAATTGCCATGCCGGGTCAAGACCAAGGATCCATCAAGCCCAGTATCCTGTTTCCAACAGAGGCCAAACCAGGCCACAAGAACCTGGCAATTACTCAAACACTAAGAAGAACCCATGCTACTGATGCAATTAATAGCAGTGGCTATTACCTAAGTAAACTTGATTAATAGCAGTTAATGGATTTCTTCTCCAAGAACTTATCCAAACTTTTTTTTTTTTTTTTTTTTAACTCAGCTACACTAACTACACTAACCACATCCTCTGGCAACAAATTCCAGAGCTTAATTGTGATTTGAGTGAAAAAGAATTTTCTCTGATTAGTCTTAAATGTGCTACTTGCTAACTTCATGGAATGTCCCCATGTCCTTCTATAATCCGAAAGTGTAAATAACCGATTCACATCTACTTGTTCAAGACCTCTCATGATCTTAAAGACCTCTATCATATCCCCCCTCAGCCATTTCTTCTCCAAGCTGAACAGCCCTAACCTCTTTAGCCCTTACTCATAGGGGAGCTGTTCCATTCCCTTTATTTTGGTCTCCAGAGTCTCATCCACGCATTTAAACTCTGGAGCTCTGCCTATCTCTGGGGCCCTGCATGTGGAACAGGAAGCATTTCAGAGAATGCCATCCTGGAGATTCTGGATTTCAGCTTTCTACGTAAAATCCTAAATTTGGCTTCCAGAACCTCGCTCCCATATTTTCCTATGTCGTTAGTGCCCATATGTACCACGATAGCCGGCTCCTCCCCAGCACTGTCTATAATCCTATCTAGGTGATGTGTGAGGTCTGCCACCTTTGCATCAGGCAGGCAAGTTACCAGGCGGTCCTCACCTCCACCAGCCACCCTATCTACATTTTTAATAATTGAATCACTATGATGGCCGGCCTAACCCTTCCCTCCTGGTCAGTAGCCCTGGGAAACTTGTCCTCAGTGCGAGAGGACAATACGTCACCTGGAGAGCAGGTCCTTGCTACAGGATCACTTCCTGCTATATACTAGGTTGATGTTCTCCAATTGGGAGACCTTCCTGATCCAAGGCAGCACTGGGGCTGCCAGACTGGATTTGGGACTTGGCTATGTCCCTGAAGGTCTCATCAATGTTTATCCCAGGACAAGCAGGATGCTAGTCCTCACATATGGGTGACGTCACTAACTGAGCCCTAATGCGGGAAAAACGTCTGTCAAAGTTTCTAGAAGCTTTTGACTGGCAGCCTGGGGCTACTGAGCATGCCCGGCATGCCATGATATTCCCTGCCACAGGGGTCTCACTTCAGTCTTCGTTTTTCCGCGCTGCCATCGACATCGCGGTCATAGGAGCCCTGTGAGGTTTTCCTCACAAGTTTGACTAACAAAGTCAATATTTTCTTTCACATTTTTGCCCCATTTGGGGTCTCACAGTGATTGTCACCGGACAGTGACAAGGAAATTCGTTTCCGATATAAAAATTCCACATTTTCCATCGACGGCCGTCGATTCATTATGGCCTCAGGCTTCAAAAAGTGCCCAGCCTGTAACCGAACGATGTCCATAATGGACCCTCATATAGAATGCGTTCGGTGCCTCGGAGGACAGCATGACATCGCTTCCTGTCCAGAATGCCAGGAGATGACTGCAAAAGGCAGAAAACTCCGCCAAGAAAAAATGGCACAGACTTTTCAAATTCAATCGGGGCCTTCCCCGACAACTTCCACAAAATCATCTCCGGTGGGACTTACGAAGAAAATTCTTCTTAAAAAACGACTTCCAGAGGGTTCCGGCGATGCCTCTTCACCAACACCCTCTACTTCATCGACAAGGTCGGTATCTGAACCGAGACCAAAGCATAAGCAAACGGCATTGTTCTATCCCGCTTCCACCATCGGAAGAACCGATCGCTAAGAGGCATAAAGCGGCTTCACCTACGGTGACTTCCGTTTCCTCGGTTCTGGCATCCATACCGTCAACCTTAGCACAGTCATCGACTTCGATTCCTGACTTGACCACGTTGATCAAGCAAATTGTCACCGACGCCTTAAAACAACAGATTCCGGCGCCATCGCCGATGCCGACACCCATGTCGATGCCGGCGGGATCGCCGATGATAGAGGTTTCATCGATACCGGCTTCACAGCCGATGCTGACTGTTCCGTCGATGCCAGCGGTATCTTCGATGCCTTCGATTCCGCTGATGTTTACCTCGATACCGATGACAACATCGATGACGGAGCCTGTTCAGGCATTAATTCCATCAATACCATTGGTGCCTATACCTTTCTCGATGCCAACCCGGCCTATAACATCGATGATTCCTATCTCAATGTTTTCTTTTCTAACATCGACGATGCCATCTACTACACAGTCTATGTCTCTTTATACAATGGCACCATCCATACCTCCTTTGCAAAGGAAAACCTCTTCCATGCAAAAGTTATCGGGAAAATTCAAACATTCTTTACCAAAACCTTCCACTGCAGCTCCAGAAACTACTAGCTCTGAAGCAGCATTGCACAGCCTTCTCACAAAAAGATATCAAGACCTTCTGGCTTCTTTGCCTATTATGCCAGGGCAAGACGAGGAGGAACAGGAAACTTCACCTGACCCACATGACCCATTACAGGGACCTTCTGGGATACCTCCACCCCAAAAACCTCCACCTGCTCCATATCAAACTCCAACTTCTGATACCTGGTCTGACACCGCATCTGAGCCCTCATCAGAAGACTTTATGTCTGACCCCTCTCCACCTCAGTCCAAGAAACAGTCACCTCCAGAGGACCTTTCATTTTCCTCCTTCATCCAGGAGATGTCAGAGTCTATACCTTTTCAACTACAAGCTGAAAAAGATGAGAGGCAACAGACCTTGGAAATTCTACAGTTTGTAGATCCCCCTAAGCACAATCTGGCCATCCCTATCCATGAAGTGCTACTACAACTCCAGCAGAGGATTTGGGAAAACCCCTGCACAACTCCTGCTGTTAATAAAAGGGTAGATTCTACCTATCTCGTACAATCTGCACCAGGGTATGAGAAAACTCAACTTCTTCACAATTCCCTTGTAGTTGAATCTGCACAAAAGAAATCTCGCAGGACCAGAACCCATGCCTCAATCCCTCCAGGAAAGGACAATAGGTTTTTAGATCAAATGGGTAGAAAAATCTATCAAGGAGCTATGCTAAACTCAAAGATTTCAGCATACCAACTTTACATGACAACACCAGAGAAATCTCTGGAAACAAATTGAAGAATTTGTACCTTCTCTGCCTCAACACCACCAAGAGGCAGCACAAAACATTATTCAAAAAGGCTTAGACGCAGGAAAGCACGAGGTCAGAGCCGCCTATGATGCTTTTGAAACATCTTCAAGAACAGCAGCATCAGGCATTAGTGCCAGAAGGTGGGCCTGGCTAAAGGCCTCTGATTTAAGGCCAGAAGTCCAGGACAAACTGGTTGACCTTCCCTGTCAGGGAGATAATCTGTTTGGCACCAAAGTTCAGGACACCGTGGCTCAGCTTCGAGAGCACTCAGAGACTCTAAAGCAACTCTCCATGCTACCTCATGACCCTGCAACGCACACAAGTCGCAGACCACCACGTAGGGAGACAAAACGTCCTTTCTACAGACCAAAAAGGTACTATCCTCCCACTTCTAGACCAAGGCCTCCAAGGTCTCAACAAAGACCTCAACAAAGACAACAGCGGTCTGCAAGGCCCCAACCAGCTCCTCAAACAGGACCTGCCTCAGGTTTTTGAAACAAAATTCAGAGAACAAGGCCTATATTCCAATCCCCAAACCACCTTGCCAGTTGGAGGAAGAATATCCCATTTCTACAAGGAGTGGACATCAATAACATCTGATCATTGGGTCCTTTCGATAATACATCAAGGCTACCGCCTCGACTTCACGTCACTCCCTCAGGAGTTTCCACCACATTATTCCCATCTCAATCACAATCACATACTTCAATTACAAACAGAATTATCCGCTCTTCTGCAATCAAGAGCTGTGGAACAAGTACCACACAGTCAGAAGGGCAGAGGATTCTATTCCCGGTATTTCCTCATTCCAAAGAAAACCAAAGGCCTACATCCCATTCTAGATCTCAGAAATCTCAACCAATTCTTAAAAAAAGAAAAGTTCAGGATGGTTTCTCTAGGCACCATGCTTCCACTTCTACACAAGGGAGATTGGCTTTGTTCTCTGGATCTTCAAGATGCTTATACGCACATTCCTATATTCCCGCCTCATCGCAAGTATCTGCGATGAGGTCATCAGCATTTCCAATACAGGTCATCAGCATTTCCAATACAGAGTATTACCATTCGGCCTGGCTTCAGCTCCCAGAGTATTCACCAAATGCCTGGCAGTGATAGCAGCACACTTACACAAACAAGGGGTTCATGTCTTTCCTTATCTCGACGATTGGCTCATCAAAAGTCAATCACAGCAAGGAGCAATAACTTCACTGAATCGCACAATAGCTATACTTCACAGAATGGGATTCCTCATCAATTATCAGAAATCCCACATGACTCAGTCTCATGTACTCCAATTCATAGGAGCAGAATGAAACACAGACACTGCACAGGCTTTTCTACCAGAAGATCGTGCAGACACACTGTCCCTGTTGGCACGCTCAATGTCCTTACAACAACAAGTGACAGCCCATCCGTTTCTTACCTTACTAGGCCACATGGCCTCCACAGTTCATGTCACTCCTATGGCATGACTCGCCATGAGAGTAACCCAATGGACTCTACGATCACAATGGATCCAAGCCATTCAGCCATTACACTATCCAATCCAAGTAACCCACCAACTACGCTCATCACTACGATGGTGGACAGCCAAGGATAATTTACGCAAGGGCCTACCCTTCTAGAAACCAGTCCCTCAGATAACATTAACTACAGATGCATCCACCTTGGGTTGGGGAGCTCACAAACTTTCTTCAAACTCAAGGAACTTGGACAAAACTCGAAGCCACATATCAAATCAATTTTCTAGAACTTCGAGCTAATCGTTATGCGCTGCATGCGTTCAAGGACTGCCTTTCACACAAGACTGTTCTGATCCAAACAGACAATACAGTAGCCATGTGGTACATCAACAAACAGGGAGGTACAGGCTCGTATCTCCTTTGTCAAGAAGCTGCACAGATTTGGGGCTGGGCCCTGAACCACTCAATGTTCCTACAGGCCACTTGTCTAGCAGGGATTCAAAATGTGCTAGCAGATCGACTCAGTCGTCAGTTCCAACCACACGAGTGGTCCCTGGATCCCTCAGTAGCGACCAAGATATTCCAACGTTGGGGACAACCAACAGACCTCTTTGCATCGCATCTGAATCACAAAGTAGACAACTTCTGTTCTCTACACAAACAAAAGAACCAGCCGGCCAAGGACGCTTTTGCTCATCCTTGGAACTCAGGCCTACTATACGCGTATCCTCCAATACCGCTTATAACGAAAACTCTAGTGAAGCTACAACATGACAAGGGGACCATGATACTCATAGCCCCATACTGGCCTCGACAAGTATGGTTTCCCACACTGCTAGACCTTTCAGTCAGGGATCCAATACGCCTGGGAGTAGCTCCCAATCTCATAACTCAGGATCAGGGTCGCTTGCGCCATCCCAACCTTCAATCCCTATCCCTGACAGCATGGATGTTGAAAGCTTAGTCTTACAACCACTCAATCTTTCAACAAATGTTTCTCAAGTGCTTATAGCTTCATGCAAACCTTCCACAAGAAAGAATTATTCTTTTTTTTTTTTTTTTTTTTATTTCTCCAATTTTTTCACATACAATATATGAAATAAACACAAAGAAAATACGGTAACATAATAGGGCAACAAGGTTACACACCTTCTACATTTTGAAACATATAATATGCAACAAAGGAAATTGTACCTTAATATAGGAAATTTGGGGGCAAGTAGAACAAAAGGAGCAAATAAGTTGCAATAAGAGAATACTAGGAAAATGATAGGCAGGTACCCCTATTTTTCCCTTTGCCAATTACACTTCTGGAGTAATATTAGGATGTCCCAACAAGAAATCTCACAGTTGTTTGGGGTCAAAGAAGATATAATTATTACTTTGGTACCCGACACAGCCTTTACAGGGAAATTTTAATACAAAACGGGCCCCCATGCTTGTGACCCTTTCTTTTAAGGCAAGGAATTCCTTCCTGCGTAGCTGTGTTGATCTAGTAAGATCAGGGTACACCCAAATCTTTGCTCCATAAAATAGAGCTTGTCTATTTCGCAAAAATAATTTCAAAACATGATTGCGCTCAGATATGAACGCAAAAGATATTAGCATTGATTTCCTTTCCTTTATTTCAGTTTCTATCGAGAGTTCCAATACTTGGGATATATCCAACGATGATAATTCTTCTCTCTCTGCCTGTGTTGTCACTCCTGGGAGGTAGTAAGCTTTTGTACAAACTGGGAGAGCCGCCTCTGGAAGCTTTAGTATTTCTTTTAAATATATTTTAAATAACTCAATAGGTGATATCACTCTAATCACTGGAAAGTTTAGTACACGCAGATTTAGTAATTTTGAGTTATTTTCAAGTTTCTCTATTTTCCTCTCCATAGCCGTTTCAGATATTATAAAGTTTTTCTGCAATGTTTCCATTTTTTGCAGGCGTTCCTCGTGGCTCTGCAGTTTCCCTTCAAAACTTTTAATAGTTTCTTTGTTCTCTGTAATCTGATTTTTAAGTTCAAAATTTGACTGTGCGATAGACTTTAGTGCAAAATCAATGGCTTTTAAGGCGTGCCATACCTTTCCAAGGGTTACATCCTCAGGCAGTCCCAGATTAACACTAACCTCTGTGGTTTCTTGTCGAGGTCCCTCCTGCACTCCAGAAGTTGCCGTTTGTTGTTTTCCTGGATTCCCCTCAGGGATAGTGTCTAATTCTCCAGTTATCACCTCGAATGTACTGCCGGGTTCTATACTTCTCGGGGCAGTAGTATCCACAACTACACCCCGGGTAATCACCTGTGCTCCGCCCGAGGCCTCAGAGTAAACCCCGCCTCGGGTCAGGTCCGGGAAGGAAAGAACACTCTGCGCAGGAGGTGTTGGCCGTAACGGCTCGCCAGGGCTGAGTGTGACATCCAGGGTCTGAGGGGAGTACGCATGCTCCTCCAGCATTCCCCCTGCGACCGGCCCAAATGGCGTCGTGGATACCCCCGTCAGGAAGCCCTCGATCCTCGGCTGAGAAGGACTTGGCATCGGGGAACTGGTCTGTGCTCCCCGAACCTTTCCCTTTCTTTTAGTGTGAGGCATTTTCAATAGGAATTAGTACAAAGGAAAAACGCCGTGGAGGAGCCTGTGGACAATGCTCAGTGTGTCCCTTTGTTATCTCTACTAATAGCTTCGAACATCCCATTACACATAAAAAATTTACTCTAAAATTTTCCACCATCTGTCATTCACGAGGAGTAATCTATGTGATCTTGTGTCCTTGTCCAAAACTGTACGTGGGTAAAACTTCTAGACAGATACGTACTCGTATCATTGAACATCGGTCAAATATCCGTACTGGCCGAGACACTGCCCCTGTAGTTTCTCATTGGCAACAAGCAGGACACACTGAGGATGACTTAAAGTTCCTTGTAATTGATTCACTTCTCCCACCAAGCCGGGGTGGGAACTTTTCAGAAATCCTTACCCGTAGAGAGCAGAAATGGATATTTACACTTAATAGCCTGCATCCAGCAGGATTGAACAACGAAATTGAGTGGCAGTATTTTTTGTAACCAGTGTGACTTAATTCTGTATCCATTTCGTTAATGCGGAGTTGCTCCTGTTTGATTGGCCAGCTGCTTAGCGTTGTGATTGGCGGTTCAAAACCGCGCCAAAACCTCCCTTTTAAAAACGCTGTGTTTAGTCTGACCGCCCGCCCTCCCTGCCGTTTAAGCTGTATGAATTCCTCAGCTGTCTTTAAGGTATGTGTTTCGGCGCTTTTAGATATACTCTGTACCCTTAAATTGGTCCTTTCTTAATACTGACGTATTGTTGTCTTTTGTAGCTTTCGTTAACTTCACAGACTGTCCCTCCCGACGCAGCCTTCGGGCGAAACACGGGGTCCGTGTCGGGGGACCCTGAAGCAGTCTATCACTTGTATATGTTTTGATAATTGGAGTGGCCTCCTTGAACTTTTAAAAATTAAAATAAATACATTTTGGATTAGAAAGTATTGGACCTATATTGCTTCTTGCACTCTTTTCGGGACTGTATACTATTACCTTGAATCGGTGAAACCCACGTACACAGGCAGCTGGGCGGGATGCTGAGTCCATCTGTCTACACTAAGGAAAAGGAGATTATCAGGTAAGTAATCTCAACATTTCCTGGCGTGTAGCCAGATGGACTCAGAACAAATGGGATGTACAAAAGCTTTACTCCCAGCCTGGGCGGGAGGCTGCCTGAGGACCATGTAGGACCGCCCTCGCAAATGCTGTGTCCTCCCTGGCCTGGACATCCAGACGGTAGAACCTGGAGAAGGTATGGAGGGAGGACCACGTCGCCGCTTTACATATTTCCGCAGGCGACAGCATACTGGATTCTGCCCAAGATGCCGCTTGTGCTCTGGTAGAATGAGCCTTGACTTGCAGAGGCGGAGACTTCCCGGCCTCCACGTAAGCTGCTCTAATAACTTCTTTAATCCAGCGGGCGATGGTGGGCCGAGAGGCCGCTTCCCCTTGTCTTTTCCCGCTGAGCAAGACGAACAGATGGTCTGTCTTTCGTACTTCGTGTGTCATTTTCAGATATCTGGGCAGCATTCTGCCTATGTCGAGATGGCGTAGCAAACGCCCTTCTTCAGATTTCTTCAAACCCGCCGTGGTAGGCAAGGATATAGTTTGATTAAGGTGAAATCGTGAGACCACTTTAGGTAAAAAGGAGGGAACCATGCGAAGATGGATAGCCTCTGGAGTGATTCTCAGAAAGGGATCACGGCAGGACAGTGCTTGTAGCTCTGAGACGCGGCGTGCTGAACATACCACCAATAAGAACACCATCTTCAAGGTTAGAGAACGGAGAGACAGGCCCCGAAGGGGTCTGAAGGTGGATCCCGCGAGGAAATCCAAAACAAGGTTGAGGTTCCACAAAGGTACTGGCCACTTCAGTGGCGGACGAATGTGCTTAACCCCTTTCAGGAAGCGAGACACATCTGGATGCGTGGCAATGGTCTTGCCATCCCTCCTGGGACCATAGCAAGACAGTACAGCCACCTGAACTTTGATGGAGCTGAGGGAGAGACCTTTCTGAAGCCCATCTTGCAGAAAATCCAGAACAATAGGGATTGTGGTCACATGTGGATTGGTGCCATGAGTGTCGCACCATGCTTCAAATATTCTCCAGATCCTTACGTAGGTGAGGGAAGTGGAAAACTTGCGGGCTCGGAGGAGTTTATCTATCACGGGCTCAGAGCAACCTCTTTTCTTCAGTCTAGCCCTCTCAATGGCCAGACCGTAAGAGAGAATTGAGCCGGATCCTCGTGGTGGATGGGACCTTGACGTAGCAGGTCCCGGCGAGGAGGCAGGGGAAGGGGCTCCCCTGCCAGTAGTCTTCTCATGTCCGCGTACCAGGGTCTTCTTGGCCAGTCTGGTGCCACTAGAAGAACTAGGCCCCGGTGTCTCTGAATCTTGTGGATGATGGCGCCCAGCAGAGGCCACAGAGGAAATGCGTATAGCAGAGTCCCTGGAGGCCATGGCTGAACCAGGGCATCGATTCCGTATGAGAACGGGTTGCGGTTGCGGCTGAAGTATCTGGGTACTTGAGCGTTGGACTTGTCTGCCAGCAGATCCATGTCCGGAATCCCCCACTGATCCACAATCATCTGGAAGGCTGTGGGTGACAGCTGCCACTCTCCCGGATTTAGGCTTTCTCTGCTGAGGAAGTCTGCCGTGGTGTTGTCCTTCCCGGCAATGTGGACGGCGGAGATGTCCTGCAGATTCGCCTCTGCCCAAGCCATCAGTGGGGCAATCTCCAGAGATACTTGTCGGCTTCTGGTTCCGCCCTGACGGTTGATGTATGCCACCGTGGTGGCGTTGTCGGACATCACTCTGACTGCTCTGTTCTTCAGTCTGTGAGCAAATTGAAGGCATGCCAATCGGACTGCCCGAGCCTCTAGACGGTTGATGTTCCATGCTGACTCTTCTCTGTTCCACCGCCCTTGTGCGGTGAGTCCTTCGCAGTGTGCTCCCCAGCCGCTCAGGCTGGCATCTGTGGTGAGCAGAGTCCACGTGGAGGAGGACATCTTCGACCCCCTGCTCGTGTGGTTGGACTGCAACCACCACCGCAACTGGGTCCGTACTCTGGCAGGAAGAGGTGCCCCCTTTCTTGAGTACCATAAAATAAATGGAATAGTGTCCAGAATTCACTTCCCATGCAGGTACTGGGATGATGGCTTTCAAGGACAGGAGCCTCGCCAGGGTAGCTTCCAATGCTGCCTTCTTGTGTACGGGACATGAAGATTCCACAAACCTGTCCGGAGGGAGGTGATGAAAGTCCAGATAATACCCCTCTCGGAAGATGGCGAGGACCCACTGGTCCGACGTAATCTCGACCCATCTGGGGTAGAAGAGGGTTAACCTGTCCCCTATGGCCCCGTCCCCCAGATGAATCGGCGGATTCTCATTGTGAGGCGCGGCCGGGACCTGAGCCCAGGCCTACTCCCCTCTTGCGCTGCTTGGTCCGAAAGGACTGATTCCAGGCCTGAGGACGAAGTGCCTGGTAGCGACTCCTGTAGGGAATGAAGCGCTGGGAGCTTCTACCCCTGGAGGACCTTGGAAAGGCGTGCTGGTTCCTTCTGAACCGATCTTCCGGCAGTCGAGGTACTGGAGAGGCGCCCCATGTGCTGGCCAGTTTGTCAAGGTCGCTGCCAAACAGGAAAGAGCCCTTAAAGGGCAATCTGGTGAGGCGTGTCTTTGAAGGAGCATCGGCTGACCATTTCCGGATCCAGAGCTGCCTCCTGGCGGCTACGGAGGATGAAATCCCCTTGGCTGTTGTCCGGAGTAGGTCTGACGCCGCATCCGTGAGGAACGAGAGAGCTGACTCCATGTCTGCTGCTGGAGCGCTGTTCCTGACCTGCGTCACCACTTTGCAGCAGGTTGCGATCCGCAAAGATAAAGCTGCCACCTCAAAAGTCTGTTTCAGAATGGCGTCCAGTCGCCGTCATGAGGCTCCTTGAGGGCCGCCCCCCCTTCAACTGGAATGGTAGTGCGCTTGACCACAGCGCTAATCAAGGCGTCCACCTGATGGCACGCTAGCAGCTCCTGGATAGCCGGTGCCAGGGGGTACATGCCCCTCAGGGCCCGACCCCCTTTGAATGAGGCCGCTGGTGCAGCCCATTCTAAATCTATCAGTTGTGCCGCTTGTAAGAATGGAAAATAGCGGGCTGTAGGACGAAGACCTTCCAGTAGGGGGTTCTGCGCAGAGGGTACCGTAGCGCTGGGACCTGTAATATCCAACTCCGCCAGGCACTGAGACACCAGGTCGGAGAGGTCCTCCTCAGGGAAGAACCGCCTCATGGTTCTATATGGCTCAATCCCTGAGGGAAGTTCTCCTTCGTCCGGTGAAACCTCCTGGTCCGACTGATCCGGACTGTCTAGTGGCGGGAGGTCCCGCTCACGATAAGGGCGTGAGGGTCCAGGAACAGGATCCGCTGGAGCCGCAACCGCAGCAGCAGCCGCAGCCACAGCAGGAACTGCAGGGCCTGGACGGGAAGCCGTTTGCATCTGTACAAAGGCATGAATCCCCTTAAAGAGATCCACCCAGGAAATTGAGGCGGTCTCTAATCGCCAGGGTACAAGATCCCCCGGGATTCCAGATTGGTCGAGACTGCCCGCTAAATCCGGGGTAGCCCCTGGGGAACGGTCAGCGAATTGTGGCTGAGACTGGTCCTGGCCCGAGGGTCCCACGGTCTCCTCACATTGGGCACATAGGGATTCTGGCTCTTCACTGTGCGTGGCTCTAAGCTGGCATGCGGAGCAGAGGCAGAGGGCTTTAATGCCGGAGGCAGGAGGCGCCCCCGCTGAAGACGCTGAGGCGTTCTGTTCCATTGAAAAGTATGCGCTTAATAATATGCGATAGCAATATACGCTTAATATAATAGGCGCACAATAATATGCGGCAGCAATATACGCTTAAGACAACAAGTGCACAATAATATGCATCAATATACGCTTAATACAACAGGCGCACAATAATATGCGGCAGCAATATACGCTTAATATAACAGGCGCTTAATAATATGCGGTCAGCAATATACGCCCAATGATAGTCAATATGCTCTCAGCAATATGCGGTTAGCAATATACGCACAATAGTATTCAATAAGCTCTCAGCAATATACGGTCAGCAATATACGCTCAATGGTATTCAATATGCTCTCAGCACTCTGCGGTTACCAATACACGCTCAATGGCATTCAATATGCTTTCAGCAATAAGCGGTTAGCAATATACGCTCAATGGTATTCAATATGCTCTCAGCACTATGCGGTTAGCAATACCTGCTCAATGGTATTCAATATGCTCTCAGCAATATGCGGTCAGCAATATACGCCCAATGATAGTCAATATGCTCTCAGCAATATGCGGTTAGCAATATACGCACAATAGTATTCAATAAGCTCTCAGCAATATACGGTCAGCAATATACGCTCAATGGTATTCAATATGCTCTCAGCACTCTGCGGTTACCAATACACGCTCAATGGCATTCAATATGCTTTCAGCAATAAGCGGTTAGCAATATACGCTCAATGGAATTCAATATGCTCTCAGCAATAAGCGGTTAGCAATACCTGCTCAATGGTATTCAATATGCTCTCAGCAATAAGCGGTCAGCAATATACGCACACTGATGTATATAATATGCGCTTAGTCATAGACATGCGCCTATCACGGGCGCTCAATACCTGAACAAGGCCAACAAAATGGCGCCCTCCACGGCGTGCCGCCTACAGGCCACGCTGCCGATCCTCGGTTCCTCGGAGACCAAAAGTAAGAGATGTACGCCTTACCTGATCCTCGGCACTTCCCGGCTGGAACCCGGGCGGTCTCTGGCTGCGGGGGGAGAGGGCAAGTACCTTCACCGCCACGTTTGAGGATATGCACCCGCTGCCTCGTCCACGCCGGGACCAAGGCGCCTCGCTCGCCACGCCCGAGCCTCGCCCGGGGGCTACGTCCCTGCCGCGATTCGGCCACCGGACCGAGGGCTTAAACCTCCGGGGGATCACGGAAATCACCCCGGGAAACTCTACTGGGGGAGGGACCCCAAGGGTATCACCGCAGGAGTGCGGGGCTCGATGTTGTAGTAGAAATGTAGTAAGAAGAAAATAGAAAGTAGAAAGTAGATTGGAAACACGCTCAGCGAGCGTGCAGGCTCTCCAAACTGCTTTGGAGACGGAAATTACTGAGTTGCTACGCTTCCTGTGGGGGTATATATACCCGTGCTGACGTCAGATCCGTCTCCAACTGCTAGCACGAGCATACTATACCCATTTGTTCTGAGTCCATCTGGCTACACGCCAGGAAATGATCAGTTACTTACAAAGGAATGCATATGCGTCAAATTATACTTTAGTTCTTTACCACCATGCTCCCACATACAAATTAGGTTGCCAATCTTCATGATGCAGGATAAAATAAGTGCAATTTTAAGTATTTCAGCATCAAGAAGACAAAAGGTATGAATAACTGTATGATTCCTTTGCTACAAATAAGGTATTTAAAAATATACCTTTAGCTTTTTTAAAGACATTCTATTTTTATAAGTTGTTTAACTAGAATATTTGTTCACGTTGTCTTTATATTTAGAGATCATTCAGCACTTGAAAGCTTGGCGCCATTTGATGTGTTGCCAATTTTCAAATGTGAAAATTCTGAACACTTGGGCTCGCGGAGTATTGCCTAAATGTCCTTCCACACATCTTTTATTACATGCCTTATTATTAGAAAACTGTGCACCAAATGATCCCAAATATAAAAATATCAACATTCCAATAGAACTGTCAGGAAAACTACAATTACTTAACTGTCTTCCTACCATTAGGAAAACTTTTTTTTTTTCTGATATCAAACTGCTTTACCCTCTACTGCCATCCCAGAACTGGTAGAAGAGTATTAGGTGCCCTAGGCAAAGCTTAAAGTGTTGTGCAACTCCCCTCCCCCCACCCACTTACAATAACTGCATAATTTTTTTTAACAGATTTTACAAAAAAAGACATTCAAAGAACAGTCTTCTGAGGGGAAATTGTCACTTACGACATGTATAATTTATATGCATTGCTATGGTGCCAGCCAGAAAACCCTGCATAAAAGATACTTGGAACCTATATATCAGGCCTATTGTAATGTGCGTTCCAAGTGGGCTTGGCCACCAGAAAGCCATGAGTAAACTGAATTACAATTACAATATAGTAAATCTCCCATTCCAAAACAGCACTAACTGCCAGTACTCAAACAGTAACAATCCTACCTAAGAAAAGACAAACACTGCAAATATTACACAATGCCCTAAAACATCAATATACCTCCTATTAGGAAAACAGAACAAGCCAGGCTGCTATAGATCCCTATATAAAAAGTACATGCCAGCAGAATATTTCATCTGTGTCACATGCAGAACACAGACCCTCACCATAGAAACATAGAAATGACGGCAGGAAAGGACCAAATGGTCCATCCAGCCTGCCCAGTATCTGCCATCCCATACTAGTCACCCCCATACTTATCAGATACAGAAGAGGCTATAATACATCAACAAACATATAGACAAAAAAATAAACGGGAAACTGCAACAAACCAAACTCTACATATAATGCAAGATTAGAAAAACAGACATCATCATTCCTCACAAAACATCAAACAATAAAACTAAGAAATATAAATCATAAAAATGAAACCATACTAAAGAATATTTAAAAATGTTTTGGTGAACAGAATAACATCCTATAATTAACTCATTAAAATTTTTAAAAATTTACCAAACACCAAGAAAATATTTTAAAACAGCAGTCATCAAATAAAATCCAATAATTAAAACAAAGAGGGACAAAAAATATCCCCCGTTCACCATACCTGGGAACTTTGGATTTCCAGTCACCCTGAGATTATTGTGGATTAATGGGGGAGAGTGAAGGTGCACACTTTATCTTTTCTTTCTCTCTCACATACACGAACTCCCTAAAACACCCATTCATTCTCTCTCTCTCTCTCTCACACAAACACTGGAGAAATTACTTACCTGATAATTTTGTTTTCCTTAATGTAGACAGATGGACTCAGGACCAATGGGTATTGTGCTTTCCTGACAGCAGATGGGAAATGGAGTCAGATTTCAAAGCTGATGTCAGCCTACATATACCTGTGCAGCATGCTTAGCTCTTCAGTATTCTCTTCGAAAAGTCAGTGTGGATATATGTTGCTTAATACTTGATTACACTTGATTAACCTTGAACTGGTTCAACTGATTATAAAATTTTGGAACTGGAGACCGCCAGTGCACTCAAACAATAAATGCCGACACCTGGGCAACTGCGGGTGTCTTGAACTGGAGGTAGGCCGTGGCTTACTCGTACTTGCTCAATCTTGAGATTTGATATCAGAAGTTCTTGATTTCTGGAGCAGCCGTGGGCGGGATGCTGAGTCCATCTGTCTACACTAAGGAAAACAAAATAATCAGGTAAGTAATTTCTCCATTTCCTAGCGTGTAGCCAGATGGACTCAGGACCAATGGGTTGTACAAAAGCTACTCCCCTACAGGGTGGGAGGCTGCCTGTGGCCCACTTAGTGCTGCCCTTGCGAAAGCTGTATCCTCCCTGGCCTGAACATCCAGGCGGTAGAACCTGGAGAAGGTGTGTAGGGAGGACCATGTTGCCGCCCGACAGATCTCGGCTGGCAAAAGCAGCTTGGTTTCAGCCCAGGAGACTGCTTGGGCCCTTGTAGAATGCGCCTTGACCTGCAGAGGTAATGGTTTACCTGCCTCGATGTAGGCTGCATTAATTACTTCTTTGATCCAGCGGGCTATGGTCGCCCACGATGCCACTTCCCCTTATTTCTTCCCACTGTGAAGAATGAACAGGTGATCAGTTTTGAACAAGGGTTCCGATCTTTTCAGGTATTGGACTAGGATTCTGCCGACATTCAGGTGGCAAAGGAGGCATGAGTCTTTCGAAACCTTGTGCTCATCTGGGGATGGTAAGGATATGGCTTGATTCATATGGAACTAGGAAACCACTTTCGGTAGGAAGGATGGTACCATACACGCAGCTGTATGGTGCCCGGGGTGAACCTGAGGAACGGTTCCAGACAGGATAATGCTTGAAGTTTGGAGATGCGCCGAGCTGAGCATATTGTGATCAAAAAAGCTGTCTTTAAGGTCAAGAGACGTAGAGTCAGGTCGCCTGTTGGTCTGAGGGACTCCCCTGCTAGGAAGTCTAGTACTAGGTTGAGGATCCATAGAGGCACTGGCCATTTTAGTGGTGGTTGGAGTTCTCTCCTTTCAGGAAGCGAGACACATCAGGATGAGATGACAATCTGATACCATCCGCTTCGGACCTGAAGCAGGCCAGTGCTGAGACTTTGAACTTGAGGGAGTTGAGACAAGCCTTTCATCATGCCGCCTGTAGGAATTCTAGGATCGTGGGAATCTTGGCTGTCCTCTGGAGGACACCATGGTCTTCATACCAGGCTTCGAATACTCTCCAGATCTGTATGCAAGACAGAGATTTGGAAAACTTGCGTGCCCGGAACAGGGTGTCAATCATGGCTTTTGAGTAGCCACGCTTCTTTAGGCTAGTCCTCTCAAGGGCCGTACTGTAAAAGAATTGAGCTGGGTCTTCATGGAAGATCGGTCCCTGCTGGAGAAGGTCCCTGTATGGCAGTAGACGCAGAGGATTCCCCGCCAGTAGTCTTTGCATGTCCGCATACCATGGTCTTCTTGGCAATCTGGGGCGACTAATAAAACTGGTCCCCTGTGGTGTTCTATCTTGTGAAGGACCCTGCCCAGTAGTGGCCAGGGTGGGAAGGCGTACAGGAGGCCTTCCTCTGGCCAGTTCTGGACGAGAGCGTCTATTCCCTGAGATTGTGGTTCTCGTCTGTGGCTGAAGAATCTTGGGACTTGGGCATTGCGACAAGTTGCTAGTAGGTCCATGGCTGGGGGGCCCCTTCGATTTACTATCAGCTGGAAGGCTGTGTCCTCCAGCGACCATTCTCCCGGGTCTAAGCTCTCTCTGCTGAGGTAGTCCACTGAGATGATGTCTTTTCCCGCGATGTGGGAGGCCGAAATCCCTTGCAGGTTTATTTCCACCCATTCCATGAGGGAGTCTATTTCCAGAGACACCTGCTGGCTCTTGGTTCCTCCCTAGCATTTGATGTAGGTGACGGCTGTTGCATTGTCAGACATGACTGAAAGACTCGCCTCGGAGTCTGTGACTGAAACATAGACAGGCTAGTCTAGCCGCTTGAGTTCCAGTCAGTTTATGTTCCATCCCGCCTCTTCCTTGTTCCACTGCCCCTGGGCCGTCAATTCCTGACAGTGGGCTCCCCATCCTCATAGGTTTGCGTCAGTGGTGAGCAAGATCCAATTCAGTGGGGATAGATTTACGCCTCTGCCTAGGTTTTCTTCCTGTAGCCACCACTGAAGATGATCCCGAACCTCTGTCGGTAGCTGGAGGCAAATTGAATAGTTCTGGGACGCTGGGTTCCATCGTGACAGTAGGGAACATTGTAGCGGTCGCATATGGGTCCTTTCCCACGGAACAACTTCCAGAGTTGATGTCATGAGGCCGAGGACTTGAAGGTAGTCTCATACCTTGGGGCAAACCAAGGTCAACAGTTTTTGTAATTGATCCATCAGCTTCCTTCTCCTTGGAAGGGGAAGGTAAACCTTGTTCTATTTGGTATCAAAGCGGACTCCCAGGTATTCTAGTGACTACAAGAACTCATAAGAACATAAGAAAATGCCATACTGGGTCAAACCAAGGGTCCAACAAGCCCAGCATCCTGTTTCCAACAGTGGCCAATCCAGGCCATAAGAACCTGGCAAGTACCCAAAAACTAAGTCTATTCCATGTTATCATTGCTAATGGCAGTGGCTATTCTCTAAGTGAACTTAATAACAGGTAATGGACTTCTCCTCCAAGAACTTATCCAATCCTTTTTTAAACACAGCTATACTAACTGCACTAACCACATCCTCTGGCAACAAATTCCAGAGTTTAAACTGTGCGTTGAGTAAAAAAGAACTTTCTCCGATTAGTTTTAAATGTGCCCCATGCTAACTTCATGGACTGCCCCCTAGTCTTTCTACTATCCAAAAGAGTAAATAACCGATTCACATCTACCCGTTCTAGACCTCTCATGATTTTAAACACCTCTATCAAAGCCCCCCTCAGCCGTCTCTTCTCCAAGCTGAAAAGTCCTAACCTCTTTAGTCTTTCCTCATAGGGGAGCTGTTCCATTCCCCTTATCATTTTGGTAGCCCTTCTCTGTACCTTCTCCATCGCAATTATATCTTTTTTGAGATGCGGCGACCAGAATTGTACACAGTATTCAAGGTGCGGTCTCACCATGGAGCGATACAGAGGCATTATGACATTTTCTGTTTTATTCACCATTCCCTTTCTAATAATTCCCAACATTCTGTTTGCTTTTTTGACTGCCGCAGCACACTGAACCGACGATTTCAATGTGTTATCCACTATGACGCCTAGATCTCTTTCTTGGGTTGTAGCACCTAATATGGAACCCAACATTGTGTAATTATAGCATGGGTTATTTTTCCCTATATGCATCACCTTGCACTTATTCACATTAAATTTCATCTGCCATTTGGATGCCCAATTTTCCAGTCTCACAAGGTCTTCCTGCAATTTATCACAATCTGCTTGTGATTTAACTACTCTGAACAATTTTGTGCCATCTGCAAATTTGATTATCTCACTCGTCGTATTTCTTTCCAGATCATTTATAAATATATTGAAAAGTAAGGGTCCCAATACAGATCCCTGAGGCACTCCACTGCCCACTCCCTTCCACTGAGAAAATTGTCCATTTAATCCTACACTTTGTTTCCTGTCTTTTAGCCAGTTTGCAATCCACGAAAGGACATCGCCACCTATCCCATGACTTTTTACTTTTCCTAGAAGCCTCTCATGAGGAACTTTGTCAAACACCTTCTGAAAATCCAAGTATACTACATCTACTGGTTCACCTTTATCCACATGTTTATTAAATCTTTCAAAATAGTGAAGCAGATTTGTGAGGCAAGACTTGACCTGGGTAAAGCCATGCTGACTTTGCTTCATTAAACCATGTCTTTCTATATGTTCTGTGATTTTGATGTTTAGAACACTTTCCACTATTTTTCCGTTCACGACCCACCCGAGTTCTTGTAGTAGGTTCCTGACTCTGATGGTCGCGTGGCGACCCTCCTCTGGAGACTTTGCCTTGATCAGCCAATCGTCCAAATAAGGATGTACCAGGACTTCTTTCCTCAGTGCTGCAGCCACTACAACCATAATTTTGGTGAAGGTTCTGGGAGCGGTGGCTAATCCAAAGGGTAACGCTCTGAATTCATAATGCTGGCCCAGTATCGCAAAGCGCAGGAAGCGCTGGTGGTCCTGATGGACCGGGATGTGAAGGTAGGCTTCGGATAGGTCCAGGGAGGTTAGGAATTCTCCTGGTTGTACCACCATTATAACGGAGTGTAGGGTTTCCATGCGGAAGTGTGGTACCTTCAGGTAATGGTTGATGGCCTTGAGGTCCAGGATGGACCAAAACTTTTTCTTCTTTCTTGGGAACGATAAAATAGATGGAATAGTGGCCAGTATTTTGATGAAGCGTAGGCACCGGGGCTAATGCCTTCAGGCTGAGGAGTCTTGCTAGCGTGGTTTCCACTGCCAGTCTCTTGGAATGGGAGTGGCAAGGTGATCCAATAAATTTGTCTGGAGGGAAGCTTTGGAATTCGAGAGAGTACCCCTCTCGAATGATGTTAGGACCCACTTGTCCGATGTTATCTTGACCCATCTTTGGTAGAAGAGGGCAAGTCTACCTCTTATCTCTTCTTCCTGTGGATGGGTCTGCGTCTTCTCATCGTGGGGTATGGCCTGAGCCTGCCCCTCTCTTAATGTGCTTGTTCCGAAAGGAATGAGACCTTTCTGAAGGGCAAGGTGCTTGGGACTGTGTGGTCCTGTAAGGTGTAAAATGCTGCATTCTATCCTTGGTTCTTCTGGGGGAGGAGCGCTATGTTCTTTTGTTCCTGTCTTCAGGTAATCTGGGTACAGGGGATTCGCCCCCATTTGTTGGCTAACTTCTCCAGTTCAATCCCGAACAGGAGAGATCCTTTAAAAGGCATTTTTGTGAGGTTCGCTTTGGAAGTAGCTGTCCTTCTGGCCGCCACTGCGGCGGCAACACCCTGGCTGGGGTACGCACGAGGTCTGCGGTAGCATCGGTGAGGAAGGAGGTTCCATCTCTTCTCCAGGTGTGGTTGCATCTCTGGAGAGGATCAAACAGGAACGTGCCACCAATGCGCAGCAGGAAGCAATTTGTAGCGTTATTGCTGATACATCAAAGGACTGCTTAAGTTGTATATGCGGACAACGGTTTTTGTGCACATGGCAGTTATGCACGCTGCTGTGCGTGCGGCCTAGCTGTGCTCTCTCATACTCACTGGCTGTCACACTCACAGGTCTCTTTCCCTCCCTCACATACACACACAAGCTCTCTCCCTCTCTGTCACATACACAGGCTCTCTCACTGGCTCTCCCTCTCACATAGTCACAGGCTCTCATTCTCATTAGTCCTCTCTCTCCCTTACACAGACATACACATGCTCTCTTATCAGCTATCTCTCCCTCCTTCAAATATACACAGGTTCTCTCACTGACTCTCTCCCTCACATACACAGGCTCTCACATGCAAGCAGGTTCTCTCACCCTCACTGGCTCTCCCTCCCTTCACACAGACATAAAGGCTCTCTCATCAGCTCTTTCCAACCCTCACACACACAGGCTCTCTCCCTCTCATGCACATATAAAGGCTCTCTTCCCCTTACACACATTCGCAGACTCTCATACTCAGTAGGCACTGGCTTTCTTCCCCTCACACACACATATACTGTCTCACATTCACTGGCTCTCTCTCCCCCTCACAAACACACACAGGTTCTCAACCTCCCTAACTCACAAATACACACAGCCTGTCCCACATTCACTGGCTTTTCACCCTCCCTCACAATCTCTAGCTCTCTCCCTTTTACACACATAGGCTCTCTCACACTCACTGAATTTCTCTCCCTCACAGATACATACAGTTCTCTCACAATTAATGGCTCACGCTCTCCCTCACAAACAAAGATTTCTCACACACACTGATTCTCTCATGCTCACAGGCTCTCTTACTCTCCCTCACACACACAGGCTCTTTCATACTCACTGGCTCTCTCCCCTCACACACACACACAGGCTCTCACACATTGTTTCAGCAGCCAAAGATAATAAAGGCCTGGTTGGGACTCTTGCTGTTGGCACTGCAGATGGATGGAAAGATGCCAGTGCCCCGTACTCACCAGGCCTCTTTATACTGCACCACATGCAGTAGGGAGGAGAATCCGATGGCCATGTCTAGCTTTTTTATTGCGCCATGGGCAAAAGAAGTAGATGTCAACAGTCCCCACGGGCTTCTTTTTACTGCACCATGGGTGAGAAGGAGAAAATGCCAACAGCCCCTCCTGGCCTCTTTCTGTTGCGCAGCCTCATTGGTTGCAGTAGGACAGTGCATGATTTCCTTAATGCAGCTCACCCCGGAGGTGCTGCTGTGATCCCTTCACTCACCCTCCCTGCTCCTGAAGAACGGAAGGATCACAGCCTTGCAGCACGGGCCTCTTCCTCCCTTCTGGCTGCCAGTGTCTGAATAACATCAGTAGGTACTGACAACCAAGGAGGAGGAAGCAGCCCACACTGCAAGGCCATGATCCTTCCATTCTTCAGGAGCGTGAGCGAGGGGATCGTGGCAGCACCACCGGGGTGAGCTGCATTAAGAAAATCATGTGCTGTCCCCACTGCCACCAATGAGGCTTTTTCCATTGTCTGTGGACTCCTCCCTTCCGACGCCTATTAATCAAAAACCAGCGTGATCCTTTCGGAATCAGTGTGGCCGGTGGGCCGCGCTGCTTTTACGCTTACTGAGGCCCCAATGGTGGTGCCTATGACCAGCTCTGAAAATCGGACAATTTCTGGATATTTCAGCCCTCTGTCTAGCTTTCGTATACTGCCTTTAAATTCTGTACTGTCTGGAGAAAATCCAGATAGTTGGCAACCCTATGTGGTGTACATGCTTGGTATGCAGATATCTTTTTTTTTTTAATCACACATCTTATTTTAAATAAATAGATCCTTTGTGGTTATGTTTCTAGATTATCTAACACCATAAGATCTATTTTCCCAGATTTTAAAACATGCAAATCATTTTTAAATGAGTGATCATGTATATTTATATTTAAGAAAGGTTTTGTGAATTGGACATTTTTACCTTTAATTTTCAATTTTTCTTTTTCTATAATAAACATTTCTCTTGCACAGGACATAGCATATTTCTTATGATAAAAGCAATGTTATTAGAAGACGATTTAAATTTTCTTCTAGTATCACAAACAGAGGTAAGTAGCCCTATGATTGAGCAACATAGAATATGTAGTCTATAAAAATCTACAGATTGTGTTATGCCAATATATATATGTGGATGAGTTTATAATATTGTTCTTTTTGTTTTTTATTGGCACTATTAATGTTCCCTCTATACCCATTTGGGAAGGCTTTTTCCTTGATTTTCACACATGTATTTTTAATTACTCTCGCTTTTTTGATTACATACTTTTTTAAAAATACTGTTTATTATTTTTCTATTTGTGTATTTTTCATTTTAAGGACCAAAAACTCATCTATGGTGATTGCCTTTATTTATTTATTTAAAGCTTTTCTATACAGACTTTCATGATATAGGTCATATCAAATCGGTTTACAGAGAACAGATTTGGTTTCTCTATATCTTATAAGTATGAATAGGTTCAATGCCCTCCATGTTTTCTGAGATGTTATTTTTTGATTTTCTGACATCTGTTTCATTTTAAGAAATGCATGATATATGTTCTATTTTCTGTAGGTGACCTGTCATCTTATCTATACTATTGCACTTCTGATTGAGACTATTTAATGTATGGACTAGATGTGCATTTTTACCCCAATGCAGGCATAAAGGCTGAAAAATGGCCATGTCTGGTTTTAATTAATTTTATTTTTGTGATGATTTTGTACTACTATATGATTTTAGCTTTTTATATTAAGTTTTTTATAATACACATTTGGGCCTGAACCTCTATATTTGCAATACCTTTCCTTTATCTATTTCAAACTTTATTTTATACTACCCCATACTCCTGCTTCTTCTGTGATTAAACATTTTTATGAGAACTAAATGTATTAATGAAAATTTTAACAGGGAAAAATTACTTACAATGCATATTTAAGATATACAAGAATCAAAAGTCCCGATGCCACCTTCCACGAGGTTTTGCCATATCCTTTTCATTATCCAGCTTCATTTTGTGCTGTTTGTATCTTTCAGCCATCAATAAAAGCTCTTCAGGGACTTCCTAAAAATTATAAACAAATGTCAAAATATTAAAATATACTAAGAAAATATTGTTTGAAATAAATGTAAATAGCCATCTGCACACTGCCTCACTGAGAAAGAAAACTTCCTGCAAGGAGGTTGCGGAGATGACACAGCAGATGAATATGGAAAGGCAGCAGCCAGCCAGCAATACCGGTTGCAGCAGATTGAGGGGCTGAAGGGTAGCAGAGTTGCTTACCTGTAACAGGCGTTCTCCTAGGACAGCAGGACGTTAATCCTCACAGATGTTGCTAGGTCCAAAAATGCACAGGCCACTGATTCTGGTTTACCTGTGTGATGGGCAAGACAAACTGTGCCTGACATCCTGGCTGACCCATCACTAACAGGGCACACCAGATCTGTGAGTACCAGCAGTGTGGACACAAAGGTTGTGATTAACCAATGATATTTTAACTGCTCCAAATGGGAGGATTGTAAAAGGCCAATGTTTAAAGTGAACCTTTAGAAAATGTGTAGTGGCTGTTAGAGATGTGAATCGTTTTCCATATCGTCTTAACGATAGAAATCGTGTGGCAGGAGAAGAAAATCGTGTTTGGCACGATTATTTTGTTGAAAAATCGTTAAACATCGTTTTTTCCGATTAGTGCGCACTTACTCGAGTTAGTGCGCACTAACTCCCCGTTAGTGCGCACTAACTCGATTTAGTGCGCACTAACTCGATTTAGTGCGCACTAACTCAAAATGATACAAATAGACACTTTCCAGGTCACTGAAGGTCAGTTAGGAATGAATATGGTTTCCTATTGGCTGGCAGCCCTCTTATCTATTGATGTTACCAAGGTTACCACTGAGGTGATGGTTGGGGGGATGGGAAATGGAACTGGAAACTCATGAACACCAACAGAAAATGAAACAAAGTGTTCACACTTCCCAGGTCAGTAAAGGTCACTTAGGAATGAATATGTATTCCTATTGGCTGGCTGTGCTCTTATCTATTGATGTTACCAAGGTTACCACTGAGGTAATGGTTGGGGGGATGTGAAATGGAAACAGTTGGAAGCTTGACATGTGATGATCAGCACTCATGTGACTAGAACTTCTTTGTTTATTATTTTTGTTAGCAGACACGTGCATGTTGAATTTGCCAATCACTGTGCATTTTAGAAAGGTGGTCCTGGCTGGAACTGTACACAGTTCAAATATATGTAATTGATTGTTGGTAAGTGTATTTTTAAGTAGCCACACTGGCACAAGTATGTTTACTTTTCCTCCTACTTAACTCACTAGCTCAGCTTTGTAAGAAGGGCTTCTCTGCTTGAGTGAGGGTCAGGCAGCTCCCCCCTGTCTGTGAAGCCAGCCTCTCACTAGTAATGCAGGGAGGGAGCTGTCTCAGACTTCACCATCCTCCTCCCCCCCCCCCCTCACCCACACACCATTCACTAGCTGGGACAAGGGGGAAGTCAGGAGTGAGGGTCAGGCAGCTCCCCCCTGTCTGTGAAGCCAGCCTCTCACTAGTAATGCAGGGAGGGAGCTGTCTCAGACTTCACCATCCTCCCCCCCTCCTCACCCACACACCATTCACTAGCTGGGACATGGGGGAAGTCAGGAGTGAGGGTCAGGCAGCTCCCCCCTGTCTGTGAAGCCAGCCTCTCACTAGTAATGCAGGGAGGGAGCTGTCTCAGACTTCACCATCCTCCCCCCCCCCTCACCCCATTCACTAGCTGGGACATGGGGGAAGTCAGGAGTGAGGGTCAGGCAGCTCCCCCCTGTCTGTGAAGCCAGCCTCTCACTAGTAATGCAGGGAGGGAGCTGTCTCAGACTTCACCATCCTCCTCCCCCCCCCCCCTCACCCACACACCATTCACTAGCTGGGACATGGGGGAAGTCAGGAGTGAGGGTCAGGCAGCTCCCCCCTGTCTGTGAAGCCAGCCTCTCACTAGTAATGCAGGGAGGGAGCTGTCTCAGACTTCACCATCCTCCCCCCCCCTCACCCACACACCATTCACTAGCTGGGACATGGGGGAAGTCAGGAGTGAGGGTCAGGCAGCTCCCCCCTGTCTGTGAAGCCAGCCTCTCACTAGTAATGCAGGGAGGGAGCTGTCTCAGACTGGTATCAGGGTTAGAGCACTGTGTGCAGGAAGATCACAACACTCCTGGTATTAATAGGGATAGGGCACTGTAAGAGATGACTGTAGTAGATTGAATAAAGATCTGATGTTTCTGCTCTCCTCACACCAAACAAAAACAACACACAAGCAGAGAAGCCCTTCTTACAAAGCTGAGCTAGTGAGTTAAGTAGGAGGAAAAGTAAACATACTTGTGCCAGTGTGGCTACTTAAAAAATACACTTACCAACAATCAATTACATATATTTGAACTGTGTACAGTTCCAGCCAGGACCACCTTTCTAAAATGCACAGTGATTGACAAATTCAACATGCACTAGCATTTCAGGTGCTTGCTAACAAAAATAATAAACAAACAAGTTCTAGTCACGTGAGTGCTGATCATTACATTACTTTTTTTGTCAAGCTTCCAACTGTTTCCATTTCACATCCCCCCAACCATTACCTCAGTGTTAGCCTTGGTAACATCAATAGATAAGAGCACAGCCAGCCAATAGGAATACATACATACATATTCATTCCTAAGTGACCTTTACTGACCTGGGAAGTGTGAACACTTTGTTTCATTTTCTGTTGGTGTTCGTTAGTTTCCAGTTCCATTTCCCATCCCCCCAACCATCACCTCAGTGGTAACCTTGGTAACATCAATAGATAAGAGGGCAGCCAGCCAATAGGAACACATATTCATTCCTAACTGACCTTCAGTGACCTGGAAAGTGTTTATTTGTATCATTTTCAGTTAGTGCGCACTAAATCGAGTTAGTGCGCACTAACGGGGAGTTAGTGCGCACTAACTCGATTTAGTGCGCACTAACACGATTTAACGATTTTTAACGATAAATCGTTAGAATTTCTATTGTATCGTGTTCTATAACGATTTAAGACGATATTAACATTATCGGACGATAATTTTAATCGTTGAAAAACGATTCACATCCCTAGTGGCTGTTCACACACAATTATTTTGCAAATGCATTGTTTGCCAGGCCCTGGTGCAGTGGCATACAGACCTAAATGTACAAGCCATTAGTCATGTCAACAATGTTATTACATCCCCCTCAGCCCCCCATATTCATGTCATTTACTGCTAACACATAGCCAGAGAGAGAATGGATAAAGCAGCATCTCCCTTACCTTCGAGCCAACCATCAACCGAGAGGCCGCCCTCAAAATTTTCAAAGCAGCCAGTTTGCCTAAGTATAAAGGAATCATGCATGTCTCCTGGGTACCTGGCCTTCATGTCAAGGATGTGCAGTCAAACATCACAGACTACTTTGCATGTTGAGGGAGTGGAAGAGCTTTCTGTTGTGGAAGAAGATCTCCAAGTCACAGGGTGGGATGATGGCTATGTAAGTGCAGTTGATAGCAACCAGAACATTGGGAAAGCGAGCTATGGCATAAAAGCCTCTCTTCAATTCCATCAAGTCTCGCCTGTCCTGAGGAAATGCTATGTAGTGATTACTGTGGTCAGATACAGCTGTTATGACATAGCCCAGACAGCAGGAAAAAGTGGGTCAGGACATTTCCCTCAATGATCCCTACTGTTGTCTGGAAGAAGCCAGATGCCAGGAAATGCAGGGTAGCCAATAGTTTGGTGAGCCCCGGTATAGCGTGGGACTTTCCATGACCAGATCCAAATCCCCTCGGATTTCTTCATATAATTTCAGGATAGCCTCTAGGGTACTCACTAATTTTCTGCGGTTAGTTATAGAGCACTGGTTGTGATGCTTTGACTGCTCTGGAGGAACACCACAGTATTTACCAGAGAAAGATGCAGATATTATGGTGGTGTACTGCATGTTTTACAACATCACCCTCCAGCATTCTTCAAGACGTGGATTTAGGCTTGGGGCCAGAGCGGAATACGTTAGCATCTGTCACAGACACAAACAGTACAGCAAGGGGGAATGAGCAGTGTCACAAGGTCATAACAGACTATTTTGGAGGTATATTTTTACACATTGGGGGGGAGGGAGGGGGGGTGAGTTGACAGTGGAAGGCTTGTGTGGAAGGGATAGTATTCTAACTCCAACATTTGTCTCTTCAGAATAGCATGAATCCCAAGAGGGATGAATGCCAGGAGAAATACGCACTGAGGCCATCTACCTGTCTTTTTTTTAATATGTTTTAAGAAAGTTCAGATTTTAAATGGAATTTTAATAAAGTGACTTTTTATGACACACTGGTCTCAATCTTCATCGGTGACTCTCCACTTTATTACAGGCCTATCATCTTGGGACAGAGATTTCCACAAAGACAGTAGAGCAAAATGCAAAACACACCAAATCAAAGAATTATTTGCTTTTTGGGTCCATCCCTTTTACCGGAGATGTCTTTCTCCCCGTGGAAAGACATATTGAGTTATACGGATGGTACTTTGAATGACCTACTCCCACCTGAACCTTTCTTCAAAGAAAGTGAAGCATTTGATGATTTCCTACAAAGATGGGAGGATGCTATCAATCTAAATAAGGGAGTCGTTAGGATTGCCCTCCATGCCTCCACTTTATTGGACTACTGCAGGTACAAGAGAATACCAAGAGGCTTAAGGATCAACAAGCCACCAAGCATGTACCAGGACGACCGTGTGTTTATGAGTAGTTCAATATATATATTTATGAGTAGTTCAATATATTTATAAATGATCTGGAAAGAAATATGACGAGTGAGATAATCAAATTTGCAGATGACACAAAATTGTTCAGAGTAGTTAAATCACAAGCAGATTGTGATAAATTCCAGGAAGACCTTGTGAGACTGGAAAATTGGGCATCCAAATGGCAGATGAAATTTAATGTGGATAAGTGCAAGGTGATGCATATAGGGAAAAATAACCCATGCTATAATTACACGATGTTGGGTTCCATATTAGGTGCTACAACCCAAGAAAGAGATCTAGGTGTCATAGTGGATAACACATTGAAATCGTCTGTTCAGTGTGCTGCGGCAGTCAAAAAAGCAAACAGAATGTTGGGAATTATTAGAAAAGGAATGATGAATAAAACGGAAAATGTCATAATGCCTCTGTATCGCTCCATGGTGAGACCGCACCTTGAATACTGTGTACAATTCTGGTCGCCGCATCTCAAAAAAGATATAATTGCGATGGAGAAGGTACAGAGAAGGGCTACTAAAATGATAAGGGGAATGGAACAACTCCCCTATGAGGAAAGACTAAAGAGGTTAGGACTTTTCAGCTTGGAGAAGAGACGACTGAGGGGGGATATGATAGAGGTGTTTAAAATCATGAGAGGTCTAGAACGGGTAGATGTGAATCGGTTATTTACTCTTTCGGATAGTAGAAAGACTAGGGGACACTCCATGAAGTTAGCATGGGGCACATTTAAAACTAATCGGAGAAAGTTCTTTTTTACTCAACGCACAATTAAACTCTGGAATTTGTTGCCAGAGAATGTGGTTCATGCAGTTAGTATAGCTGTGTTTAAAAAAGGATTGGATAAGTTCTTGGAGGAGAAGTCCATTACCTGCTATTAAGTTCACTTAGAGAATAGCCACTGCCATTAGCAATGGTTACATGGAATAGACTTAGTTTTTGGGTACTTGCCAGGTTCTTATGGCCTGGATTGGCTACTGTTGGAAACAGGATGCTGGGCTTGATGGACCCTTGGTCTGACCCAGTATGGCATTTTCTTATGTTCTTCTTATGTTCTTATGGGAAGCAATACTCAATAAATGTTCTCTTGATCTAATGATTTTGTTAATTAAGACAACCAAAAAAAGAGAAGAAAAATTAAAAGCTGAGTTAGATTTACAATTGCAATATTTGAAAGAGAAAGATCTATGTTTTGAGGTTATTTATGAAGATTACAAGACAAATTTGGAGAAATTCACTAAAGAATTGAAAAATACTAAATATGAGAAATTTAAAAGGGACGAGAATGACTATAAGAATAGTAGTGTCTATTCTTGGCATAGACCAAAGAAATTCACTCAGACAGAATTATGATTCCAAGCCAGCTTCTCATTCACACAACATGCATAGATCTAAAGATAGACAACAAGAAGCAGTCATTGTAAATGACAACAGTCCAAACATTGATAGAGGTGCTAAACGCATCCGTAGCGAAAATGAAGAATCTTTTGATCCTTCGGCATCACTATTCAACCCCATTGTACAGAATAAGGCACCGCCCAGACCAGTGTACCAGGTTTTTCAATTAGGCAAAGTATGGAAGAAAGACACGACCAAACCCAACAACCAGGAGAACAAATGGGAAACACCACCCTTAAGGGGGAGAGGGAGAGGAAGGGGTCGGGGAAGAGGTTATCCCCACCAATATTAAAAAATGTGGTCCCTAAAGGTGAGAATAGAGTAGTCAACATATCCAATAGGGAATTGAACACTGCAGAACTAGTTGTTCTGAACAAAGGGTTATCCTTTGTTCCGACCACTAGATATAATGCTTTTAAAACAAGAGTGGAACTCTAAGTTCACGAGAAAACTTAAAATCATAGATCTATTTTCTACTCTACCAGCGACTAGTGATAATTCAATTGTGAAACCCATTAGCAAATGGATGCCAGGTGGACCTCCAAATCCTTTGATCCATACATTTGAGACTCTAATTTTGAAGGATATTTCAGAAAAAGAGAAGAAATTTAGATATAAACATAATTTGTCTGCACTTGAAAAAGATGCTATCACCGGATTGAGGAGGGATCAATCAATAGTAATCAAACCGGCAGACAAAGGAGGGGCAATTGTTGTCATGGATAAGTTTAAATACATCCAGGAAATAGAAAGACAATTACAAGATACCAATTTCTACAAGAAATTAGAGAATGATCCTACGGGTATGATTAAAAAAAGAAGTTGATAATATCATATCTATTGGAGAATCTGGCAATTATCTAACTAAAAAAGAGATAGAGTTTCTCACGACACAGTTTCCCGTGATGCCGGTTATGTATGTACTGCCAAAGATACATAAATCAGTACGAGACCCACCTGGAAGACCCATTATCTCTGCTAATGGTTCTTTAATGGAACCACTGGCTATCTTTATTGATACATTTTTGTGACCACATGTTCCTAAGATACCATCCTATATAAGAGATTCAGCCCATATGATTACCACTCTCATGGAGTTGAAAATTGAAAATATAGACATCATTTTGGTGACCTTAGATGTTGACTCGCTATACACCAACATACCACAGAATGAGGCGATTTTAATTGTTGAAAAAATTGTCCATCTGTACAATATCAGCCCTCGGATACCTAACCAGTTCATTATAGAGCTTGCTACTATAGCATTGACAAAAAACTTTTTTTCTTTTAATCGTGAATACTACATGCAAATTAAAGGTGTAGCGATGGGGTCTCCTATGGCCCCATCTATTGCAAATCTTTATATGGCAAATTTTGAAAAAATGTTTTTATCAGAGCATAGTTTTAAAAGCAATATTTTACTTTGGAAGAGATATATTGATGATGTGTTTTTAGTATGGAGAGGCAGTGAATCCGTTTTATTACAATTTTTAGAATGGTTGAATAGTTTAGATTCGAATTTACATTTTAAAATGCAGTTTGATTCCAAAGAAATACCATTTTTAGATATATTAATAAGAAGAGACAATGCAGATTTTAAAACAGATATCTATCATAAACCTACGGACAAGAATAAGTTTTTATCCTATGATAGTTGTCTCAATAAATCACTGATACGGAATTTGCCTTATAGTCAGTTTTTACGCTTAA
Organism: Rhinatrema bivittatum; assembly: GCF_901001135.1. NCBI lineage: Eukaryota > Metazoa > Chordata > Amphibia > Gymnophiona > Rhinatrematidae > Rhinatrema > Rhinatrema bivittatum. Next base: position 387,359,170 of record NC_042617.1, read on the forward strand.
AGAGACTATGCACTGATACTGCAACATTTCAAATGAGATCTGGAGAAATGAAAACACGGTTTTGAGAGAAAGGTTATCCAGAGAATTGTATAGATGAGTGCTTTAAGAAGGCAGACAAACAACAACGTGACACTCTATTACAAAAAAGGAAGAAAAGTGAAAAAAAGGATAGAATAATCTGCCCACTGACATTCACAGGTCTTTCGCACAATATCATACAAGTCATCAAGAAACACTGGCACATATTGCAAGCTCTTCCAGCATTCTGTGATAAACAAATAATGGTTGGCAACAAACGAGAAAAGAATCTTAAGGAATTGCTAGCACCATCAGCGTTACCTGTCGCTTTACCCAAGATGAAAGAAACAGTAGGACATCGCCCATGTGGTAATTGTTGTGTTTGTTACGTGAACCTCAGAACACAGAGTTTAGAGATAGGCAATACAGATAGAGTCTTCAAACTTTATGATTCAACAAATTGCAAAAGCTCGGGAGTCATCTATGTTGCTATTTGCCCATGTAAAAAGTGGTACATTGGTAAAACAGTGAGGCAATTTAATAAAAGGGTAATTGAGCACAAAAGTGCAATAAACAGATTAAATGAAGGGAAACCTTTAGTTGCGCACTGTATTGAGACTGGTCATAAATTCTCAGACTTTAGGTTCTGCGTAATCCAAAAGCCAAATGTGAACTGGAGAGGCGGTAATTTTAATAATTTACTTCTTAGAAATGAACAGAGGTTTATTTATGAATTTAATACTTTATCACCTAATGGTCTCAATAGTGAATCTGATTTAGGAGTTTATCTATGAAAATTATCTGTATTAGTTAATAACAATTGGAGTCCAATGATTTTATAGTTTTTGTTATCTTTTTGATTTTTTAAGCTGTCAATTTATTTTTTATAATTATCTTTTACAGTTGCTTTTATTATTTTAAGCTGTCACAATCTAATCATTAATTAACCTTTTTAACATACTTAATTTTAATACATGATATAGTTTGACATATCAATCAAAAAAAAGTATTTCACCATGCATATTTGGATTTATGATAATTGTAGTAGTGGAAAATTAAAATTACTGAATGTACACCACTCTTAATAAGGTTTCCCAGAGTACTAGAGTGCACTGTGAGAAGTGGTAGTAATAAATTAAAATTGTTGAATGCACAGCACGCCTAATAAGGTTTCCCATAGTACTAGAGTGCACTGTAAGAAGTTTCCTGCTTCTGCTAGTGAAGACATATTTAAAACTCTCCTTTTTGGTTAGCAGAATGAATATCCTTTGTATGGCAAGCTACAAATGTAGCGATTTAAGTCTATGTAGCAATCACGGACAATAGCATGAATGAGAAGTTCTAAGGAAGTTGTGCTAAATGAGGCATATGCAAACAAAGGTTGTGGTTTTAGTAGTGTTTGCTTCTCTGATTGAAGTGAGTGAATTGCTTTGATAACATTAAGAGAGAACCGCCAGAGTATATCAGTATTGCTTTGATAACACTCGGAGAGAACTGCCAGAGTATATCAGCTGACAGCTGAAAGAAATTCTTTTTGGCGCGAATTCCTTGCAAATCTCACGAGGCTTGACGGCGTCTCTGTTTTACACTAGCAGAAGGAATGTCAGAGTGTTCTGCAGGTACGTGATCTCTCTGAAGCGCAATCAGTTAAGTATTTGGCTGTGATTCCTACGTTTGATGCAGATACTATGGCTTTGTTTATTGAGAAGCAACAGCACAAACTGTCTTTCAATTTGGAATGACCTTTTTATATATTTTTTTAAAAAGTAAATTGGCAAAAGGTTTGTCCTAGTTATATATTTTTATACAATTAATATTATGATAACTTATGGTTAATGTGCTATAGACTACTGGCTGTGCAATTCTCAATAGTTTTGATTATTTTTTTTAAATTAATAGTAAGAACTTCATTTATTATTTTACTTATTTTTAAACATTGCTAGTATGAGATACAATTATATAAAAAATGAATGGTTTGTTTAAAATCTATATGTTGTTGTTTCTATTTAGACACTAATGATATTGTGACAGTGTGACAGCAGCCCTGCAGGCATATTTTAAGTCCTGCTAATTGAAGTAAGCACTAACTATGATAACATTGACTCCACTATATCCTCTGATTAAGAATTACATTCATAGAAAGTCAGCCTCTCCAATTCTATTGAATCATTCATTCTTTGTTTTCTGTCTGCACCATGTTGATGTCCAAATGCAATTTTAATTTGTTTGGATTCCATGAGTTTGTATAGCTATACATGTATCAAGCACTTTTTGTTTGTATTCACACATTAATACATGTATTTTATATTTTTAATTATTTAATTGTGTTATTTTAATTTTTATCTGAACACCTATACATGTATTTTATTTTATGATTTAAGTATGTACATCTATACATGTATTTTATGTCCTTATTGCTTTGAATTATTTAATTGTGTTGTTTTAAGGTTTTATATTTATTTGTTCAATTTTAGTTGCCCCTGAGGCAGCTCTATGAGCGAAACTCGGCCAGAGTCGGGCATTGAAATAAAGGGCTTCTTCTGATCGTCCGATTCTCATTGTCTTTACTACAACTTCTAGGAAGGCTGCATATGCAAACAAAAATATATTTATTTATTTAGCATTTTTATATACCGATATTCATGTAAAAGAATTACACATCACTTCGGTTTACATTGGAACGTGAACTGGCATGTAAGAATGCATTACATCACAACAAAAGGATACATTAACTGGGATCAACCGGGCAATAGAAGAAGGTCTCTTCCGGAGAGCCGGAGGATGAAGAGCTAAACAAATTGACTGTACCTAAGGGTACATAAAAACTGAAAAGAGTCTGATGTCTAGGGAACCAGAAAAACTGAAAGTGTCTTGTATATAGTGTACCTGTATACGGAACTAATCTTCTGAGAAGATTATATCTTGAATATATATATATATCTTGAAATGTCTTGAATGATTATATCTTGAATGTATATATATCTTGAAATGTCTTGAATATATATATCTTGAAATGTCTACATAAATGAAAGAATTCTAAAAAATAAGATGGGAGAATGTATAGCATGAAAAGAGGAGGTAGACAGCATCTCAGAGACCTGGCAGAAGAAAGATAACCAATAGGGCAGTATGATACAACTGTACAAATTACGTTGCAATAAGGTGGATAAGGCTATATGCTGAGGAGTTTTATAAGATTGTAAGCTCTAGTAGTAGCAGTAATATAAAGATTCTGAAAAAGACTAAATGTATTGCGGAATCTTTATGGATAGAAATTCCATGTGTGATGGGAAAGAGTATAGCAGTGTGGGTATACTACTGTCCACCTGGCCAGAATTAACAGAAAGATGATGACGTGCTAACAGAAATCAGGAAAGCTGACAAATTTTGCAACACAGTCATAACAGATGATTTCCATTACCCCAGTATTAACTGATTAAATATCACATCAGAATATGCTAAGGTGGTAAAGTTTTAAGATGAAATAAATGATTATTTCATGGAGAAGCTGGTCCAGAAGCAACAAGAAGGGGAGCTACTTTAAACTAATTCTTGCAGGAACACAGATTTGGTGAGAGAACTAAAAGTAATGGGGCCACTAAGCAACAGTGATCATAACATGATCAATTTTGATTTAACTGGACATAGAACAGTAAGGAAAACTACTACTCTACCATTTAATTTTCAAAAGGGAGACTGATAAAATGAAGAAAATAGTTAGAAATAAACCCTTAAAGGTTAAGAGTAGACATTAGGCATGGACATTGTTTAAAACTATCATCTTGGAAGCCTAGACCAGATGTATTCCACGTACGAAAAAAGGTAGAGGCTATTATAGCCAAAAGAACTTCTTTCAAAAAAAAAAAAATTGAAAGAGAATCCAAAGGAAGAAAACAGAAAAACCTAAGCACTAGCAAGTTAGAAGCAAAAACATCGATAAGACCAGCAAAAAGAGAATCTGAAAATATGCTTGATATAGAGGCAAAAATTCAAATACATCCAAAGCAAAAAGCCTGTGTGGGAGTTGGTTGGACTGGTAGATGATCATGGGGGTTAAAGAAGCACATAGGAACGACAAGGCCATAGTGGAAACCAGAGTTGCTTACCTGTAACAGTTGTTCTCCTAGGACCGCAGGATGTTAGTCCTCACAGATGGATGACATCAGATGGAGCCTGGCAAGGAAAACTTTTGTCAAAATTTCTAGAAACTTTGAATGGCACACTGAGCATGCCCAGCATGCACTATCTGCGCAGCCATGCAGGTTCTGTCTTCAGTCTCGTATCTTAGCAAAAAGACAAGCAAAAAATAAAACACCACCACAACGGAGAACCCAACTCCACGGGGTGGTGAACAGGTTTCCTGAGGACTAACATCCTGCTCTCCTAGGAGATCACCTGTTACAGGTAAGCAACTCTGCTTTCTCTTAGGACAAGCAGCATGGTAGTCCTCACAGATGGGTGAATACCAAGCTATAGGCTGCCCCCAGCAATAGCAGAACCCACCGCACTTAACCACGTGCCAATGTGCACAACAACAGAAGTGCTGAGGGTGTAAATGGGAGGCAGCATGAAGCAGACACTGGGCCCAAGGCAGGGAGAGTTGGGTTCTTACGCTTACTGAGGACAGACTGGCCAAAGATACTGTCATGTCGACCATCCTTGTCTAAACAGTAATGGGCAGCGAACATGTGTAGGGAGCTCCATGTCGCAGCCTTGCAGATCTCAGCAATGGGGACTGCCATGGCTCTAACCGAGTGCGCTTGACAGAGCCTCCAAGCGGAAGGCCGCCTGCTCGTAGCAGAAGGATATACAAGTCCACCAACCAGTTAGACAGAGCCTGCTTGCCCACCGCAACACCAAGTTTGTTTTTGTCAAAGGAGACAAAGTTGCGTGGACTTCCGTGTGCTCATGATAAAAGGCGAGAGTACGCTTGCAGTTCAGGCTGTTTTAGAGCCCGTTTACCCTGGTGGAAATGGGGCCTTGGAAAGAAGGTGGGCTAAGCGATGGACTGAGGTGGAAATCAGTCACTACCTTAGGCAGTGAATGCGCAAAACCACCCTGTCATGACAGAACTTCGTATAGGGCAGATATGTTACCATCGCCTGAAGCTCACTGACCCTGCGAGTGAAGGTGACCACAACCAGGAAAATGAATTTCCAGGTGAGATGTTTAAGCTCACAGGCTCGAGAGGAGGTTGCATGAGCTGCGCTAGTACCACGTTGAGGTCCCAGAACAGATCAGGACGACACAGAGGGGGCTTCAGCTGTAAAAGGCCTCTCATGAAGCGGCCCACCAAGGGCTGCATGGAAATGGGTGCACCACTTATTCCCTGGTGATAATCGCTGATCGCACTTCGGTGAACTCGGATCGAGGTAGTCTGTAGCCCAGTCTCCGAGAGGGACCACAAATAGTCCAATAGTAACGGAGTAGTGCACAAGAAAGGGTCTAGGCCTTCCCCCTCACACCAGATAGAGAATCCTCTTCCACTTCAACCATTAAGACTTCCTGGTGGAAGTCTTTCAGGAAGCCACCAGAACCTGCGACAGGTTATCAGAGAGGTCAAAGAACTTTTCTCTTTCAGCATCCAGGGGGGGGGGGGCCGAGCCCGGGTGCTCCCAGATCCTGTAGAGGAATTCTAAAAGGATTTCATGGATTGGGATGGCTATCACCTCCTTTGGTACATCCACAAACTGGAGAACCTCCAGCATTTTGTGGCAGAGTTGGAAAGGGATGGCTTTCACCATGGCCCTAATGAAGACCACGAAGGAGAGTTCTTCGGGAGAAGAGCAATGCTGTTCATCCAGCGGAGAAGCTCAGACGGCAGGTCGCCGGAGTCATCAGTCAAGGAGTTGGTGGTTTAATCTCCCCAGGGATCGTAAGGCACATCCTCCTTGCTGACATCCATCAGGGGATGGCGAGGGGGCCCAGTGCCCATTCTCCTCGGCTGCATTGAGGGTGGTCTTGGTGCCGGAGGCCGTAAGGGCATCGATGGTTCTGGGGGCACCGAAGGCCCAGAGAGGACCAAAGGTCCTGGAGCACCCGATGGTCCAGAGATGGGCTCAAGCAATGGAGGCACCTTCGAGGGCTTCAGGTGTGGCATCAAATCTTCCTCCTCCTCGGAACCTGAATTGGTATCGCTACGAAGGGGGACCTTTGGTGGCTGATGGGGAACTGAAGAAGCCCCGGGCACCAGTTGTGTCAGCAGGATGGCCTAGAGGACATCGAGATGCTCTAGCAGGGGCACTATCAGCGCAGGCACTGGTTAAAATGCCAGTATGGGAGCCGGTGCCGAGGACAGTTCAAAGTTACGGAGGGCTCTGAGCACTGCCTGCTGCACCCTGCAGTCTAACTCCTGAAATACGGTGAAGAGAACCCGGATGAGGCGTCACCGGAACCTCCACGGGGTGGCTGAGGAGACTCTGTGCCCAGCACCACATTATGTGGGGAATACCTGGAACTCCCGGGTTTGGAAGAGGATGGGGCTCTTTCACCACAAGGTTGCTTTGGAGGAGGCTGGGCATGGGCCAGGGCTCCTCCGGAATCAGGCAATCGTCCTAACATGGCACTGGTGCCATGTCTGTGCTTCTCTCTGTGCTCAGCCTGGTCTTTCTCTAGTACCAAGGTTGACTATTATCCGGATGCCTTGGATCGATCCAATGATGGAGGGGGCCAGTCCCCTGATCACCCCTCTTCACGAGGAACTGAATGGGACATGGAGGGAGTCGGTGTGTCGGAAGTGTCTCCTCGGCCCTTTGATGTCAAGGTTCCCAATGCCAGGGTTGGAGATAACTTTTTGGCGCCAAAAAGCTGCTCCATCTTTTCCAGCCGGGAACGTCGGCCCTTAGGGTCATCTGAGCAGAGTTGGGGCACCCACGGACGTCGTGGGAAGCCCCCAGGCAGAGGATGCAGACCTTGTGCAGATCCGTGAGCGACATAGTCCGCAGGCACTGGGGGCATTTGCGAAAGCCGGATGCCATAAAAACAAGCCGGTGAGCGGTCGATGGCCAGCAGCCATCGGGGTGCGACGCTCGGGAATCAAGCGTAAAGAACGAGGGAAATAGACAGCAAAGGGGGACCCCATGTGGAAAAGAACAGAGGAAAAAAAATCTTCAAAAAAACAAGTTTTTAAAATTTTTGTAAATATTTGGACAGCGCTCCAAGGACTGCGAGGAGACTACGTCGCAGAAAAACGAGACTGAAAAGGGATCCTGCGTGGTCACGCAGATAGTGGTATGCTCCATCTGATGTCATCCATCTGTGAGGACTACCATGCTGCTTGTCCTAGGAGAAAAACAAAATTGTTTGCTTTGGTGTTTACTGAGGAGGATGGCGAGGAGAAGATAACTGTGCCAGAAATAGTATTTAAAGGTGATAATTTGGAGGAACAAAAACAAATCACAGTGAATCTGGAAAATGAAAGAGGGCAAATTGACAAACTAAAAAGTAGCAACCTGGACCAGATGGTATACACGCCTGAGTTCTGAAAAATACAAAATGAAACTGCAGACCCCTATTACTAGTAATTTGTAACCTATTATTAAAATTGTCTATTGTACCTGAAGACTGGCTTTAGGTCAATGTAATACAAATCTTTAAAAAGAGCTCCAGGGTGACCTGGTAAACTACAGCCTAGTGAGCCTGAAGTCAGTGCCAAGAAAAATCATAGAAATTCTAAAGAACAAAATTACATAACAGACAGATATTGTTTAATGGCACACAGCTAACATGGATTTATACCCAAGAGAAGTCTTGCCTCACCAATCTACTACTTTTTTTTTTTTTTTTTTAAAGAGTTAAACATGTGGATAATGGTGATCCAGTGGATATAGTGTATTTGGATTTTCAGAAAGCATTTGTCAAAGTGCCTCAGACTCCTGAGAAAATACAAAAAGTCAGGAGATAGGAGGCAATGTCCTATTTTGGATTGCAAACTGGTTAAAAGATAAGAGTAGGATTAAATGGTCAATTTTCTCAATGGAGGAAGGTAACAGTGAAATGCTCCAAGGAGCTCTACTGGGACTGGTGCTTAATATAAATTATTAATGATCTGGAAAAGAGAATGAGTGTGGTGAACAAATCTTTAGATGGCACAGTTATTCTGAGTTGTTAAATCACAAATGGATAGTAAGAAATTGCATGAGGACCTTGTGAGACTGGGCATTCAAATGGCAGATGAAATTTAATTTGGACAAAAGCAAAGTGATGCATATAGGGAAAAGTAATCCCAACTACAGATAAAATATTAGGTTCCATATTAAGAATCACCAGTCAGGGAAAGGATCCATCATTACAGACAATTATGTTGATTGCCTCAACTCAGTGTGCGATGGCTGTCAAAAAAACAAACAAAATGATAGGCTTTATCAGGAAAGAAATGAAGATTAACATGGAGAATGTCAAAGCCTATGTATCGTTCCATGATGCGACTGCATCATGGTCGAGGCGACTGCATTTCTTGTCAAGGCACTTCAAAAAGGATAATACAGACGGAAAAGGGTGCAGAGAAGGGAGATAAAAATGTTAAAGGGAATAGAATGACTCCCCTATGAGGAAAAGTTAGAGAAGTTAGGGCTCTTCAGCTTGGAGAAGAGATGGCCAAAAGGAGATATATTGGAGGTCTATAAAATCTTGAGTGGCATGGAACATATAAATGTGAATCTGTTTACTCTTTCAAAAAATCACAAAAGCTAGGGGACGTTCCAAGAAGTTACTAAGCAGCACATTTAAAAGAAATCATAGAAAACACTGGAGGATGTGATAAAGGCAGTTAGTGTAACTGGGTTTAAAAAAGGTCTGGACAAGTTCCTGGAGGAAAAGTCCATAAACTTTTATGAACCAGATAGATTTGTAGGGAAGCCAGTATTATCCCCTAGCAGCATGGGATATATTTACTCCTTGGGATCCTGCCAGGTACTTGTGATCTGGATTGGCTTGACAGACTCTTGGTCTGACCTAGTATGGCAGTTCTAAATTAGCAGCTGGATCTGACCGGCTGCAAGTATAGTAACCAAGACCTAGCAGGCAGTCATGTAGCTGGCAGGCTACACAGGAGAACTAGGCTGCATTTTCAGGCAACAGTTTTGTGGTTTGACATGGGAAGGAAAGGGTATTGGGTGTGAACTAAATATGGGATTTTATAAGCTCATCTATCCAAGATGGAATGCTAAGGATGAAGACAACAGAAACTGTGCTGTATAGGGAGCAATATCTTACAAGCGATCTTACAAGCGATCATGTTCAAAGGATGGCAGTGGAGATATATCCTTATCAATGTGGACAGACTCGATAGGTCACGTGGTCTTTTTTTCTGATGTTTACTCTATGTTATGATATTACAGTATTTCTCAGGTTTGCGGATTTTCTTCATCAGGCAGCTCCTGAAATGTTCATTAGCTGAATACAATATCAATAATTGCACAACAGTTGTCACCTATGTGCCTGACATTCACATATTTATTTATTTATTTACAGTTTTTATATACCTACTCCAGCTCAAAACTCTGATACATCACCTACATTATAGGAGTCTGGATTGTGAAAAGCAGAGTTGCTTACCTGTAACAGGTGTTCTCCCAGGACAGCAGGATGTTAGTCCTCACATATGGGTGACATCATCAGGATGGAGCCCATCACGGAACACTTTTGTCAAAGTTTCTAGAACTTTGACTTGGCACACTGAGCATGCCCAGCATGGCACCAACCCTGTATGCAGCAGGGGTCCCTCCCTTCAGTCTTGTTTATAGTAAAAGTACGAGTGAAAAATAAAATAATAAATCGTAAGTGAACCCAACTCCGTGGGGTGGCGGGTGGGTTTCGTGAGGACTAACATCCTGCTGTCCTGGGAGAACACCTGTTACAGGTAAGCAACACTTGCTTTCTCACAGGACAAGCAGGATGGTAGTCCTCACATATGGGTGAATAGCAAGCTGAGGATGCCCGAGTAAATGTACTAAAAGCACCCAATGACGTGCAACAGGCACAACAACAGGGGTGGGTTTGGCTAAGAGGGCAGCCTGAAATTCCCAGTGGGCCGCTGGAAGGAAGTTGGGTTAAGCTGAGAATAAATTGCGCAGAACAGACTGGCCAAAAATAGAATCTTGCCTGCCAGCCTTGTCCAGACAATAATGAGCTGCAAAGGTATGGAGAGAACTCCATGTAGCAGCCTTACAGATGTCAGTAAGAGGCACCAAACAGAGGTGCGCTACTGATGTTGCCATGGCTCTTATAGAGTGCACTTTTACGCGTTCTTGTAGCGTAAGGACTGCTTGCTGGTGGCAGAAGGAAATACACTCCGCCAGCCAGGAGGATAGGGTTTGCTTGCCTACCAGAACTCCCAGTTTGGTTTTATCAAAGGAGACAAACAGCTGGGTGGACCTCCTATGGGCTGCAGTGCATTCCAGATAAAAGGCTAGTTCATGTTTGCAGTCCAAGTAATGAAGCGCTTGCTCACCTGGATGTGAGTGGGGCTTTGGAAAGAAAGTAGGTAGTACAGTGGATTGATTTAAATGAAATTCAGATACTACCTTTGGTAAAAATTTAGGATGAGTGCGAAGCACCACATGATCATGGAGAAATTTTGTGTAAGGTGGGTATGTTACCAGCGCTTGTAGCTCACTGACTCTGCGAGCTGACGTTATAGCTAGGAGAAGTGACGTTATAGCTAGGAGAAGTGACGTTATAGCTAGGAGAAGTGACATAATGCAGACGTTATAGCTAGGAGAAGTGACATAATGCAGCGTGCAGGAGTGTAGAGGCTCAAACGGAGCTTTCATAAGCTGTGACAATAGCACATTGAGGTCCCAAGCAGGAGCCAGAGGACGAAGTGGGGGCTTTAGACATAGTAAGCCTCTCATGAAGTGCGCTACGAGGGGTTGTGTCTATATCGAGACATCTCCTATGCCCTTGTGGTAGGCGGCTATGGCACTGATATGGAATCTGATGGAGGAAGTTTGTAGAACAGACTCCGATAGGTACCAGAGGTAGTCTAGGAACTTCGTTGTGGGGCAGGTAAAGGGATCTATTTCCTTTGACATGCACCATAAGGAAAACCTTTTCAATTTGGAACGATAAGATTTCCTAGTAGAAGGCTTTCGTGAAGCTACCAGGACTTGGGATACAGTGTCCGAGAGGTTTAGAGATTGTAGAATCAACCTTTCATCATCCATGCTTTCAGAGACAGGGCCTGGAGGTTCGGATGACACAGTTGTCTGTTCTGTGTTATAGGAGACGGATCTGCTCCAGGCAAATTTGTTGCTGGACTGAGAGGTCTGGAAGGATGGGAAAACACACCTGACGCGGCCAGTAAGGGGCTATGAGAATCATTAAGCCCTTGTCTTGTCGTAACTTCACGAGAGTCTTGCTGATGAGTGGAAGTGGAGGGTAAGCATAAAGGAGACCCTTTGACCATGAGAGAGCGAAAGCATCCCTTAGGGGTGTCCTGGAACTGTGATGTAATGAGCAGAAGTTTTCCACTCTGCGGTTGTGAATTGACACAAAGAGATATGTGTGTGGATAGCCTCCCCGCTGGAAGATTTTCTCTGCTACAGTGGGATTTATGGACCATTCGTGGGGATGAAAGGTCCGACTCAACTTGTCCGCAATCACATTGTCCACGCCTGCCAGGTAGGTTGTTCTCAGGAACATGGAGTGAGAGAGCGCCCTGGCCCATATCTGTGCTACCTCCTGATATAACAGGTATGAGCCCGTTCCACCCTGTTTGTTGATGTACCACATCGCTACCTGGCTGTCTGTTTGGACTAGGATTGTCTTCTTGGATAGGCAATCCCAGAAGGCCATTAGGGCATACCTTATTGCCCTGAGCGCCAGAAAATTTATCTGCTGTTGTGATTCCGCTGCAGACCAGGTTCCCTGAGTTTTCAGGTTGTTGACATGGGCTCCCCAACAGAGGTTGGAAGCATCTGTTGTCAGTGTTATTTGAGGTTCTGGAGATTGAAAAGTTAGTCCTCTGAGAAGATTGGACTCCTGAATCCACCAAATTAGCGAGAGACGAAGCTGCCTGGTGACGTGGACAATGCTGGACATTGGAAGGTGGACCTGAGACACTGGCACTTTAGGGTCCATTGTGTTACTCTCGTAGCCAGACGAGCCATTGGAGTAAAATGAACCGAGGATGCCATGTGACCCAACAAGGTTAGTAAATTTATTTTATTTATTTATTTGCTTTTTTTATACCAATATTCAATTCAAAATATCACACCGGTTTACATTGAAACAAATTGTCAACAAATATTATTGAAGACCTAATACAGTATAACAGTTGAAAAACAGCGTGTGGAATAAGGAAAAAAAACAAAAAACCCAACTAATAATTATCAATAAATTAAACATAGAACTATATAAGATAATAAGCTAACATTATGAAACCAAAATTCAGTATCTCATCGATAATAAAAGGAACAAAACCGTGTATAAGGGGAAGAAATCTATCGAGTTTATTGGGGGAAAGCTTTGATAAAAAGCCATGTTTTAAGGTTTTTTATAAAGGTGGATGTGGAGGGTTCAGTCCTTAGTGGTGGATGAAAGGTCTTGTGGTGATGATGATGATGAGCCCTTGTGGATCGACGAGTGTGTACTAGTTTCGCAAGGGTTACAAGAGTGTGCGCACGATCCCTTGGGAGAAAGGCTTTTGCCTGTATGATGTTTAAGTCTGCTCCAATGACGGAAAGGATCTGTGATGGAGTTAGATTGGATTTCGGATAGTAGATAAGAAATCCCAATGACAGTAGTAGCTGTAGGGTTAGATGAAGGGAGTTTAGAATTGCCTTCTCGGATAGCCCTTAGCAACCAATCGTCTAGGAAGGTGTAGACATGGATGCTCTGTCATCTTAGGTACGCTGCTACTACTGCCAGGCATTTCGTAAAGACTCGAGATGCCGATGCTAGGCCAAATGGTAGTACCAGATACTGGAAGTGTCTGTGTCAGACTAGGAAACAGAGGTATTTTTGGGTTATCGCTATATGCGTCTTGTAGGTCTAGAGAGCAAAGCCAATCCCCCTTTTGGAGAAGAGGGAGTAGGGAGCCTAAGGTTACCATTCTGAACTTTTCCTTTTACAGATGTTTAAGGCGCGAAGATCCAGGATTGGTCAAATGTCCACAGATTTTTTTAGTATTAGGAAATATCGAGAATAGAACCCTTTTCCCCCTCTGTAGAGTGGGCACTGGTTCTATGGCATTGGATCGGAGGAGGGTTGTTTGTTCCTCCTCCAGAAGCGGTGAGTGATCGGTTAAACCCCACCCCGGATGAGGCGGGGAGTCAGATGGTATTGAAAGAAAGTTGAGATGGTAACCTTGAGCCACTACAGATGGGACCTATTGATCTGTAGTGATTGTGCGCCATGTATTGGTGAAATGGCACAAGCGGTCGCCCACTGGCAGAGATGGTAGAGGTGGATGTTTATACTTGCTCTCTAGCAGGGAGTCAAAACCCCGAAGCAGGGCCAGGCTGAGGAGCTGGCTGGGTTTTTTGAGGTCTGGATTAAACGGCTTGACCCTTCTGGTATGGCCTGGTTGGGCGAGAGCGGGACGAGGGAGGATAATACCTATGAGCTTTATAGGTTGTCCTCTTGGCCTCTCTTCTGAACAGCCATTTAGAAGTAGAGGGAAAATCAGAGGGTACAGCAGAGAGCTGGCGCAATGTCTCGTGGTGGTCCTTGAGTTGTGAGACAATCTCTTGATTCTTATCCTCGAATAAATTATCGCCTGTACAAGGGAGGTCAGCCAACCTCTCCTGAACTTCCGGTCGTAAATCTGATGACTTCAGCCATGCCCATCTTCTGGCACTTATTCCTACTGCAGACACTCTAGAAGCAGTGTCAAAGATGTTATATGCAGCTCGGACCTCGTGCTTCCCAGCATCGAGGCCCTTCTTGAGAATGGAGTTTAGCTGTTCCTGAAATTCTTCTGGAAAGGACTCAGAAAAGTCTTGCAGCAGCTTGAAGAGGTTTCTTGTGTACTGCGTCATGTATTGCTGGTAGGCCACGAGACGCGAAATCAGCATGGAGCCATGGAATACCCTACGTCCCAAGGCGTCAAAAAATCTCTATTCTTTCCCCAGAGGCGTAGAAGAATGGGGCCAAGACCTTTTTGCCTTCTTCTGAGCAGACTCCACTACTATGGAATGGTGAGACAGCTGGGTCTTTTGGAACCCAGGAGCTGATTGAACCAAGTAGGTGGTGTCAGTCTTCCGGTTCACTGGTAGTACGGTGCCTGGATACTCCCAGGTACGTTGTAGAAGTTCAAGGAGGACTTTGTAAACTGGTATAGACATAACCTCCTTGGGGCATCCACAAATTGAAGGACTTCAAGCATCTTGTGCCTGGAGTCTTCTGTTTTTGCTTAAAAAGAATGGTTTCTGACATTTCCTTTATAAAGCTGAAGAAGGACAGATCCTCTGGAGGGGAGAGTCTTCGCTCATCAGGAGGAGATGGCTCCGAGAGGATGTCATCGTGTCCTGAGTGTCTGAGGTATCACATCACTCCAGGGCTGGTATGATTGATCACCAGCATCAGGTGGGCCTCCTGATGGAAGGAAGAGGCCTATTCCCGCTGGATCAGGTCATGGCACCGATGGTATCAGAGGCGGCACCGATAAGGGTCAATGTGGTACCACAGATGGCAGAGGCACTGATGGAATCGGCAACTTCAGTGGACGTTTCGGTGGAAAAATCCCCGATAGCCCTGGAACTGGGTCTAGCATTGATGATTCCTCATCCTCCGATGACAGGGGAATCTGTGTTGATGGCTGTGGACATATCTGTGTTTTCAGAGACACTGGACATGAGTCAATGAGCATATCCAGCCTGTCCTGTAATGGAGCCAGCACCATGGGCATCGGATCCGTGCTTGCGATCGGAGTCGGTGCCAGTGCCGATGGAAGCAGAAGACTTGAAGTGCTTGGATAACTGCCTCTTGAGCCATCCGGTTCAATTCCTCGCGGAAAGCTGGTGTTTGAAAGACCAGTTCCGGAGTTGAAGGCTGCATAGGCGTCGCAGGAGGGTCCACCGGTGAGAGTGAAGTCTCGGCTCCCAGCACCACTGAAGGTGGGGAATGCCTCTGTGTCCCAGCATGAAGGAGGATGGGGGCTCCTCTGTTCGGGCCTTCTTCCTCGGTGGCTCTGTGGATGCAGATATCGAGGCTTTGCCTGGACCAGCGGACAGAGCCTTCCGATGTCTATTTCTCCCGGTGCTCAGCCCGGTCTTTCTCCGTTGCAGAGGACGAAGAGGTGGACGTCTTCGAGAGAGATCCAGCCAACCGAGAATCACCGGTGTCCGGCCAGTGCCAAGGAATTGAAGGCGCCAGCACTGATGACGTTGAGGTTTTCGGTGGAGTAGGCTGCTTAGTTTGGAACAGAAGTTCCATTTTCTTTAAGCAGGACCGGCAGCCCTTAGGGGTCATTTGGGCACAGTTGGTACATGTCGCAGCATCATGGGTAGCCCCCCAAGCATAGCACATATACCTGATGCGGGTCCTTGATGGACATCGTCCTTGGACAATCGGGGCACCTTCGAAAACCCATCGCCATACTGGTTAAAGAAAATTTAACAGCAGTGCAGTTGGTGGCCATTAGGCCTAGAAGTAAAACCGTCGGTAACAGACTGCAAAAACGAGGTAAAGCCTTACCTAATGTTAGCAGATATCGATAGGGGGACCCCAGATGGGGTGAAATCTGTCAAATGTTTTAGAAAAAAATTCTGTGAGGAAATTCCTGTCAGGAATATTTGCAAGAGCTCCTCAAGCCGCGTGGATACTGTCACGCAGAAAAAGAGAGACTGAAGGGGGACCCCTGCTGGATGCAGGGTTGGTGGCGTGCTGGGCATGCTCAGTGTGCCAAGTCAAAGTTCTAGAAACTTTGACAAAAGTGTTCTGTGAGCTCCATCCTGTCGTCAGCCATATGTGAGGACTACCATCCTGCTTATCCACATATGCCTACTCCAGCTCAAAACACTGATACATCACCTACATTATAGGAGTTTGGATTGTGAAAAGCAGATAACCACCCCCTGTCATTTCATTAATTTTTTTTTATTTAGAATTTTATTGAAAGTGTAAACATCAAACAGTATACATAAACATTTGTCACTATTAAACACAAAAGATATAATAAAAGTATATACTTTCATATGCGTTTAGTCTTTTGATTACTCCACACCTTCCCCCCTCCTCGGTAGAGCTGGAAGCAGATAATGAAAACAAGAACCAAACCTCTCCCAAAGAAAAATGCCCGTATCACCTGTGTATAATAAAGCTGCGAATGTAAGCCTGCTACCTAAACAAAGGAATGTGTTTCTAGGCAATATCATCAAGTGACTTACTCCCGACTGTCTCCAGGTTCAACCAGTTATGTATAGGTTGCCAGATCTGCTTGAGACGGAGGCTCATAGGTTTAGCTACTGAAACTTGTTTGTGAAAATAGCATAGCCTGGACAATCTTGCTCTTACATTCAACTCTGTGGGTATGGTACAAGACCTCCACAAGAGTGCTAGCTCACAGCGTGCTGCCATCTACCTTATAAATGGGCTCTGACCGACGGCCCACAAATGCGCAGTAGAGAGCAGCTCTGCCGCGCATGCGCGGTTGAGCACGCCGGCCAGAGTTTGCCTGTTGACAAAAATGGTGCTGGGAGGACCCGTAGCGGCGGCGAGGACCTGTAGCAGTGGCGACGGCGAGGACCAGTAGCGGCAGCAGCGCGCGCCATCCGAACGGGTTGTGAATAAGCTGGGAGAGGAGGGGATTGAGAGAGGGGAGTGACTGAGGGGAGGGGAGAGTGAGGTGAGAAGGAGTGGGAGGGAGAATAGAGGTGGGAGGGAGAATGGGGGAGGGGGAAGTGGAAGGGAGAATGAGGGGGGAGGGGAAGTGGAAGGGAGAATGAAAGGGAGGGAGAATGAGGGGTAGGGGAAAGGGAGAATGAAAGGGAGGGAGAATGAGGGGGTGGGGGAGGGAGAATGAGGGGGAAGGAAATGGACCGGTCCTGCCCTTTACTAAGGAGACCTCTAAGGATAAGTTCAATAGAGCAATTTCCGGCGTTAGCAACACCCCTTCTCCAATGATAGACTGAATAAGGGAAAGCAGAGTTGCTTACCTGTAAACAGGTGTTCTCACAGGACAGCAGGATGTTAGTCCTCACATATGGGTGACATCATCAGGATGGAGCCCAATCACGGAACACTTTTGTCAAAGTTTCTAGAACTTTGACTGGCACCTACTGGGCATGCCCAGCATAGCACCAACCCTGCATCCAGCAGGGGTCCCCCTTCAGTCTCATATTATAGCAAACAGTATGTGCGAAAAATAAAATAAGAAAACGTAAACGAACCCAAAACCGCGGGGTGGTGGGTGGGTTTCGTGAGGACTAACATCCTGCTCTCCCGTGAACACCTGTTACAGGTAAGCAACTCTGTTTTCTCACAGGACAAGCAGGATGGTAGTCCTCACATATGGGTGAGTACCGAGCTGAGGATGCCTGAGCAATGCACCAAATGCACCCAAAGACGTGCAACAGGCAAAACCATAGGGGTGGCATTCTGGTTAGGAGGGCATCCTGAATGGGTCGGTGGAAAGCTGTTGGGTAATCAAACTGAAAACAAGTTACGTAGAACAGACTGGCCAAAGATGAAATCCTGCCTGCCAGCCTTATCTAAGCAATAATGGGCCGCGAATGTATGGAGAGAACTCCAGGTCACAGCCTTACAAATGTCAGCAAGCGGCACCGGAGATGTGCTACTGATGTCGCCATGGCCCTGATAAAGTGTTAAGAAAACATAAGAACATAAGAAAATGCCATACTGGGTCAGACCAAGGGTCCATCAAGCCCAGGATCCTGTTTCCAACAGTGGCCAATCCAGACCATAAGAGCCTGAAAAGTACCCAAAACCTAAGCCTATTCCATGTTACCATTGCTAATGGCAGTGGCTATTCTCTAAGTGAACTTAATAGCAGGTAATGGACTTCTCCTCCAAGAACTTATCCAATCCTTTTTTAAACACAGCTATACTAACTGCACTAACCACATCCTCTGGCAACAAATTCCAAAGTTTAATTGTGCGTTGAGTAAAAAAGAACTTTCTCCGATTAGTTTTAAATGTGCCCCATGCTAACTTCATGGAGTGCCCCCTAGTCTTTCTATTATCCGAAAGAGTAAATAACCGATTCACATCTACCCGTTCTAGACCTCTCATGATTTTAAACATCTCTATCATATCCTCCCTTAGCCGTGTCTTCTCCAAGCTGAAAAGTCCTAACCTCTTTAGTCTTTCCTCATAGGGGAGCTGTTCCATTCCCCTTATTTTGGTTGCCCTTCTCTGTACCTTCTCCATCGCAATTATATCTTTTTTGAGATGCGGTCTTTCACACGGTCTTGTAATGGAATGCCTGCTTGCTCGTAGCAAAAAGAAATGCAGTCCACCAACCAGGAGGAGGGGGTTTGCTTTCCCACAGGATTTCCAAGTTTGATGGCATCGAAAGACACGAACAAATGAGTGGACATCCTTGTGGGCTGATGTGCGCTCTAGATAGAAAGCTAGGGCACGCTTACAATCTAAGGAATGTAAAGCCTGTTCTCCTGGGTTTGTATGGGGCCTGAGAAAAAAAGGTAGGTAGGATAATTGATTGGTTAATATGAAATTCAGACACTACCTTCGGTAAAAATTTAGGGTGCATGCAAAGCACTACCCTGTCATGCAGAATTTTAGTGTAAGGCGGGAAGGTAACTAACGCCTGCAACTCTAACTCTGCGAGCGGATGTGATCACAAGAAGAAATACTATCTTCCAGGTAAGATAGCATAGATCACAGGAGTGGAGAGGCTCAAACGGAGGTTTCATGAGCCATCCCAAAACCACATTAAGGTCCCAAGCAGGGGCAGGAGGGCACAGTGGAGGTTTTAAATGGAGCAAGCCTCTCAAGAAACGTGATACTAAGGGTTGTGTTGAAATGGAGACATTTCCTATACCCTTATGGTACGCAGACACTGCACTAACTTGTGCCCTGATAGAGGAAATTTTTAGGCCTAACTGACAGTTGCCAGAGATATCCAGGAACCTCGCAGTGGAACATGTGAAGGGGTCTATGGACATGAAAGTGCACCAGACCGTAAACCTCTTCCATTTAGAGCAATAAGACCTTCTTGTTGAAGGCTTTCGTGAAGCCACCAGGACTTGGGATACAGACTCTGAAAGGTTAAGAGGTTGTAGTATTGACCTTTCAACATCCAGGCAGTCAGATACAGAACCTAGAGGTTGGGGTAACGCAGGAACCCTTCGTTCTGAGTTATTAGAAGGGGATCCGTCCCCAGAGGAATGTGCCGGCGCACTGATAGATCCTGGAGGATTGGAAACCACACCTGGGTAGGCCAGTGGGGAGCTATCAGGATCATTAATCCCTTGTCCTGCCTGTTGCCTCCGTTGGTGCTAGACTGCTTCGCCCCGTTTGCCTCACCTTATTCACGGCTCCTCCCGCTTACCTAGGAAAGATGGCTACCGCCTCGTCTACAAGCCGACCTCTCCGGTGTCCACGGAACAGCTATGGTGCAGCCTTCCGCCATGCTTCTCCCAGGTACTTACTAGAATGCGTGCACCACCCACATCTTTATTCCAACCTTGGCGCGAACCTCGGGGGCATTCCCCCTTGCTGCCATCACACCATCCGGGGATATAATCTATTCTAATTTGCTAGCTCGTTGAGTTAGCAAGGACTTGAATCCGTTCCTGTCTACGCTACTCTGCCGCTTCCGTGCTGCCGCTAGACGCTCTCTCTCTGCCCTTTGGGGTAACTGCTATCCTGGGTACCCGCTCCTCGGGGGCCCTCTGATTTCAGGTGTCTTACAGGGAACAGGTACTTGCTCCTCAAGGGCCTGCTCTCCCTGCCTGCACTTCCTTCTACAACTTGGTGGAATCGCATATCTACAGCAATTACTTAGTAAGTACTCTATAAACTCTCATTCTCTCTCATCCACAGTATTTCCTTGCTGGGAAACCTGCTTCGGAACCTCCCAAGACCAACGGGGTGAGAAAGGCTCCCTCTGCTGAGCTCCCTGAGACTGCAATGACCAGACTGCCTCACTACTGCCACCTCTGGTGGTACTCTTCAAGCTGTATAATAAAGAACTAACTGTGCTTGTGCGTTCTGAGTTTAGCCTAGTACTGTGGCTCCACACGGGGCTCCTCTCCGTGGGTGTGGTCATCTACCACAGTACCCAAGGATCCACCCAAACACCACTCTACTATAACACTGCCGGAGCTTCACAAGAGTCTTTGAAATGAGAGGAAGTGGAGGGTACGCATAAAGGAGACCGCTGGTCCAGGAGAGGGCGAAGGCATCTCTTGGTTGCGAGTGGTGACTGCGAATGAGAGAGCAGAAGTTGTCTACTTTGTGGTTGTGGATAGACACAAAGAGGTCTATGCGAGGGTAACCCCAGCATTGGAATATCGTGTCCACTACCGTGGGGTTGAGAGACCACGTGTGTGGATGGAAAGTGTGACTCAGCTTGATTGCCAAAATATTGCCCACTCCCGGCAAGTAGGTTGCTTTGAGGTACATTGAATGGGAAAGGGCCCATGCCCATATCTGTGTAGTTTCCTGACACAGGAGGTAGAAGCCCGTTCCCCCTTGTTTGTTGATGTACCACATCGCAACTTGATTGTCGGTTTGAATCAGGATGGGTTTGTTTGATAGGCAGTCCTGAAAGGCCTTGAGGGCATATCTGATCGCCCGTAGCTCTAGGAAATTTATCTGGTATTTGGCTTCCCTCTGGAGACCAGGTTCCCTGAGTCTGCAGGTTGCCTACATGTGCACCCCACCCAAGGTTGAATGCTTCTGTTAAGGTAATTTGAGGTTCTGGAGCCTGAAACAGGCCTTGAATGAGATTGGAGTGGTGCATCCACCAGGCTAGTGACAGACGGAGCTGTTTGGTAACCTGGATAATACTGGACATTTGCTGACAAGCTTGAATCCACTGGCCTTTCAAGGTCCACTGCATCACCCTCACAGCTAGGCGAGCCAACGGAGTGACATGCATTGAGGACGCCATGTGACCCAGCAGTATTAGGAAGTGTTGAGCAGTTGAAGATACTTGAGCCTGTAGGTCAGGGATGGGCAATTCCAGTCCTCGAGGGCCGCAAACTGGTCGGGTTTTCAGGATATCCCTAATGAATATGCAAGAGAGAGATTTGCATGCACTCTGCCTCAGTCATATGTAAATCATTTTCATGCATATTCATTAGGGATATCCTGAAAACCCGACGGTTTGCAGCCCTCGAGGACCGGAATTGCCCACCCCTGCTGTAGGTGATGCACCAGAGATACTATGGCGAAAGCACGATCCTAAGGTAGGAACGCTTTTGCCTGAATAGTGTTTAGATCGGCCCCTATAAAGGATAGGGTTTGAGATGGCACTATCTGGGATTTGGGATAGTTGATTAGAAACCCTAGGGAGATCAGGGTGTGGATAGTAATACAGAGGGAGGTTAACGCGCCCTGCTGAGTCAGAGCTCTTATCAACCAATCGTCAAGATAAGGGTAGACGTGCACACCCTGATTCCTGAGGAAGGCTACGACCACTACCAGGCACTTGGTGAATACTCGTGGAGCGGATGCTAGGCCGAATGGTAGTACACGGTACTGGAAATGGCGAGGGCTGACCAGGAATCGCAGGTACTTGTGATGAGATGAAGTAATTGGTGTGTGTGTGTAAGCGTCTTGGAGATATAGAGAGCATAGCCAGTCTCTTCTTTGTAGCAAAGGAAGTAGAGAGCCCAAGGTTACCATTTTGAATTTTTCTCTCTGCAAAAATTTGTTTAGGGCATGGAGGTCCAGTATCGTGCGTACGCCACCTAACATTTTTGGTATTAGAAAATACCGGGAATAAAACCCTGTCCCTGCTGAGAGGGGGGCACTGGCTCTACTGCTTGTGATTTGAGGAGGATGAGACCTCCCATTCGAGCAAGGGAGAGTGGTCAGATGTCTTCCACGTCAGCCGAGGTGGAGAGTCCTCTGGAACAGTCAAGAAATTTAGGTGGCAACCTTGAGTGACTACTGCGCGTACCCACTGGTCTGTGGTGACTGACTGCCAAGCGCTGTTGAAGTGGCAGAGTTGACCGCCGACTGGTATGGATAGAAGATGAGGTTGGCTTACACTCTTCTAGGAAGGAGTCAAAATTCTGACGCTGGTCCAAGCTGAGAAGCTGGCTGAGACTTTTGAGGCCGAGACTGCCTGGATTGACCTTTCTGGTAAGGTCTGGAAGGGCATCCTCTAGAAGCCGGAGGATAAAATATTCTTGGCTGGTAGGCCGGCCGCTTAGAGTCACGTCTGAAAGTTCTCTTAGGAACGGAAGGGAACCTCAGACGGCACAGAGGAAAGCTGGCATAGTGTCTCATGGTAATCCTTCAACTGCGCCTCGGTCTTTCGGATCTTTTCCCCAAAGAGATTATCTCCAACACAGGGTAGATCTGCTAGCCTGTCTTGGACTTCTGGTCTGAAGTGAGGATTTTAGCCAGGCCCATCTTCTGGCACTGATCCCCGCTGCAAATACTGTCGAAGATATACGCAGCACAGACTTCGTGCCTTCCAACATCCAGACCCTTTTGAGCGAGAGCATGAAGTTGAGCCTAGAGCTGTTCTGGTAGAGAATCAGAGAAATCCTGGATCCTCTTAAAAAGGTCCATGTTAAACTGGGTCATGTTTAACTGGAAAGAGGCAATGCGAGATATGAGCATTGAGCGGTGGAAGACACGCCTTCCAAAAGCATCCAGGGATTTTTTGTTCTTTTCCTGGAGATATGGAGGAATGAGGTTTTGAATGTTGTGCCTTCTTCTGGGCTGATTAAACAACCACAGAATGATTAACTGTGACTTCTGGAACCCAGGAGCTGACTGCACAAGATAGGTGGCGTCTCTCTTGCGGTTGACAGGTGGGACGGAACATGGGTGTTCCCAGTTTCTTTTCAGAAGATCAAGCAGGATTTCATGAATAGGAATAGACATAACTTCCTTGGGAGCATCAAGAAACGAGTACCTCCAGCATCTTGTGCCTAGAGTCCTATTCTGTTTGAAGTTGAAAAGGAATGTTTTCAGACATTTCCTTGATGAAATTAATAAAAGACAGATCTTCTGGTGAAGAATGTCGTCTTTCATCTGGGGGAGAGGGCTCTGATGGTAGATCTATATCCTGAGACATATCGTCTGTCCAAGGATCATAGTGTTGATCTCCAGCACTTAGAGGGTCTCCAATAGGGAGAAAAGTTGCTAATCCTGACCAGGCCGAAGCATCGGCACAGAAGGCTCCGGTGCGCTCGGTTCCATCGATGGCAGAGCACCGATCAACGCATCCAGGCTTCCCAGTAGCGATGCGAGGGCTACAGGAATCAGATCTGTGACCGGCTCGGGCACTGGTTCCAGCATCGATGGAGGCTGAAAGCCCTGAAGTGCTTTACCAATGGCCTCTTGGATCATCCAATCCAATTCCTCGCGGAAGCCTGGGTCATGGAACCCTGGCTCCGGAGTAGGAGGCAGCACTGGCGTAGCCGGAGGGTCCACTGGTGAAGGTGGAATCGCAGATCCAGACACCACTGAAGGTGGGGGGGGGGGGGGGGGGGGGGGGGGGGGGGGGAACGCCTCGGTGACCCGGTCACAGAAGAGGATGGGGCCTTTTCTGTATGGGGCTTCTTTGTCTGTGGCTCTGTCGACGCCGATACCAAGGACTTGCCTGGATTGGCAGACTGAGCCTTCCGATTACCGTGATGATGGTTTTCACGATGATCCCCTCGGTCCTTTTCTTGCGGAGGCAAAGAGGGAATTGACACCTTTGGAATCGTCGACGCCGGTCGGGCAGCAGTAGTGTCCCGGTGCTTGTGAGAGGTCGATGGTATCGGCTCGGACAAAGTTGAAGCTATCGATGGAGTCAGGGTGGTTTTTTTTTTTTAATTCTTTATTTCTTGCTTTTCATTTCATTTCATTACAATAAACAAAATATAACATTGAAACATCATAATGACTGGAGTTGAACAAACATCTAACCATATTACAACTTAATCATATACTTTTCCTTTATCAACCCTTTGTCAATCATAATTCGAAAGGAAAATATCAGTGAAATCCTCTCTAAACTGAACGGCATACAAGGGTAAAATATTTAAACCTGAAGAATATACATTATCTAAGACCTGTCTTTATTATTAGAGCCAGTCATTTTATGCAAGTAGGTCCTTCGAATCAGCTGGGTCTAAAAATGAATAGTTCTTATTTTCCAACTTAATAATACACTTACATGGGTATTTTAAGTTGAAATATCCCCCCTTATCTAATACTACCTTCCTATATTGCAAAAAGTTTTTCCTACGAATTTGAGTAGATTTTGTGAAATCAGGAAAGATCCATACTTTTTGACCGTAAGTATTTAGCCTACTACGGAAAAAAGACTTCAATATATTATCCCTATCTGAGGAGAATGCAAATTGAACTAATAACGTCCCTCTTGTCTTTATTTCCAAATCATCTTGTGATTTTTGTAATAAATCGGATATATCTATGGAATTACTACTTGTTTCCATTTCTTTACCATTCTTTACTATTCGATTTAATTCAATCTCACTTTTCTTACTCCCCAAATAGAAGGCTTTAACTATCACTGGTAGACATTTTTCAGGAATTTTCAAGATTTGTAATGTATAATTCCTAAACAATTCCATGGGGTCCATTTTGCTTATAATTGGAAATTTATTAACTCAGATTTAAAGATCTTACTATATTTTCTATATTTTCTAATCTTTTATTAGTTTCCCCTTCTACATTTATCTGGTGGCTCTGAATTTTCTCAATTTGCAAAACCCGTTTTTCTATTACATCTATATCAACTTTTTGCTTTTCCAACTCAGCAGTATTTTTAACTTATGAGTTGGATGTTTTCATCACAGCTTCAGTTAACTTATTTATTGAAAGATCTAATTTCACCATGTAATTCCATAGACTTTCCAAAGTTATATTTGCAGGTTTCATTGGCAAATTTTCCACTTTAATTATTACATCAATATTATCTTGTTTCCCATCAGTGGGGTTAATCAATCTTGGTGTACTGGTCTCTTTAGGTATATCAAGGGAACCTTCCATCATGCTCAATTGTATTGCTTCTTGCATTCTTTATTCCACAGGTTCCAAGTTCTTATAGGATTGATCTAATTTTCCTTGAAGATCCAAAGGGTTTGAGGTTTCCTCATGCAAACCACTTGGACTTAACGAGAGAGTATGTCTCTCTCTTCCAAGTGGTGATGGAGGAGCTGGCGCCTCTGGGCTCAATGATGTCTCAATGGCCAGGAGAGAGGCATTCCGTTCTAATACCTCTCTCACAGCAGCCTGCCCTTGCGGGGAATTCTGAGGGTCTAACCATTCAAGTACAGTTTTCTGTCCAATTTCTACCGTATTCACATCACTAGGAGGCCTTAATTTTGCCTTCCTTTTGGTGTGCGGCATGACTAGCAAGGAAAAACAAAGTTTTTAACACGAAAACAAAAACTTGAATGGAACAATGTATAATTAAAAAAAAGAGGATTTCACTCGATGGAGTCGGGGTTTTTACCTGAAAGCGAAATTCCATTTTCTCTAAACGAGCCTTGCGACCCTTCGGTGTCATATGGGCACATTTGGTGCAAGTTAGGACATCATGGTCGGACCCAAACACAATACACAGACCCCGTGCAGGTCAGTGGGGGACATCGTTCGAGTACAGTCGGGGCACCGACGAAAACCCGACGCCATGACTTCGACAAAAATTTAGCCGCGGTGCGGTCGATGGCCAGGTGTCCCCCGAAGGAAAAACTAGACGGGAATCGACCGCAACAAGGGTAAAAGTTTACCTTTCTACCGTGGAGAATGGATAGCAATAGGGGAACCCCTATGGGGTAAAATCTTTTGAAAGTTTTTGAAGAAGTTATGTGAGGAAAATTCCTGTCAGGAATCTCAAGAGAGCTCCTTAACCCGCGTGGCCACTGCTGCGTGGAATAAAGAAGACTGAAGCGGGACCCTTGCTGGATGCAGGGTTGGTGCTATGCTGGGCATACCCAGTAGGTGCCAGTCAAAGTTCTAGAAAAGTGTTCCGTGATTGGGCCCCATCCTGATGTCATCACCCATATGTAAGGACTACCATCCTGCTTGTCCTGTGAGAAATGCTATTCCAAAATGAGGGTACTGGTGGGCAGGCCAACACATGTGGATGTAAGTTCCAATCTGACCACATCCTTTCCAACAATGCAGATCCTGCGACTGGTTGAATTTATGTAAACGTGCCGGTGTATAATACCACCTTAAAGAGGAGCTTATAACTATTCTCAGCTAAAGAAGTATATGGTGAACTCTTTTTGGTATGAAAATAAATGGAGTCCCAAGAGTCCTCCGATAGCGCACTGTTTAAATCCTGCTCCCATGTTTTTATATATGCCAGTTTTTCTTGGGGGTCTTTGTTTACATAGCTGTACAATTGGGAGATCGCCCGTTTAAAAGCGTCAGCCTGGTCGCACCAATGTTCAAGTTGTGTCTTCCCCATTGCGAGATCATATTCCTACCTGTTCCGCCAATAAAAAATGTCTGAGTTGCAAATATGGAAGAACATCACCTGACAAGTGATAGGTCTCCTGTAAAACGAACATAAGAACATGCCATACTGGGTCAGACCAAGGGTCCATCAAGCCCAGCATCCTGTTTCCAACAGTGGCCAATCCAGGCCATAAGAACCTGGCAAGTACCCAAAAACTAGTCTATTCCATGTTACCGATAGCCCATCTCCCGACCAAAGCTGACATGCATGTCAGGTTTAGCCCCTCCCATGTGTGGAACGCTTTTGTATACCCCCCTGCTGGAAAGCGCAAATTGGCATAAGCATGACAGCTATAAAAATAGCATCGAGTACCCACCAGTCTCATTCTCCATTGCTCCCATACTTTCAAAGTAGATTGTGTCGACAACAGAAGACATTTGATAGGAAGCCAGGACAATCGAGGTTGCCACACTAAGGACCTAAGTGGCATCTTTCTAATTAAACATTGTTCTATTGTTACCCACTGTTTCTGTTTGCCCTCCTATTCCAGTCAATAATAGCACATAATTGTGCAGCCATGTAGTACCAGTGTAAATTTGAAACACTTAAGCCACCCCTCAATTTAGGCCAATATAAAAACCCCTTGAGATACCCTGGGGGGTCTCTTTCTCCAGATGTAGGAGAAAATCCCTGTTGCCATCTCTTATTTATTTATTTATTTATTGGATTTTATATACCGCCGCTCATCAAAGATATCACGTCGGTGTACATAGAACGATAAATACGCAATTGCGTTTACATATAACAGTATAACAGGTGAATTCTAAAGTACATTAAAACAGTAAAATACAGTAACAAACAACTTATTTAACAAAACAACTTATTTAGTTAAGACTAGATAATAAAATAGATTAAAGATTCACTATGATAGCATAAATTAACATAGTATCAAGGCAAACACTGGAGAAATGAGAGGGGGGAACAAAAGTAAAAGGAGGAGGAAAAATAAAAAATGTCTGAGTTGCAAATATGGAAGAACATCACCTGACAAGTGATAGGTCTCCTGTAAAACGAACATAAGAACATGCCATACTGGGTCAGACAAAGGGTCCATCAAGCCCAGCATCCTGTTTCCAAAGAGGCCAAACCAGGCCACAAGAACCTGGCAATTACCCAAACACTAGAAGATCCCATGCTACTGATGCAATTAATAGCAGTGGCTATTCCCTAAGTAAACTTGATTAATAGCCGTTAATGGACTTCTTCTCCAAGAACTCATCCAAACCTTTTTTGAACCCAGCTACACTAATTGCACTAACCACATCCTCTGGCAACAAATTCCAGAGTTTTATTGTGCGTTGAGTGACGAAGAATTTTCTCCGATTAGTCTTAAATGTGCTACTTGCTAACTTCATGGAATGCCCCCTAGTCCTTCTATTATCCGAAATTGTAAATAACAGAGTCACATCTACTTGTTGAAGACCTCTCGTGATCTTAAAGACCTCTATCATATCTCCCCTCAGCCGTCTCTTCTCCAAGCTGAACAGCCCTAACCTCTTCAGCCTTTCCTCATAGGGGAGCTGTTCCATCCCCTTTATCATTTTGGTTGCCCTTCTCTGTACCTTCTGCATCGCAAAAATATCTTTTTTGAAATGCGGCATCCAGAATTGTACAGAGTCTTCAAGGTGCGGCCTCACCATGGAGTGATATAGAGGCATTATGACATTTTCCGTTTTATTAACCTTTCCTAATAATTCCTAACATTGTTTGCTTTTTTGACTGCTGCAGCACACTGATTTTGCGGATATTGTCTGCCGCCATCCTCCCCGGGATAAATCCGGCCTGGTTAGTGTGAATTAGCCTAGCAATTATCGTATTTAAACGCGTCACCATTATTTTAGCTAAGAGCTTAAGGTCCACATTTATAAGAGATTGGGCGATAAGAGCCACATTTCATAAGATCTCTCCCAGGTTTCCACAATATTGTAATTCCTGCGATATTGGCTCCTGGCCCCAAAGAGTGTCCCTTTCCTAAAGAATTAAAGAGCGTTGTCATGGGGGTTACAATAGAAATCGCAAATTTTAATAAAATTGAGGAGTATATCCATCGAGACAGGGTGCCTTATTGGCTTTCAAATCTCTAATGGCCTGTTGCAATTCCAAGGGTGTTATATCCTTGTATAGGAATTCCTGTTTACTCTCTGTAAGTACTGGTAGCTGTATTCCCCCCAGGTATACTTTCATAAGATCTAATGAGATAGAAGTATTGGCCTCATATAGTTTACCATAAAATTGTTGAAACAGACTTCGGATATCTGGTGGAGAAGTAATCAAATGACCATCATTGCTTTTGATAGCTGTAATTTGGACTGTCCCGATTGCAGTATAACTTGTTGGAGACGCTAAAGTCCAGGATGAAGCATCTGTTCTAAAAATACACTCCTGAGGAAGCGACTGTGATGTCGCGAAACACCGGCCGCTGTTGGGTTCAACATTTCAATTACACTTGTGGGAACAGATGAATTTTGTATATTTTTTTTGAATGGTCATTCTGAAGTATTTAAAACAGTTTGACTTAAAGATCATACCGCAAATGACTAGTAGTCCGGACGGCAAGTTGATATACTGCCGTTGTCAGGCTTGCTGATGCGGTTTCACTTTCATCAATATATGAACGCTGGTTGTTAGTCACAGCACTGAGAGATAAAATATTACACAGTGTCCTTTGTTGTTTTACTGTCATAGATGCACCATATATCAAATGTTATTTATTGTTTATTGCTATTATTAATACTGTTTTACTCATGTTACTGTTATTCTGTCACGTTACTGTTTGCTAGTCGTTACCTGTACATGACAAAAGGAAATGCTTTGCTTCCTGCACCTTTAAGTTATATGTAAACAGATGTGATATGTAAATCGAACACCGGTATATAAAAAAAAAAAAATAATATTCTGAAATGTATCCAGTGTAGAAAATGTAAATATGAATTATCTCATTGAAAAAAGCATTCAATTAGGGACAGTGAAAGTTTATTCATCTTACAGTTGGAAAAAGAAATGGCATATTATCCAATTCTTAGGTTGCTGACTCCACCTGGCTGATCCATTCCCCTATTTCCCCTCATTTTGTAATTCAAAGAAATATCGTTCACACTGTGGAGTGTAGCTAGAAGTCAGATCATCACTTTCTAAGCCAGGGCTTTCAAAACCTATACTGGGGACACCATAGCCAGTTGGGTTTTCAGGATATCCACAATGAATATACATGAAATAAATCTGCATACTTATGGAGAAACTGTATATGGAGATTTATCACATGCATATTCATTGTAGATATCCGGAAAACCCGAATAGCTGTGGAATCCTCAGGTTAGGTTTGGGAAGCCCGGTTCTAAGCAGTAGCAAATCTGCAACTTGATCCATGCACATTTTCAACAGTTGTTGAATACATATCAAATTTTGAGATCTTTTATTCCTTAACTTTTTTTCTAGAGCTCATTTTATGAACGCTAAACAGCATTTATTATTAAACTTACTTTTCAATGAATCTGAAGCACACACTGCTTAAATACGTAGAGTTCTTACTTGATTTGCTCGTTCCAAAATATTAATCAGCTCAGCTGCAAACTTCCAGTCTTTTCTAGTGACAAGGGTTACAGATTCACCTGTACGTCTGAGGGGAAAAAAGATTTATACATGTATGTGTATACCAATATTTCACTAATCATAACAGGAATTAAAGAGCCTGAAGTGGTTTTAGAAAACTGAATAATATAGCCTACCATATTAACAAATCTAACTTATCTCAATGACTATGTTGTAACTCAGAAGAACTAAAGAAAAAACCGTGTACTAGTCATAAATTTAGTATAGCACATATAACGCCAAACAACAAATACAGCGGGTTGAAACGCAGCCTGCTCTTCGTAAAAGGATTGGCACGGAGCGGATACGCCAGAAGAAGAAGACATTTTTTGACTACTACCTGAATTGGTTTCCTTCTCTTCCCCTGAAGCAGGACAGCGGTCCGAAACATGGCCATGTCGGGTTACCTGGGACCTTTTCAGTGCGGATAAGTACCCGGTTTTATTTTGATTGAAAAAACGAAAAATTGAGTTTATGGATTACCATGATTAAAGTAACAGTGACCCCTATGAAAAACGAGCTGTACATACAAAATGTCTGCCCGTGAATAGAGGGTCTGACATAAGCTGTTTGGCGTTATATGTGCTATACTAAATTTATGACTAGTACACGGTTTTTTTCTTTAGTTGTTTACAGTGGTGTGTACTAGAATACACTAGTTGGTGTGTGGGTTTGTTGTGTGATTGATATCGTAACTCAGAAGAAGCCATTTAAGATGTAGAAAAAAAATCTTTTACCTCAGAAACTGCACCATTAATAATCCAGATGTGTCAGAATAAGTTTCAGAGTTTAAATGAAAATGCTCCTAAAGAAAGTGTGAATAAATTCTTGCCTTTTAATCGGAGTAGCTCAGACTCTCTTCACCCCATGAAATCAAAGATCTATCAAAGCAGGCCCTGATAAGTGTAGCAAATCTATAGTTGCTGAACTTATCAGCTTCTGCTATATATTCTCTGATCATCTAGAAACTTATTGGAAGTCCCTTTTTGACTCTGACAATTTATCTCTCAATGGATTTGTCCTAAATACATATGTAAGACACTTAACTATGTAGCTATTTTCTTATTTCTGGATTGGACACAAAAGAAGAATGTCCTGGTTTATTTATTTATTTGTTAAGTTTTATATACCATTATTTGGTTGAGCTATCATAACGGTTTACAAAAGTATACATTTATCTTGTAACAGAGAAGCAATATGAACGTTAAACATATTCTTAGCAGTTGAGCAGCAGTAAAACCATTTAAACAATATCAGAAATAAGCATATCAAGTCCAGAGAGCATTATTAGGTTAGATGGGGAAGGCATGCAGGTACAGGGAGAACAGAGTGAATTAAGAGGTAAACAATTAAGAGTTCAATTGAGAGTTGGGATGATTAGACGTCTGAAAGTCAGTGAGGAATTTGCGGAACATTAGTGTTTTTAGGTCCTTTTTGAATGTTTTTAGGTCATGTTGAGTTCTCAGGAATTTAGGTAGGGTGTTCCACAGTTTAGGTGAGGCAATTGAAAAGGCTCTCTCTCTTGTGGTTGCCAGATGCGCATCTTTGATAGGGGGAATGTTTAAGTAACCTGAGTTATTGGAGCGTAGGTTTCTTGAAGGATTTCGAGGGATTATGTTTAGGGAGTTAAGACCTTGATGATCGTTGTTTAGGATTTTGTGGATTATGGTCACTGATTTGTAGGCAATACGTGCATTGATAGGGAGCCAGTGAAGTGAGGTCAAAATTGGTGTGATGTGTTCACTTCTTTTGGTTAAGATCACACTGGCAGTTTTGTGTATATTCCATCTATTTATCATCTTGCTGGAATACCAATCATACCTTATGGCAATGCAATTTGCCTACACTTCAAATTAAGGCAATGGCACTAAAATATTAGCTTTGAAGGAAGATTGAAGGAAGTTTGTCAAAGACTTTAGCATTAAATTAGTCAGGAGCCAGCAATGAATATCTAAAGCCTGAAGAAAACAAAATTCATTGTAGAATCCTTATGGATAAAAATGTCCATACGTGACAGTGGGTATATACCGGTTCTACTGTGCAGGTAAGTAGACAAATTTTAAAAAGCAAATATTTTGGCAACACAATAATAATGCGAGATTTCAATTACCCTAGTATCGACTGGGTCAATGTCCCATTGGGAATGCTACAGAGGTTAAATTTTTAGATGTCATAAATGACTGCTTCATGGAGCAGCTGATCCTAGAGGTGACGAAGTGCAACTATTTTAGGTTTAATTCCCAGTGGAATGCATGCCCTGGGTGCAAGGGGTTTCTGTGGTGGGGCTGCTAAACAATAGCAATTATAAAGCAATAAATTAGACATAATTGGAGGGCAGACATTAAGTAAACTACTGTAGTAGCATATAACTTTAAAAAGAGACTATGATAGAATGAGGAAAAAAACACTTATAAGGAGCAGTTACAAAATTAAAAGTTTGTATGAGACATGAGCATTGCTTAAAAATACCATTTTGGAAGCCCAGATAAAATGTATTCCATGCATTAAAAAAGGTTGAAGGAAGACAAAACTACTGCCAGCATGATTTAATAGTGAGCTAAAGGAGACAGTTAAAGCTAAAAGGACATCATTCAAAGCAGCAAAATAATGAAATTAGGCAAGAGAATAAGTGCTGGCAAGCTAGATATAAAACATATAGAAATGACGGCAGAAGAAGACCAAACGGCCTCCAGTCTGCCCAGCAAGCTTCGCACATTTTTTTCTCATACTTATCTGTTTCTCTTAGCTCTTTGGTTCTATTTCCCTTCCACCCCCACCATTAATGTAGAGCAGTGATGGAGCTGCATCCAAGTGAAATATCAAGCTTGATTAGTTAGGGGTAGTAGGGAAGTAACCGCCGCAATAAGCAAGCTACACCCATGCTTATTTGTTTTACCCAGACTATG